>NC_137325.1:105000-705000 GCF_965287045.1 Carcharhinus amblyrhynchos
GACCCTGTAATCTGCATTCAAGTTTGTCCTCCCAAAATGAATCGCCCCGCACTTATCAGGCTTAAACTCCATCTGCCACTTTTCGACCCAGCTCTGCATTCTATCAATGTCTCTTTGCAGCTTGCAAGAGCCCTCTACCTCATCCACTACTCCACCAATCTTGGTGTCATCAGCAAATTTACTAACCCACCCTTCAGTCCCCTCTTCCAAGTCATTGATAAAAATCACAAATAGCAGGGGACCCAGCACTGATTCCTGTGGTACACCGCTGGTAACTGGCCTCCAGTCTGAAAATTTTCCTTCCACCACCAACCTCTGTCTTCTATGATATAGCCAGTTACTTATCCAATTGGCCAGATTTCCTTCTATCCCACACATCCTTATCTTCTTTATGAGCCTACCATGGAGAACCTTATCAAATACCTTACTAAAATCCATGTATACGACATCAACTGCTCTACCTTCATCTACACACTTAGTTACCTCCTCAAAGAATTCAATCAAATTTGTGAGGCAGGACTTACCCCCTCACGAAACCGTGCTGACTATCCCAGATTAAACTGCATCTTTCCAAATGGTCATAAATCCTATCTCTCAGGACTCTTTCCATTAATTTACTGACCACCGAAGTAAGACTAACTGGCCTATAATTACCAGGGTCATTCCTATTTCTTTTCTTGAAAAGAAGAATGACATTTGCCACTCTCCAGTCCTCCAGCACTATCCCCGTGGACAGTGAGGACTCAAAGATCAAAGCTAATGGCTCCGCAATCTCATCCCTTACTTCCCAAAGTATCCTAGGATATAGCCCATCTGGCCTGGGGGACTTATCCATGCTCAGGTTTTTCAAAATTGCTAATACATTTTACCTTAGAACATCTACCTCCTCCATCCTATCAGCCTGTATCACACACTCATCCTCAGTGTTCAGTAAGGAGAGGGGACAAAAACATATTCCCTCTCCTTAGTGAGCACTGAAGAAAAGTATTCATTCAATGCCTCACCTATCTCTTCTGACTCCATGCACAAATTAAACTTAATTATCTAAACTAAACTCCACCTGCCATTTGTCAACCCACTGGTCCAATTGATCAAGATCCCATTGCAATTGGAGATAACTTTCTTCACTGTCCACAATGCCACCAATCTTGATGGCACCTGCAAACTTACTAATCATGCCTTCTGTCCTGTCATCCAAATCATTAATATAAATGACAAATAACAGTGGACCCAGCATTGATCCCTGAAGCACACCGCTGGCTTCCAGTTCAAAAAACAACCTTCCACAACCACCCTCTGGCTTCTGTCTAGAAGCCAATTTTGTATCCATTTAAACACCTCACCCTGGATCCCGTGAGATTTAACCTTATGCAACAATCTACCATGTGGTATCTTGTCAAAGGCTTTGCTAAAGTCCATGTTGACAACATCAACTGCAGTGCCCTCATCTACCTTCTTGGTTACCCTGTCAAAAAACTCAATCAAATTTGTGAGACATGAATTTCCACTCACAAAGCCATGCTGACTGTCTCTAATCAGTCCTTGTGTCTCTAAATGCCTGTACATTTCAACAATTTACCCACCACAGATGTGAGGCTCACTGGCCTGTAGTTCCCAGGCTTTTCCCTGCAGCCCTTTTTTAAACAAAGGCACAACATTTGTCACTCTCCAATCTTCAGGCAACTTACCCGCGACTATTGATAATTCAAATATCTCGGCTAGAGGACTGCAATTTCCTCCCTAGACTCCCATAATGTCCTGGGCTACACTTCATCAGGTCCCAGGGGTTTATCTACCTTGATGTGCTTTAAGACTTCCAGCATCTCCTTCTCTGTAATATGTACATTCCTCAAGACATCACTATTCATTTCCGCAAGTTCCCTAACATCCATACTTTCTCAACAGTAAATACTGATGAGAAATAGTCATTTAGGATCTCACACATCTCTGTGGATCAGCACATAAATGACCTTTTTGATCTTTAAGAGGCCCTATTTTCTCCCATGTTACTCTTTTGACCTTTATGTATTTGTAGAAGTTCTTTGGATTCTCCTGTGCCTTATTTTCCAAAACAGTCTTGTATCCCCTTTTTGCCCTCCTGATTTTTCTCTTAACTCTACTTCCACACCCTCTATACTCTTCAAGGGATTCACTCGATCCCAGCTGTCTATGCATGTCATGTGCCTCTTTCTACTTCTTGACCAGGGTCTTAATATCCCGAGTCATCCAGGGTTCCTTACTTCTGCCAGCCTTGCCCTTCACTCTAAGAGGAATGTTTTTACCCTGAACCCTGGCTAACATACTTTTGAAAGCCTGCCACTTACCAGACATCCCTTTGCCTTCCCACAGACTCCTCCAATTAACTTTTGAAAGTTCCTGCCTGATATCACCAAAATTGTCTTGCCCCAGTTTAGAATTCTAACTTTTGGGCCAGATCTTTCATCCTCCATAGCTGTCTTAAAACTAATGGAATTATGGTCACTGGTCCCAAAGTGATCCCTCACTAACACTTTTGTCACCTGCCCTTCCTTATTTCCCAACAGGAGGTCAAAGATTCCCCCGTTTCTAGTCGGGCCATCCACATACTGAATGAGAAGTTCCACCTGAATACACTCAACAAATTCTCTCCATCCAATCCTCCATACTATGGCTGTCCCAGTCAATGTTGGGAAAGTTAAAATCTCCTACTATTACCACCCTATTTTTTTCTTGAATCTATCTGTAATCTCCTTACATATTTGATCCTCAATTTCCTGCTGACTATTTGGGGGCCTATGGTTCAACCCTAATCAAAGTGATCTTCTCCTTCTTATTTCTCAGTTCTATCCATATAGACTCAGTGGCTGAACCCTCGGATATATCCCCTCTCAGTACGACCGTGATGTTTTCCCTAATCAAAAGTGCAACACTTCCTCCTCTCTTACCCCCTATTCTATCTTTCACTATCTGTACACTGGAACATTGAGCTGCCAGTCCTGATACTCCCTTAGCCACGTTTCAGTAATTGCTATAACATCCCAGTCCCACATACCCAGATATGCCCTGAGTTCATCTGCCTTGATGTGGATATGCCGGCATTGGACTGGGGTAAACACAGTAAAAAGTCTGACAACGCCAGGTTTAAGTCTAACCGATTCACCTGAAGAAGAGCTTAACCTTGAAAGCTTGTGAGTTTACTATCAAATAAATCGGTTGGACTTAAACCTGGTGTTGTCAGACTTTTTACTGTGTTCATCTGCCTTGCTGTCAGGCCTTTTGCATTGAAATAAATACAGTTTAATCTGGACTCCCCTTGCTCTCTATCTTGCTTTTGCCTGATCCTAGTCCCTAGTCTGGTACTAGGATTACTGACGCTGTCTTTACTACTTAATGTGCTCCCTTTAAATTCTGTGCAGTCCTCAAACTTGTCTTCCGTCTCTCTGCTTCTTTGGATCCTACCCTCCTGCCAAACTAGTTTAAGCCCTCCCGAGTGGCTCTAGTAAATCTCCCCACCAGGATTTTAGTCCCCCTCCAGTTCAAGTGTAACCTGTCCCTCATGAATAGGTCACCGCTTCCCCAGAAAAGATCCCAATGATCCAAAAATCTAAATCCCTGCCCACTCTCAAGCCATGCATTCATTTGCCTAATCTTCCTATTCCTATTCTAACTTGGATGTGGCACCGGTAGTAGTCCTGAAATTACTATCTTCAATGTCCTGCACTTTAGCCTTCTCCCACCTCTCTATGTTCACACTGCAAGACCTTTTTTCCTTTTCACACCTATACATAGGGAGAGTTGGGGTGAAGGAGGATAAACGGGGCGATGAAGGGAGGGCAGGAATGAATAGTTGAATGCAAGGGGATTAAACAGGAAGCAACTGTGTATAATGTACTGATTAATTTATATTTAAGTGTTAATAAAGTGTTAACAGACTAAGGAAATTTTGAATACAGACAATATCAATAGGCAATCCACAGTGATTTCAGTAACACATCCCCATTCTCTCTCCACTCCTTTGTGTAATGGGGACTGGCTGCAAGTATTTTCGGGGCTTCTGTGGAGTCAGCGTCTTGAAATGGAGAAACACAAGCAACAGGGGAAAGAAGAGTGAGTGAGAGAGAGTGCTTGAGAGATTGAGAGAGACAGAGTGGGAGTGAGAGTGAGAGCATGAAAAAGACAGGGTGAGAGAGTGACAAAATACGGGAGACCGTTGTGCCATTTCAGCCGACCGACTAGATCCTCCTGTGGTCAGCTAATATTCTCTTCCCTCTTTTCTTTCATGAGGTCATGTCATCTGTAAATACTCAGTCAGTTTGGATTCTTCACATTGCAGTGTTTATAATATAGAATCAAACAACTGTCATCAAACAGGCACAGTATTTCTCTGGGTCTGAAATTGTGAACTGGACAGACAATGAGGATTTGAACAAGTCAGAGTATTAACTCTCCCACATTTGGAAATTGGCACCTGGTCAGGTGTTTGATTTTCAATGGAAGATTTTTATTTCCCAAAAGTATCAAGAGATATGGGCCAACGGAGGCAATTACAGTTAACTTGCAGATCAGCTTCAATGTAGGAAATGGCAAATGGAATTTAATGTTGGCAAGTGTGAGGTGGTCCACTTTGGTAGGAAGAATGGTAGGAAGGGCTATTACTTACGGGGCGAAAAACTGCAGCAGGCGACGGTGCAGAGGGACCTCGGGGTCCTTGTGCATGAGTCGCAAAAACCCAGCTTGCAGGTGCAGCAGGTGGTCAGGAAGGCGAATGGGATGCTGGCCTTCATAGCGAGGGGGATTGAATATAAAAGTAGGGAGGTCTTGCTGCAGCTGTATAGGGCATTGGTGAGGCCGCAGCTGGAGTACTGTGTGCAGTTTTGGGCGCTGCACCTGCGCAAAGATATTTTGGCCTTGGAGGGAGTGCAGAGGAGGTTTACTAGGCTGATACCGGAGTTGAGGGGGTTGAGCTATGAGGAGAGGCTGAATAAACTGGGCTTGTACTCGTTAGAGTTTAGAAGAATGAGGGGAGATCTCATTGAGACGTATAAGATGATGAATGGGATGGATAGGATAGAGGTGGAGAGACTCTTCCCACTCAAAAAAGACAGTAGGACTAGGGGGCACAGCCTCAAGTTAAAAGGGGGGGCGGTTTGGAATGGAGTTGAGGAGGAACTTCTTCACTCAAAGGGTGGTGAATCTCTGGAATTCTCTGCCTGTTGAAGTGGTGGAGGCTGCCTCGCTAAATATTTTTAAGACGCGGGTTGATGGGTTTTTGATAAGAGAGGGAATTAAGGGTTATGGGGAGAAAGTGGGAAAGTGGAACTGAGCAGCGACAGATCAGCCATGATCTTATTGAATGGCGGGGCAGGCTCGAAGGGCTAGATGGCCTACTCCTGCTCCTATTTCTTATGTTCTTATGTTCTTATGTCATTGAATGGTGACCTGATGAAGCAATGACATTCCAAAAGCTTGTGCTACCAGATAAACCTGTTGGACTTTAACTTGGTGTGAGACTGCTTACTGTGAATGGTGTAACTGAATTTAAAAAAAACCTTCTCTTCTTTCCTGTTCCTTTTGATAAATATCCTTCTGTCTCTCTCTGTCACCATTTTGGTCTGCCTCTTCATATTGTATTCGGTTTCTATGCCTTTCTTTTCCCCCCTCAGAATGTTTGTAAAACTCCAAAAATATCCTCAATCATTTTACGTTTGCTGGGGGTGTCAATTTTATGCATAACACTGGGTATTTTATTACAGAGAATGACTGCTCACTAATGTAATCTTCGTGCTTCAGATTGCTGAGCACGTGAGTAGTGGTACGAGAGCTAGCGTGTGTGTATGTTTGCGTGTAAGTGTGTGTGTCTTTGTTTGTGTGTATCTGTGTGTGTAAGTGTATATGTATGTAAGTGTGAGTGTGTGTATGTGCATGTGTGTGTGAATGTGTGTGTGTATGTGTGTGTAAAGGTGTGTATGTGTGCGTGTTTGTGAGTGTCTGTGTGAGTGCGTGTGTGCGTATGTGTGAGTGTGTGAGTGTGTGAGTGTGTGTGTATGTGTGCATGTGTGTGTGTATGTGTGTGTGTGTGTGTGTGCGTATGTGAGTGTGTGAGTATGAGTGTGTGTGTGCATGTGTGTGTGTATGTGTGTGTATGTGTGGTAGCGCGCGCACCGCACACTTTTGTGTGTGTCTTGTTAGCGTGTGCATTGTTTTCTGAGTTTTTATAACTGTATATGTGAAAGATGTGTACATCTGATGTGTGCATGTATCTGTGTGATGAGAGTGTGTATTAGTGTAACTGTCCATACACACACAAGTGTTTATGTGTGATTGTCGGCATGTGTGTACATGTTTACACGTTTCCATGAGTGTGTGTGTTTGTGTATGTGTGAGTGCATGTGAGGTCTGTCTGTTTGTTAGTGAGCATTTGAACAACTGTCAATTCATGGAGGTGATTTTTGTGAGTGTCTGTGAGCACATGCGTGTGACTCTGAGTGAGATTGAGTGTTTGAGACTGGCTGAGTGAGCAGATGCAAGTGAATGTGTGAAGGAGTTTGTGCAGGCGAAACTAGCATAGAAACTTAGAAACCAGAAACAGGAAGAGGATATTCAGCCCTTAGAACCTGCTGTGCCATTTGTCTGATCATCGCGGATCATCAAGTTCAATATATGGATTTTCCCTTCACCCCCTCTTCTGCAATCCCTTGATCCATTTAGGCTGAAGACCTGCACCTAATTTATTCTTGAAATCACGTTGGGTTTTGTCCTGAACTAACCACTTTCTGTGGGAGGCAATTCCACACATTCACCATTCTAAGGATGAAGACATTTCTCCTTACCTCATTAATAGAGGGTTTACTCCTCATCGTCAAAGTATGACCTATAGTTCTGGACTCCAGCACCATCAAGAAGTTCTTTCTGCATCTAACCTGGCTAACCCTGTTAAAATTTAAAAGTTTTTTTTGAGATCCTCCCCTCACTTTTCAAAACTCCAATTGTCTTTGGGTTTCTGTGATTATGCATTGGAGTATTTTTCTGTCAGAGTGTATGGGTCTGTATGATAGATTAGCTGTTTGTGAGTGGGAGAGTGTGTGATTTAAGGAGTCAGTGTGTGATTGTGGGTGTGAAATTGTGTGAGAGGGTATGTGTCAGCGTAATTTTTTTCCACGTTGAGAGTGCGAGAATTCTGCATGTGAGAGAGATGGTAATGGACGAATTGAGAAGATTGTAATGGAGAGAGTCACACAGAGAAAAGGGGATAGATTCACCAATTTAAAAATTTGCAATGGGCTTCCAAGCACTCGGGATTCCAAGTACTCGGGATTCCAAGTTCTCAGGGTTCGAACTGATTGGGGTTCGCTGTGCTCGGGGTTCCAAGTGCTCTGAGTTCAAAGTGGCCGGAGTTCTAAGTGCTCAGGGTTCCAAGTGCTCAGAGTTTCCAATGCTCAGAGTTCCAAGTGCTCGGAGTTCTAAGCGTGGCCAAACAGGCCATCTAAAATGGCGATTTATAAAGCACTCTGGGACAATTGGGCAAGAGCTAAAATGACAGGCTGCAGCCTAAAAGACAAAGATAAACAGTCTGCAACCCAGACGAGTGAATATCCAGATATGGTTCATCTCCAAGACAAAAGAGGCATTCTGGTCAAACTAGGTTGTTTACCAGATATAAAAGTGCCATGACCCCTTATTTGGGAGGGAGGTGAGGACACTACATGTCCCCAGCACCTGCAGACATGGCCATTGAGGACACACCCAGAGATTGGTGTGGCAGAAGCCGATTGGACTTTATCAATCAGGGTGATCAAGTCCTGATTGACTGAATTGCAATGGCCAAAAGGACCGCAAAACCCAACGAGGTATAAAAGAGTGCTGCACAACCAAGAATCTCTCTCTCTCCAACCCCACGAACGAGTTACAACAATGGTAACCATTGCCAGCGACGACCAGCATGAGGAGAGCCACCAACCCGAGAAGGAAGTAAGACCAGAGCCAGAGCACCAGACCAAAGGACCAGACTACGCAGAGGATGACTGAGACCAGCGCACAGATAAAGGCCAATATTTGCTTGGGTACTTGCCAGTCACTCAAAGTTAAGTCAAGATCTTGTTTTGGAGTTGAACTCTGGTATTTTCTGTGAAGATCACTTATTGTTGGTTGAGTGAGTGATTATTGATTAGGAGTCTTAAATAAATATTGATTGAACTAACCAGATTTGTCCACTACATAAGGGTTAAAACAGACTGTGCAGCACTCACAACAATTGGCGACTCCACCAGGACATCGACAAGAAGTAACTTTGTTGCTCCGATATTGAATCCCGCAGAATCTATATTAAATGATTATTTAAAACTCAGAGCCAACAGGTGTAAACTCCTTATTAGACAAATAACTGTTTATTGTGCACGCATTGTTATTAACAAGGAGGATAGGGTAAACTCCTTAGGTTTAAATTAGAATCCGGAGGGATTAGGACCGGAACATAGCCCACAGCTTTACCCACAGTCCAAACAACTCCCTACTCCTTGTCGTTGAATATAGAATGGCAGGAAACAGTACAGACACAGAGAAGTGTCCCATATGGGAAGCAAAAAGCAGAGAATTTATTAAGAAGGGTGGCCCCTGTGGACAGAATCTTGTGCCAATACTGAAATGGGACCGGGATCCCTAGGGCAGAAGTATTGGGATGGTCTAATGAAATTCAGGAAAAACGGGCAGACAAAAGTGAGAAAGAAATTGCCATTGTGAGCTGCTTAGGACAGCTGCCAGAACAGAAAAGGAGTTAAATACAATTCGCAAGGAACTGGAAGAATCAAAGCGAGCACAGGAGGAAAAGGAGGAGGAGATGAAGAAACTAAGGGATCAGCAGGATAGAACAAATAAGAACCAAAAAGGAGGAGATTAAGAAACTGAAGGAACAACAGCAGGAGAGGATAGAGCAGAAAAGAGCCAAAAAGGACAGAGAGGTGGATGAATTAAAGGGAACCAACCAGGCAATTTTTTTTAACACTACAGCATAAACAGGCCCTTCGGCCCACAAGTTGCACCGATCATATCCATACCTACCAGGCCATTGAACTATCTGTAACTCCCAATCCCATTAAATCCCACGTACTCATCCAGAAATCTTTTAAAAGACCTCAGCGAGTTTGCCTCTACCACCACTGATGGCAGCTGATTCCACTCACTCGCCACCCTCTGAGTGAAAATCTTACCCCTAGCATCTCCTCTGTACTTGCTTCCCAGCACCTTAAACCTGTGTCCTCTCGTAGTGACCATTTCAGCCCTGGGAAATAGCCTCCGAGAATCCACCCTATCTATTCCCCTCAACATTTTATAAACCTCTATCAGGTCGCCCCTCAACCTTCGCCTCTCCAGGGAGGAGACCTAGCTCCCTCAACCTATCTTCATAAGGCATGCCTCCCAATCCAGGCAACATCCTTGTAAATTTCCTCTGCACCCTTTCAATAGCTTCCACATCCTTCCTGTAGTGAGGCGACCAGAACTGCGCACAGTACTCCAAGTGGGGTCTGACAAGGGTCTTATAAAGTTGCAGCATTACCTCCCGACTCCTAAACCCAATCCCTTGATTAATGAAGACCAGTACACCATACGCCTTCTTGACCACATCCTCCACCTGCAAGGCTGATTTACAAGTCCTGTGGACCCAGACCCCAAGGTCCTTCTGCTCCTCAACACTCAAATGTAATTTATTACATTTGGGCAATTTTCAAACCCAGTATGACAGAGCCTACCAAGATGCCCAGTGTACTGTCATGGGCAAAGGTGAAGCCAAGTGGGCAGTAGCACGATTGAAAGCTAAATGCGCTGATCCGCAGGCGGCAATAGAAGTGTTACATCAAGCCAGTAAAGAATGGAGACAGGCAACCGCTAACCACTCCAAATACCAGTGAGAAATTTCACGGCTGGAATCCCTATTATCGGATCAGGACGGATTTATGTATACCTTTAAGTCCTCTGGGTTCCAAGTCCTCTGGGTTCCAAGTGCACGGGTACAAAGTGCTCAGGGTTCCAAGTGCTCGGGGATCGAAATCCCCAGAGTTCCAAGTGCTCCTGGCTCCAAGTGCTCGGTGTTCCAAGAGCTCTGGGTTCCAAGTGCTTGGGGTTCCAAATGATCCGAGTTCCAAGTGCTTGGGGTTCCAAGTGCTGGATGTTCCAAATATTTGGGGTTCCAATTGCTTGGCGCTCTAAGAGCCTGGGGTTCAAAGGACTCTTTTTTCCAAGAGATCTGCATTCCAACTGGTTGGGTTTCCAAGTGCTCGGGGTTCCAACTGCTTGGGTTTTCCGGTGCTTGGAGTTCCAAGTGCTTAGGGTTCCCACTGCTCATTGCTCCTTGAAATTTGGGTTCCAAGTTCTCGGGGTTCGAAGTGATTGGGATTCCACGTGCTCGGGGTGCCAAGGGCTCAGGGTTCCAAGGGCTTGGGGTCCAAGTGGCTCGAGGTTCCAATTAGTCAGAGTTCCCAATCCTTGGGGTTCCAAGGGCTTGGCTTTCCACGTGCTCCGGGTTCCAGTGGTTCATGGTACGAAGGGCTCGGGGTTCCATGTGCTCAGTGTTCCAAGTGCTCTCTCTCGCTGTCTCACTCCCTCTCACATTCTTTCTCTCACTCTCTCTGACTCTCTCTCACTCTCTCTCCTCTATCGCACTCTCTCTCACTGTCTCTCACTCTCTCTCCCTCTCACACTTTGTCTCTCTCACACTCTTGCACTCTCTCTCACTGTTTCTCTCTCTCTCACTTTCTCCACTCTTTCACTCTCTCCTACTCTCCCTTATGCTCCCTCACTGTCCCTCACACTCCTTCACTCTCCCTCACTCTCCTTCTCTCTGTCTCATTCTCTGTCTCTCTCTCACGCTCTCCCTCTCTCTCTCACTTCTCAATCTCTCTGACTCACTTGAACTCTTTCTCACTCTCCCTCTCTCTCTATCTCTCATTCTCTCACACTCTCTCTCACTTTTTCACTCTCTCTTACCCTCTCACTTCTCAATTTCTCTCACTCACTTGAACTCTTTCCCACTCTCCCTCTCTCTCTATCTCTCGTTCTCTCACACTCTCTCTCACTTTCTTGCATGCTCTCTCATGCTCTCACTCTCTCTCACTCTCATTCTCTCTCTCTCTTTCTCATTCTTCAATTCTCTCTCAATCTCCCTCACTCTTGCACTGTCTTGCAGTCTCTCGCACTCTCCCACACTCTCTCTCATCTCTCACTCTCTCTTACTCTCTCACACTTGCCCATTCGTTATCACTCTCTCGCGCTCTCTCTCTCACTCGCTCTCACGCTCTCTCACTCGCTCTGACTCTCTCTCACTCCCTCTCTCTCTCCCTCATTCTCTCTCACTTTCCCTCTCTCTCTTTCTCTCGCATTCTTTCACATTCTCTCTCTCTCACTTTCTCTCTCTCTTCAACTCTCTCTCACTTTCTATCTTTTGCTCTCACTCTCTCTCTCTTGCACTCTCTCCCTCGCACTCTCTTCAACTCTCTTTCACTCTCTCTCTTTTGCTCTCACTCTCTCTCACTCTCGTTCATTCACTCTCACTCGCTCTCACTGTCTCTCATTCTCTCTCACTCCCTCACATTTTCTCTCACTCTCTATCTCTCTCATTCATTTACACTCTCTCTCTCATTCACTCTCATCCTCTCATTCCCTCTCTCTCGCTCTCTTTCACTCTCTCATTCTCTCTTACTCACTCTCACTCTTTTGCACCCTCTCGCAGTCTCTCTCACTTTCTCTCCCACTCTCCCTCACTCTCTCTCTCACACTCCCTCACTCCTTCACACTCTCTCTCACTTTCTCTCTCTCTGTCTCTCTCCCTCTCACTCTCTCTGTCTCCCTCTCACTCTCTCGCACTCTCTCTCCCACTCTCCCTCACTGTCCCTCACTCTCCCTCTCCCTCACTCTCCCCTCTCACTCGCTCTCATTCTCTCTCAGTCTCTCACTCTCTCTCACTCTCAATCTGTCTCACTCACTTGCACTCTCTGTCTCCCTCTCATTCTTTTGCACTCTTTCCCATTCTCTCTCTCTCTCTCCCTCTGACTCTTCAACTCTCTCTCTCACTCTCCCTCACTCTCTCCCTCTCACTCACTCTCTCCCATTCTCTCTGACTCTCTTCAACTCTCTCTCACTTTGTCTCTCAATCTCTCAAACTCTCTCTCTCACTCTCTCCCTCACTCTCACTGTCCCTCTCTCTCTTAGTCTCACTCACTCTCTTATACTCTCTCTCATTCTCTCTGACTCTCTTCAACTCTCTCTCACTCTCCTTCACTCTCTCTCTCCCTCTCTCTCCTTCACTCTCACTGTCTCTCTCTCTCCCCCTCTCTCACTCTCTCTTAGTCTCAATCACTCTCCTTCACTCTCCCTCTCATTCTCCCTCACTCTCTCACACACCTTTTCTCACTCTCCCACTCTCTCCCTCATTCTCTCACACTTTTTCTCATTCTCCCTCTCTTACACTCTCTCTCACTTTCTCAATCTCTCTCCCTCTCTCTCCCTCACTCTGTCTCTCATTCTCTGTCCCTCTCTAGCACTCTCTTTTAGTCTCACTCACTGTTTCGCATTCTCTCTCGCTCTTTTTCTCTCGTTCTCTCTCCTTCACTCTCCCTCACACTCGCTCACTCTCGCTCTCTCTGTCTCACTTTCTCTCACTCGCTCTCACTCTCTCCCACTCGCTCTCAATCCCTCTCGCTCTCTCTCTCACTCGGTCTCGCTCTCTCTCTCATTCTCTCTCACTTTCTCTCACTCTCTCTCATTCGTACTCACTCTCTCACTGTCTTACTCTGTCTCACTGTCTTACTCTTCCTCACTCTCCCACTCTCTCTCATTCTCCCACTCTCACTCTCTCGCAGTTTCTTGCACTCTGGCTCTCTCTCACTCGCACTCTCAGTCTATCGCACTCTCTCACTCTCTCTCATTCATTCTCACTCTCTGGCTCTCTCTCTCTCACTCGCTCCCACTCTCTCTTTCATTCGCTCTCTCTCTCTCACTCTCTCTCATTCGCTCTCTCTCTCTCTCACTCTCTCTCTCATTCTCTCTCTTTCTCTGTTTCACTCTCTTTCTCTGTTTCACTCTCTTACTCTCTCTCATTCTCCCACTCTCGCAGTCTCTTGCTCTCAGGCTGTCTCGCTCTCTCTCACTCGCTCTATCGCACTCTCTCGCTCTCTCTCACTCTCCCGCACCGTCGCTATCGAGCTCTCTTGCTCTCTCGCTTTCTCTTACTCTCTCTCACTCTCTGTCTCTTTCTCAGTCCCTCACTCGCTCTCTCGCACCGATGGTTGAAAGTGTCTTCACACGATTTTACCTATGATGATGTAATTGATGATTTTGTGAAGTAAGCGCAGAGAAAAAGAGCTTTATAAATTGCTATTCCAGCAAAGGATGAAGCAAGAAAATCTTTCAAAAATCGGCCCCTCCTGCATAGTCTCCTGTTTAATTGCTGTTTTTCAAAATGGACCATTACTGAGCTAATAGAACGGCTGCAGCCAGTGCTCTGCTGATAGTTTTAATCACCATGGCTCTCAAGCCTGGCTTTTGGAAAGTCTCCAGGACAATGAACCAAATCCTAAAGAAAGAGTGACTGATATTGAACTGGAATTCACTGGGCTCCACTCACAAGAATTTACCGCAATAACTTTTATGATTTTGTGAGACGAAGTAAGGAATGTCATTTTTGAAGCTAAATGAGACTGAAATATAATGAATGGCAGCGAATGCATCTTATTGATTGGAGTTACTGGACTGGCTCATTTCGTCTGCATTGGCCTGTGCTGCAGTCATATCATTGGATAATTTTTCCCTCATTGCTCGCCTCAAAACTCACAGCTCACAATATTGACCATATTTACTCTAATTCTGACAAGAAGTAAGCTTGGATTTCAATTCAACGATTATTCATACAGATGTGTGAAAAAAATAGTGATTGTGCATTTTTGTGGCTTTCACCTTTGTGTTCTGTGGGCGAGGGTAGGTGGGATGGGAGAGGGCACGAGTTTGGGTTGGGGGGAGGGGGGAATGGCCCAGAAATGAATGTGAGTACAGAGCCCCACGAATTGTAAATCTGTCTCTGTATGTGAGAATCGAGTGCACACAGTTCCCACGGTGACAGGAGCTGACCTATATCAACACACGCCAGGTGCTTGGTATAATTCTCTTCAAGTGGACCAGGCCAGGGTTCCTAACCAGGAAATATTGAACCAATGTATCAGACAAGTGGTGAACTGAGAAACACTGGCTGGAGTTGAAATGATGTGGAGTTGCCGGCGTTGGATTGGGGGTAAACACAGTAAGAAGTCTCACAACACCAGGTTAAAGTCCAACAGGTTTACTTGGTAGCAAACGCCACTAGCTTTGGGGGCTTTGCCCCGAGTTGAAATAACATTCTTTCCTAAAGCTGCAACAGAACTTCTATCCGATCGTAAACTGGAAATAGCAATTTCATTGGTCAGTGAATATTCAAGATCAATTGGATTCTGGTGAGTTTATTTTTTAACAGTTACTGATTTTTATCCCTTTAATAGAATGTTTTTTAGTGACGGAGCGGCACTTTTTCAGCAAATATTGCAGAGGGCGCCAAAGAACTTCAGTTAAGAGGTGAGATTTATTCATCAAATCTATGACCAGGATTTTACAATTGTTAATGCAACAGCAGAAATTGCTCCTTCCTCCGAATACCTTGGCAATTTAATTCAGAAAAGATCAATTTCTCTTCCCGGCGTTGCCACAATTCCATGTTTAAATACAATGTTTAAAAAAAACCCTCTATCGGCAACACATTTATTCCAATAAAAAGACAGATTTCAGTCACAGAATTAATAACAGCGGATTTATTCAGCAACATTAACATTTCAGGAATTAACCTAAAGGGTGTATATTTGTAAAAGAAACAAAACTGCGTTTATCGCAGCGTTGCCAAATCTTTAATTAAACATGATTGGAATATCTGAAAGCTGACTATTTGGAATTTGGAAGCGTTTAAAGGGCACGTGATGTCGGTCCCTCTGTCCAAATTGCTCACAGCGCCATCAGAGTCAGGAGATTATTTTACAAATGGGCTAAGGTTGAGTCGGTTCCTGCCCACACTCGCAGGCGAAATGCAGCAATAGAGGAGCCAGCTCCGTGTAAATCCCCCACTCCTCCTCCCATTTCACAGGAGATAGAAGCAGCTTCAGACCTGTCAGCGCAAAGAGGCGATCGCAGTAACGGTAAGAACCAGAGCCTGTCTTTCTCCAGACACAGATGCACCGATCCTTGCATCTGTCCCTGAAATGGGAAAGATTAGGATCTGTTGGAGCGATGGGAGCCAGTAACATTTTTAAAAACCGAAGCAGCCGCTTGTATGATTAGAAATGAAGGCAATGTGTCTGAGGGGGGTGGGGGGGAGTGGGTGCGTTTTTCAGGCGTGTGCTTTGCACTTTCAGGTTATTTTACATTATTACAACAAGCTGCTCTTTTTATAGAAAGCTTTACTGAGGTGATGTGATCTGGAAGCGTCAAGTCAACAAGTCTTACCTATTTAACTCAGAAAGCTGTCGCCAATGTGAGGAAGGAACCACCATGTCCAGTGTATGTTCCATTCGTCGAGTCGACCTAGCGACAAAAAGGGCGACAGTTCTGTTGAAAAGACAATTTCATAGTGACAGCTTTCCCCGCTTGCAAATTGCAAAGGTTTATGTTTAAAACCAGTTTATCCCAGTATCTGAAGTTCTCTATATTTTATATCCAAGAACCGCTGTTTTAGGTACCAGATGCAGTTTTGTGATTGTCATTGCTCGCAAAGCAAAATAATTACTGTTCAGGAAATGACTTTTACTTGTGGTTTTATGACTGTTATGAAGGAATTTACTGTAAATGATTCGCATCTTTCAGGTCGAGCACATCTGGAAACGTTGTACTGATGTTCTGTCTTGATGCCCACGGGGAAAGGTGCACAGACCATCTGAGTTTTGGGAAAATGCATATTGCAATGAAATTAACTGAAATTCTGCACGTGAATTTATTATAAATGTTGAAATTTAGGATCCGATGGTTTTTTTCTCCGTAAGGATTTTCGCAGTTTTCGGTAGATTATATTTTGCAGCAAATTTGGTTCCTGTGAGAGAGATTGCTATTTAGTAATTTATTTCCTTTGTTTCCCTTGACGCATGCGCTTTACTGCAGGGTGGGGAACCAAAGCATCTCCATAAATCATTCTGACATTTGTGTCCAGTCAGTGGGACAATAGAAATTGTTGCCGGATTAAATTCCTTCATTCTCTCTCTGTATGAAACCCCACATCTTACTGATCTGTGGCTTAAACGTTTTTCTTCCTAATTCAATAAACCTATCTGTGATCTACAATCAGAAAAATAAGCCTGTAAGAATGATCAAGAAAAAAATGTCAAAGCCGCAAGACTTCAACACAGACAAGCCTGGAGATGTAGTCTGGCACCAACTGAGAATTCCAGAGTGCTTTAGGGAAGGGTTTGGCTGCAAATCGACTGCAGCCACTGTTTGAAACCATGTTAAAGCAAAGCTCACTTGTCACTACTGTTTTTAAGCTGTAGTGTGTAGGTCTCCATCTAGAAAGAATGCAAATCCAAAAATATGGATTCCAAAAGATACTTTTTGATTTTAGTACTACAAATATGGTTAGACTGAAAAAGACATTGCAGATGGAGGAAGTTGCCGTCTTACGTGTTTCATCCACTACCTGCCCTGCTTTGTCAAAGTGACGCGTTTTATTACCCGTAAATCATTTTAAAGCTGGACACGAATTAACTGAACATGCTCTAGGCAAATTTCAACTGGTTATAATTGTACATATCGACCATCTTTAAAAGGGATAGAGGGAAGACGAATACAATGTTTGCATTGAATGTGATCGTCAAATTATGCTGATGTGGCATTTTTGCAAATCAAATTATTATTTTGCATAAAAAATAAACTTTGTGAGGGCATTCCTTTAAAATCTCAAGCATTCAGCCCTGTTTTCATTGATATATTGGTTAGCTCAAATGGCTGCATCCTCATTTTATTCTTCCTCCAATCTTGCAATGTTGGAAAAAAAAGACAGGAACATTTTTAAAAATCCTTGGCTAAACTCTCTGAAGAAACTATATTGCTCCCCTGTGACAATTCTGCCGTGTTTTGACTGCATATTAGTGTAGGAAGTAATGCAGTTGTCAATAATATTTGTTGCCTAATATAATTTTGAGACATGTTTCGCATGGTGTCTTATTAGAACATAAGAATTAGAAGCAGGTACAGGCAATTTCATTCCTGGAACCTGTTTCATAATTCAGTTTCAATACAATCTGCATATTAACACTGTGGGTGGCACAGTGGTTAACACTGCTGCCTCACAGTGCCAGAGACCAAGGTTCAATTGCAGTCTCTGGTGACTGTCCTGTGCAGTTTGCACGTTCTCCCCATGTCTGCATGGATTTCCTCCAGGTGCTCCAATTTCCTTCCAGTCCAAAGATGCGTGAGTTAAGTTGATTGGCTGTGCTAAATTGACTTTGCGTGTTAGGGAGATTATCAGTGCAAATAAGTGCAGTTTATAGGAATAGGGCCAGTAGGCTTACATAGAACATAGAACACTACAGCACAAACAGGCCCTTCGGCCCACGAGTTACGCCGATCACATCAACACCTACCAATCCATAGACCTATCTATAACCCCCAATCCCACTAAATCCCATATACTCATCCAGAAGTCTTTTAAAAGACCCCAGCAAGTTCGCCTCCACCATCACTGACGGCAGCCGATTCCCTTCACTCACCACCCTCTGAGTGAAAAACTTACCCCTAACATCTCCTCTGTACTTGCCTTCCCGCACCTTAAATCTGTGTCCTCTCGTAGCGACCATTTCAACCCGGGGAAATAGCCTCTGAGAATCCACCCTATCTATTCCTCTCAACATTTTATAAACCTCTATCAGGTCACCTCTCAACCTTCGTCTCTCCAGGGAGAAGAGTCCCAGCTCCCTCAACCTATCTTCATAAGGCATGCCTCCCAATCCAGGCAACATCCTTGTAAATCTCCTCTGTACCCTTTCAATAGCTTCTACGTCCTTCCTATAGTGAGGCGACCAGAACTGCGCACAGTACTCCAAGTGAGGCCTGACAAGGGTCTTATAAAGTTGCAGCATTACCTCCCGACTCCTAAACTCAATCCCTCGATTAATGAAGGCCAGTACACCATACGCCTTCTTGACCACATCCTCCACCTGCGAGGCCGGTTTAAGAGTCCTGTGGACCCGGACCCCAAGATCCTTCTGCTCTTCAACACTACTAAGACTCCTGCCCTTGATAGTGTACTCATTCATCCCATTGGTCCTGCCAAAATGGACGACTACACATTTATCCGCGTTGAAGTCCATCTGCCACTTCTCCGCCCAGTCCTGCATCCTATTTATGTCCTGCTTGATGGGCTGAATGGCTAATGCTTGCACTGTAGGTATTATGTAATTCATATTATGTATGAACTTATTATGATGACCAGCTCATCAAATTATTTTTATGATGGTTTGGAAATATTGCAAGAGTTTGTCGTTGTTCACTAGAGAACAGGTAGCATGATTCCATGTCTTAGAACAAAGAACAGTACAGCACAGGAACAGGCCGTTCGACCCTCCAAGCCTGCGCCAATCACATTGTCCTACCTGGACCAACAACCTATATCCTTCTGTTCCCCACCTGTTCATGTGTCTATCTAGATAAGTCTTAAATCTCACTAATGTGTCTGCCTCAACCATCTCACTTGGCAGTGCATTCCAGGCCTCCACCATCCTCTGTGTAAAAAAAAATTCCCCCTTACCTTGAACTTATGCCTCCTTGTGATTGTCATTTCTGCCCTGGGAAAAGCTTCCAACTGTTCACTGACCAACTGTATTGTGCAAACGCTTTTAGAATGGGCAAAGCCTGCTATTGAACTTTTCCAAAATCTCCAGCATGGCCTTTTAACTAATCACTAAGAAAACTTCATGACATTAATGAACATTTCTTCAAACTGTTTCAAATCTCTGCTAAAATCTGGCTGCTAAAGTATCTTCATGTTGGACAGAGTGCTTAATACATTTTGCAGTAATGGGATTTAAACATTCTTGTAAAGAGTACAATTACCCCCTCACTGAGTAGAACTCCCAGGATGTGGGTGAGTTCAAGTTAACTTGTAGGTGAGCAAGAAATAGACAATGGTCTTGGGAAACAAGAGAAATGTTGCTCCAATCATAAATAATACTTCTGAATCATGCTTTAACCTGTCAAAAAAAATACAGTTTTGACTACTGATGGACGAAAGGAGCAAATAAAAAATTGCCATAAATTAGTCTACAATTATTTAAGAGCTAAACCCAATGACCCACATCTCATGCTTGTGTTCACATCAAGTAATGGAGAAACATCTGACTGAACGCCACAGAACCAGATGTTGGGGATGCCAAGACTGTTCTGAACTCTATCACCTGTAAGTGAAACTTTATTCACATATGTAACATTACCTGGCACAGTAAAACTCAGCATAAAAGTATAAAGCAGTTGCCCGTCTGCATCTCCTGAATTTTTAAATTATTTTTGTCAATAAGTTGTAAGATCTAAATTAACCCAAAGGATGTAATTTGTTTGCCCCCTTTCCATTCTCAGGGTTCTGTGTCTACAATCTTGGCTAAGGGCAGTGGCTGTAAATTTTAACTGTTTTTGAGTTAATAGAATCAAACCAATCCATCAAATACATCAATGGACTAATGTTGCTGGGGACTCTCAATCCTTTGCAAGAATCCAGAACAGTGGGATGTTAATACTGAAATCAAACCTTCATCAGAGTAGCTTTACCTCAGCAGAGTTTCTAATATACCAGAGACAAATCCTACAAAATGCTTTTGTCAATACACCTTTTAGACTGTTCTTTAGATTGTGTTGTCACCAGAAGTTCTGCCCTTTGTGTTTAGCAATTCAAATGAATGGATAATCATCACTGGCTGAAACCTATAACCTTCCAAATATTGGCTCAGTACAGTTTTTCAAACCAAGTTGTGCTGTGAGTGATATCCCAATGAGATTTATGAGAAACTAGGCCGGGTTACAGTTATTTACACTTGAATTCTACTCTTCAAGCGACAAACAGAAAAATCTAAATGTTGTAAATGAAGGAAATCATCTTCATTTTTCAGACATTTTCTGTTCAGTCTCAGAAAATTTTGGTAATTGCTTAATTCCATGGTTCATTGCTCTGCCTTAATTGAATTACTTAGCCTTATCTTCCTACAGCACAGGCAATTAACTGGTTAATAACAATTTATTTCAGAAGGTCGAATCAGCCTTTCTAAGTGCTGGTGGGATTTGAAATAAGCTGACAATTTTCCAGCAAAGCAAAGTGCTAGGAACTTCTGAACTACTTCAAGATCCATGAATTCTAAACACTAAAATAGCCATTCTTCAAAATTATAATATGGGCTCAAAGAAGTCCCCATTCTGCTGTACTGCAGGACTGCAAAACAAAATTCCAAAGTCGAAAGGATTGCACAAAAGGAGCACTCCTTTCTGAGAGCTGCCAGATTGTGTTGACATTCCTCATAAAGTTATTAGCTTGCCTATGACACCTACTGCAAATACTTGTCAGGCCTATCTCCAAACCCTTCCAGTGTTTCCAATTGCTTGTTATCTTCACAAATATACATGCACGCGCACGCACGCGCACACACACACACAAATAAGCATCTTGTTGCAAATAGATTACTGAACTTAGTTATTATGTGGAGATGCTGGCGTTGGACTGGGATAGGACAGGAAGAAATCTCACAACACCAGGTTAAAGTCCAACAGGTTTATTTGATAGCATGAGTTTTCGGACACTGCTACTTCATCAGTTGAGTGGGAGTTGGGTCCACAAACAAGGCATATATAGACACAAACTCAATTACAAGATAATGATTGGAATGTGAATCTTATCAGGTAATCAAGTCTGTACAAGTACAGAAATGCAAGTGGAGAGAGGGTTAAACACAGGTTAAAAAGGTGTGAATTGTCTCAAGCTAGGTCAGTTAGTGAGATTTTGCAAGCCCAGGCAAGTCGTGGGGGTTACAGATAATGTGACATGAATCCAAGATCCTGGTTGAGGCTGTCCTCATTTGTGCAGAACTTAGCTATCAGTTTCTGCTCAGCAGTTCTGCATTGTCTTTGTGTTACAAAGGCAGCCTTGGAGAACACTTACCTGTGGATCATAGATTGAATGCCCTGGACTGCTGAAGTGTTCCCCTACAGGAAGGGAACACACCTGCCTGGTGATAGTCAAGCGGTGTCCATTCATCCATTGTTGTAGCATCTACACGGTCTCGCCAACGTACCATGGCTTAGGACATCCTTTCCTGCAGCGTATCATGTGGCCTATGTTCACTGAGTCACAAGAGTGTGTACTGTGTACCTGGTGAATAGCGTTCTCATGTGAGATGCTGACATCTGTGTTGATGATCCGGCATGTCTTGCAGAGGTTCCTGTGGCAGGGTTGTGTGGTGTAGTGATCACTGTTCTCTGGAAGGCTACGTAGTTTGCTGTGTACAATGGTCTGTTTGAGGTTGCATAGTTGTTTGAAGGCAGATAGTGGGGGTATGGGGGAAGGCCGTGGCTAAATGTTCATCTTCATTGATGACATGTTGAAGGCTCCAGAGAAGATGTTGTAGCTTCTCTGCTCCATTGGACGACAAAAGGTTCTCCATCCGCCGTGTCCTGTGTTTGTCTACTGGGGAAGTCGGTGCGGTCTTTTGCTGTGATGCGCTGGAATTGTCAATCGATGAGTCAAGTGCCATATCTTGTTGTTACAGGGCATCTTTCAGCATCTGTTGGTGTCTGTTGCAATCCTCCTCATCTGAACAGATCTTGTTGTACATCCTGTAATTGAGCTTGTGTCTATATATACCCTGTTTGTGAATCCAACTCCCACTCACCTGATGAAAAGGCAGTGCTCCGAAAGTTTGTGCTACCAAATAAATCTGTTGGACTTCAATCTGGTGTTGTGAGACTTCTTACTGAATTTAGTTAGTTTTTAAGTTGTTCACCTCAAAGCACCCCATTGAAAAAAGATATTACTACACCCAGGTTAATAAAGATGGACTTCATTTAGTTCATTTAAAAATGTGTAATCAGCATCTTATTTCTGTGTTGCCATTCATAAATGAGCAGAAAATCCCTGTCAGATGTCTATAATGTTTAAAAATATATTCTGAAATTAAGGTTGTTTTCAAAGTTTTAAAATACTGCATATACTTATCTTTTCAGATTGAGTAAATGGGACTAGGATATTATAGCTATGACTAAAACATAGCTAAGGGAGGTACAGTGTTCCAGGCTACAGATGTTATAGGAAGGATAGAACAGGAAGAGAGGAGGGGAGTTGAGTTTTTGATTAGGGAGAACATCACAGCAGTACTGAGAGGGGACATTACTAGGGTTGTCCCACACAGTTTATATGGGTAGAATGAGAAATAAGAAAAAAGAGATTTGATAGCATTGTACTATAGAACCACAAATAGTCAGTGGGAAACTGAGGAGCAAATATGTAAGGAGATTACAGATAGCTCCCAAGAAAAATAGGGTGGTAATAGTAGGGGACTTTAACTTTCCGAACATTTACTGGTACAGCCATAGTATTAGGGGCTTGGATGGAGAGAAATTTGTTGAGTATATTCTGGAGGAATTTCTCATTCAATATGTAGATGGCCTGACTCGAGAGGGAGCAAAACCTGACCTCTTGGGAAATAAGGAAGGGCAGGTGACAGAAGTGTTAGTGAGGGATCACTTTTGGACCAGTGACCATAATTTCATTAGTTTTAAGATAGGTCTGGCCCAAAAATTAAAATTCTAAATTGGACCAAGGCCAATTTTGATGGTATTGGACAGGAAGTTTCAAATGTTGATTGGGGGAGTCCATTGGTAGGCAAAGGAGCGGATGGTAAGTGGGAGGCTTTCTAAAATTTGTTAACCAGGGTTCAGTGTAAACACATTCCTTAGAGTGAAGGGCAAGGCTGGTAGAAGTAGGGAACCCTGGATGATTCGGAATATTGAGGCCCTAGTCAAGAAGAAGAGGGCATATGACATACATAGGCAGCTGGGTTCAAATGAATCTCTTGAAGAGTATAACTCAGAGTAGAGTTAAGAGAGAAATCAGCAGGTCAAAAAGGAGACACTAGTTTGCTTTGACAGATAAGGCAAAGGAGAATCCAAAGAGCTTCTACAAATACATAAAAGGCAAAAAAGTAACTAAGGAGAGAATAGGGCCTCTTAAGAATCAACAAGGTCATCTATGTGTGGATCCACAAGAGATGGGTGAGATCCCAAATGAATATTTCTCATCAGTATTCACTCATCAGTATTTGAGAAAAGCATGGATGTTAGAGAACTTGGGGCAATAAGTAGTGATGTATTTAGGAGTGTACAAATTACAAAGAAGGAAATGCTGGAAGTCTTAAAGTGTATCAAAGTAAAGAATTTGATGGGAATGATAAAGTATTTCCCAGGACATTGTGGGAGGCTAGGGAGGAAATTGTGGGTCTCATAGCAGGGAGATTTGAATCAACAGGCGCAGGTGAGGTGCCTGAAGATTGGAGGGTGGCAAATGTTGTTGCCTTTATCTAAGAACATCTGCAGGGAAAAGTTTGGGATTTACAGGCTGGTGAACCTAATGTCTGAATGTATTCTGAGAGACAGGATCTACAGGTATTTACAGAGGCAAGGACTGATTAGGGACAGTCAGCTTGCCCTTGTGAGTGGAAAATCATGTCTCACAAATTTGAGTTTTTTGAAGGAGCAACCAAGAAGGTAGATAAGGGCAGTGCAGTTGATATTGTCCACATGGACTTTAGCAAGGCCTTCGACAAGATACCACATGGCAGGTTGTTGCATCAGGTTAAATCTCACGAGATCTAGGGTGAAGTAGCCAAATGGATGCAAAATTGCTTGATGACAGAAACCAGAGGGTGGTTGTAGAGAGTTGTTTTTCAAGGTGGAGACCTGTGACCAGCTGTGTACCTCAGGCATCGGTGCTGGGTCCACTGTTATTTGTCATTTATATTAATGACTTGGATGAGAATATAGGAGGCATGGTTAGTAAGTTTGCAGATTACATCAAGATTGGTGGCATTGAAGGAGGTTATCTAGGATTGCAATGGGATCTTGATCAATTGGGCCGGTGGACTGATGAATGTTAGATGGAGTTTAATTTAGATAAAAGTGAGGTGAGTAAGTGAGGACTTACTCAGTTAACGGTAGGGCATTGGGGAGAGTTATAGAGAAAAGAGATCTAGGAGTGCAGGTTCATAGCTCCTTGAAAGTGGAATCACAGGTGGACAGGGTTGTTGAAGTGGAAATTTTCCTGCTTCTTGACTGTAGTAGAAAGTTCGTTCTGACAAAATAACTTGTCTTTATTTCCGAAAGACTGCATGCAGTATTGGCAAAAACTTGAGTTTGGAGTGCCATTGTTATGACTTGCTAATTCCTTCTCAAGTCCGCGCTTACATAAAGAACCAGTTCAGGATTTATACATAATCACTATCAGTTTGCGTGACCAGAGCTTGTTCAGGAGTTCGATCAGTAGTAGCGTCATAAGTAGTGTCATAAATCATGGTACAACCTGTTGACCTCCTAGAACTCTTTGTCTCATCATTCATATCTTTATCTTGTCCTTTGATAGAACAGAAGAAGGTCAGTGACTCCTTCATCCCTGCCCTTATCTTGTCGTACTCATACAGCCCTAGGTTATGCGGAGTCAGCTTTATCAGGTCTTGACCTTCTCCGGTCTTATTCATGTCTTAAGTTATGCGGAGTCAGTCTTCCTTATTTTGTACCAAATAGTTGACCAATTTTCCCATCATGCTACTACTTCATTCGTACAACTTCACAGGGTGAGGAAAACGCCATTTGGCACGCCTGGTTTCATTGGTCAGAATATTAAATACAGGAGTTGGGATGTCTTGTTCAATTGTACAAGACATTAGTAAGACCACACTTTGGAATACTGTGTAAAGTTATGGTCACCCTATTAAACTAGAAAGAGTGCAGAAAAGATATACTAGGACGCTAACGGGACTTGATAGTTTGAGTTACAAGGAGAGGTTGGATAGACTGGGAATTTTTTCTCTGGAGTGTAAGCGGCTGACGGGTGATCTTATAGAGGTCTGTAAAACAAAGAAGGGCGTAGATCAGCTCAGTAGTCAATATCTTTTCCCAAAGGTCGGGGAGTAAAAACATAGGTTTAAGGTAAGAGGGAGAGATACAAAGGCATCCAGAGGAACAATTTTTAGTCATTTGTGGAACATGGGCATTGCTGGCTGGCCAGCATTTATTGCCCATCCCTAATTGCCTTTGGAGGGTAATTGAGAGTCAACCACATTGTTGTGGCTCTGGAGTCACATGTAAGCCAGACCAGGTAAAGACAGCAGATTTCCTTCCCTAAAGGGAACATTAGTGAACAATCAACAAAGGCTTCATGGTCATCAGTAGATTCTTAATTCCAAATTTTTTTTTATGGAATTCAAATTCCACCATCTGCCAATGGCAGAATTTAAACCCAGGTCCCCAGAACATTAGCTGAATTTCTGAATTAATAGTCTAGCAATAATACCACTAGGCCATCGCCTCCCCGTAATTTTTTCATACAGAGGGTGGTGAGTGTCTGGAACGAGCTGCAAAGGTAGTAGTAGAGGCGGGATACAATTTTGTCTTTTAAAAAGCATTTGGACAGT
Source organism: Carcharhinus amblyrhynchos (assembly GCF_965287045.1). Lineage (NCBI taxonomy): Eukaryota > Metazoa > Chordata > Chondrichthyes > Carcharhiniformes > Carcharhinidae > Carcharhinus > Carcharhinus amblyrhynchos. Next base: position 130,689 of record NC_137325.1, read on the forward strand.
TACATGGGTAAGATGGGTTAGGGTTAGGGTTAGGGTTGGAGGGGTATGGGCCAAACATGGGTAATTGGGACTAGCTTAATGGTAAAAAGTGGGTGGCATGGACAAGTTGGGCTAAGGGCCTGTTTCCATGCTGTAAACTTCTACAACTCTAATTAAATAGTCCACACACCTAAAATGGAGAGATAACATTGAGTCATCAAACAATAAGGCCCAAATACAGGCCCTTTGGCCCAACCTGTCTATGCTGAGTATGATTCCCTCACAACTAGTCCCAATTGCCCACATTTGGACAATAGAAAAATTGAAAATAGGAGCAGAATGGGCCATTCGGCCCTTTGAGCTTGCACCATCATTCAATATGATCATTGCTGATCATGTATTTTCAATATTCCACTCCCACTTTCTCTCCATATCCCTTGATCCCTTTAGCCACAAGGGCCACTTCCAGCTCCCTCTTGAACATATCTAATAAACTGGCCCCAACAGCTTTCTGCGGTAGAGAATTCCACAAGTTCACAACTCTCTGAATGAAGAAGTTCTTCCTCATCTCAGTCCTGAATGGATTACCCCTTATTCTTAGACTATAGCCCCTCGTTCTGGACTTTCCAAACATGGGAACATTCTTCCTGCATCTATCCTGTCCAGTCTCAACAGGAATCCCCTCTCATTCTTCTAAATTCCAGTGAGTACAAGCCCACTCAATCCAGTTTATATTCCTATGTCAGTCCTGACATAGTCCTAGTCCTATGAACACTCGCTGGACTACCTCAATAGCAAGGATGTCCTTTAGATTAGGAAACCAAAACTGCACACAATACTCAAGATGTGGCCTCACCAAAGCCCTGTATAACTGCAGTAAGACATCCTTACTCCTCTACTCAAATCTCCTTGCTATGAAGGCCAACATACCATTAGCTTTCCTCACCAATCCATTTATTACTCTGCTTCCTGTCTGCCAACCAGTTCTCTGTCCACATCAATACATTACCCCCAAAACCATGAGCTTTCAATTTGCTCACTAATCTCTTATGTGGGATCTTTTCAAAAGCTTTTTGAAAGTCCAGATACACACCATCCAATGGTTCACCCTTGTCTACTCTACTGGTCACATCCTCAAAAAATTCCAGAACGTTTGTCAAACACGATTTCCCTCGAGCGAATCCATGCTGATTTGGACAGATCCTGTCACCACTTTCCAAATGCTCAGTTATTGCATCTTTAATAATTGACTCCAGCATTTTACCCACCGCTGATATCAGGCTAACCAGTCTATCATTCCCCATTTTCTCTCTCCCTCTTTTTTCAAAAAGTAGGGTTATATTAGCTAACCTCCAATCCACTGGAACTCATCCAGATACTATAGAATGGTGGAAAATGATCACCAATGTCTCCCGTTGTCTATCCACGGTCAATCCCTTAAGTATCTTTTGCTAGCTTATCCTAGCCAATGTATATCTCATACCACCAAAAGTTAGCTTTCCTTAAGTTCAAGACCTTAGTGTCAGACTTGGCTGTGTCACTCTCCAGCTTAATGAAGAATTCTACCATATAATGGTCATTCTTCACCAAAGGATCTCGCACCATAAGCTTGCTAATTAATCCTCTCTCATAACACAATATCCAGTTGAGGATGGCCTGTTCTCTAGTTGCTTCCTTGCCATATTGATTAAGAAAACCATCCTTTATCTGTTAATGTTGCTATTGCATCTGCTTAACCACTTTCTCTGGCAGTTCATTCCATATACGCATTGCTGCATGAAGAAGTTGCCCCTGGGGTCCCTTTTAAATCTTTCCCTTCTCATCTTAAATCTCTGCCCTCTAGTTTTCAATTCCCCTTCGCTGGGGAAAAGACAATGCGTGTTCATCCCATCGACGCCCCTCAAGATTTTATTCACCTCAATAAGGCCACCCCTCATCCAATAAAGCTCTAGCCTGACCAAGTCAATAACTCAGGCCCACTGGTCCTAGCAACATTCTCGCAAATCTCCTCTACACTCTTTCCAGTTTATCAATATCTTTCCTATAACAGGGTAACTAAAACTGTACACAATACTCCAAGTGCAGCCTCACCAACAACTTTTACAACTGTAACATTGAGCCTAAATTAGACTTGTTTATTTTTTCCCTAATGGATGAAAACTAGGGAAATAAATGGCCACAATATTTTGTTGGTGACTGTGATTCACCAGAGAGCAGTTATGTTCAATATTGGAGCAGTTCCATAAGATTAGGATTTAAGCTGTAAAATAATGTTACCTACCAAGCCTTCACTTTAACTTCAGAAACACACAACAACATCATTGCATTATTTACCAGGTTATTATCTTCTATAGTAAACATCAATTCACAAGTAACTTCAGAAAAAAACAAACCAAGTGAAAATAACTGTGTGTCTGCTGTGGTTTCTTCATTAGAGGTGTGATTTGTTCTAGAGAACTTCAGTTTATGCTGTATTGCATTTCTCCTTCATCTGGAATGTTTCCTTTTCTGAAACTAAAAGTTCTTTGAGGTTCTTTGTGGAAAGGGTTGTTTGCATTGTTTCATTTGCTTGTGTCAAGTACCGCCAATTATCTTATTTTTTATAACTGCTTCTTTAACTTATGCATTGCTCAAAATTTTGTATTTGTTCTTTGGCAAATCAAAGGGTTAAGCACAAAATCAAAAACTTGTTAAATTCGGTTGAGGAGAGATATTTTAATTATTGATAAATATGAAAATTAATCATTAATGCAAGTATTAGATTTTCTGGCTTCATAAATATGTTACATTTCCATTTAAAGTGCAAGGAAACTAGTTTTAATAAATATATTTATTGAACAAAGACAATTACAGCACTGGAACAGGATCTTCAGCCCTCCAAGCCTGCACCAACCATGCTGCCTGACTGAACTAAAACCCCCTACCTTTCTGGGGACCATATCCCTCCATTCCCATCCTATTCATGTATTTGTCAAGACGCCCATTAAAAGTCACTACAGTATCCACTTCCACTACCTCCCCCGGCAATGGGTTCCAGGCATCCACTACTCTGTATGTAAAACATCTATCTCGTACATCTCCTTTAAACCTTGTCCCCCACACCTTAAACCTGTGCCCCCGAGTAATTGACTCTTCCACCCTGGGAAAAAGCTTCTGACTATTCATTCTGTCCATGTCCCTCAATCTTGTAGACTTCTATCAGGTCACCCCCTCAACCTCCATCGTTCCAGTGTGAACAAACCAAGTTTCTCCAACCTCTCCTCATAGCTAATGCCCCCCCATACCAGGCAACATCCTGGTAAATCTTTTCTGTACCCTCTCCAAAGCCTCCATATCCTGGTAGTGTGACGACCAGAATTGAACACTATAGAACATAGAACATTACAGCGCAGTACAGGCCCTTCGGCCCTCGATGTTGCGCCGACCAGTGGAACCAATCTAATGACCCTCTAACCTAAACTATTCCAATGTTATCCATATGCCTATCCACTGACCATTTGAACACCCTTAAAGTTGGCGAGTCCACAACTGCTGCAGGCAGGGCATTCCACGCCCTTACTACCCTCTGAGTAAAGAACCTACCTCTGACATCCGTCCTATAATTACCACCCCTTAATTTAAAGCTACCTCCCCTTGTGTTAGCCATTGCCATCCGAGGTAAAAGGCTCTCACTGTCCACCCTATCCAATCCTTTGATCATCTTGTATGCCTCAATCAGGTCACCTCGTAACCTTCTTCTCTCCAATGAAAATAACCTCAAGTCCCTCAGCCTTTCCTCATAAGACCTTCCCACCATACCAGGCAACATCCTGGTAAACCTCCTCTGCACCCTTTCCAATGCCTCCACATCTTTCTTATAATGCGGCGACCAGAACTGTACGCAATACTCCAAGTGCGGCCGCACCAGAGTTTTGTACAGTTGTAACATGACCTCACGGCTCCGAAATTCAATCCCTCTACCAATAAAAGCTAACACACTGTACGCCTTCTTAACAACCTTATCAACCTGCGTGCCAACTTTCAGGGAGCTATGCACATGTACCCCGAGATCTCTCTGCTCGTCAACACTACTAAGAGTCCTTCCATTAGCCCTATATTCTGTACTCCTGTTATTCTTACCAAAGTGAATCACCTCACACTTTTCCGTATTAAACTCCATCTGCCACCTCTCGGCCCAGCTCTGCAGCTTATCTATGTCTCTCTGCAAACTGTAACATCCATCTTCACTGTCTACAACTCCTCCAACTTTGGCGTCTGACGAACTTATTGGAGTTCTATGAGGATGTGTCTAGGGCGGTGGATAGAGGAGAGCCAGTGGATGTGGTCTTTCTTGATTTTCAGAAGGCGTTTGACAAGGTGCCTCACAAGAGGTTATTGCAGAAGGTCAGGGGGCATGGAGTTGGGGGAAGGGTGTTAGCGTGGATAGGGGATTGGCTGTCAAATAGGAGGCAGAGAGTGGGGGTCAATGGGTGCTATTCAGATTGGCGGTTGGTGACTAGTGGAGTGCCCCAGGGGTCGGTGCTGGGGCCTCAGCTATTTACCATTTATATAGATGATCTGGAGGAGGGAACCAAGTGTATGGTGTCGAAATTTGCTGATGACACCAAGATTGGTGGAACGGCAAATTGTGCGGAGGGTGTGGAGAGTCTGCAGAAGGATCTAGATAGGCTGGGCGAATTGGCCAGGAACTGGCAAATGGAATTTAATGTTGGCAAATGTGAGGTTGTCCACTTTGGTAGGAATAATGGTAGGAAGGACTATTACTTGCGTGGTGAAAAACTGCAGCATGCGACGGTGCAGAGGGACCTCGGGGTCCTTGTGCATGAGTCGCAAAAACCCAGTCTGCAGGTGCAGCAGGTGGTCAGGAAGGCAAATGGGATGCTGGCCTTTATAGCGAGGGGGATTGAATATAAAAGTAGAGAGGACTTGCTGCAGCTGTACAGGGCACTGGTGAGGCCGTAGCTGGAGTACTGTGTGCAGTTTTGGTCGCTGCACTTACGCAAGGATATTTTGGCCTTGGAGGGGGTGCAGAGGAGGTTTACTAGGCTGATTCCAGAGTTGAGGGGATTGAACTATGAGGAGAGGCTGAATAAACTAGGCTTGTACTCATTAGAGTTTAGAAGAATGAGGGGAGATCTCATTGAACATAGAACATAGAACATTACAGCGCAGAACAGGCCCTTTGGCCCACGATGTTGCGCCGACCAGTTACAAAACAATGACCCACTAACCTAAACCAATCCCTTTTCGTCCATAAACCTATCCACGGATCTCTTAAACGCCCCCAAACTAGGCGCATTTACAACTGCAGCAGGCAGGGCATTCCAATCCCTCACCACCCTCTGGGTAAAGAACCTACCCCTGACATCCGTCCTATAACTACCCCCCCTTAATTTAAAGCCATGCCCCCTCGTGCTAGCTTTCTCCATCTGAGGAAAAAGGCTATCACTATCCACCCTATCTAAACCTCTAATCATCTTATATGTTTCAATAAGATCCCCTCTTAGCCGCCTTCTTTCTAGCGAAAACAACCCCAAATCCCTCAGCCTCTCCTCATAGGACCTCCCCTCCATACCAGGCAACATCCTGGTAAACCTCCTCTGCACCCTCTCCAAAGCCTCCACATCCTTCCTGTAATGTGGGGACCAGAACTGCACACAGTACTCCAAGTGCGGCCGCACCAGAGTTGTGTACAGTCGCAACATGACGCTGCGACTCCTAAATTCAATCCCCCCTACCAATAAACGCCAAGACACCGTATGCCTTCTTAACAACCTTATCTACTTGATTCCCAAGTATAAGAGACGTATAAGATGTTGATTGGGATGGATAGGATAGAGGTGGAGAGGCTCTTCCCGCTCAGAAAGGACAGTAGGATTAGAGGGCACAGCCTCAGGATAAAGGGGGGGCGGTTTAGAACGGAGTTGAGGAGGAACTTCTTCACTCAAAGGGTGGTGAATCTCTGGAATTCTCTGCCCGTTGAAGTGGTGGAGGCTGCCTCGCTCAATATTTTTAAGACACGGGTTGATATGTGTTTGATAGGCAAGGGGATTAAGGGTTATGGGGAGAGGGCGGGAATGTGGAACTGAGCCACGACAGATCAGCCATGATCTTATTGAATGGCGGGGCAGGCTCGAGGGGCTAGATGGCCTACTCCTGCTCCTATTTCTTATGTTCTTATGTGTCGTCAGCAAATTTACTAATCCATCCTTCTACACCCTCATCTAGGCCATTTATAAAAATGACAAACAGCAGTGGCCCCAAAACAGATCCTTAAGGTACACCACTTGTAACTGAACTCCAGGTTGAATATTTCCCATCAACCACCACCCTCTGTCTTCTATCAGCGAGCCAATTCCTGATCCAAACTGCTAAATCACCCTCAATCCCATGCATCTGCATTTTCTGCAATAGCCTACCATGGGGAACCTTATCAAACGCTTTGCTAAAATCCATATACACCACGTCAACTGCCTTACCCTTATCCACCTCTTTGGTCACCTTTTCAAAAAACTCGATAAGGTTTGTGAGGCACGACCCACCCTTCACAAAACCGTGTTGACTATCCCTAATCAATTTATTTCCCTCTAGATGATTCTAAATCCTATCCCTTATAATTCTTTCCAAAACTTTGCCCACAACAGAAGTAAGGCTCACTGGTCTACAATTCCCAGGATGGTCTCCACTCCCCTTCTTGAACAAGCGGACAACATTTGCTATCCTCCAGTCTCCCAGCACAATACCTGAAGCCAATGATGACATGAAGATCAAAGCCAAAGGCTCTGCAATCTCCTCCCTAGCCTCCCAGAGAATCCTAGGATAAATCCCATCCAGCCCAGGGGACTTATCTATTTTCACACTCTCAAGAATTGCCAACACCTCCTGCTTATGTGCCTCAATCCCGTCTAATCTACTACCCAGTATCACAGTATTCTCCTTGACTACACTGACTTTTTCCTCTGTGAATGCTGACAAAAAATACTCATTCAGTGCCTCTCCTATCTCTGCAGGCTCCACGCACAACTTCCCACTGCTGTCTCTGACTGGCCCCAATCTTGCCCTAACCAATCTTTTATTCTTGACATACCTGTAGAAAGCTTTAGGATTTTCCTTGATCCTATCTGCCAAAGTCTTCTCATGTCCTCTTCTAGCTCTTCTTAACTCTCTCTTTAGCTCATTCCTGGCCCTAACTGAGCCTTCACGTCTCATCTTTACATAAGCCTCCTTCTTCCTCTTCACCAGAGATTCAACTTCCTTAGTACTTCATAAGGTCCCCCATGCAAGACTTCTTGAGAAGGTGAGAGGGCATGGGATCCAAGGGGCTTTGGCCTTGTGGATCCAGAACTGGCTTGCCTGCAGAAGGCAAAGAGTGGTTGTGGATGGGTCTTTTTCTGCATGGAGGTCGATCACCAGTGGAGTACCCCAGGGATCTGTTCTAGGACCCTTGCTGTTTGTCATTTTCATAAATGACCTAGATGAGGAAGTGGAGGGATGGGTTAGTAAGTTCGCTGACGATACGAAGGTTGGTGGTGTTGTGGATAGTCTGGAGGGATGTCAGAAGTTGCAGCGTGACATAGATAGGATGCAAGACTGGGCGGAGAAGTGGCAGATGGACTTCAACGCGGATAAATGTGTAGTGGTCCATTTTGGCAGGACCAACGGGATGAAGGAGTACAATATCAAGGATAGGAGTCTTAGCTGGGTTGAAGAGCAGAAGGATCTTGGGGTCTGGGTCCATATGACTCTTAAATCGGCCTCACAGGCAGAGGATGTGGTCAAGAAGGCGTATGGTGTACTGGCCTTCATTAATCGAGGAATTGACTTTAGGAGTCGGGAGGTAACGCTGCAACTTTACAGGACCCTTGTCAGACCCCACTTGGAGTACTGTGCGCAGTTCTGGTCGCCTCACTACAGGAAGGATGTGGAAGCTATTGCGAGGGTGCAGAGGAGATTTACAAGGATGTTGCCTGGATTGGGAGGCATGCCTTATGAAGATAGGATGAGGAAGCTAGGTCTCTTCTCCCTGGAGAGACGAAGGTTGAGAGGCGACCTGATAGAGGTTTATAAAATGTTGAGAGGAATAGATAGGGTGGATTCTCAGAGGCTATTTCCCAGGGCTGAAATGGTCACTACGAGAGGACACAGGTTTAAGGTGCTGGGAAGCAAGTACAGAGGAGATGTTAGGGCTAAGTTTTTCACTCAGAGGGTGGTGGGTGAGTGGAATCGGCTGCCGTCGGTGGTGGTAGAGGCGAACTCACTGGGGTCTTTTAAAAGACTTCTGGATGAGTATATGGGATCTAATGGCATTGGAAGTTACAGATAGTTCTATGGCTTGGTAGGTATAGATGTGATCGGCGCAACTTGTGGGCCGAAGGGCCTGTTTGTGCTATAGTGTTCTATGTTCTATGTACACCACGGTTCCCTCGCTCAACCACTTCCTCCCTGCCTGACAGGTACATATTTATCAAGGACTCGCAGTAGCTGCTTCTTGAATAAGCTCCACATTTCAGATGTTCCCAGCCCCTGCAATTTCCTACTCCACCCTATGTATCCTAAATCTCGCCTAATCGCCTCATAATTACCTCTCCCCCAGCTGTAACTTCTGCCCTTCGGTATATGCCTATCCCTTTCCATCACTAAGGTAAACGTAACCAAATTGTGGTCACTATCACCAAAGTGCTCACCTACCTTCAAGTCTAACACCTGGTCTGGCTCATTACCCAGTACCAAATCCAATGTGGCCTCACGTCTTGTTGGCCTATCTACATACTGTGTCATGAAACCTTCCTGCACACATTGGACAAAAACTGACCCCTATAATGTGCTTGAACTATAGCTTTTCCAATCGATATTTGTAAAGTTAAAGTCCAAATGCGGCTAACTAAGGTTCTACAAAGTGGCAACATGACTTGCCAATTTTTAAAGTCAATGTCCTGGCCCATGACTACCTCTTCCACCTGCATTGCCACTTTCAATGACCTGTGTACCTGTACACCCAGATCCCTTTGCCTATCAATACTCTTGAGGGTTCTGCCATTTACTGTATATTTCCTATCTGTATTACACCTTCCAAAACGCATTATCTCACATTTGTCTGGATTAAATTCCATCTGCCATCTCTCCGCCCCAGTCTCCAACCGATCTATATCCTGCTGTGTCCTCTGATGATCCTCATCGCTGTCCGCAAATCCACCAATCTTTGTGTCTTCCACAAACTGACGAATCAAACCAGTTACATTTTCTTCCAAGTCATTTATATATTACAAACAGCACAGGTCCCAGCACCGATCCCCGAGGAATAGCACTTGTCACAGCCCTCCATTCAGAAATGCACCCTTCCACTGCTACCCTCTGTTTTCTATGACCGAGCCAGTTCTGTATCCACTTTGCCAGCTCAGCATTGATCTCATGTGACTTCACCCTGCACCAGTCTGCCTTAAGGGATATTGTCAAATCCTGACCGAAGTCCAAGAACACCCTCTGCCCTAACCTCATCAATCATCTTCGTTATTGATTAGAACTAATCAGTTATGAACTTCATGTCAGGACATACCCAGGACGGTGACGGAGGAGTCTGGGAGGTTGGCTGTGGGTTATGATTTGGTGAGCGTGATTATGAAAGGCTGTTAACTTGACTGGTTTGTTAGGCAGCTCTCCAGATTTTGGCACACAACTCCGGATGTTTGTGAGGAGGACTCTCCAGGATCAGCTGGACAGGGTGGTGCCTTTCTCATTTCAGGTGCCAAGATCAGTGCCAGATGTCCTGTCTGGTTATATTCTCATTTGACCCTTTAACAGTGATTTGCTGTAATAGAGTTGTTTGTTAGGCCATTTCAGAGGGCAGTTAAGAACCAGTCGCATCACTCTGGATCTGGAGCCAGAACAGGAAAGACCAGATATAGAGGAAGATTTTCTTCTCTGAAGGACATTAGTGAACCAAATGGATACTTAGTGACAGTCTAGTAAGTTTCATGATCATCAGTAATAAAACCAGCTTTCTATTCCAGATTAATTAATTAATTAAATTTAAATTCCTCTAGTTGTCATAGTAGAATGTGAACTAATTCTCTTTGGAGCATTAGTTCAGCCTTCTGGGTTACTACTTCAATAACGTTATCACTCTGTTACCATCCCGTGTTTCTGGTCATTATCCCAACAGTAGAGGTGGGCACTCGGAACCTCAAGGGTGCTGTGGGAATTGGGAATTTTATGACTTAAGGCTCAAAAGCTGCCTAACTGATCACTAACATTCACATTTCTGGGAAAAAGTTGTTTACCTGCTGCAGAAGCTAGTCCTGTTTCTCTGGCTCCTTGCTGCAATCACGCAATGACACAGAACTACAGGGGCAAAGAATCCATTGTGAATATTGAATTTCTGCAGTTAAGCCCATTTGCACACAGAAAATCTTTCACTGGACTCCAAAAATAACTAATTGTGTGAAATGCTTTCAGACATTTTGAGGTAATAAATTGTTTGATAAATACAAATATAATTTCCTTTTATTAATTGGTATATTCTGATTTTTCACCGTATTGTGATAGAAGTTGGAACAATTAGCCTTTCCTCATTCCATAGGTTGCCTATTCTGCATCTTCCTGATTTATTTCCTGTGAATGTGAGTGACATACCTGTCTAACCCTAACCTGTCTATTGTTAGTCTCTGCGCTGCTTTAAATATCAAAAACATAGATCAGATAAAGAAAATGGTTGAAAGTTAATTAGTGATGCAAAAGGAGTTTTTATTTGAAAAACACAATTTTACAGTTACGTAAGAATGTAAGAACTAGGAGCAGGAGTAGGCCATCTAGCCCTTCGAGCCCGCCCCGCCATTCAATAAGATCATGGCTGATCTGATAGTGGTTCAGTTCCACTTACCTGCCTGCTCCCCATAACCCTTAATTCCCTTATTGGTCAAAAATCTATCTGTGACTTAAACACATTTAACGAGGTAGCCTCACTGCTTCAACAGGCAGAGAATTCCAAAGATTCACTGCCCTCTGGGAGAAGAAGTTCCTCCTCAACTCTGTTCTAAATTGACTCCCCCTTATTTTGAGGCTGTGCCCTCTAGTTCTTATTTCCATTCTAAGTGGAAATAATCTCGCTGCTTCTACCCTGTCTAGCGCCTTCATTATCCTATTTGTCTCTAAACAGTTTAAACAGTTTTAAAGAACTGCAGATGAAATGTTTTTGTAGTTTCAAGGCAGCTGATTTGAATTAGACAACTTTGAATTGAGATGAATAAACTGCAGCTGTTTATTAAATACATTCAGTTTTGTCCATTCCATTTCAGTAAAAAACTGAGCTAGCAGATTGGATATGTGCCCAACATGTCAGCAAATATCTTACTGCCAGGAAATTCATAAGAATAAAAGCTTGAGCAACAGGAATAAGCCTTTTGGCCCCTCGAGTGTGTCCACCATACAGTAATATCATGGCTAATCTGATCTGGCCTTAACTCTACATTCCTCACTGCTATCCATAACCCTTAACTCCTTATCAATCAAACATTTATCCAACTCAGCCTTAAATATATTCAGTTGTTCAGCCTGAAAAGACTTTTAACCATCTGGAAGATTCACAGAACATGGAACAGTACAGCACAGTACAGGCCCTTCAGCCCTCAGTGTTGTGCCAAGCTATATCCAATCTCAAGATCAAGCTATCCCACTCCCTATCATTCTGGTGTGCTCCATGTGCCTATCCAATAACCGCTTGAAAGTTCCTAAAGTGTCCGACTCCACTATCACAGCAGGCAGTCTATTCTGCGCCCCAGCCACTCCCTGAGTAAAGAATCTACCTCGGACATCCCTCCTAAATCTCCCACCATGAATCTGATAGTTATGCCCCCTAGTAACAGCTTCATCCACCCGAGGAAATAGTCTCTGAACATCCACTCTATCTATCCCCCTCATCATCTTATAAACTTCTATTAAGTCGTCTCTCATCCTCCTCTGTTCCAAGGAGAAAAGCCCCGTCATCTCTCCCTCTCATCCTGCTCAGCTCTCTCTTAAATGAGTGACCCCTTATTTTGCAACTGCATTCCCTCACTCTAAGTACTTTCCCAATCTTGGTGTGGAAACATCCTCTCGGCAACTATCTTGCCAAGCCCCCTCAGAATCTTTTACGAATGCAAGTACCAGAATTTGACCACCTCACCCGCCTGAGGCTCATAAGATCCTTCCAGAGTGGACAATTCAGCCCCTCGAGCCTGCTCCACCATTCAGTACGATCATGGCTGATCTAAACTTGGCCTTAACTCCTCTATCTGCCCATTCACCATCACCCTTTAACCCTTTGCTAATTAAAAATATGTCTCCTCCTTAAATTTACTCAATGTCTCAGCATCCACCATACTCTGGAGCAGTGAATTCCACAGATTCACCACCTCCCCACCACCCCCCCCACCCCCCCCCCCGCCCCTTGAGAGAAGTCATTTCTTCTCATCTCAGTTTTAAATCTGCCACCCTGATCCTAAAACCATGACCTCTTGTTCTAGATTGCCCAACAAGAGGAAACATCCTCCCTGTGTTCTTTGTCATTCCTCTTGAGCATCTTATATTCCTGAATTTGATCTCCTCTCATTCTCTTAGTCTCCAGAAAGTACAGATCTAAACTGCCCAAGCTGTCTTCGTAGGACAAACCTCTCATCTCTGGAATCAATCTAGTGATTCTCTCCTGAACTGCTTTCAATGTAACTATGTCCCTCCTCAAGAAAGGGGGCCAAAACAAAGGCAACTTAAGGTATGGTCTCACTAATGCCTTGTACAGTTGCAACAACACTTCCTTATACTCTATTCCTTGAGCAGTAAATGCCAAAAGTCCATTTGCATTCCTTATTACCTGTTGTACCTGCTTAAAAAGTTTTCTACACTTCATGCACAAGGACACCCATGTCCCTCTGCACTGAACACTGTGAAATTTCTCTCCACTTAGATAATGGCCAGAATTCTCCAACCTTGCCTCGGCTGGGATTCACCAGTCCTTCTGCTGTGAATGGAGATTTAGCTGAGTGCCAATTCTCTGTTCTTGCTGGCAGCAGGGGTGGAGCCAGAAAGGCTGAAGAATTCCATCCAGTAAATTGCCTTTCTATTTTTATGACCAAGATGGATAAACTCGCATTTACCTACATTAAACTCCATCTGCAAAATTTTGGCTCATTTACCTAATCTATCCATATCCATTTCCTTATTTTCTCATTGTAACTTCCCATCCCACCTATTTTAATGTAATCTGCAAATATGGCTATAGTATCTTCTATTCCTGTATCCAAATCATGAATATAAATTGTAAATTGTTGGGCCCCAAGAACAGAATACTGTGGCATCCCACGAGTTACTTCTTGCCAACCAGGAAAAGATCCATTTACCCGCTACCGCTATTGATGATGATAGTTCTAAGTTCCTCTCTTTCTAGAATCTTTGCATTACCTATTACTATTAGGACATTACTAGTTTCCTCCGCTGTGAAAATTGAGACAAAATATTGATTTAGCATCTCTGCCATTTCCTTGTTTCCCACTATTAACTTCCTGGTCTCATTCACAAGGGACTAACATTCACTTTAGCTATTTTCTTCTCTTTCATATACTTACAGAAATTTTAGCTATCTTTTTTAATATTTTGTGCTAGTTTTTTTTTCTTCATTTAACTTTACTCTTTTTATTACTTTTTTTAGTAACCCTTTGTCGACCTTTAAAAGTTTCCCAATCATCCAGCCTGCCACTAATTTTTGCTTTACGTTTTGCCTTAGCTTTTGTCTTTATGTTGTCTTTAATTTCCTTGCTTAGCTATGAATGGTTTTTGCCCCTTCTACGACTTCCTGACTGGAATATATTTCAGTTGGGAGGAATTGAACAGCTCCTTAAATATCTGCCACTGTTCATCAGTTGTCCTATCTTTCGGCCTTCCTGCTCAGTCCGCTAGGACAAAATCTGTCCTCATGCCAATGTCATTTCCTTTGTTTAACTCCAGAATGCTACTGTGGGACTGTAGTTTCTCACCCTCAAACTGAATTGGAAACTTTAGCATGCTGTGATCACTCTTCCCCAGAAGATCCTTAACTGTGAAATCATTAACTAATCCCTCCTCATTACACAGTACCAAATCCAGAACAGTCTGCTCCCTGGTTGGTTCCACAACATATTACCCCAAGAAACAACCTCTAATAGTGGGGGATGGGATCCCAGGAGCAGGATCAGGTAGGTCAGATTCCGATCTACACTAATGTAGAACAGTAGTGAATGATATTGAAGATGGAGTGATAGACTTGCAGGAATTACAGGAGAAGGAAAGCTTAAAAACTGTCCAGCAAGGGAAATTGACGGAAATAAACTGTTTATACTTCAGTGCAAGGAGGATTACAAAGAAGATAGGTGAGAGTTAAGGACACAGGCAGAAACACGGCAGCGTGACTAGTGGTGTGCCTCAGGGATCGTGTTGGGACCGCAATTGTTTACGATTTACATAGATGATTTGAAGTAAGGGACCAAGTGCAGTGTGTTAAAATTCGCAGATGACACTAAGATGAGTGGCAAAGTGCAGAGGATGCTGAAAGTCTGCAAAGGGATATAGATAGTCTGAGTGAGTGGGCGAGGGTTTGGCAGATGGAGTACAATGTTGGTAAATGTGAGGTCATCCATTTTGGTAGTAATAACAGCAAAATGGACTATTATTTAAATGGTAAAAATTTGCAACATGCTGCTGTGCAGAGGGACCTGGGTGTCCTTGTGCAGGAATCTCAAGGAGTTGGTTTGCAGAAGCAGCAGTGAATTAAGAAGGCAAATTGAATTTTGTCCTTCATTATTAGAGAGATGGATTTTAAAACAGGGAGATTATGTTGCAGCTGTATAAGGTGCTGGTGAGGCCACACCTGGAGTACTGTGTACAGTTTTGTTCTTACTTGAAAAAGGATATACTGGCACTGGAGAGGGTGCTGAGGAGATTCACTAGGTTGATTCTGGAGTTGAGAGGGTTGGCTTATGGAGAGAGACTGAGTAGACTGTGGCTATACTCATTGGAATTCAGAAGAGTGAGGGGCGATCTTATAGAAATATATAAGATTATGAAACGAATAGATAAGATAGAAGCAGGGAAGTTGTGTCCACTGGCAGGTGTAACTACAACTAGGGGGGGCAAAGCCTCAAAATAAAGGGAAGCAGATTTAGGACTAAGTTGAGGAAGAGCTTCTTCACACAAAGGGTTGTGAACCTGTGGAATTCCCTGCCCTGTGAAGCAGTTGAGGCTACCTCAATAAATGTTTTTAAGGCAAGGATAGATATATTTTTGAACAGTAAAGGAATTAAGGGTTATGGTGAGCGGGTGGGTAAGTGGAGCTGAGTCCATGAAAAGATCAGCCATGATCTTATTGAATGGCGGGGCAGGCTCGAGGGGCCAGATGGCCTACTCCTGCTCCTAGTTCTTATGTTCTTATGTCCTTTTGATATCATTGCTGTAATGGAAATCTGGGGAAAGGAGAGGTTCAATATCCTGATTACAGACTCTTCAGACACAATACAATGGGAGATAAAAAAGAAGGGGCAATAGAATCAATTCCAGTTGTGAGAAGAGATGATGTACGAAACCAGTCAACAAATAAAGCTTTGTGGGTTGAGCCTGGAAATAAAAAAGGTGCAGTCACAGTGCAGGAAGTATACTACACATCCCCAAATAGTGAAAGGGAGCTAGAAGAACAAATATGTAGACAAATTTCTGCCTTACGAACAAGAAAGCAGAGGTGATACAATTCTAGGCCCAGGGTGCAATCTTATCAGCCATTCATGTCATGTTCCCGCTGCAGCGAAGTCGGAAAATTTGGGACCCAGCCAGAACTCTGTTCGCTGCAGCAAGATGGGAAAATCCTCCCAGCTTGAATGGTGGTCACATTCCAGCCCTAGTCTTGGGGAATGAAGAGCAAGTGGGTGACGTGACAGTTAGCGACCATATCGGGGATAGTGATCACAATTCAGTTTGATTTAGCATTACCATGGAAAAGGGCATAAATAAAACTGGAATAAAAGTTTTGAACTGGGGAAAGATAAGTTTTGCAGGAAGGAAAAGGGATTTGCTGAGATGTACTGGACAGCACTGCTAGGAGATAAATCAGTGTAAAACTAGTGGGAAACACTAAAAAGCAAAATCCTAAATGTACAAAGTAGACAATTCCCCTCCAAAAATAAGAGCGGTACTGCCAAATCTAGACCCACGGTTGTCTAGAGGAATATAGGGGAACATCAAACAGAAGAAGAAAGTGTATGGTAAGCACAAAGGACTAAGCACTGCAGATAGTTTAGATGAATATAGGAAGTGTAGGGATGAGGTAAAAAAGCAAATAAGGAAATTGAAGAGAGGACATGAAAATAGATTAGCAAGTAAAATTAAAGAAAACTCAAAGATGTTTTACCAACATATTATGGTAAAAGGTTAGTTAAGGAAAAATTGGGACCTATCAGAGTTGAAGAAGGAAACTTGTGTGTAGATGCAGATAAAGAATACTTTATCTCTGTATTTAAGAACATAAGAATATAAGAAATAGGAGCAGGAGTAGGCCATCTAGCCCTTCGAGCCTGCCCTGCCATTCAATAAGATCATGGTTGATCTACAGTGGATCAGTTCCACTTTCCCGCTTTCTCCCCATAACCCTTAATTCCCTTGTCTATCAGAAATCTATCTACCCGTGACTTACATATATTCAATGAGGTAGCCTCCACCACTTCAATGGGCAGAGAATTCCAGAGATTCACTACCCTTTGAGTGAAGAAGTTCCTCCTCAGCTCCGTTCTAAACTGCACCCCCCTTATTTTGAAGCTGTGCCCTCTAGTTCTGGTTTCCTTTCTAAGCAAAAAGAATCTCTCTACCTCTACCCTATCTAGCCCCTTCATTATCTTGTAAGTCTCTATAAGATCTCCCCTCAGCCTTCTAAACTCCAACGAGTACAGGCCCAGTCTATTTAATCTCTCCTCATAAGCTAACCCCCTCATCTCAAGTATCTGATAGAGATTTATAAAATGTTGAGAGGAATAAATAGGGTGGATTCTCGGAGGCTATTTCCCAGGGCTGAAATGGTCGCTATGAGAGGACGCAGGCTTAAGGTGCTGGGGAGCAGGTACAGAGAAGACGTCAGGGGTAAGTTTTTCACTCAGAGGGTGGTGAGTGAGTGGAATCAGCTGCCGTCGGTGGTGGTAGAGGCGAACTCGCTGGGGTCTTTTAAGAGACTTCTGGATGAGTACATGGGATTTAATGGGATTGAGAGTTATAGGCCTGGTAGGTATGGATATGATTGGTGCAACTTGTGGGCCGAAGGGCCTCTTTGTGCTGTAGTGTTCTATGTTCTATGTATGTTCTATCAGCCTGGTGAACCTTCTCTGTACCCCCTCCAAAGCCAATATATCCTTACACAAATAAGGGGACCAAAACTGCACACAGTACTCCAGCTGCAGCCTCACCAGTGCCCTGTACAGTTGCAGCAAGACCTCCCTGCTTTTATATTCTATCCCCCTCGATATAAAGGCCAACATTCCATTTGCCTTCTTGATCACCTGCTGCACCTGCAGACTGGGTTTTTGTGATTTGTGCACAAGGACCCCCAGGTCCCTCTGCACCGTAGCATGCTGCAGCTTTTCACCCTTTAAAAAATATTCCTTCCTACTATTATTTCTACCAAAGTGGATAACCTCACATTTGCTAATGTTATACTCCATCTGCCAGGTCCTCGCCCATTCACTCAGCCTATCCAGATCCCTCTGCAGACTTTCCGAATCCTCCATGCAATTCGCTTTTCCACTCATTTTCGTGTCATCAGCAAATTTTCTTACCCTACACTCAGCCCCCTCCTCCAGATCGTCTGTGTACATGGTAAACAGTTGAGGCCCCAGCACCGATCCCTGCGGCACTCCACTAGTCACCAACTGCCAACCAGAAAAGCATCCATTGATTCCAACTCTCTGCTTCCTGTTAGACAACCAATCCTCTATCCACGCTAACACTTTACCCCCAGCTCCGTGTACCCTAACCTTCTGCAGCAACCTTTTGTGAGGCACCTTATCAAACACCTTCTGGAAATCTAAAAACACATCCACCGGTTCCCCTCTGTCTACCGCACTAGTCACATCTTCATAGAAATCCAGTAAATTCATTAAACACGACTTCCCTTTCACGAATCCGTGCTGCATCTGTCTGATCAAACTGTTCTTTTCTAGGTGTCCTGCTGTTTCTTCTTTGATGATGGATTCTAGCATTTTCCAACTACGGACGTTAAGCTAACCGGCCTGTAGCTCCCTGCCATTTGTCTGCTACCATTTTTAAACAGCGGCGTAACATTAGCTGTCTTCCAATCCGCCGGCAGTTCCCCAGAGTCCAGCGAATTTTGATAAATAATTACTAAGGCATCTGCTATTACTTCTGCCATTTCTTTCAGAACCCTGGGATGCATTCCATCTGGTCCCGGGGACTTGTCTACCTTCAGTCCCGTTAGTCTACCAAACACTACCTCTCTAGTAACAGCAATTGTATTAAGGACCTCATCTCCTACCATCCTTCTATCTGTAATATTCGGTAAGCTATTTGTGTCCTCCTCCGTGAAGACCAACACAAAAAACTTATTTAAAGTCTCAGCCATTTCCTCGCTACCCATCGCTAAATCCCCCGTCTCGTCCTCCATGGGTCCAACATCCACTCTAGCCAGTCTCTTCTTTATATATTTGTAAAAACTTTTACTATCATTTTTTATATTTAGGGCTAGTTTAGCTTCATACTCTATCTTTCCTTTCTTTATCGCTTTCTTAGTCATTCTTTATTGTTTTTTAAATCTTTCCCAATCTTCTCATTCCCCACTATTTTTAGCCGCTCTGTACGCATTGGTTTTTAATTTAATACTCTCCTTTATTTCCTTCGATATCCATGGCTGGTTACCCCTTCTCCTACATTCCTTCTTTGCCATCCGAATATATTTCTGCTGAGTACCGAAAAAGATCTCCTTAAAAATCCTCCACTGTTCCTCAGCTGTCCTACCAACCAATCTGCGTCCCCAATCTACATTCGCCAATTCCGCTCTCATCTTATCGTACTCCCCTCTGTTCAAACAGAGGACACTGATTTGGGACCCTACTTTCTCACCCTCCATCTGCATCAGATATTCAACCATATTGTGATCACTCATCCAAAGAGGATCCCTCACAAGAAGATCCCTAATTCTACCTGCCTCGTTACACAGTACCAGATCTAAGATAACTCGCTCTTTCGTAGGTTCCGTTACATACTGTTCAAGGAAACTATCCCAGCAGCATTCCAAGAACTCTTCCTCAAGCCCACCGCGTCTGACTCGAGTCAACCAATCAATATGCAGACTAAAATCCCCCATAATTATCGCCGTTCTGTTTTTGCCCGCATCAATTATTTGCTTGTTTATAGCCCACCCCACCTCAAAGTTATTATTGGGGGCCAATAGACCACACCACTGCTTACTATTCCTTATCTCCACCCACAATGATTCCATGTTTTGCTCTTTGGACCCTATATCTTCTCTCACTACTGCCCTGATATTATCCTTTATTAACAGAGCTACCCCACCTCCTTTTCCCTCCTGTCTATCCTTCTTAAATGTCTGTTACCCCTGGATATTCAGCTCCCAGTCCCAGTCACCCTGCAACCACTAGATCATACCCATTTGTGTTGATTTGCACCATCAGCTTATTCACTTTGTTTCAAATGCTTCGTGCATTCAGGTAAAGTGTCTTTATACCAGCCTTTATCTGGACCCTATTTGTAGAAACGCTACTAACCACTCCCATGCTCCCTACTCCTTTAATTAGTGGAATGTCCTCAGCGTTAACCTGCACTCGTACCCCCTCCTTTACTTTAGATTTTGTCATTCCCCCTACCCCTGCACCCTCCCCCCCCACTAATTAGTTTAAAGCCCTATCTACATGTACAAAGGAAAGGGAAATTGCAGATTTAGTATTTCAGGAGGCACACTGACATATTGGAATATAAATACATAATACAAAGACCGTAAAAAGAGGGAGGACACACTCAAAGGATTAGAATCCTCAAAAGTTGATAAGTTGCCAGGGCCAGATGAATTATTTCTGAGGCTGCTGAAGGAGGTTACGGAGGCAATAGCAAATGGTCTGAGGATCATTTTCCAAGCCTCACTATGTACAAGGGAGATACCGGAGGACTAGAGAAATGCAAAGGAAGTTCCATTATTTGAAAAGGGATCAAAGGAAATGTCAAATAATTCTTTGATTTGATTAGATTTATTATTGTCACATGTATTAGCAAACAGTGAAAAGTATTGTTTTTTGCACGCTACACAAAGCATACCATTCATAGAGAAGGAAACAAGAGAGTGTAAAATGTAGTGTTATAGTCATAGCTAGGGTGTAGAGAAAGATCAACTTAATGCGAGGTAAGTCCATTCAAAAGTCTGACAACAGCAGGGAAGAAGCTGTTCTTGAGTCGGTTGGTACGTGACCTCAGATTTTTGTATCTTTTTCCCAAAGGAAGAAGGTGGAAGACAGAATGTCCGGGATGCGTGGGGTCCTTGATTATGCTGTCTGCTTTGCTGAGGCAGCGGGAAGTGTAGACAGAGTCAATGGATGGGAGGCTGGTTTGTGAGATGGATTGGGCTACATTCATGACCTTTTGTAGTTCCTCGCAGTCTTGGGCAGAGTAGGAGCCATTCCTACCAAAAGGAATGCTTACTATGGTGCATCTGTAGTCCAGTTAGTCTTATATCAGTGGTGGGCAAATTAGTAGAATCAGTCCTGAGATAAGAGTATCTGTCACTTAAAAAGGTGTGGATTAGTCAGGGGTGATCAGCATGGATTTGTTAAAGGAAGGTCTTGCCTCACAAACTTGATTGAATTATTTGAGGAAGTGACAAGAAGGGTTGATGAAGGAAGTGCAGTGGATGTTGTGCACATGGATTTTAGCAAGGTGTTTGACAAGGTCCCACATAACAGATTTTCAAAAAAGTAAAAGCCCATGGAATACAAGGCAATGTGGCAAAGTAGATCACCTGGTTTAGTAACAGGAAACAAAGGGTAATGGTTAATGGGTGCCCTTGTGAATGGAAAGTTGTTTCCAGTGGTGTTCCACAGGTTCGGCGTTGGGACCCTTGCTGTTTGTGTTATATATTAACAATTTGGATGTGAACGTGGGGGGCACAACTGGAAATGTAGATAACATAAAAGTTGGCCGAGTAATGGATAGTGTAGAGGATAGCTATAATCTACAAAATAACATGAATGGGTTGGTGGAGTGGGCAGTAAAAAGGCAGATGGATTTTAACAGAAAGTGTGAGGTAATGCATTTAGGGAAGTCAAACAGGGAACATACAATAAATAGGATTATACTAAGAAGAACAGATGAAGTGAGAGATCCTGGCGTGCAAGTACACAGATCCCTAAAGGCAGCAGTTCAAGTAGACAAGGTTCTAAAAATGTCAGATGGAATGCTGTCCTTCATTGGCCGAGGCATGGGATATGAAAGTAAGGATATAATATTGGAATTGTATCAAACATTGGGGTGGTCACAGCTGGAGTACTGTGTGCAGTTTGGGTCACCATATTACAGTAAGGATGTAATTGCTGTGGAGAGAGTGCAGAGGAAGTATATAAAAATGTGGCCGATGCTAGAAGAGTGTTGCTATGAGGAGAGACTGGATAGGTTGGGGTTGGGCAGAAGTCTGAGTAGTGTTGAAGAGCAGAAGGATCTTGGGGTCCGGGTCCACAGGACTCTTAAATCGGCCTCGCAGGTGGAGGAGGTGGTCAAGGAGGCGTATGGTGTACTGGCCTTCATTAATCGAGGCATTGAGTTTAGGAGTCGGGAGGTAATGCAACTTTATAAGACCCTTGTCAGGCCTCATTTAGAGTATTGTGCGCAGTTCTGGTCACCTCACTATAGGAAAGATGTAGAAGCTATTGAGAGGGTACAGAGGAGATTTACAAGGATGTTGCCTGGACTGGGAGGCATGCCTTATGAAGTTAGGTTGAGGGAGCTGGGACTCTTTTCCCTGGAGAGACGAAGGTTGAGAGGCGACCTGATAGAAGTTTACAAAATGTTGAGAGGAATAGATAGGGTGGACTCTCAGAGGCTATTTCCCCGGGTTGAAATGGTTGCTACGAGAGGACACAGATTTAAGGTGCAGGGAGGGAAGTTCAGAAGTGATGTTAGGGGTAAGTTTTTCACTCAGAGGGTGGTGAGTGAATGGAATCGGCTGCCGTCAGTGGTGGTGGAGGTGAACTCGCTGGGGTCTTTTAAAAGACTTCTGGATGAGTATATGGGGTTTAATGAGATTGAGGGTTATAGATAGGTCTGTAGGTTGGTAGGTGTTGATGTGATCGGCACAACTCGTGGGCTGAAGGGCCTGTTTGTGCTGTAGTGTTCTATGTTCTATGTTCTATTTCCTTTGGAACAAAGAAGGCTGAAGGGTGATTTGATGGAGGTGTACAAAATTACGAAGGATAGAGATCGTGAGGGCAGGATAAATTTGTTTCCCTTGGTGGCGAATTCTAGAACCAGGAGACATAGATTCAAGATAAGTGGCAGTTGGTGTAGAGGAGGCATGAGGAAGAATGTTTTTGCTCAGAGGGTGGTGGATGTCTGGAATTCGCTGCCCAGGTTGGTGGTGGATGAAGAGACCCTAAATTTTTTTCAGAAGTACCTGGATCTGCACCTTAAGGGGTGATTTTACCATTTTCTTTCCAAGTGCTGGGAGGACTTGGAACTGGGAAAGTTTCATATCTATTTTTTGGGCATGATTTCAGCTCTCCACCGCCCCTCCCAACCCAATATGTAGCCTGCCCGCAAAACTTAGAGCAAGTCTGTTGCTTGCTGCAGAAGCCAATGGGCGGGGCTTAATGCACCCGAAAGCCTGCAGAGGGAGCTATGATTTGATTAGATTTGATTAGATTTATTATTGTCACATGTATTAGCAAACAGTGAAAAGTATTGTTTTTTGCACGCTACACAAAGCATACCATTCATAGAGAAGGAAACAAGAGAGTGTAAAATGTAGTGTTATAGTCATAGCTAGGGTGTAGAGAAAGATCAACTTAATGCATCAGGCCTCTGATGCTGCACATGCGCGTTAGCAGTAGCAGGGGTCTGTCTGAGAGACAGAGAGAGCTGTCAGGCCCCTGCTAGTGCAGGCAGCCTGAAGCAGCTCTCCCCCTCCCTCCCCCCAGCAATTGTGGGGCCTGTGGCCCGAATATAGCCCCTGCTGACTCTCCTTCCTCCACCAATCGCCCTCCCCTCACTGATTGCTGCAGAATAGCAGCAGGCCCCCTCTCCCTTCCTCCCCACCATTCATCCCTGCAAAATTGTAGTGGGCCTCCTTCCCTCATAGCCACACCCTCACTGGCCCTGCCCATTAGCCACGCCTCTACTGGCTCTGCACCCCACTGGTCCCTCCCCCATTGGCCTCACCTCCTGGCACTGTCCCATGGGCATGACATTGCCACTCTGGCATTGCCCAAGAGGCACCCCCCCCCCCCTTGCTTTCAGCCTCCCGGGGGCCTCAGGGTCATCTGGTTCCACCAGTGAGGCCAAGTTGACTGTTCGTCATTCATGGGATCATGTCTATTCCTCGCTGGCAAGAACCTTTCCCGGAGAGGTCAGAAAGGGGTCGGACCCCGACGATTGAGCGCCTGGCTCACTCAGTAGATGTAAAACAGCATTAAAATAAATTTAAATACATTAATCTGCCTCTTGTCCAGTTCCGGCAAGAAGTTGACCTTGTTGGGAATCTGGTGCTCATAAAATGGCGTCAATTGTGAAAAGTGGCACCAATCACTCGAATCACTTTATGTCCCATTTTGCCACTGTTTTTGGGCGTGGCACAATAGTAAAATCAGACCCAAAGTGTTGTAAGCCTCAGGGCTTTGGGCCAGGTGTAGGCAGGGGGGGATTAGAAAAGGCAACAGAGTACCTTCAAGCTGGTATGAACAATATGGGTCAAATGGCCTCTTTCTGTGCTGTAACATTTCTGTGGTTCTATGTTTCTTCTATCAATGAATTCTCCCTCAAGGCTATTCTTGCCAATTTGATAAATCCAGTCTATATGAATGTTTAAAATCGCCCATGATTATCGCCATACCTTTCTTACAAGCCCTCGATATTTTTTGCTTTATACTGTGCCCCACTGCAGAATAACTGTTCGAGAACCATAGATTACTCCCACCAGGGACGTCTTTCCTTTGCTACTTCTTATTTCTACCCAGTGCTGATATAATTTCTCATTTCAGTACTGATCCCTTCCTTTACTAACAAGGCTGCACCTCCTCCTTTCATTTCCATCTGTACTTCCAAAATACTGAGTACCCTTGGATAAGTTGCCAGGACTTGATGAACTGTATGCTCTGGTTTTAATGGAAGTGGCTGCAGAGATAGTGGATACATTGATTAAAATTTTTCATAACTCACTAAATTCC
This sequence comes from Carcharhinus amblyrhynchos, assembly GCF_965287045.1. NCBI lineage: Eukaryota > Metazoa > Chordata > Chondrichthyes > Carcharhiniformes > Carcharhinidae > Carcharhinus > Carcharhinus amblyrhynchos. Next base: position 155,099 of record NC_137325.1, read on the forward strand.
AAGAGGGTACCAGAATATTGGAAAACAGCCAATGTGAGTCCGTTGTTCAAAAAGGGAGAAAGACAGAAGGCAGGAACTATAGGCCAGTTAGTTTAACATCTATTATTGGCAAACGCTGGCGTCAATAATCAAAGAGGAAATAGCTAATCATTTAGGAAAGCCAAATATAATCACACCTAGTCAAATGGTTTTATGAAAGGCTAATCATGTTTGACAAAGTTGCTCAAATTCTTTGCGGATGTAACAGGAAGAGTAGATAGAGGGGAATCTGTAGATGTCATGTATTTAAACTTCCAAAAGGCATTTGACAAGGTGCCACACAGGAGACTGGTGCTTGGTCTTATAGGTTACAGGGAAAAGGTGGGAGAATGGGGTCAAGAAACATATCAACCATGATCAAATGGCAGAGCAGACTCAGTTGGTTGAATGGCCTAATTCTGTTTCAATATCTTATGATCTTAAAAGCCCATGGAATTGGAAGAAGTGTTAGCAATAGACTGACACATAGCAAACAAAGATTTGTGTCCTTTTCAGAACAGAAAGATGTAAATGTGTATTTAGATTTTCAAAAGGTATTTGACAAGGTGCTATACAAGAGGCTGGTGCATAAAATAAAAGCCCATTGAATTGGAGGAAGTGGATTAGCATGGACTGAAAATTGGCTGTCACACAGAAAACTGAGTGTTCCACTTTTCAGAGTGGAAAGATGTGACTAGTGGAGTATTGCAGGGGTCAGTTCTTGGCGTGCAATTGTTCACTATTTACACTAATGACCTAGAGGAAGGAACAGAAAGTAAGGTTTCCAAATTTGTCGATGATAGAAAGATAGGTGGAAGGGCATGTTGTGATCAGAGAATCCGTACAGTGCAGAAAAAGGCCATTTGAGACATTGAGTCTGCACTGACAATCACACCCAGGCCCTATCCCCGTAACTCCACATATTTACCCTGCTAATTCCTCTAACCTATGCACCAAAGGGCAATTTAGCACAGCCAATGCACCTAACTTGCACATCTTTGGACTGTGGGAGGAAACGGGAGTGCTCGGAGGAAACCCAATGTGATTCTGCAACGGGATAGAGATAGACTGGTGAAAAACAGGCAAATGGGGTTTAATGTGGGAAAGTGTGAGGTCATGCAGCTTGGTAGGAGGAGTCAAAAGACAGATTATAATCTAAATGGAGAGAGACTGCAAGTGAGTAAAATACAGAGGGGTCTAGGTGTTTCAGTGCATGAATCACAAAAAGCTGGCAGGCAAGTCCAACAAGTAGTTCAGAAGGCAAACAGCATTTTGGTCTTTATTGCAAAGAGATTGGAGTTTAAAAATAGGGAGGTTTTGTTGCAATTGTAAAGGGTGTTGGTGAGGCTGCACTTGGAATACTGTGTACAGTTTTGGTTCGCTTAGCTAAAAAAGAATATAGTAACATTGGAAGCAGTCCAAAGGACATTCACCAGGCTAATTCCTGGGATGAGAGGGTTGTCCCATCAAGAGAGACTAAATAGACTGGATTTGTATTCCTTGAAGTTTAAAAGAGTGAGGGGTGACCTTATTCAAACATAAGATCCTGAGGGGGCTTAACAGAGTAGATGGTGAGATATTTTCACTAGTGGGAGAGTCTCGAACAAGGGGACAGAGCTACAAGATAAAGGACCAATCATTCAAAACTGAGGTGTGTAGAAATTTCTTCTCACAGAGAATGGTGTATCTCTGGAATTCTTTGCCCCAAAGGGTGCTGGAGGCTGGATCATTAGAATTATTTAATCTGGAGGTGGATAAATATTTGGTAGATCGAGGAACAGAAGGCTATGGAGAAATGGCACAGAGAAGGAGTTGAGGCCCGCATAGATCAGCCATGATCGTATTGAATCAGGAAGAGAGAGGCATATGTTTGGTCAGGAAGAAGAGAGAGGCATATGTTAGGTCGAAACAACTGGGAACGGAGAAAGCGCTGGAGGAATATAGAGAGAGTAGGAGGGAGCTTAAAAGGGGAGTTAGAAGGGCAAAAAGAGGGCATGAAATGGCTTTGGCTGATAGGATTAAGGAAAATCCAAAGGCATTTTACTCTTATATTAGGAGCAAGAGAGTGGTTAGAGGGAAAATTAGTCCTCTTAGGGACAAAGGAGGGGAACTATACATCGAGTCTGAGGGAATGGGGGAGATCCTGAATGAATACTTTGCGTCGGTATTCACGAAGGAGAGGGGTTTGGTGTCATGTAATGTCTTGGAGGGAGCTGTAGATCATTTGAAGGAAATATCCATTATGAGGGAGGAAGTGCTAGGGTTTTTAGGTAGCATAAAAACGGATAAAGCTCCGGGGCCTGATGGTATTTATCCCAGGCTGCTTAGGGAGGTGAGAGATGAAATTGCTGGGCCTCTGGGCAAATCTTTGTCTCTTCTTTGGACACAGGTGAGGTCCCAGAGGACTGGAGGGTAGCTAATGTGGTACCGCTGTTTAAAAAGGGCAGTAGCGATAACCCTGGTAATTATAGACCAGTGACTTTGACATCGGTGGTAGGAAAATTATTGGAAAAAATTCTTAGGGATAGGATGTATAAGCATTTGGAGCGTTGCGATCTGATTAGGGATACGCAACATGGCTTTGTTCAGGGGAGGTCTTGCCTTACGAATCTGGTCGAATTTTTTGAGGAGGTGACAAAAACAGTTGATGATGGTCGAGCCGTTGTTGTCATCTATATGGATTTCAGTAAGGCGTTTGACAAAGTCCCTCATGGTAGGCTGGTAGAAAAGGTTAAGGCACATGGGATACAAGGACAGGTAGCTAGATGGATTGAAAACTGGCTGGGCAACAGGAGACAGAGAGTAGTAGTGGAAGGGCCCTTTTCTGGCTGGAGGCCAGTCACTAGTGGTGTGCCGCAGGGCTCAGTACTGGGGCCTCTCCTCTTTGTAATATATATAAACGACTTGGAAGAGGGCGTACATGGTGTGATCAGCAAGTTTGCAGATGACACCAAGATGGCAGGATTGGTGGATATTGAGGAAGATTGTCAGGTGACACAGCAGGATATAGATAGGCTGGTATACTGGGCAGATAGATGGCAGATGGAATTTAATCCTGACGAATGCGAGGTGATGCATTTTGGAAGGAATAATGCAGGGAGGAGTTACATGATAAAAGGTAGACCAATTAAGAGTATAGAAATACAGAGGGACCTGGGAGTGCAGGTGCACAAGTCTCTGAAGGTATCAACACAGGTAGAGAAGGTTGTGAAGAAAGCTTACGGAATGCTAGCCTTTATAGGAAGAGGTATAGAGTATAGGAGCTGTTGTCTAATGCTTCAGTTGTACAGAACGCTGGTTAGACCGCATTTGGAGTACTGCGTCCAGTTCTGGTCACCTTACTACCGGAACGATGTGGAGACCCTGGAGAGGGTGCAGAGGAGGTTTACCAGGATGCTGCCTGGGATGGAAGGGCTGAGTTACGAGGAAAGATTGGAAAAACTGGGGCTCTTCGCTTTAGAAAGACGGAGATTAAGGGGGGGGGGGAGGCTTTTCCCTAGATTGGGGACAACTATTACGAGAGGTCACGATCTAAGGGTGAGGGGGGAGAAGTATAATTTGGATACTAGAGGAAGGTTTTTCACGCAGAGGGTCGTGGGGGTATGGAACGTGCTACCAAATAAGGTGGTGGAGGCAGGCACGTTGGACTTGTTTAAGGTTTACTTAGATAGACACATGAGTGAAACAGGGATGGAGGGTTATAGAAGACAGTATTAAAAAGGGTCAGAGCCTCGGGACGATACTGGAAATGTAATACTACATGTTAATGTTTTGTCTCTTTTAATCCACAGGTGTCGGTCCACCTTGTTGTCAAACGAGGGGTATGCACACGATGGGTCGTGCGTGGTCTGCTCTTGGAGGTTTCGAGAGCGGCCTAGTACTTCATGTCGATGTGTGTGCTTAATCCTGGACCAGTAGACAGGCACCACAACAGCTCAGTGACTATCACTGCTAGCTGTGCAGATACATGGATTTGGGCCAGTGTCTGTGGGAGTTTGCGCATTCTCCCTGTGGTTGCGTGGGTTTCCTCCGGGTGCTCCGGTTTCCTCCCACACCCCAAAGATGTGCTCTTAGGCTGATTGGTGTACCGAATTGACCCTACAGTATTCTCCCCTGAATCTGGCTACATTAGGGGTACCATTCACATACACACGGGGCAGGGTAGGTGTAGGAAAATGCTTTGTTGAAATGGCGGCGTGGGCTCGTTGTGCTGAAGGGCCTGTTTCCCGTGCTGGGTTGTTCTTTGTTCTTTGAATGGCGGGGCCAAGCTTGAAGAGCCTGATGGCCACTTCTGCTCCTATTTTTGTGTTGTGATACTCAATTCACAAACCTGAATTGTTTGTTCAAGCAAGCACAGCTTAGAATATGTCATCAAGTAACTTTTATTTGTCCCTCTTTACACTGTTCATTCATTAATTTTATTCTGAATGCTTTGTGCATTTAGATACAAAGCCTGTACATTTATTCTAAGATTTCCATATTCTTGTGTGATCCCTTGGCGCAATATGATGGTCACTTATTCTGTCCCTTCCTTCTATTTTCTGGTAACAATCCACCTCATCACTAACCTGTACACCTTTCTTCTCCTTTCTAATTTTCCATGTAACTGAACTCCCCCCAGCTAATTAGTTTAAAGCCTGCTTATGCAATTCGCCAGGGCTTTGATCCCAGCGTGATTCAGGTGAAGACCGTCCCATTGGACCAGCTCCTTTGTTCCCCAGTATTGGTGCCAATGTTCCATGAATTCAAATTCATTTCTCCCACAGCAACCTTTCAGCCACATATTTACCTCTTTAATCTTATTGACCATGTGCCAATGAGTTCATGGCTCACATAGTAATGCAGAGATTATTACCTTTCTGGTTCTGCAATCCACTCAGATTACCTCAGCACAACCTCATTCTACTGATGTTGTTGGCACGACCACGACAACTCGACCTTTCTCTTCCTACCCCATATTCTTCTGCAGATGAGATACCCTGAACCCTGGCACCTGATAGGCAATGCAGCCTTCGGGACTCTCAATCTCACTGAGAACACTGCCTATACCCTTCACCATACCATCCCCTATTCCAACTACATTTCTCTATATTTCAATTATTCTGAACTCCAATATATATTGGCCGTACCTCCTCAACATTTCCTCATCAGACAGCCTACTCATCCTAGGAATCATATGAGTGAATCTTTTCAGAATTGCTTCTAGTACAAGTATGTTCCTGCTTAAATAAGGTGGCCAAAACTGCTTGTAGTCTTCTTATTCTGGTCTCACCACTGCCTTAACAGTTGTAGCAAGACTTTCCTTCTTTCATACCCCATTCTCTTTGCCTTCTTAATTACTTGTTGTAACTGCATGCTGATATTTTGTGACTTTTGCAAGAACACTCAGGTGTCTCAGTACCTCAACATTCTGCAGTCCCTCTCCATTTAAATAATAGACAGATTTTTCTATTCTTTCTGCCAAAATGAACCTCACATTTTCTCACATTATACTCCACCTGCCATTACTTCCCCATTCACTTATTCTGTCAGTGTCCCTTTGCAGATGTTTCATATCTTCCTCACAATTTGGTTTCCTGATAGTTAGCTAGTCCTCTTTCTATGCCTTTTGGAAATGAAACATACACATATATTTCACTCAGAGGGTGGTGAGTGAGTGGAATCGGCTGCCATCGGTGGTGGTTTGGGTGAACTCGCTGGGGTCTGTTAAAAGACTTCTGGATGAGTATATGGGATCTAATGGCATTGGAAGTTACAGATAGTTCTATGGATTGGTAGGTATAGATGTGATCGGCGCAACTTGTGGGCCGAAGGGCCTGTTTGGGCTGTAGTGTTCTACGTTCTATACATCTGCTGGTCTCCTTATTTCGATCCCTGTTGTTCAATCTTCAAGAAATCCTAATCAATTTGTTAAGCACAATTTCCCTTTCATAAAATTATGCTAACTTGGCCTTATTGTATGATTTTTCTCAATGTTCTCCAACCACCTCCATAACACCAACACAGTAATGCCAGAACACCAGCACCATGGCTGGGATTTTCCAGCCGTCCTTGCCAGCAGGATCTTTTGGTATCATTGACAGCAACCCCCGCCACATGTTCCCCAGCAACAGATGGTGCAAACATTAGAAAACCCCGTTGACAGCAGCAGGACCAGAAGATCCCAGCACCGGCCAATGGTGGGCCATCTCTACCTCTACAGAACATAGTAGAAATCTCACAACACCAGGTTAAAGTCCGTAAAGTTTATATGCCCTGTTTGTGAACAGAACTCCACTTACCTGATGAAGGGGTAACGCTCCGAGAGCTAGTGGCTTGTGCTCCCAAATAAACTTGTTGGACTTTAACATGGTGTTGTGAGACTTCTTACTGTGTTTATCCCAGTCCAACGCCGGCATCTACAGAACATGCCATGGAAATAGTGGAAAATCCCAAGATGCACACACCAAGATGTACACACATAAATACACATATATATATATATATATGTGTATACACACACACACATGCAAACACAACATATATTAGACACACACGCATGCACGCATATACTCAAGAAGTCTCACAACACCAGATTAAACTCCAACAGGTTTATTTGGCAGCATGAGCTTTCGGAGTCTCAGACTTCTTCTTCAGGTGAGTGAGAAGTTGTGTTCACAAACAGGGCATATATAGATACAAACTCAATTTACAAGATAATGACTGGAATGCGAATCTTTACAGGTAGTCAAGTCTTAAAGATACCTACAATGTGAGTGAAAGGGGGCCAAGCACAGGTTAAAGAAGTGTGTTTCGTCTCTAGCTAGGATAGTTTGTGTGATTTTGCAAGCCCAGGCAAGTCATAGGGGTTACAGACAGTGTGACATGAACCCAACATCCCAGTTGAGGCCGTCCTCGTGTGCAGAACTTAGCTATCAGTTTCTGCTCAGCGATTCTGCATTGTCATGTATGGTGAATGCTTACCAGAAGATCAGAGGCTAAATGCCCGTGACCGATGAAGTGTTCCCCGACTGGAAGGGAAGCCTTATGCCTGGTGATTGTCGAGTGGTGTTCATTCATGCATTGTCGTAGCACCTGCATGGTCTCCTCAATGTACCGTGCCTTAGGATATCCTTTCCTACAGTGTATTGGGTTGACAACATGGGCCAAGTCGCAAGAGTATGCACCATGTACCTTATTCCATACTCTTGCAACTTGGCTAACATTGTCTATCTGGTATGGTATACTGGGGACACCATGCAGGATTTGCCTGGGCTTGCAAGATCTCACTAACTGTCCTGGTTGGAGACAATACACACCCCTTTAACTTGTGCTTGGCCCTCTCTCCACTCACATTGCCTGTGCCTTTAAGACTTGATTACCTATAAAGACTCACATTCCAATTATTATCTTGTAAATTGAGTTTGTGTCTGTATATACCCTGTTTGTGAACACACGTCCTCACTCACCTGATGAAGAAGCTTGAGACTCCGAAAGCTAGTGCTGCCAAATAAACCTGTTGGACTTTAACCCCCTGGTGTTGTGCGACTCTTACTGCGCTTACCCCAGTCCAACGCTGGCATCTCCACATCACGTATACACACACAGAACATAAGAAATAGGAGCAGGAGTAGGCCATCTAGCCCTTCGAGCCTGCCCCGCCATTCAATAAGATCATGGCTGATCTGAAGTGGATCAGTTCCACTTTCCCGCTTTTTCCCCATAACCCTTAATTCCCCTGTCTATCAAAAACCTATCTACCTGTGACTTAAATATATTTAGCGAGGTAGCCACCACTACTTCAATGGGCAGAGAATTCCAGAGATTCACCACCCTATGAGTGAAGAATTTCCTCCTCAACTCTGATCTAAACTGCGCCCCCCCCCCCGCCCCCTTATCTTGAGGCTGTATCCTCTAGTCCTGCTATCCTTTCTAAGCAGGAAGAATCTCTCTACCTCTAGCCTATCTATCTCCTTCATTATCTTACATGTCTCTATAAGATCCCCCCTCATCCTTCTAAACTCCAGTGAGTACAGACCCAGTCTATTCAGTTTCTCTTCATAGGCTAACCCCCTCATCTCCGGTATCAGCCTAGTGAACCTTCTCTGCACTCCCTCCAAGGCCAACATATCCTTCCGCAAGTACGGCAACCAAAACTGCACACAGTACTCCAGCTGCGGCCTCACCAGTGCCCTGTACAGTTGCAGCAAGACCTCCCTGCTTTTATATTCTATCCCCCTCGCTATAAAGGCCAACATTCCATTCGCCTTCTTGATCACCTGCTGCACCTGCAGACTGGGTTTTTGCGACTCATGCACAAGGACCCCCAGGTCCCTCTGCACCGTAGCATGCTGCAGCTTTTTGCCTTTTAAATAATAATCCCTCCGACTATTACTTCTACCAAAGTGGATAATGTCACACTTGCCAACGTTATACTCCATCTGCCAGGTCCTCGCCCACTCGCTCAGCCTATCTAGATCCCTCTGCAGACTTTCCACACCCTCCACGCAATTTGCTTTTCCACTCATCTTAGTGTCATCAGCAAATTTCGACACCCTACACTCAGCCCCCTCCAGATCATCTATATAAATGGTAAATAGCTGAGGCCCCAGCACCGATCCCTGTGGCACTCCACTAGTCACCAACTGCCAATCAGAATAGTACCCACTGATTCCAACTCTCTGCTTCCTATAGGGCAACCAATCCTCTATCCACACTAACACCTTACCCCCAACTCCATGCACCCTAACCTTCTGAAGCAACCTTTTGTGAGGCACCTTATCAAATGCCTTTTGGAAATCTAAAAACACCACATCCACCGGTTCCCCTCTGTCTACCGCACGAGTTACATCCTCATAGAAATCCAATAAATTCATTAAACACGACTTTCCCTTAACAAATCCATGCTGCGTCTGCTCTATCAAAGCATTCTTTTCTAGGCGTCTCGCTATTTCTTCTTTGATCACGGATTCTAGCATTTTTCCGATAACAGACATTAAACTAACTGGCCTATAATCCCCTGCCTTTTGTCTGCTATGTTTTTTAAACAGCGGCGTAACATTAGCCGTTTTCCAATCTTCCGGCACTTCCCCGGAATCCAGTGAATTTTGATAAATAGTTACTAAGGCATCCACTATCACCTCAGCCATTTCTTTCAGAACCCTGGGATGCATTCCATCCGGTCCTGGGGACTTGTCCACCTTCAGTCCCGTTAGTCTATCAAGCACTACCTCTCTAGTGACAGTAATCGCATTTAGGCCCTCAACTCCTACCATCCTTCTATCTTTAACATCCGGCAAACTATTTGTGTCCTCCTCCGTGAAGACCGAGGCAAAAAACTTGTTTAAAGCTTCAGCCATTTCCTCATCGCCCACCGTTAAATCCCCCTTCTCTCCTCCAAGGGTCCAACATTCACTCTAGCCAGTCTCTTCTTTATATATTTGTAAAACCTTTTACTGTCATTTTTTATATTTAGTGCTAGTTTAGCTTCATATTCTATCTTTCCTTTCTTTATCACCTTCTTAGTCATTCTTTGTTGATTTTGAACAGACCCACATACAGATACATAAGCACAGATTCTTGCATCTACAGGTGGAAAATTACCTTTTTTAGCGGAGTGTTTTTTTAAGTTAAAACCAGAAACCGGAAATAGATTGCGGAGAGGCCTGGCAAGGTTTTTTTTGTTTAAAAGTTACTCACCTTAGAGGATTGACCTCATTGTTCCATTGGAGCACAGCAGAGAGGGGGCGATTCAAGAGTGGAGTGCTGAGGGTAAGATAGATTGATTTTTAACTCACTTTTTTAGCGGAGTGTTTTTTAAGTTAAAACCAGAAACCGGAAGTAGATTGCGGAGAGGCCTGGGAAGGTTTTTTTTTTGTGTTTTTTTTTTCCCCAATAAATTGGAATGGGTAGGAATCCCGATACTCTACACATGTAGAGTATCCCACCCTCCCCCCTCCTCTAAACTGAAAAAAAAAAGACTCGGAGTAAGAGCAAGTAGACTCTTTTTTCTTTTCTCTCTCTCTCTCCTCGTTTTTCAGTAAGGGACGTGACAGGGATGTCAGTGCAGGCAGTGCAATGTTCCTCCTGTGGGATGTTTGAGGTGAGTGTCCCGGTTGAGTACACCTGCAGGAAGTGCATCCAATTCCAGCTCCTTGAGGACTGTGTTAGGGACCTGGAGCTGGAACTGGTTGAACTCAGGATCATTTGGGAAGCAGAGGCAGCTATAGATAAAAGCTACAGAGAGATAGTTGCTCCTAGAAGTGATACGTGGGTGCCTGCTAGAAGGGGTAAGAAGCAGTCAGAGCAGCGATCCCCCATGGCTGTCCCTCTGCAAAATAAGTACTCTGTTTTGGATGCTGTTGGGGAGGACGACTCAACGGGGTTAAGCCATGGGGTACAGGTCTCGGGAGTAGAGCCTGTCCTTGATGCTCAGATGCGAAGGGGAAAGAAGACTACAGGATTAGTCATTGGGGATTCCATAGTTAAGGGGACAGATAGGAGATTCTGTGGGAACGAGTGAGACTCGCGGTTGGTGTGTTGCCTCCCAGGTGCCAGGGTCCGTGATGTCTCCGATCGTGTTTTCGGGATCCTTAAGGGGAAGGGGAACCAGCCCCAAGTCGTGGTTCACATAAGCATGATTTCCCTTTTGTAAATCCGTGCTGACTTTGTCTGATTATACCACTGCCTTCCAAATGCCAAGTTATGAAATCCTTGAAATAGACTCTCGCAACTTCCTCAGTACTCAGTAGGGTCACTGGTCTATAGTTCCCTGTTTTTTCTCTACCTCTTTTTGAAAAGTGGGCTTACATTTAGCTATCCTCCAATCTGTAGAAACCAGTTCAGTGTCCAAAGAATTTTGGAAAATAACCACCAATGGATCTACTATTTCTAAGGCCACTTCTTTAAGTTCTCTGGGATGAAGATTATCAGGACTTGGAGATTTATCTACCTTCAATCCCATCAATTTCCCCAAAACCATTTCCCAACTAATACTGATTTCCTCCTGCTCCTCACTAAAACTTGTTTCTCGCAGAATTTCTGCTACATTATTCGTGTCTTCATTTGTGAAGACTGAAGCACAGCACAAATTTAATTCCTCAAATTTACTTTATTCCCCGTTATGAATTCTCCCGTTTCTGACTGTAAGGGGCCGACGTTTGTTTTTGTCGATCTTTTTCTCTTTACATACTTACAGAAACTTTTATAGTCAGTTTTTATGTTCTCCACTAGCTCACTTTCATGCTCTATTTTTCCCTCTTAGTCAATTCAGTTTTCCTCTTTTGCTGAATTTTAAACTGCTCCCAATTCTCAGGCTTATTGCCATTCAGTAAGATCATGTCTGATCTATGGCCTAACTCCATGTACCTGCCCTAGACCCATTTCCTCATAGTCCTGCTCAATAAAAAAATTGTCTACCTCAGACCTATGGCTAACAATTGAATCAGCATCCATGACCATAGAGTTATAGAGGTTTACAGCATGGACAGGCCCTTTGGCCCAACTTGTCCATTCCACCCTTTTTCTTTAACTGCTAAACTAGTCCCAATTGCCCGCGTTTGGCCCATATCCCTCTATACCCATCATACCCATGGAACCTTTTAATTCCTTTTAAAAGACAAAATTATACCCGCATCTATTACTATCTCCGTCAGCTTGTTCCAGACACTCACCACCCTCTGTGTGAAAAAAATTACTCCTCTGGACACTTTTGTATTTCTCCCCTCTTTCTCCTATGCCCTTTAGTTTTAGACTCCCCTTGCTTTGGGAAAAGATATTGACTATCTACTTTACCTGTGCCCTTAGTGATGGAAAGGGATAGGCATGAACCTCGGGTCAGTAGTTTTAGCTGGGGGAAGGGTAATTATGAGGCCATTAGGAGAGAATTAGGAAGCATTGGTTGGACTAGGAGTTTACAGGGACTAGGAACGTCTGAAATGTGGAGTTTTTTCAAGGAGCAGCTACTGTGGGTCTGTGATAGGTATGTCCCTGTCAGGCAAGGAGGAATTGGTAGGGCTAGGGAACCGTGGTGCACAAAAAAAGTTGATTTGTTGGTTAGGAAGAAGAAGGAGGCTTATGTTCGGATGAGGCTTGAGGGCTCGGGTAGTGCAGTAGAAAGCTTTAGATTGGCTAGGAGGGAGTTGAAGAGGGGGTTAAGAAGGGCTAGAAGAGGGCATGAGATGACTTTGGCTGATAGGATTAAGGAGAATCCTACGGCGTTCTATAGGTATGTCAAGAACAGAAGGTTGGTTAGGGCAAGATTAGGGCCAGTTACAGACAGTAGGGGGAAGTTGTGTGTGGAACCGGAAGAGATTGGAGAGGCATTGAACCATTATTTCTCTTCGGTGTTCACGCAGGACGATATGAATGTAGCTGAGGAGGTCACTGGGGTGAAGGGGTGTAAAATAGAAAGTATTGTAGTTGATACAGAGGATGTGTTGGATATTCTAGATGGGTTGAAAATAGATAAGTCCCCTGGTCCAGACGGGATTTACCCTAGGATTCTATGGGAGGCAAGAGAGGTGATTGCAGAGCCACTGGCTCTGATCTTCAGGTCGTCGTTGGTCTCTGGTATAGTACCGGAAGATTGGAGGACAGCGAATGTTGTCCCATTGTTTAAGAAGGGGAGCAGAGACTTCCCTGGGAATTACAGACCAGTGAGTCTTACTCCTGTAGTGGGCAAGGTTTTAGAAAGAATTATTAGGGATAGGATTTATAGTTATTTGGAGAGTAATGAATTGATTAGAGATAGTCAGCATGGTTTTGTAGCGGGAAGGTCGTGCCTTACTAACCTTATTGAGTTCTTTGAGAAGGTGACCAAAGAGGTGGATAGGGGTAAGGCAGTAGATGTGGTATATATGGATTTTAGTAAGGCGTTTGATAAGGTTCACCATGGTATGCTTCTGCAGAAAATGCAGATGTATGGGATTGGTGGTAATTTAGGTACTTGGATCAGGAATTGGTTAGCAGATAGGAGACAGAGGGTGGTGGTTGATGGTAATTATTCATCATGGAGTTCGGTTACGAGTGGTGTGCCTCAGGGATCTGTTTTGGGGCCACTGCTGTTTGTAATCTTTATTAATGATCTGGATGAGGGTATAGTTGGGTGGATTAGTAAGTTTGCTGATGACACCAAAGTCGGAGGTGTGGTAGATTGTGAGGAAGGGTGTCGAAGTTTGCAGGGTGACTTGGACAGGTTGCAGAGCTGGGCCGCGAGGTGGCGGATGGAGTTTAATGCGGAGAAGTGTGAGGTAATCCATTTCGGTAGGAATAACAGATGTGTTGAGTATAGGGCTAACGGGAGGACTTTGAATAGAGCGGAGGAGCAGAGGGATCTAGGTGTATGTGTACATAGATCCCTGAAAGTTGGGAATCAAGTAGATAAGGTTGTTAAGAAGGCATACGGTGTCTTGGCGTTTATTGGTAGGGGGATTGAATTTAGGAGTCGCAGCGTCATGTTGCAACTGTACACAACTCTGGTGCGGCCGCACTTGGAGTACTGTGTGCAGTTCTGGTCCCCACATTACAGGAAGGATGTGGAGGCTTTGGAGAGGGTGCAGAGGAGGTTTACCAGGATGTTGCCTGGTATGCAGGGGAGGTCCTATGAGGAGAGACTGAGGGATTTGGGGTTGTTTTCACTGGAAAGAAGGCAGCTAAGAGGGGATCTTATAGAAACATATGAGATGATTAGAGGTTTAGATAGGGTGGATGGTGATAGCCTGTTTCCTCGGATGGAGAAATCTAGCACGAGGGGGCATGGCTTTAAATTAAGGGGGGGTAGTTATAGGACGGATGTCAGGGGCAGGTTCTTTACCCAGAGGGTGGTGAGGGACTGGAATGCCCTGCCTGCTGCAGTTGTAAATGCGCCTAGTTTGGGGGCGTTTAAGAGATTGGTGGATAGGTTTATGGACGAAAAGGGATTGGTTTAGATTAGTGGGTCAATGTTTTTTTTTAAAAATAAGACTGGTCGGCGCAACATTGTGGGCCGAAGGGCCTGTTCCGCGCTGTAATGTTCTATGTTCTATGTTCTATCATTATTTTGTAGACCTTTATAAGATCACCCTCAGCCTCCTACGCTCCAGGGGAAAAATGTCTATCCAGCCTCTCCTTATAACTCAAACCATCAATTCCCAGTAGCATCCAAATCAATCTTTTCTGCACTCTTTCTAGTTGAATAATATCCTTTCTACAATAGGGTGACCAGAACCGTACACAATATTTCAGGCGTGGCTTTACTAATGTCTTGTACAACTTCAACAAAATGTCCCAACTCCTGTACTCAATGTTCTGACCAACAAAACCAAGCATGCCAAATGCCTTCTTCGTCACCCTATCCACCTGTGAATCTACTTATATCAACTTGTACCCCTAGATTTCTTTACTCTATAATTCTCCCCCATACCCCCCCATTAACTGAGTAAGTCCTGCCTGATTCGATCTACCAAAATGCATTATCTCACATTTATCTAAATTAAACTGCATCTGCCATTTATCAGCCCACTGACCCAATCGACCAAGATCCCGTTGCAATCCTAGATAACCATCTTCACTGTCCACTATGTCACCAATCTTGGTGTTACCTGCAAACTTACTAACCTTGACCCCATGTTCACAGAATTCCCAATATCTGACTTGTACTTGAGCCACAACATTTAGATGAATTGGCAAAGGGACACAGGAAGAGGCCAGGATGGATTATTCATTTAGCTGGGTAAATACCTGAGGAAGAAAGATATTGAAGTGTGTGCTGATTGAGTTGGGTAACACCATGTCTGAGACTTCCCGACCTGTGGAAAAATCTCTCAGCATCTACCCTATCAAATCCATTCAGAGGTTTCAATGAGATTGCCTCTCATCATCCTAAACTTCAGAGAATATAATCCTAACTTAATCAATTTCTCATCAGAAGACAATCCCCTGATCCCAGGGAATAATCCAGTGAATCTTTGCTGTACCGCCACCAATGCAAATATTTTCATTCTTAAAGTGGAGCCCAAAACTGCACATAATGGTTGGAATTTTCACCCAAAAATTCTAAATGTTGGATTTGCATAAGAACTGAAGTAAATCCCACTGTATTTTAAAGTGGGATTTTCAAAATGAATCTCCCACATTCTGTGCACTGCAGTGTGCCTCGGCGTGAATCACACTGAAAGTCAGTGGGCAGGACCTATTCCCGCTGGAGAGGTTGGCAGCATAGTGCTGAGTGGGCCATTGCGCATGTGCTGATCTGTCAGCGCATGCACAATAGCCCCACAATGCCAGCCTCCCAATCGCTGGTCAGCCTGATCACTGGTCAAAACAGTAACCCCCTATCTTTGCCTCTCTGACCACCCCCACGCCCCGATTGCTTGCCTCCTGGACGTGTCCAGACCAGCCTCAACACTGCCCCCTATTCCAGTATGCCTCGATTTTCCCCCTGCCCCCAGAGGCCCGATTTCACCCCCTCCCCTCTCTGGCCCTGCCCCCTTGGCACTGCCTGATGCATAGTGCCTTCTGGGCATTGCCACTTTTCCCCTTGGGCATAAGACCATAAGATATAAGAGCAGAATCAGGCCACTCGGCCCAGTGAGTCTGCTCCGCCATTTAATCATAGCTAATATTTTTTCTCATCCCATTCTCCTGCCTTTTCCCCATAACCCCTGATCTCCTTATTAATCAAGAGCCTATATATCTCTATCTTAAAGTCACTTAATGACCTGGCTTCCACAGCCTTCTGCAGTAAAGAGTTCCACAGATTCCCCACACCTTGGCTGAAGAAATTCCTCCTCATCTCTGTTTTAAAGAATCGCCCCTTTAGTCTGCAATTGTGCCCTCCGGTTCTAGTTTTTCAAGTTTTTCCTACGAGTGCAAACATTCTCTCTACATCCACTCCATCCAAGCCTCCCATAAGTTTCAATCAAGCATCCTTCTAAACTCCAATGAGTACAGACCCAGAGTCCTTAACTGTTCCTCATACGACAAGCTCTTCATTCCAGGATCATTCTTGTGAACGTCCTCTGGACCCCTTCCAAGACCAACACAAGACTTTCTTAGATACAAGGCCCAAAACTGCTCACAATTCTCCAAATAGGCTCTGACTAGAGCCTTATGCAGCCTCAGAAGTACATCCCTGCTCTTGTATTCCAGCCCTCTCGACATGAATGCTAAGATTGCATTTGCCTTCCTAACTGCCGACTGAACCTGCACGTTAACCTTAAGAAAATCTTGAACAAAGACTCCCAATTCCCTTTGTGCTTCTGGTTTCTAAAGCATGTCCCCATTTAGAAAATAGTCTATGCCTCCCTTCCTCCTTCCAAACTGCATAACCTCACACTTTTCCACATTGTATTCCACCTGCTACTTCTTTGCCCACTCTTCTAACCTGTCCAAGTCTTTCTGCAGCCCTCCCCCTGCTTCCTGAATATTACCTGTCGCTCTACAGATCTTTGTATCATCTGCAAACTTAGCAACAGTGCCTTCAGCTCCTTCTTCCAAATCATTAATGTATACTGTGAAAAGCTGTGGTCCCAGCATCGACCCCTGAGGCACACCACTAGTGAGTGGCTGCCATCCTGAGAAAGATCCTTTTATCCCCACTCTCTGCCTTCTGCCAGTCAGCCAATCCTCTATCCATGCCAAGATCTTACCCATAACACCATGGGCTCTTAATTTATTTAACAGTCTCCAATGAAGCACCTTGTCAACGGTCTTCTGTAAATCTAAATAAATCACGTCCACTGGTTCTCCTTTATCTAACTTCCTTGCTATCTCCTCAAAAAACTCTAACAGACTTGTCAGACATGATCTCCACTTGATGAAACTATGCTGACTCAGTCCTATTTTGTCTTGCACTTCCAATTATACCATGATCTCCCCCTGTCACCTAGACCAATCGTGTCCCTCTCCCTCCCACCTGATTGGAGATGCAGAACAGAAGTGGGCCCCACTCCCCCTTGCTCGCCCACTAACTGCATCAGCAGAGTGTCAGCAGGGCCCCCCTCCCAATCGGGTTTCCCTTTCAGGTCTCGCCCCTGCCCCCCCATAGCCTCCAGCCCCTGGCACTGCCTACCAGGCAGTGCCAAGGTGCTGGGTGAGCATTTGAGGTGCTAGCCTGACATTGCCCAAGATGGACCCATCCTTGCTCTCAGCCTCCCCGGAGGCCTCAATAGCTGCCGGTTCTACCGGTGAGGCAAACACGACTGTCCCCATTCATGCAGGCGTTTTTCTGGCTGGAGATAACCTCACCCGGTGAAGCTATAAAGAGAAGTGAGCCCAGACGATTCAGGGCCGGGCTCGCTCATACTATTTAAATCATCATTAAAATACATTAACGTAATTTATTCTGCCTCTCAGCCATTTCCGGTGAGAGGCAGACCGTGCCAGAATTCCAGCTCCGGTAAGATCGCGAGAGCTGTGAATTCGGGTGTGATCCTGATTTCATGATTTTACCCACTCGTTCCATCCATCGATAGCCGGGGCAAACTGGTAACATCCCGGCCATCATCTTACAATAATTCACCAAAGTTATTGTTAGTGGGTAATGTGCCAGCTGAATTTATCAAGTGACAAGCAAACAACTCTTCAGATCTTTCCTACGCCTTGTTCAGCACAACAATGGGTAAGATTATTTTTCAAAACATGATGAAAAGTTTAGCCACCTACTCAATAAACATGAGAAATCTAATAGTATCTGGTCAGCCACGAATAGTCAGAGACTTTCATTACAGGACGTTTTGAGACGTGTAATGAAATTTAGATAAATGCAAGATGATGCATTTTGGTCAATCGAACCAGGACAGGACTTACTCAGTTAGTGGTAGGGTATTGGGGAGAGTTATAAATAAAGAGATCTTGAGGTACAGGTTTATAGCTCCTTCAAAGTGGAGTCACTAGCGGACAGAGTGGTAAAGAAGGCATCCGGCATGCTTGGTTTCATTGGTCAGAACATTGAATACAGGAGTTGGGATCTCTTGTTGAAGTTATACTAGACTGATACAGCCACGCTTAGAATACTGTGTTCAGTTTGGTTGCCCTATTACAGAAAGGATATTACTAAACTAGAAGGAGTGCAGAAAACTAGGATGCTATCAAGACTTGATGGTTTGAGTAATATAGAGAAGCTCGATAGACTGGGACTTCTGTTCCTGGAGCGTAGGATGCTTAGAGGCGATCTTATGGAGGTCCATAAAACAACGAAGGGTACGATCAGCTAAATAGCCATACCTTTTCCCAAAGAGAAGGGAGTCTAAAACTAAAGGGCATAGGTTTAAGGTGAGAGGGGAGAGATACCAAAAAGGTCCAGAGGGGCAATTTTTTCACACAAAGGGTGGTGAGTATCTGGAACAAGCTGCCAGTGATAGTAGTACAGGTGGGTACAATTTTGTCTTCTAAAAAGCGTTTAGGCAATTACATGAGTAAGATGGGTATAGAGGGATGTGGGTCAAACATGGGCAATTGGGACTAGCTCAGAGGTTATAAAAGGGACAGCTTGGACAAGTTGGGCCGAAGGGCCTGTTTCCTTGCTGTAAACCTCTATGACTCTAGGTCAGAAACAATTAACCTTCAGTGGACAAATTGAGTTGTAGGGCAGGATTTTCTGGCCTTCCCGCTGGTGGAATTTTCCAGTCCTACAAAGGTAATCAGAGGGTAACCTCCCCTCTGTCCTCACCACCCCCCATCCTGTTCCCCCCTCCCCCGCTTCCTCCCACCATGGTGAGGTCCTCAGCAGTGGAGCAGACATATTGTGTGGACTTGGCAGGACTGGAAGGTCCCACTTATGGCCAATGGCAAGCCACCTCTACCACTGCAAAGAATGCCGTGGAGCAGGGAAGATCCTGGAATATCAGCCCCATTGTCTTTGCAAGCATTGATTCAGCTGCATTTCGGACAACCCACCAGCAATTGGCTTCATCTTTCATGTGGTGTACTGAATCTGCATCTTGAAACAAGGTCTAGACTGTTACAGAAAACTTGTCAGCATATTTACCCATTTAGAAATTCACTTCCTGCTGCAGGTGTCAGGTTTCCACTTCCGAGGCCCCTGATATTTTGTTGAAAAAGAAGCACATGGGGAATAGTTATATCTTATTTTACTGAACCATGTGCTTTGTAAGGTCACAGAAAATTCCCGAGGTAACTCATTAAAGGGATGTCTAAACATTTGACTTGATAGGCTTGTCATTTTGGAAAACTGCCTAAAATAAATATCCTTGAACTTTGTATACTCCCGATTCCAGCAGCTCTGGTAACTCAGTGTATCATTTTGAATGCAGATTTCATTTGTTTATCATGTAAAATTTGCTGATGGCAAATTTTAGAAAGATTGTTGAAAATATTTCCTGCATTCCAATTACGCTGATTAAACGTTAGTTTGGAAAATACGAAGACTAATGTCCTGCTCCTTTTCTTCAGGCCTTTCTGCATTCTCCCAGATTCCTTCATATGGTCTGAATAAAATGACTTTTTCTGTCTGGAAGAGTGAATAAGAATCCTACTCTAGTCATTTAAACTTTCTATAAATTGTTTTTAAAAAAAATTATAAATCAAAAAAGACAGTAGGACTAGGGGGCACAGCCTCAAGATAAAGGGGGGGTGGTTTAGAACGGAGTTGAGGAGGAACTTCTTCACTCAAAGGGTGGTGAATCTCTGGAATTCTCTGCCCGTTGAAGTGGTGGAGGCTGCCTCGCTAAATATTTTTAAGACGTGGGTTGATGGGTTTTTGCTAAGAGAGGGGATTAAGGGTTATGGGGAGAGGGCGGGAATGTGGAACTGAGCCACGACAGATCAGCCATGATCTTATTGAATGGCGGGGCAGGCGCAAAGGGCTAGATGGCCTACTCCTGCTCCTATTTCTTATGTTCTTATGTTAATGGATATTGCATTTTTCAACATTTCTGTGTCTACTTTCTAATAAGTACTGGGCTCTGGTTCACCCTTTCATTTGGCTAGTTAGTGATTAGATTTCTACAGGATACCCGGCCAGCCGAAACAGCCAGGCTAACGCTGATGTTTCTGCTTCACTCGAGTCTCGTCTCATCTAAATGTAACATTGTAACCTCCATTCTCGTCACCTTCAAATGTTTGCCTAGTCTCCCCTTAAATCTGTCTCTATTTTCTTCAACCACTTTTTATGGTAAT
This sequence comes from Carcharhinus amblyrhynchos, assembly GCF_965287045.1. Taxonomy (NCBI): domain Eukaryota; kingdom Metazoa; phylum Chordata; class Chondrichthyes; order Carcharhiniformes; family Carcharhinidae; genus Carcharhinus; species Carcharhinus amblyrhynchos. The sequence goes on from NC_137325.1 coordinate 175,214, forward strand.
AAGTTCCAGATTGTCACACTACTTGCGTAAATAGGTTTCTTCTGGATTTCCTATTGATTTGTAGTGATTATTTTGTATTGATGGGCACTGGTTACACTTTGATTTGATTTATTATCACATGTATTAGTATGTATAGCAGTACAGTAGTACAGGGAAAAGTATTGTTTCTTGTGTGCTATACAGACAAAGCACACCATTCATAGAGAAGGAAACAAGAGAGTGCAGAATGTAATGTTACAGTCATAGCTAGGGTGTAGAGAAAGATCAACTTAATGCAAGGTAGGTCCATTCAAAAGTCTGACAGCAGCAGGGAAGCTGTTTTTTGAGTCAGTTGTTACGCGTCCTCAGACTTTCGTATCTTTTCCTAGACGGAATAAGGTGGGAGAGAGAATGTGCAGGGTCCGTGGGGTCCTTAATTATGCTGGCTGCTTTTCCAAGGCAGTGGGAAATGTAGACAGAGTCAATGGCTAGGAGGCTGGTTTACGTAATAGACTGGGCTTCATTTACGACCCTTTGTAGTTTCTTGCACTCTTGGTCAGAACAGGAGCCATACCAAGCTGTGATAAAATCAGAAATAATGCTTACTATGGCGCATCTATAGAATTGGTGAGCGTTATGAGGGACGTGCCAAATATCCTTAGTCTCCTGAGAAAGCAGAGGCATTGATGGGCTTTCTTATCTATAAGATTGGCAGGGGGACCAGAAGAGGTTGTTGGTGATCTGGACACCTGAAAACTTGAAGCTCTCGACCATTTATACTTCATCCCCATTGATATACGCTTCCTGAAACCGATGACTATTTCCTTTGTTTTGTTGACATTGAGGCCGAGATTATTGTCACCACATCAGTTCACCAGATTCTCTATCTCATTCCTGTACTCTGTCTCGTCATTGTTTGAGGTCCGACCCACCATGGTGGTGTCGTCAGCAAACTTGAAAATTGAGTTGGTGGGGAATTTGGCCGCACAGTCATAGGTGTATAACGAGTGTAACAGGGGGCTGAGAACACAGCCTTGTGGGGCACCAGTGTTGAGGTTGCCTATCCTTATTGATTGCGGTCTGTGGGTTAGGAAGTCCAGGATCCAGTCACACAGACAGAAGCCGAGGCCCAGGCCGAGGAGTTTGGAGATGAGTTTTGTAGGAATGATGGTGTTAAAGGTGAAGCTGTAGTCTATGAATAGGAATCTGACATAGGTGTCCTTGTTATCTAGATGTTTCAGGTTGAGCGTAGGGCCAGGGAGTTGGCATCTGCTGCGGACCTGTTGTGACGATGAGCAAAGTGTAACGCTTCCAGGCAGTCTGGGAGGCAGGAACTGATTTGTGCCATGAGTAACCTTTTCAAGCACTTCATAATGACGGATGTCAGAGCCACTGAACGATAGTCGTTAAGGCTTTCCCCACGAGGAAATATTTCCTGTGTCCTCTCTATAAAACTTTCCATAATTTTGAAGACCACTCTTGGGTCACTCCTCAACCTCTTTTCAAGAGAAAAGAGACCCAGACTGAGAGTCTTTTCTTGGAATGGAATTCTCCGGCCGTTCACGCCAGCAGGATTCTCCGGCCCTGCTGCTGTAAATAGAAACTTGACTCAATGACAAGGTCTCTGTCCTCACTGGCAGCAGCGGTGGTGGAGCGCAAAGGCTGGAGAATTGGGGCCCTGTACAGAATTGTACAAACCCACGTATTTCTGGTTTCACTCTTGCAAATCTTGTCTGCATCCTCTCCAGTGCCTCTATATCCTTTTTATAATAGATAATCAGAATTTCACAGTACTCTCAGTGTCGCCTAAGCAAGGTTCATGCAGGTTTAGCATAACTCCCCTATTTTTCAATTCTGTCCCTCAAGAAATAAAACCTAAGGCTTGGTTTGTTTTTTCTAATCATCTTTTGATTATACAGAACTTGAGCACTGCTGAGGAAGGAGACAACCTGTCAAAGCTTTTCCTCTTGCACTCATTAGATGGCAAGAATGCCAAATTTCAAAGGAGGCAACAATTTACGCTGCATGAGGAAAGGGGGCTGATTAATTAGCAAGTCCACTATAATTGGCTGTGATGCTACAAGGGAGCTAATGCCCACGCTGTTGTTTATTCAGAGATTTTGCAGCGTCAGGATACGTTCCTTTTGCTTGTCGTCAACAGGACCAAGCGTATGAATATTTCTAGCTTTAAGCAAAGCGGAAGTGAGACGCATTGTGAGCGCCTCACTTCCACTTCTTAGATTGTTTGTCAGTATAACTCCTGGTACACTCCGATTGTTCAGTAAATGCTACCTAATCATCAAATCACGTTAATAATTGGGTGTGATGTTCTAAGTTTAGCAAGTCTGCTATTGCACCATCTCTGAAGTTCATCTCCAACGAGGGAGATTTTCTGCCCTGCTTTTGGTGGTGGGAGTGGCAGAGGCAGAGAGAACAGAGAATTGAGGTGAGAATCCCAAAATTGCTTGGGATGGTAGGGTTTCCCGCTCAATTGTCCTCACCTTTCAGCACTGACATGATGGCGTGAAGTAAAGGAATTTGTGATCAGTCACAATTAATCAGATACTTTCATTAAGGATCAAAAACAAAAGAGAGGGCAAGTGACCCAGCTCGAGTAAAATATCCTTGATTTTAAGTAACAGTTATTTGCTACAGTGACAGAAATGGCAACAGCAGAACCCCCTTTCTCTTTTCCTAATATTTCCCTCATTGAAGTTGAACTGTTTATGGTTTGAAAACCCAACAGAAGACCTCATTGCTATAAACTGAGTTCTTAAAGGAGGATTCCACATAAACACAACTGTTCAAAATATGTTTTGAACAGAAAACATATTTAACCAGCCATGATTGCAGAATAACTACACCAGTGAGAAATCTCATTACCAGCAGCCATTGTGACCCTTCAGCTAGAGACAAGAATCCAGCCAATCTGTGAATCATTTGTTTCTGACTTAACTCTTCATTGGCCAAATGTTAAGCTGTTCTACTTTGTAAAGTTTTATCTCTTTTGGTGCTTAGTTGGAGGTAGGGATAGGAATGGTGATATTTTTTGCATTACGATGAAGTTAGATATACCATACTTTTTATACATTTTTGTTAATAATTTCTGCATCTTTGCCCGAGTGAGTTTTAGCCACAAATCTAGCCCTTTCTTTGTTAACTTAAGGGACCTGGCTGGCTTACTTATTGCATCGAGCTATATACAGTTAGGAGTGTATAAAAGGTAATGTCACCGTAGTCCCAGATGACCAGAGGCTGCTTGCTCCATTGAGGGGGAGAGCTGAGTGGTGGTGATTTAACCTGAGGATCGCCACATCTCAGGTGAGGGGTAAGAGAAAGCGTGGCCTCAGCCAGCACAGGAATTGAACCCATGCTGTTGACGTCACTCTGCAGTACAAACCAGCTGTCCAGCCAACTGACCTAACTAAGGATTCCTGAGACACCCTGCAAATCCTTTTGAATTTTGGGATCCACAGCCAGGTTGACAACAGTCTGTCTGCATGGCGACAAATGTGGCTCTCATGACCTCTGTCTGACCTTCAGTCATGGCATTCAGAGTGTACAAGAAGCTGAGACATCAGCCATCAGACAGGGCATCACAAATGCTATCCTGCAGTTGGCCACCACTTGCATGTTGGAAAAGATGGTAGCACGGTGACACAGTGGTTAGCACTGCTACCTCTCAGCTCCACGGACCCAGGTTCGATTCCCAGCTTGGGTCACTGTGCAGATTCTGCACATTCTCCCCATGTCTGTGTGGTGCACCGGTTTCCTCCCACAGTCCAAAAGATATCCTGGTTAGGTGCACTGACCGTGCTAAATTCTCCCTCAGTGTACCCGAACAGGCGCCGAAGTGTGGCGAATAGAGGATTTTCACAGTAACGTCATTGCATTGTTAACATAAGCCTATTTGTGACTAATAAATAAACTTAAGATGAGTTCTGAGCTCTGTAGAATGTGGTGTGCAAGATTGGTATGGGATTCCTCCATGCTCCTTGCTGGTGAACACAGGCTTTCTGGTAGGCATGCAGCTAATAGTCACAAATATAATCTATTGTTATGACCAAGTTAGGAGGGGTGAACTGACTTCCTTCTTTCCACTGCTCCTGGTCAGGTTGTAGTTCTTTCTTGGAAGAAACTCATGAAGGTTAGAGCTTTGGTGAGGGAAGGAGAGAATGCAAAAGATATTTGCTCATGCAATCTTCAGCTTAAATCAAACAAGTTTGTGAGGAGAGGGGGAGTAGGATGAGAAGGAGCATTTGATAAAAACATTTCTGATGGTTTCAACGTCAAGCCTGGCCAAGAGGTCAATCATGGCTGCTCCAGTGAAAGAGTGCCACCTCCTAAATCAGGATGGAGACAAGCAGCAACATCTGTCCATTTGCTGCCAGTTGGATGCCTGTTAGGGACAAAGATCGGAAACTCCAAGATAGATTGTGAAGTTAGATTAGAACCCAACTTTTTAATGATTTTGGCATTAGGTTGAGGATAAGCTATTCTGCTGCAGGTGTTCAATAGAACAATAGAACATTACAGTCCAGTACAGGTCCTTTGGCCCTCGATATTGCGCCGACCTGTGAAACCAATCTAAAGCCCATCTAGCTTACACTATTCTAATATCATCTATATGTTTACTCAATGACCATTTAAATGCCCTTAATGTTGGCGAGACCACTACTGCTGCAGGTAGGGCATTCCACGCCCTTACTACTCTCTGAGTAAAGAACCTACCTCTGACATCTGTCCTATATCTATCACCCCTCAGTTTAAAGCTATGTCCCCTCGTGCTAGCCATCTCCATCCGAGGAAAAAGGCTCTCACTGTCCACCCTATGTAATCCTCTGATCATCTTACGTGCCTCTATTCAGTCACCTCTTAACCTTCTCTCTAACGAAAACAGCCTCAATCCCTCAACATTTCCTCATAAGGTCTTCAATTGGTGAGGGTGTGGCACGAGTGAGCCACTTTCAAGCTTTTATTAAAATAAACTTTATTTAAGAACACAGTTAGAATACAACAAAAATAATTAGCATAACTTTTACCAATTAAAATACTTAACCATGACAATGTATAATTCTGAATAGCTAGCTATCTCCAATGTAAGCAGAATCCCCATACACACAAATCCCTTTGTAAAATGAGCCCAAAAACAGATATGCTCATTGGATGCTAGATTTCCGGCCTTTTAACACCGCTGGACAGAGACCCAGACAGACATGTCTTCTGACTCTCATGCAGCAGCCTCCAGAGAAAGATCCACTCCACAAACAGCAGAATCTCAGAAAAAGGGATGTATTTCCTGGCAGATCTCAGTCTCCAACTCCAGTGAGGAAAAGAGGCACTGCTCTCCAACAACTCCAAGCAGCATCTAATCTTGAGTTTTCTGTGTAAGCCAAGCTCCATCCATTCCCCTGACATTACTGTCAATCTTAAGGGTTCTGCCATTTACTGTAATTTTCCTATCTGTATTAGACCTTCCAAAATGCATAACCTCACATTTATCCAGATTATCTCTATCTGCTACCTCTCCGCCCAAGTCTCCAGCTGATCTATATCCTGCTGTATCTTCGATCGCAATCTGCAAATCCACCAAGCTTTGAGTCATCCACAAACTTATTAATCAATCCAGTTACATTTTCCTCCAAATCATTTATATATATATATTACAAACAGCAGAGGTCCCAGCACTGATCCCTGAGGAACGCCACTTGTCACAACCCTCCATTCAGAAATGTACCCTTCCACTGCTACCCTGTCTTCTTTCCACTCACATTGTCGGCATCTTTAAGACTTGAATAGCAGGTTAGTTGTAAAGACTCACATTCTAATCAGTAATCTGTAAACTGTCTGTGCTGTTATATGCTCTGTCTGAGGCCAGAACTCTCCATTCACCTGATGAAGGGCAAACCCTGAAAGCTTGTGAGTTTACTATCAAATAAATTGGTTGGACTTAAAACCTGGTGTTGTCAGACTTCTTACGTGTTCTTTGACCAAGCCAGTTTTGTATCCACCTTGCCAGCTTACCTCTGATCCCATGCGACTTCACCTCTGCACCAGTATGCCATGAGGGACCTTGTCAAAGGCCTTACTGAAGTCCGTGTAGACAACATCCACTGGCTACCCTCATCAATCGTCTTCATCACTTCCTCGAAAAACTCAATCAAGTTAGTGAGACATGACTTCCCCTTCACTAAACCACATTGCCTCCCACTAATATGTCCACTTATTTCCAAGTGGGAATAAATCCTGTCTCGAGGAATCCTCTCCAATAATTTCTCTACCACTGATGTAAGGCTCACCAACCTGTAATTACCTGGATTATTCTTGCTACTCTTCTTAAACAAAGCAACAACAAAGGGAACAATCTTAATTTGGCATAAAAAGGGCAGATATAAAAAGATACATATTTTCCTGCTGCATTTCTATTCTGGACGCAACCCCAAATGACCCCTACTGTAAGGTAGCCAGAGCATTCACCTGGTTCAGAAAGCAGCATCTTTGAATTGCCAAATTGGAGTTCCATGACAGGGTAGTAAGGTCGTGGAATGCCCTGCCTGCAGCAGTTGTGGACTCGCCAACTTTAAGGGCATTCAAATGGTCAGTGGATAGGCATATGGATAACATTGGAATAGTTTAGGTTAGAGGGTCATTAGATTGTTGCAGCGACCAGTGGAACCATCGAGGGCCGAAGGGCCTGTACTGCGCTGAAATGTTCTATGTTCTATGATGGTACAAGGTACATGTTTGACATTTTGAGAAATAACTGGGTGCAGGCCCTGAGTAGTGTTACATCAAGGTCCAAGTGATGAGTCCGAGGTGCAACTTGCAGAGGGAATTTTTGAAATTCACTTGTGGGAAACGGGCATTGCTGGCTGGCCAGCATTTATTGCCCATCCCTAGTTGCCCTTGAATTGATTGGCTTGCTCGGCCATTTCAGAGGCAGTTGAAAATCAACCACATTGCTGTGATTCTGGAGGCACATGTAGGCCAGACCTGGTAAGGATGGCAGATTTCCTTCCTTAAAGGACATTAGTGACCCAGAAATGTTTTTCTAACAATTGACAATGGTTCCACGGGGATCAGTAGATTCTTAATTCCAGATACCTTTTTTGAATTCAAATTCCACCATCTCCTGTTATAGGTTTCGAACCCAGGTCCCCAGAATATTAGCTAAGTTTTTTGATGAATAATCTAGCGCTAATAACACAGGGCCATCACCTCCCCTAGACAAGGTTAACTAGAAGCAGCCTCCAATTGTTTGTGTTTTTCACCAGTGTGATCAGACAACCCAAAAATGAATGATTGACTTGGTAAATCTGAAAGGTGTCTCTTTGTTGGCAACACCAGGATTCTCCCAAAACAAAAACAAAGAACCCAATGGGTGGGAAACAGGAGGTTTTTGTGCCTGTTTTTTGACACATCTTAGTTTCACAAATTTCTGATTCTCTGTGCTCTACAAAGTGCCTCAGCCTCAGAGTGATTGACATTGGTAAGTTGGGAGGGTGGGGGGGGGGGGGGGGGGGCTCATCCCTCTGGAGAACCCAGCAGCATAGTGCTGAGTGGGCCACTGCGCATGTGCTGATCTGTCACTGGGGAAAAATCAGTACATGCGCATTGTCCATTCCCCCAAGTTCGTCGCTGGCCTTCTGACTGCCAGCCTCCTGCTCAAACACCCTCCCCACCCCCACAGTGACCGCTGATCTATCTGACCTCCTCCCCCCTCCCAGGACCAGCCCCAATCTCCCCCCCTCACGCCTCATGTGCAGACCTGATCTCCCCATCCCTCCCAATGTGCAGACCTGATGACCTGATTGTTAGAACAGAACAATCTCATTAGTGACAGACAGCATGGTTTTGTAAGAGGGAGGTCGTGCCTTACAAATTTGGTGGAGTTTTTTGAGGAGGTGACAAAAACGGTTGATGGGAGGACAGCCGTGGATGTCGTCTATATGGATTTCAGTAAGGCGTTTGACAAAGTCCCTCATGGCAGGTTGGTGAAAGAGGTTAAGGCTCATGGGATACAAGGAGAGGTGGCTAGATGGGTAGAAAACTGGCTTGGCCACAGGAGACAGAAGGGTCTTTGTCCGGCTGGGGGTCAGTGACCAGTGGTGTTCTGCAGGGCTCTGTACTGGGACCTCTGCTATTTGTGATATATATAAATGATTTGGAAGAAGGTGTAACTGGTGTTATCAGTAAGTTTGCGGATGACACAAAGATGGCTGGACTTGCGGATAGCGATGAACATTGCCGGGCAATACAGCAGGATATAGATAGGCTGGAAAATTGGGTGGAGAAATGGCAGATGGAATTTAATCCAGATAAATGTGAAGTGATGCATTTTGGTAGAACTAACGTAGGGGGGAGCTATACAATAAATGGCAGAACCATCAAGAATATAGACACACAGAGGGACCTAGCTGTGCAAGTTCACAAATTGTTGAAGATGGCAGCACAGGTGGAGAAGGTGGTGAAGAAGGCGGTGAAGAAGGCATATGGCATGCTTGCCTTTACAGGACAGGGTATAGAGTATAAAAACTGGAGCCTGATGTTGCAGCTGTATAGAACATTGGTTAGGCCACAGTTGGAGTACTGCCTCCAGTTCTGGTTGCCACACTACCAGAAGGACGTGGAGGCTTTGGAGAGAGTGCAGAGGAGGTTTACCAGGATGTTGCCTGGTATGGTGGGTCTTAGCTATGAGGAGAGATTGGGTAAACTGGGGTTGTTCTCCCTGGAAAGACAGAGAATGAGGGGAGAACATAAGAAATAAGAGCAAGAGTAGGCCATCTAGCCCTTCGAGCCTGCCCCGCCATTCAATAAGATCATGGCTGATCTGAAGTGGATCAGTTCCACTTTCCCGCTTTTTCCCCATAACCCTTAATTCCCCTGTCTATCAGAAACCTATCTACCAGTGACTTAAATATATTCAGCGAGGTAGCCTCCACCACTTCAACGGGCAGAGAATTCTAGAGATTCGCCACCTTTTGAGTGAAGAAGTTCCTCCTCAACTCCGATCTAAACTGCCCCCTCCCCCCCCCCTTATCTTGAGGCTGTGCCGTCTAGTCCTGCTATCTTTCTAAGCGGGAAGAATCTCTCTACCTCTACCCTATCTATCCCCTTCATTATCTTATAAATCTCTATAAGATCCCCCCTCATCCTCCTAAACTCCAACGAGTACAGACCCAGTCTATTTAGTCTCTCGACATTGGCTAACCCCCTAGTGAACCTCCTCTGCACTCCCTCCAAGGCCAATATATCCTTCCGCAAGTGCGGCGACCAAAACTGCACACAGTACTCCAGCTGCGGCCTCACCAGTGCCCTGTACAGTTGCAGCAAGGCCTCCCTACTTTTATATTCTATCCCCCTCGCTATAAAGGCCAACATTCCATTCGCCTTCTTGATCACCTGCTGCACCTGCGACTCATGCACAAGGACCTTCAGGTCCCTCTGCACCGTAGCATGCTGCAGCTTTTTGCCTTTTAAATAGTAATCCCTCCTACTATTATTTCTACCAAAGTGGATAACCTCACACTTGCTAACATTATACTCCGTCTGTCAGGTCCTCGCCCACTCGCTCAGCCTATCCAGATCCCTCTGCAGACTTTCCACACCCTCCACACAATTTGCTTTTCCACTCATTTTCGTGTCATCAGCAAATTTCATTACCCTACCCTCAGCCCCCTCCTCCAGATCATCTATATAAATGGTAAACAGTTGAGGCCCCAGCACCGATCCCTGTGGCACTCCACTGGTCACCAACTGTCAACCAGAATAGTACCCACTGATTCCAACTCTCTGCTTCCTATTGGGCAACCAATCCTCTATCCACACTAACACCTTACCCCCAACTCCATTCACCCTAACCTTTTGCAGCAACCTTTTGAGAGACACCTTATCAAATGCCTTTTGGAAATCTAAAAACACCACATCCACCGGTTCCCCTCTGTCTGCCTCACTTGTCACATCCTCATAGAAATCCAATAAATTTGATAAACACAATTTCCCCTGAACGAATCTGTGCTGGAGACCTCCCTATTAGGGAGACCTAATAGAGGTGTATAAAATTATGACGGGTATAGATAGGGTGAACAGTGGGAAGCTTTTTCCCAGTTCGGAGGTGATAAACACGAGGGGTCACAGGCTCAAGGTGAGGGGGGCGAGGTTTAACTCAGATATCAGAGGTACGTTTTTTTACAGAGGCTGGTGGGGGCCTGGAATGCACTGCCAAGTAGGATGGTGGAGGCAGACACGCTGGGATCGTTTAAGACTTACCTGGATAGTCACATGAGCAGACTGGGAATTGAGGGATTCAAATAAATGGTCTGGTTGGACCAATGATCGGCACAGGCTTGGAGGGCTGAAGGGCCAGTTTCCTGTGCTGTACTGTTCTTCGTTCTTTGTTCTCTCTCTCAACCCCACTGATCCCAAGGCAGAGTGTGCAGCAGGTTCCCCCATTACCACCGATCGGCCCTGCCCCCTCTGGCCCCACCCCTTTGGCATTGCTCGATGCCCAGTGGACAGTGCCAGAGTGCCTAGTGGGTAACACCTGGGTACCAGGCTGGCATTCCCCAAGCAGTACACTGCCCATGCCTTTGACCTCCCAGGGAAGTCTCAATGGCCTCTGTCCCCATCAGTGGGGTGATGCAGTGATGGGGACTATTTGTAATCCACGCTGGTGGGAGCCGTCCTGGTGGGACCGAAACACTAGCGAGCCCAGAGACTGCTGTTCCAAGCTTGCTAATCATATTGAAATTGGAATAGCCTTCAGGGGCTCAAGATGCTTTAGTACTGAAAACGTGGAATCAATGGCCAACATTCTGGAGAACCATAATTTGGTGACGGCATCATTTCACTCTTAGCTAATAGTATTTTTGCTTTTGATTGGACGTGTTGGTAGCAGACACTGATTTGGTAATCTGTGTATTACAGAGTCATAGAGGTTTACAGCATGGAAACAGGCCCTTCAGCCCAACTCGTCCATGCCACCCTTTTTTTAAATCCCGAAGCTAGTCTCAATTGTCCGCATTTGGCCCATATCCCTCTATACCCATATTACCCATTTAACTGCCTAAACTCTTTTGAAAAGACAAAACTGTACTCGTCTCTACTACTACTTCTGGCAGCTTGTCCCACACACTCACCACCCTCTGTATGAAAGAAAAGCCCCTCTGGACACTTTTGTATCTCTCCCTCGCAACGTAAACCTATGCCCTCTAGTTTTAGACTCCCCTACCTTAGGGAAAAGATATTGACTATCTAGCTGATCTATTCCTTTCATTATTTTATACATCTTGATAAGATCACCCTTCAGCCTCCTATGCTCCAGAGATAAAAGTCCCAGTCTATCCAGCCTTTCCTTATAACTCAATCCATCAAGTCCTGATAGCATCCTAGTAAATCTTTTCTGCATTCTTTCTAGTTTAATAATATCCTCTTATAATAGGTGAGCAGAACTGTACGCAGTATTCCAAGTGTGGCCTTACCAATGTCTTGTACAACTCCAACAAGACGTCCCAACTCCTGTATTCGATGTTCTCATCGATGAAACCAAGCATGCCGAATGCCTTCTTCACCACTCTGTCCACCTGTGACTCCATTTTCAAGGAGCTATGAACGTGTATCCCTAAATCTTTTTGTTCTGTAACTCTCCCCAACACCCTACCATTAACTAAGTAAGTCCTGCCCTGGTTCAATCTACCAAAATGATTCACCTCACATTTATCTAAATTAAACTCCATCTGCCATTCGTCAGCCCACTGGCCCAACTGATCAAGATCCCGTTGCAGTCTGAGACAACTTTCTTCACTTATCCACAATGCCATCAATCTTGGTGTCATCTGCAAACTTACTAAACATGCTTTCTATATTCTCATCCAAATCATTAATATAAATGACAAGTAACAGTGGACCCAGCACTGATCCCTGAGACACACCACTAGTTACAGGCCTCCAGTTTGAAAAAAACAACCCTCCACAACCACTCTGGTTTCTGTCATCAAGCCAATTTTGTATCCATTTAGCAACTCACCTTGGATCCCATAAGATCTAACTATATGCTCCAACCTACTGTGAGGTACCTTGTCAAAGACCTCGCTAAAGTCCATGTAGACAACATCAACTGCACTGCCCCAATCCACCTTCTTGGTTACCCTTTCAAAAAACTCAATCAAATTTGTGAGACACGATTTTCTACTCAGAGCCATGCTGACTGTCCATAATCAGTCCTTGTGATCCAAATGCCTGTTGATCCTGTCTTTCAGAATACCTTCTAACAACTTACCCATTATAGATGTGAGGCTCACTGGCCTATAGTTCCCAGGCTTTTCCCTGCAACCCTTTTTAAACAAAGGCACAACATTTGCCACCCTCCAATCTTCAGGCACCCCATCTGTGACTATCAATGATTCAAATATCTCTGCTAGGCGACCCGTAATTTCCTCCCTAGCCTCCCACTATGTCCTGGGATACACTTGATCAGATAAGATGATAAGAAAGTTTGGGATTCTCCAATGCTCTTGGGTTCTGCAACTGGAAAGCTTTGGGAAAATCTGGTGTAGCTATTCATCTCCTTAGGGGTTGAGAAAAGAACAGAACAGACTTATTATAATCAGTGTCATGAAATCTCCAGTTGTGGTTCAAGCTCTTACATTGTCCAGATAACACTTTCAACAGAACAAATGTTGCAACATTTCCCATTTGAGATGACACAATGAAAATTGAAGATATATTTCAGGACTGGAACTGAAGACCTGCTCCAGACCCAATTGACCTGTAACCTGCTGACTAGAGAGAATCCAAGTTGTTAATACAAACAATTACACGAATATTGATGTTTCAATAAATTCTGGACGCAGGTCAGTGTGAAACTTTGCACACTAATTATATTTTTGAGCATTGAGCCAGCCTGGATATGACCAATGTTTTGTGGAATTGTACTTGAGAAAGCATTTGGATGGCAGTCAGTGACTAGTGGGGTTCTGCGGGGATCTGTGCTATGACATTATACATTAATGATCTGGAAGAGGGAACTGAATGTATCATCTCCAAATTTGCAAATGATACAAAATTGGGTGGGAGGATGAACTGTGAGGAGGATGCAGAGATGCCTTAGATAGGCTGAGTATGTGGGCATCTCTCTGGCAGATGCAGCGTAATGTGGGTAAATGAGAGGTTATCCACTTTGGTAGCAATAATAGGATAACAGATTATTACTTCAAATCGGTATAAATTGAGAGAGGTGGATACTCAACAAGACCTTGGAGTCCTTATGCATCAGTTGCTGATTGTAAGCGTACAGGTACAGCAGGCAGTAACGAAGGCAAATGGTATGTTGGCCTTCATAGCAAGAGGATTCGAGTATAGGGATAGGGATGTTTACGGTGTTGGTGAGGCCACATCTGGAGTATCGTGTGCAGTTTTGGTATCTTTATCTGAGGAAGGACGTCCTTGTTATAGAGAGATTACAGCAAAGGTTTACCAAGCTGATTCCTGGGATGGCAGGTCTGTCATTTGAAGAGAGACTAAGTCGATTAGGATTATATTCACTGGAGTTTAGAAGAATGACAGGGATCTCATAGAAACCTATAAAATCCTAACAGGGTGAGACAGGGTAGATTCAGAAAGAATGTTCCCAATGGCGGGGGAGTCCAGAACTAGGGGTCATAGTTTGAGGATAAGGGATAAACCTTTTAGAACTGAGATGAGGGTGATGAAATGTGTGGAATTCATTCCCAGAGAATATAGTTGAGGACAAAACATTGTCTGATTTCAAGACAAAAAATAGATACAGCTCTTGGGGCTAAAGGGATCAAGGGATATGGGGGGCGGGAAATCAAGATATTGAATTCAGTGATCAGCCGTGAGCAAAATGAATAGCGGAGCAGGTTCGAAGGACTGAATGGCCTACTTCTGCTTCTAGTTTCTATGTTTCTATCTTAGTGCTCAGGAAGGAGAAGCAAAGAAATCAGTTGCGATAGATCCGTGAAGCCCTCTCGTCTCCAGCGAGTCACCGATACTTGCTGAAATTGTGCCTCCAGCAAATGTTAAAATTAGTTTTGCTCATCTTTATGGATCAAAATGTCTGATTAGAATAACATTAAGAAATAAACATTGATATACAGGGATAATTTTTAGTTAAAATCATATTTTTGAGAAACACAAAGGAGACCAAGTTTGAAGTGAACAACAGTCACTGAAAGAATTTGCCAAAATATTAGAAATCTTGGTGCAAACATAGCTCCAATATGATGGTGGTTCAGTTTTCAGAAATTGGAGAAACAAAACCACATAATGGATGTAAAGATTTTGGCCAGAATTTTACTGCCTGCCCGCCTCAGGAATTGGAGCAGGCGAGGGACAGATAACGGGAAGGTCTGTTGACCTTGGGTGGCATTTTACAGTTTTAGGAATGGGCAAGGCTGTCAATTTCGCCCTTTAACTCTGGTGGTAATGTATTTAATTAAAAATTAAGTGAATCCCATGAGGAGTTATCATTTCATTTAATTTTAATTATTTCTTCCTCCAGTTCTTGGGACTTTAATACCTTTGATATTAATCAGTTTAAACAGAGACCTGCAGAATCCACCAATTTAGTTTCAGTTTTAGGTGGGGTGTTTGAATGAGATATTAAACTGAGGCTCAGTTCCATTGAAGTAATACTCCTAATACATTATCTGAAGGAGGACTGGGCAGCTTATAGAATCACTGCAGTGCAGAAGGAGACCATTTGGCCCATTGAGTCTGGACTGACTTTCTGAAAGGGCATTCCTCCCAGGTCCTGCCCTCAGCCCTATCCATCTAACCCTGTTCATTTACTCTGGAGACTAAGGGGCAGCTTAGCATTGCCAATCCACCTAATCTGCACATCTTTGGACTTAGAAAGAAGAAAAACAGACTTGAAGTATGAAAGAAACATAGAAAATAGCTGCAGGAGTAGGCCATTTGGCCCTTCGAGCCTGCACCACCATTCAATATAATCATGGCTGATCATGCACTTCAATATTCTACTCCCACTTTCTCTCCATATCCAATGACCCCTGTAGCCACAAGGGCCACATCCAGCTCCCTCTTGAACATATCTAATAAACTGTCCCCAACAGCTTTCTGAGGTAGAGAATTCCACAGGTTCACAACTCCTTGAGTGAAGAAGTTCTTCCTCATCTCAGTCCTGAATGGATTACCCCTTATTCTTAGATTATAGCCCCTAGTTCACCAACGATATGAAGGTTGGTGGTGTTGTGGATAGCCTGGAGGGATGTCAGAAGTTGCAATGTGACATAGATAGGATGCAAGACTGGGCGGAGAAGTGGCAGATGGACTTCAACGCGGATAAATGTGTAGTGGTCCATTTTGGCAGGACCAACGGGATGAAGGAGTACAATATCAAGGATAGGAGTCTTAACTGGGTTGAAGAGCAGAAGGATCTTGGGGTTCGGGTCCATAGGACTCTTAAATCGGCCTCGCAGGTGGAGGATGTGGTCAAGAAGGCGTATGGTGTACTGGCCTTTGTTAATTGAGGGATTGAGTTTAGGAGACGGGAGGTAATGCTGCGCTTTATAAGACCCTGGTCAGACTGCACTTGGAGTATTGTGCGCAGTTCTGGCCGCCTCACTACAAGAAGGACGTGGAAGCTATTGAGAGGGTGCAGAGGAGATTTACAAGGATGTTGCCTGGATTGGGAGGCATGCCTTATGAAGATAGGTTGAGGGAGCTAGGTCTCTTCTCCCTGGAGAGACGTAGGTTGAGAGGCGACCTGGTAGAGGTTTATAAAACGTTGAGGGGAATAGGTAGAGTGGATTCTCGGAGGCTATTTCCCAGGGCTGAAATGGTTGCTACGAGAGGACACAGGTTTAAGGTGCTGGGAAGCAAGTACAGAGGAGATGTCAGGGGTAAGTTTTTCACTCAGAGGGTGGTGAGTGAGTGGAATCAGCTGCCGTCGGTGGTGGTAGAGGCAAACTCGCTGAGGTCTTTTAAAAGACTTCTGGATGAGTATATGGGATCTAATGGGATTGGGAGTTACAGATAGTTCTATGGCTTGGTAGGTATAGATGTGATCGGCGCAACTTGTGGGCCGAAGGGCCTGTTTGTGCTGTAGTGTTCTATGTTGTTCTGGACTTTCCAAACATCAGGAACATTCTTCTCGCATCTAGCCCATCCAGTCCCATCAGGATTTTATATGTGATCTGAGAAAGTTCCTCAAATGAGGCCACATGTGTAGAACTTAGAAAAAGGGGCAATCACATTGCTGGGAGTCTACTATGCACTCCCAAACAGTTAGGGAGAAATAAAAGGGGAGATATTTAGGCAAAACTCTGAGAATTGTAATAATAAATATTGTAATAATAATGGGGGATTTCATCTTCCCCATCATTAACTGGAATCAAACAAAGAAAATTCCAGCACAGGTACAGGCCCTTCAGCCCTCCAAGCCTGCATTGACCATACTGCCTGACTGAACTAAAACTCTCTACCCTTCCGGGGACCATATCCCTCCATTCCCATCCTATTTATGTATTTGTCTAGAAGCCCTATAAAAGTCACTAACATATCTGTTTCTACTACCTAACCCAGCAGCAAGTTCCAGGCACCCACCACCATCTGTCTGAAGAATTTGCCTCAGACATCTCCTTTAAACTTTGCCCCTCGCACCTTAAATCTATGCACCCGAGTAACTGACTCTTCCGCTCTGAGAAATAACTTCTGACTATCCACTCATCCATGCCCCTCATAATCTTGTAAGCTTCTATCAGGTCTCCCTTCAACCTCCGTTGGTCCAATGAGAACAAACCAAGTTTCTCCAACCTCTCCACATAGCTAATGCCTTCCATACCAGGCAAAATCCTGTTAAATCTTTGCAGTCCCTCTCCAAAGCTTCCACATCCTTCTGGTAGTCTGGCGACCAGAATTGAACTCTATATTCCAAGTGTGGTTTAACTAAGTTTTTATAAAGCTGCAACATGACTCGTCAATTTTTAAACTCAATGCCCCGGCCGATGAAGGCAAGCACGCCGTATGCCTTCTTGACTACCTTCTCCACCTGCGTTGCAACTTTCAGTGACCTGTGGACCTGTACACCCAGATCCCTCTGCCTATCAATACTCTTAAGGGTTCTACCATTAACTATATATTTCTATTTGTACTAGATCTTCCAAAATGCATTACCTCAGATTCGTCCAGATTAAACTCCATCTGCCACCTCTCTGCTCAAGTCTCCAACTGATCTATATCAAAGTGTGAAAGTATTAAAGGGCATGGGATTGCATCCAGGAGAGCTTTTTATGCTAATACAAAATGTCCAACAAGAGAGGGGGTGGTGCTGGAGCCAGTTTTTGGGAGTGAAGATGGGCAAATGGTAGAAGCTTCAGTGGGGGAGCATTTTGGTGACAGTGACCATAATTCATAGGATTTAAGGTAGCAAAAGTAAAGGACAAAGATGTTTTGGAAATAAAGGCCGTGATTCTCCCACCGCAACCCGCAACTTTTCTGATGGGTTGCGGTGGGAGATGCACATCGCCAGGAATGCATGCGCACTTCCCTGGGCTGGTGCCAGTCAAACCACACTGGAAACCGGCGGTTTCCAAGTAATTTGAATCTTTTTAAAATATATTTTGAATAAGTTTAACAGGTCATTATCAGCACCTTTCAGGTCCCAATTGAATCTCCCACTCCACCAGGAGTACTTCATTCTGGTGGGCTTTACACTAGCTCCCCGTGTTCAGGGAGCTAGCAGGAGACCCCATCAGAATGAAGGGGGAGCAACTGGGGCCCCCCAGGAGATCAGGCAGCAGGGTGGTGGTGGTGGGGAGGGGGGTGGGGTGGTGGTGCCCCCAGGCATGGGCACATCGAGCATTGGTCAGTGCCAAGGGGCCTGGGGTGATCATGGGGTGGGATGTCCCACTACCACTCTGCAGACAGAAATCGGTCTGGGATGGGGGGAGAGCAACAATTGTGGCGGGCTGGATGAAGGGGGTGGGAGGGGCAGTCTGCCAGAAGAGGGGCCTGCCGCCTGCGGTGGGGGGTTTGATCCTGTAGGGGGTCAGCAGGGAGGGGATCTGCGAGGGTGAGGGGGGTGGGAGGATCGCCACTGCTAGGGGTTGGTGGGGAGTTTGTGCATCAGGACTCTCCAGGGCAGTGGAAGGGTCAGATCTGGCCTGGGAATTGTTGTGGGGGCCATGATCAAGCCGTGGTGGGGAGAGGGGGGGAGGTGGCTGGAGGGGCAGTACTGTGGGGGTCCCGGGCTGGCCAGCAAATGGGGAGTCTGACAGATCGGGGCCACTGCACATGCGCAGAGTTCCAGAACTGTCAGACGCCGGTGTGAATAGCCTCCGCCCCCCCTGGGTTTTAAATAAGGTTCCACGACTAAAACCTCTGCAGTGCACAGAGTGCGGAGATTCAGGCGAGAAGCTGAACTGAGAAAGCAGTCAGGATCTAAAACAGTTTTCTCACCAATTCAGCACTTTTGGGAGAACCAAGACCAAAGGTTCTGAATTGGGGCTGATTCTAATTGGACAGGGCAAGGTCTAGCTGAAGTTAACTGGGAGCAGCTATTTGTCAGAAAATCTAAGACAAAGCAGTTTTACATAAGAAATAGGAGCAGGAGTAGGCCATCCAGCCCTTCGAGCCTGCCCCGCCATTCAATAATAATAATAATAATAATAATAATAATAATAAGTTTGATTCACTCAGAAAGGAAATAGAGTGAGTTCAGGGCTAACGTGTTGCTGTGAAAGTGAGGAGTGGAAGTAACAAGTCCACAAAACCCTGGATGCCAAGGGATATCAGGGTTGCATAAAGAAAAAATGAAGGTTTATGACAGATACCCTGGGCTCAAATCAGGGAGAGGCATTGTGATTTACTTGAAACACTTAACATCAAGAGGGAGGAGGTATGAATTGTTTTAACAGGCCTAAAAGAGGATAAATGACCAGGCCCAGGTGAAATGTATCCCAAGCTGCTGAAGGAGGTAGGATTACAGTGGCTCTAATTCTAATTTTCAAATCCTCTCTGACCACAGGAGAGGTGCCAGAGGAGTGGGGGACAACTAATGTGGTATCATTAGTCAAGAAGGAAAATAGGGAAAACACAGGTAAATACAAGCCAGTGAGTCCAACTTCAGGCCCTTCAAGCCTGCCCGGCCATTCAATATGATCATGGTTAGTCTAAGGCAGCCTCAACACCTTTTCTGTGTTACTTCCCCATTGCTCTCGATTCCTCGATCTATCAAATATTTATCCACCTCCACTTTAAGTACTTACAATGATCCAGCCTCCACCACCCTTTGACCAGAGAATTCCAGAGATTCACCACCTCTGCAAGAATAAATTTCTATACACCTCAGTTTTGAATGACTGGTCCTTTATCTTGTAGCTCTGTCCCCTTGTTCGAGACTCTCCCACTAGTGAAAATATCTCACCATCTACCCTGTCAAGTCCCCTCAGGATCTTATATGTTTGAATAAGGTCACCCCTCACTCTTTTAAACTCCAAGGAATACAAATCCAGAACATTTAGTCTCTTTTGATAGGACAATCCTCTCATCCCAGGAATTAGCCTGGTGAATGTCCTTTAGATTGCTTCCAATGTTACTCTACCCTTTTTTAGCTAAGCGAACCAAAACTGTACAGTATTCCAGGTGCAGCCTCACCAACACCCTGTGCAATTGCAACAAAACTTCCCTCTTTTAAACTCCAATCCCTTTGCAATAAAGGCCAAAATCCCCATTTACCACCTTTACTTGTTGGGCCTGCTTGCTAGCTTTTGTGATTCTTGCACTAGAACACCTAAATCCCTCTGTACTTCACTCACCTGCAGTCTCGCTCCATTTAGGTAATAATCTAACTTTTGATTCTTCCTAACAAGTTGCATGACCTCACACTTTCCTACATTAAACTCAATTTGCTAGGTTTTCACCCAGTCAATCTCTATCCCATTGCAGAATCACAATATCCTCATCACAACCTGCCCTTCCACCAATCTTCTTTTAATCAGCGAACTTAGAAACCTTATATTCTGTTCCTTCCTCCAGGTCATTAATGTAAATAGTGAACAATTGTGGGCCAAGAATTGATCCTGCCGTACTCCACTAGTCACATCTTTCCATTCTGAAAAGGACCCATTTATTTCAACCCACTGCTTTCCATGTGACATGATGTGAAGATGCCGGCAGTGAACTTTGGTGGGCACAGGAAGAAATCTCATAAGAACATAAGAAATAGGAGCAGGAGTAGGCCATCGAGCCCTTCGAGCCTGCCCCGCCATTCAATAAGATCATGGTTGATCTGTCGTGGCTCAGTTCCACATTCCCGCCCTCTCCCCATAACCCTTAATCCCCTCGCTTATCAAAAACCCATCAACCCGCGTCTTAAAAATATTTAGCGAGGCAGCCTCCACCACCTCAACGGGCAGAGAATTCTAGAGATTCACCACCCTTTGAGTGAAGAAGTTCTTCCTCAACTCCGTTCTAAACCGCCCCCCCTTTATCTTGAGGCTGTGCCCCCTAGTCCTACTGTCCTTTCTGAGCGAGAAGAGCCTCTCCACCTCTATCCTATCCATCCCATTCATCATCTTATACGTCTCAATGAGATAATCTCACAACACTAGGTTAAAGTCCAACAAGTCTACTTGGAATTACGAGCTTTTGGGGCACTGCTGCTTCATCAGGTGAGTCAGGTGAGCAGCGTTCCAAGCATGCAGTTCAAGCGCTGGTGACTTGTTCACCTTTAGCCCCCCGAGTTTCTTTAAAATTCAATCTGCTGTGATTGGGATTTTTGTAGTTTCCACCATGTTATTTGAAATCAGCCCATTTGATATCCTAAGGATATTTGCAATGTCTTCCACAGTGAAAACTGATGGTAAATTTATTTAGAATAACACCATTTCTTTGTTTGCTGTTATCAATTCATCCGCCTCATTCAGTGGAGGTCCCACATTTACCTTCCTTTTTATATAGCCATAGAAACCCCTCCTGCTTGTTTTTATGCTGCACACAAGTTCTCTCTCAAAATTCATTTTCTCCCTTCTCATGAGCCCTTTATTCTTTCGGATCCTAAACACTTCCCAGTCCTCTGGTCTGCCACCACTTTGCCACTTTATACATCCTGCTTTTCAATTTAACATTATCCTTGCCCTCCTGCGTTAACCATGGATTTTGCCTCTTCTTTATGGAATCCCTCTTTGTGATTGGGATAAACTCCAGCTGAGCATTTTGGACCAGCTATTTGAACATCTTCCACTGCTCATCCAATGACTTGTATCTTGGTTTGTTTACCCAGCTCACCTGAGACAGCTCCTTCCTCACACCATTGTAATTGCCCTTATTTAAGTTGAAGTCACTGGTTATGGACCCGTTCACCCTCAAACTGTATCTGGAATTCTATCATATTGTGGTCACTACTCCCTCGGGGATCCTTAACCACAAGATCTCTCATTAATCCTTCTTCACTACACAAAACCAAATCTAAAATAATCCATTCCTGGGTAGGTTCCACAATGTACTGGTCGAAAAAGCAATCCTTGATACACTCCACAGATTATTCTTCTATGCTACCCTTGCCAGCATGGTTTGTCCAATGTGCAGATTAAAATCTCCCATGATAATTGTAGATCCTTTCAAACACGTCCTTAAATATTTCCCCATTCCTGTTCTGTTTTTTTTTGAGAGGTCACATTTTGGGGGTCTACAGACTAATCCCACCCTTGTTTTCCTTCCCCTACTATTCATGATTTCAACCCAAACCAATTCTGCATCACTATCTACGGCTTTAATATCATGACTCAGCGCTGCTCTCAAACCTTCCTTGATTAACAACACCACCCACCTTTCCCCTTTGGCCTGTTGTTTTGGAACATTGAGCACCCAGTCCTGCTCACCCTGCAATCACGTTTCTATAATAGCTAATACATCATACTCATGTTGCAATCTGTGCTTTCAACTCTCTATCTTGTTGCAAATGCTTCAAGCATTCAGATAAAGAACATTTAACTTTGATTTTTTTACTGTCGTTCTCTGGACTTGAGCTGTGTTGCGTCTTTTGTTTACATTTCCTACCTTGGTCTGTCACACTATGACAGTCAAGTTTCCTCCTCATGATCCTGTGCCACTGCTCCTTCATATCCACCACCCCCCCCCCCCCCCACCCCCGATTCTTTAAACCTTCCATTCTTGGAACCCTCCCCATTCCTAGTCAGGGCTCTTGTATGAGTTCTTGCTGTAATATAATGTTCATCTGATCTGTCCTTACCTGTCATTTTCTGTTGACACTCAGATTGATCATTAACCTTCATGTTGTCATACAGTGAAGAAAAAGCCATTCGGCCCATCGAGTCTGCACTGACAATATCTAATACTAAAGTCACCTTAATCCCATTTTCCTGCACTTGTCCCATATCCTTGAATGTTATGATGTTTCAAGTGTTCATCCAAGTATTATTTAAAAACTGCAAGTTTTCCAAGGCCATACATTCCAGATTCCCACCACCCTCTGAGTGACTTTGTAATTTTCCAAGTAACTGAACCCTCACCCCCACTCTTGGAATCCCTCTCTACTTCCCCAGTTATACAGTGTGCAAGAATACTGGTTCCAGTATGGTTCAGATGTAAACTGTCCCAGCACATCACCTGTTCCTCCATCTTTATTTTATTTAATTTTTTAAAAAATTTAACCATGTTTTGGCTTTCTAATCCGTAAAATATTTATGCTGTTTTATCCTGTGTACACACCATATCCTGTCACTAACCAGGGGGCATAGATTTAAGCTAAGGGACAGGAGAGTTAGAGGGGATTTAAGAAAAGACCTTTTGCACCCAGAGGGAGTTGGGAATCTGCCGGAGAGGGTGAGAGGCAGAATCCTCACCACATTTAAGAAGCATTTAGATGAGCACTTGAAACTCCACAGCATACAAAGCTATGCACCAAGTGCTAAAAACTGGGATTCGAATAGATTGATGGCTGGTGCGGACATAATCAGCCAAAGGGCTGCTTTCTGTGCCGTAAAACTCTTTGACACTTGATGGGCTGATTGGCTGCCTCCTCTGCTAGTATTCAGTATAAATCTTTAGCCACTCTCCTTACATCATCCGATGAGACTCTCAGAGGACCATTCATATGTTAATTCAGATATCAGAATCATGTTGCCAATGACATACAAGATGAAACTACAGATTCTTGTCCATTTGGTCAGGTTATTCATTGGGTCCTTGAAGTTTTGCATATCTGACTATTGTTGTGGCTACCTTGGATTTGACCTGAGAGTAATGACAATGCCACACTTAACAAAGGTGCCAGATCCTTCACAACCAATCTGTAGACTGAAGCACCAGATTATTTCTATATCATTTATTCATCAATGCTCACCTTCTTAAATCATGTTAATACTAAGTTGTCATTCATTGACATTCTGGGACACGATGAAGGAATGATAAGGTGTTTATCAAGAATGCAAGCCTGTACTGTGAGGTTTTATCTGTGCTAATCAGCGGGATTTTCAGCCAGGCACGCCCCAAGACCAGAAATTCCTGCCTGAGGTCCACAGACCTTTAAACTGTCTGCCAAATTTTCTGTCTAGTTGCTACGATTCTTGTGGCGGATGGTAGCGGAAAATTTCGCCCTATATCTCAGTTCTGTTGTATACAAGCTGAAAACCCAAGTGTACTGAACCAGGCTGATGCTCCTGCACTCAGTACAGTTTCAGACCTACACCTCACTTTATTATCATGTGTTTGTGTGACAAATAGAACATTCCGATGTAGTCGTCATGAGGAAATGTACAACTTTAAATCAGTTATATCACATTTTTTACACGGACATTGCACGGTTGCAGGATTGCATGTTTTTTTGGGCTCTTGCTGCAGCACGGACATTCAGAGGCTAATCCAGAATTCCAAATCAAGTATATTGGTCTGATGAAAGCTGTGATGCTTCCCACAGTAATGTGACAGTTGATTACTGTTCTTTCACTTCTTGTGACGGAAGGAAAAGCGGCAAGTCGTCTGGACTATCAGCCGATCACACATTCCAAAGGGGCACCTGTCTGGGCGTGATTCCCATGGGACGGGGGAGCAGTGATGGCTCAATTTAAAATGAGCTGGACCATATCTGAGAAGTGCTGTCAACACCAGTGGGATTCTCTCGACTTTCCCGCTGGCAGGAGCACTTAGAGAGTGCGATCAGGAGATTCAGAGCCAGTATCAGGTTTTTAACATTGCTGTTTTGCTATTTTATAGGGAGAGGCCCTTCGGCCCATTGAGACCACACCAACACATTAGAAACACCTGAACTCCTGCCTAATCCTATCTGCCAGCTCTTGGTCCATAGCCTTGAATGTTATGATCTGCCAAACGCTCATCCAGGCACTTTCTAAAGGAAGTGAGGCATCCCGCCTCTACTACCCAACCACCCAACACATTCCAGACCCTCACCACCCTCTGGGTAAAAAAGGTTTTCTTCACGTCCCCCCCTAAACTTCCTGCCCCTCACCTTGAACCTGTGTCCCCTTGTGACTGACACTTCAACTAAGGGGAACAGCTGCTCCTTATCCACTCTGTCCATCGCCCTCAATCTTGTGCACCTCGATCAGGTCATCCCTCAGTCTTCTCTGCTTCAATAAAAACAACCCAAGCCTACGCAACTTCTCTTCGTGACTTAAGTGTTCCATCCCAGACAACATCCTGGTGAATCTCCTCTGCACCCCTTCCAGTGCAATCACATCCTTCTGATAATGTGGTGAGCGGACCTGCACACAGTACGCCAGCTGTGGCTTCAACAAAGTTCAAGACAACCCCAACATGATTTCCCTGCTTTTTTAATCTGTGCGTCAATTGATAAAGGCAAGGGTCCCACATGCCTTTTTCACCACCCTACTAACATGCCATTTTGCTTTCAGAGATCTGTGAACAAAAGCAACAAGATCCCTTTGTTCCATAGAACTTCCTGGTGTCTTATTATTCATTGACAGTTCTTCCTTATCCAACTACTTCTTGTGTATCACCTCACATTTTACAGTTAATGCTCGCTTTCTGCCACTTATCTGCCCATTTGACCATCTCGTCTCTATCTTCTTGTAGCACAAGACACTCCGTCTCACTATTAACCACCTGGCCAATCTTTGTGTCATCCACAAACTTGCTAATCCTACCCCCCACATAGTCATCAGTGTCCTTTATATAAATGACAAATAATAGGGGCCCAGCACAGATCCGTGTGGTACGGCCACTGGACACTGGCTTCCAGTCATTAAAGTAGCTTTCTGTCATCACCCTTTGTCTCCTACAACTGAGCCAAATTTGAATCCACTTTATCAAATTACTCTGTATCCCATGTGAATTTACGTTCTTTACAAGTCTCCCATGTGGGATCTTGTCAAAGGCTTTGCTGAAATCCATACAAACGACATCGACTGCACTACCCTTGTCTACACATCTGGTCACCTCCTTAAAAAATTCAATCAAATTTGGTAGGCATGACCTCCCTCTGATGACGCCAAGCTGAGTATTCCTGATCAAGTTTTCCCTGAGCAAATGGAGATAGATGCTCTTCTTCGGAGGTTCTCTCGTTTCCCTACCACTGACAAGAGACTCACAATTTTGTAGTTCCCTGGTTCTGTATCTCTAATCCTTCTTAAATAGCAGAACCACATTGGCTGTTCTCCAGCCATCTGGCACTGTCCCCATGTAAATCCATCGGATTTATTTGGTAGTAAACGCCACTAGCTTTCGGAACGATGTTCCTTCACCAGGTGAGTGGAGAGACTTGATCACAACAGGGCATATAAACGCGCACACAGTTTACAGAATACTGATTAGAATGTGCATCTTTACAGCTAATCTGCTCTTCACGTCTTAAAAGGTGCAGACAACGTGAGTGGAGACAGCATTAAGCATAGGTTAAAAAGAGATGTGTATTGTCTCCAGACAGAACAGGAAGTGAGATGTTGCAAGTTTGGGCAAGTCATGGGGGTTACAGATAGTGTGACATGAATCCAAGATCCCGGTTGAGGCTGTCCTCATGTGTGCAGAACTTGGCTATCAGTCTCTGCTCAGCGACTCTGTGCTGTCGTGTGTCGTGAAGGCCGCCTTGAGAATGTTTACTCAAAGATCAGAGGCCGAATGCCCGTGACTGCTGAAGTGTTCGTCAACAGGAAGAGAACAGTCTTGCCTGGTGATTGTCGAGCGATGTTCGTTCATCCATTGTCGTAGCGTCTGCATGGTCTCCCCAATGTACCATGCCCCGGGCCATCCTTTCCTGCGTATCAGGTAGACAATGTTGGCTGAGTTGCAAGAGTATCTACCATGTACCTAGTGGATGGTGTTCTCACGTGAGATGGTGGCATCCGTGTCGATGATCTGGCATGTCTTGCAGAGGTTGCTGTGGCAGGGTTGTGTGGTGTTGTGGTCACTGATCACTCTGATCAAGAGCTTTGATTTGGACCTTCAGAGCGCCCTCCATGTTCTCAACTCACGTACTCCCCGCTTTGGAGATCTCTACTGCCTCCCAAAGATACACAAGGCAAACGTACCCAGCCATCTCATCGTATCGGGCAATGGGACCCTGTGCGAGAACCTCTCCGCCTACGTCGAAGACACCTGAAACCCACTGTACAAAGAACCCCCAGCTTTTGTCGCGACACTACGGACTTCCTACAGAAACTCAGCACACATGGAGCAGTTGAACCAGGAGCACTCCTCATCACAATGAGGGGAGATCTCATTGAGACGTATAAGATGATGAATGGGATGGATAGGATAGAGGTGGAAAGACTCTTCCCGCTCAAAAAAGACAGTAGGACTAGGGGGCACAGCCTCAAGATAAAAGGGGGGCGGTTTAGAACGGAGTTGAGGAGGAACTTCTTCACTCAAAGGGTGGTGAAGCTCTGGAATTCTTTGCCCGTTGAAGTGGTGGAGGCTGCCTCGCTAAATATTTTTAAGACGTGGGTTGATGGGTTTTTGATAGGAGAGGGGATTAAGGGTTATGGGGAGAGGGCGGGAAAGTAGAACTGAGCAGCGACAGATCAGCCATGATCTTATTGAATGGCGGGGCAGGCTCGAAGGGCTAGATGGCCTACTCCTGCTCCTATTTCTTATGTTCTTATCCCCCACGACGATGGCATTGCTGCCACTCCCTCAGTACTCAATGCCGACAACTGCCAGTCTCCAGATGCAATTTTACAACTCATCCGCTTCATCCTGGACCACAATGTCTTCACCTTCAACAAACAGTTCTTCATCCAGACACACGGAACAGCCATGGGGACCAAATTCCCACCTCAATATGCCAACATCTTCATGCACAGGTTCGAACAAGACTTCTTCACCACACAGGACCTTCAACTGATGCTATACACTAGATACATCGATGACATTTTCTTCCTTTGGACTCATGGTGAACAATCACTGAAACAACTATATGATGACATGAACAAGTTCCATCCCATCATCAGACTCACCATGGACTATTCTCCGGAATCTTGGACACACACATCTCCATTAAGGACGGTCACCTCAGCACCTCACTGTACTGCAAGCTCAGATAACTTCACAATGCTCCACTTCTCCAGCTTCCACCCGAAACACGTTAAAGAAGCCATCCCCTATGGACAAGCCCTCCGTATACACAGGATCTCTCAGATGAGGAGGATCACGACAGACACCTCCAGACGCTGAAAGATGCCCTCATAAGAACAGGATATAAAGGGGAGGCGGTTTAGAACGGAGTTGAGGAGGAACTTCTTCACTCAAAGGGTGGTGAATCTCTGGAATTCTCTGCCCGTTGAAGTGGTGGAGGCTGCCTCGCTAAATATTTTTAAGAAGCGGGTTGATGGGTTCTTGATAAGGGAGGGGATTAAGGGTTATGGGGAGAGGGCGGGAAAGTGGAACTGAGCCACAACAGATCAGCCATGATCTTATTGAATGGCGGGGCAGGCTCGAAGGGCTAGATGGCCTACTCCTGCTCCTATTTCTTATGTTCTTATGTTCTTATGACTCATCGATTGACAGTTCCGACACGCCACAGCGAAAAACCGAATCAACCTCCTCAGAAAACAAACACGGGACACGGTGGACAGAGTACCCTACGTCGTCCAGTACTTCCCTGAAGCGGAGAAGGTACAACATCTTCTCTGGAGCCTTCAACATATCATTGATGAAGACGAACATCTCGCCAGGGCTATCCCCACACCCCCACTTCTTGCCTTCAAAACAACCGCACAACCTCAAACAGACCACTGTCCGCAGCAAACTACCCAGCCTTCAGGAGAACAGTGACCACAACACCACACAACCCTGCCACAGCAACCTCTGCAAGACATGCCGGATCATCGACATGGATGACATCATCTCACGTCAGAACACCATCCACCAGGTACACGGTACATACTCTTGCAACTCGGCCAACATTGTCTACCTGATACGCTGCAGGAAAGGATGTCCCGAAGCATGGTACATTGGGGAGACCATGCAGACGCTACGACAATGGATGAATGAACATCGCTCGACAATCACCAGGCAAGACTGTTCCCTTCCTGTTGGCGAACACTTCAGCGGTCACGGGCATTTGGCCTCTGATCTTCAGATAAATGTTCTCCAAGGTGGCCTTCACGACACACGACAGCACAGAGTCGCTGAGCAGAGACTGATCGCCAAGTTCTGCACACATGAGGACGGCCTCAACCAGGATCATGTCACACTATCTGTAACCCCCATGACTTGCCTGAACTTGCAACATCTCACTTCCTGTCCTGTCTGGAGAAAATACACATCTTTTTAACCTATGCTTAATGCTATCTCCACTCACATTGTTTGCACCTTTAAGACTTGAATAGCAGATTAGCTGTAAAGACTCGCATTCTAATCAGTATACTGTAAACTATGTGTGCATTTATATGCCCTGTTTGTGATCAAGTCTCTCCACTCACCTGACGAAGGAACAGCGTTCTGAAAGCTAGTGGCGTTTATTACCAAATAAACCCGTTGGACTTTAACCTGATGTTCTGAGACTTCTTACTGTGTTTACCCCAGTCCAGCACTAGCATCTCCACATCATGATTGCCCCTGTGACCACAGGGGAATTGAAAATTTGGATCAGGGCCCTTGCAATCTCCCCCCTTGCCTCCCACAGCAGTCTGGGACACAATTCATCTGGACCTGGAGATTTATCCACTCTTAAGGCTGCCGACACCTCCAATACCTTGTCCTTCCCTTTGTCAATTTGCTCAAGAACCTCACAGCCATCTCCTTGAATTCCATACCATTGTCCTCAGTCTCTAGGGTGAAAATGGGTGTGACATATTCACTCACTCTACCAATTCCTCTGGCTCCACCCACAGATTGCCCCCTGGGTTCCTAATGGGCCCTGTTCTTTCCCTGGTTATCCTCTTCCCATTGATATATTGATAGAATATCTTGGGATTTTCCTTTTTACCAGCCAGGGCTTTTTCATATCCTCTGTTTGTATTCCTAATTGCTTTCTTAAGCTCCACTCTGCACTTCCTATATCTCACTAATGCCTCCACTGATTTGCCCCCCCTTGTACTTTTTAAAAGCCTTTCTTTTCCCTTTCATTGCATCCGGAATATCTCTGCCCATCCATGGTTCTCTGGGCTTGTTATTCCTATCACTCTGGAGGGAACATGCTGGGCTTGCATCCTCCCCATTTCCTTTTCGAATGTGCCTCTCTGCTCACCTGTAGATTTTTCCATCGGTAGCTGTTCTCAGTCTACCTTGGCCAGATCCTTTCTAATTTTACGAAAATCCATTCTTCCCCAAATCCAAAACTTTATTTTTGCAGTTTGTCTATTGCCTTGTCCATAACAAGTTTAAATGGTATCATGATCGCTATCCCTAAAGTGCTCCCCATCATCACCTCAACCATTTCCAGCTTCATTCCCCAGAATCAGGTCCAGCACAACTTCCTTCCTTGTTGGACCTGCCACATATTAATTTAAAAAGTTTTCCTGTACATATTTCAAGAAATCTACTCCATCCAAGTCCTCAATACCGTGCATATCCTAGTTAATGTTGGGAAATTTGAAATCACCTTTGAAAAACAACAAAGTGCAGGGTTGTAGAGAAAAGATGGGAGAATGATGTTAAGTAAATTGCTCACTCAGATAGGCGCTGTAGGCACAATGGCGCTGCAAATATTCTGTGATTCTCTGATCATCATTCCTTGTTGTTGTAACGAAAGTCTTATTTATAAAAAAAAAACTGAGGGATTTTAAATTTTAAGATTTACATTCTCAATCACAAACATTTGTGAATCTGACCAGAATACACAAGAAAAATCAGCAGAAGTTGATGGTACAGTCTGTCAGTGCTGTTTCACAATTCAGTAAAATTGTGCTAATCCACACAGGAGCGATTCTCCCAAAAAATTCTAAGTGCCAAATTTGCATGGGAACTGGGGTAAATCCTGCTTTCTTTTCTGCGAGATTTTCAAAATGAATCTCCCACATTCTGCACTGAGTGCACCAGTGAGAATCTCATTAAAAATCAGTGGCGGTGCCTATTCCCGTGGGAGAGGCTGGTAACATAGTGTTGAGTGAGCCATTGTACATGCGCCAATCTATCAGAGCAGATATTGGCGCATGCGCAGTAGCCCCAAACTGTCGGCCTCTGATTGCCGCATAGCCCTGCAACCCTGGCATCGGTGGCCTCCCTGAGAATGTCCAGCCAGCCTCAGCCACCCACTCGCTCACCCTTTGCCCTGGGCCACTTTGATCTCTTTCCTCCACATCGGCAGCCACAGGTGCCCCCCCCCCCCCCCACCCAATCCCAAGGCAAGTGGACCTATCCTCCCCTCACCCTGATGCCCGGCCCTCATCGCTGGCCTCCCTCCCTTCCTCCGTCACTCAAACCAAGTGCAGAGTGGCAGCAAGACCCCCCCCCAACCCAAGCGATCTCTCCCCAGAAGCCACACCACATTAGGCCCTGTCCCCATTCAGCACAATCCCTGATGGGCAGCGCCAAGATGCCCCCCACATTGCCACTTCATCCCTTGGGCCTTGCTGGAGGCAAGCTGACAACACCCAGGCAGCACCTACCCTTACCACGACCCTCTGGGGGCTTCATTTCCCCCCCCCCGCTTCACTCCAGCAGGGTCAGGCTGCCAGCTCCCCACCGGTGAGGAGCTACTTTAATCCCTGCACAAGTGAAACACTCTGGCTGGGTGTGGGTGGGTGGATTGCTCGCGGGCTTGGACACTTCAGTCCTGGGCCTGCTAATCAGATTTAAAATACATTAAAATGAAGATTTGCCTAAAATCATTCAGCTTCACATCCATTCTGGCACAGAGCTGACAGTGCGGGAAATCTGTCTGCCAGAGACTTGCAGAGACCGTGCTGCCCAGAGGGAATCCTGAGAAATGACCTCAGCCGAGTGTCCCAATGCACTGAGCTGCAATTTGAAAGAACTGCAGATGAAATGTTTTTGTAGTTTCAAGGCAGCTGATTTGAATTAGACAACTTTGAATTGAGATGAATAAACTGCAGCTGTTTATTAAAAACATTCAGTTTTGTCCATCCCATTTCAGTGAAAACTGAGCTAGCAGATTGGATATGTGCCCAACATGTCAGCAAATATCTTACTGCCAGGAAACGTCTTGAAACTTTGCCCATTCCTGCACCATAACACCGCCAGCATAATACCACCAGCATAACACATGCACCATTACAAAGAAGCTTTCAAAATGGAGAGAGATTTTTATCTTTAGTGGGGAGAGAATGAGACAGCAACAAGAGGTCTCAGATTTAAACCAGGTTTGACATTCTCAGCAGATAATGAAATGGATTTTTTCCACGGGGAGTTACTGTGACCGAGATTACATTACGGAAAGGGATGTTGGAAACAAATGGCATTGTGCCAGGAAACATGGTCAGTTGAAATAATCTATATTTGTATTTGTGAGTATTAGAAATAAGGCATAGCTTTAAATAAATTTACTGTTTTGTAGTTCTGTATTTGAAAGGGTTAAATCTTTAGTGAGCTGCATTTAAAACAAAGGGGCCTGAATGACTGGGTTTTGGTCACATTAAGCTGTGTCTTGTAATTAAAGGGTTTAGGACATGAAAGCAAACAGAGTTTAAAAGAAAAACTAGGCTGTTGCTCAGCAACCAGGAGGTATTGGGGTGCTCGAGAAACATTAAGGTAGACAAGTCCCCAGGGCCTGATGGGATATACTGAGAGAGACAAGGGAGGAAATTGCTGGGGCCTTGAGAGAAATCTTTGTATCCTTACTGGTTACGGAGGAGGTCCCAGAGGATTGGGGAATAGTCAATGTTGTTCCTTTGTTTAAGGAGGGTAGTAAGAATAATCCATGTAACTACAGGCCAGTGAGCCTTACATCAGTGGTAGAGAAATTATTGGAGAGGATTCTTCCGAGACAGGCTTTATTCCCACTTGGAAATAAGTGGGCGCATTAATGAGAGGCAACATGATTTTGTGAAGGGGAGGTCATAGCTCACTAACTGGATTGAGTTTTTCAAGGAAGTGACGAAAGTGATTGATGAGGATAGGGCAGTGAATGTTGTCTACGTGGACTTCAGTAAGGCCTTTGACAAGGTCCTCGTGGCATACTGGTGCAGAAGTTGTAATTGTATTGGATTAGAGGTGAGTTGGCAAGGTGGATCCAGAATTGGCTCGGAATAAGAAGACAGAGGGGAGCAATGGAAGGCTGCGTTTCTGAGCGGAGGACTGCGGTGAATGGCATTCCCCAGGGATCAGTGCTGGGACCTTTGCTGTTTTATATATATATATATATATATATATATAAAAATGATCTGGAGGAAAATGTAACTGGTTTGATTAGTAAGTTTGCGGACGACATAAAGATTGGTGGAAATGCAGATAGTGACGAGGACCACCAGAGGATACAGCAGGATAAAGATGGTTGGAGACTTGGGCAGAGAGATGGCAGATGAAGTTTAATCTGGACAAATGTGAGGTAATGCATTTTGGAAGGTCTAATACAGATAGGAAACATACAGTCAATGGTAGAACCCATAAGAGTATTGATACGCAGAGGGATCTGGGTGTACAGGCACACAGGTCACTGAAAGTGGCAATGCAGGTGGAGAAGGTAGTCAAGAAGGCATACAGCATGCTTGCCTTCATCGGCTGGGGCACTGAGGTTAAAAATTGGCAAGTCATGTTGCAGCTTTACAGAAGCTTTGTTAGGCCGCACTTGGAATATAGTGTTCAATTCTGGTCGCCAGACTAGTAGAATGGAGGTGATATAGAAAAGATTTACTCAGATGTTGCCTGGTATGGAGGGCATTAGCTATGAGGAGAGGTTGGAGAAACTTGGTTTGTTCTCACTGGAGCGACGGAGGTTGAAGGGAGACCCGATAGAAGTCTACAAGATTATGAGGGGCATGGACAGAGTGGATAGTCAGAAGCTTTTTCCAAAGGTGGAAGAGTCAATTACTAGGGGGCACAGGTTTAAGGTGAAAGGGGCAAGGTTTAAAGGAGATGTACGAGGCAATTTTTTTTTTTACACACAGAGGGTGGTGGATGCCGGTGCAGGTAAACATAGAAACATAGAAAAACTACAGCACAAACAGGCCCTTCAGCCCACAAGTTGCACCGAACATGTCCCTACCTACTAGGCATACCTATAACCCTCTAAGTTCCATGTGCTTATCCAAAAGTCTCTGAAAAGACCCTATCGAATCCACCTTCACCACCGCTGCCAGCAGCCGATTCCACTCACCCACCATCCTCTGAGTGAAAAACTTCCCTCTGACATCTTCTCTCTGTACCTACTCCCCAGCACCCTAAACCTGTGTCCTCTTGTGGCAACCATTTCAGCCCTGGGAAAAAGCCTCTGAGAATCCACCCGATCAATACCTCTCAACATCTTATACACCTCTATCAGATCACCTCTCATCCTTCGTCTCTCCAGGGAGAAAAGACCGAGCTCCCTCAACCTATCCTCATAAGGCATGCCACACAATCCAGGCAACATCCTTGAAAGTCTTCCCTGCACCCTCTCTACGGCTTCCACGTTCTTTTTGTAATGAGGCAACCAGAACTGAGCACAGTACTCCAAGTGGGGTCTGACCAGGGTCTTATACAGCTGCAGCATTATCTCCTGACTTCTAAACTCAATTCCTCGATTGATGAACGCCAGTACACCATACGCCTTCTTAACCACAGCCTCTACCTGCGAAGCTGCTTTGAGGTAGTGGAAGCGGATATGGTGGTGACTTCTAAGGGGCATCTATACAAATAAGAACTAGGAGCAGGAGTAGGCTATCTGGCTCCTGGAGCCTCCTTCGCCATTCAATAAGATCACGGCTGATCTTTTTGTGGACTCAGTTCCACTTACCCACCCGCTCACCATAACCCTTAATTCTTTTACTGTTCAAAAATTTATCTATCCTTGCCTTAAAAACATTCAATGAGGGAGCCTCAACTGCTTCACTGGGCAGGGAATTCCACAGATTCACAACCCTTTGTCTGAAAAATCTCCTCCTCAACTTAGTCCTAAATCTGCTTCCCTTTATTTTGAGGCTAATTCCCCTAGTTCTAGTTTCACCTGCCAGTGGAAACAACTTCCCTGCTTCTATCTTATCTATTCCCTTCATAATCTTTTATGTTTCTATAAGATCTCCCCTCATTCTTCTGAATTCCAATGAGTATAGCCCCAGTCTACTCAGTCTCACCTCATAAGCCAACCCTCTCAACTCTGGAATCAGCCTAGTGAATCTCCTCTGCACCCCCTCCAGTGCCAGTATATCCTTTCTCAAGTAAGGAAACCAAAACTGTACACAGTACTCCAGGTGTGGCCTCACCAGCACCTTATACAGCTGCAACATAACCTCACTGTTTTTAAACTCCATCCCTCTGGCAATGAAGGACAAAATTCCATTTGCCTTTTCATCCCCTGCTGCACCTGCAAACCAACTCCTTGAGACTCCTGCACAAGGACACCCAGGTCCCTCTGCACAGCAGCATGTTGCAATTTTTTACCATTTAAATAATAGTCCATTTTGCTGTTATTCCTATCAAAATGGATGACCTCACATTTACCAACATTGTACTCCATCTGCCAGACCCTCACCCACTGAGACTATCTATATCCCTTTGCAGACTTTCAGCATCCTCTGCACGCTTTGCTTTTCCACCCATCTTAGTGTCAACTGCAAATTTTGACACACTACACTTGGTCTCCAACTCCAAATCATCAATGTAAATCGTAAACAATTGCGCTCCCAACACTGATACATGAATAGGAGGGAATAGAGGAATATGTTCCCGAAAGGAGAGGGGGTTTTAGTTCAGTCGGGGCAGCATAGTCAGTGCAGGCTTGGAGGGCCGAAAGCCTGTTCTTGTGCTGTAATTTTCTTTGTTCTTTGTTCCAAACAAAGCTGGATAGCAGCTGGCATTAGGGTGGGCAACCGACAGTTTGGTCAGTAAAACAGGCATTAAGGTGTGTCTCAAAGGAAGAAAGAACGATTGTAAAGGGTTCAGGTTGAGGGCGAGTTGTCAGGACTTAGGGGCTTGGTGTTGGAATGCATGATTTGTAAGGATTCTCAAGTGGAAAGAATTGGGCAAGTGTAGATATCTCAGGGGTAGTGATATCTAACCCTGAGATATCCCTAAGTGTAGACATCTTAGGGCAAGTGTAGATATCTCAGGGGTAGTGAGGCTGCAGGAGGTTTAAAAAATTAAGTGTTGATTGTGGGGTTGGGGTGGGGCGGGGGGGGGGAGCAGATTTGGAGGGATTTCAATAAAAAGAGGAGAATTTTAAAATGAATACACCATTTAAATCAGAAGCTGGCTTGGGTCAATGAGTAGAGGGGGTGATGTGGGAACAACACGTGGACAGCAGAGTTTTGAATCGAGACAAGTGGAATAGTTGAGTCTCCAGTGCATGGATGAGAGTTTCAGAGGGCTGAGGCAATGCTCAAGTCTGGCAGAACGAAGTAGTGTTAGTGATGGAGAGTAGATGTGATCAGAAGCTCAGTTTGGGTTAGGGTTAGCACTCTGACAGCTTGTAATTTCTTTGGACTTTACCCTGGTGTTATGAAACTTGATAAATGTGCCCACTCCAGTCCAGCACTGGCATCTCCAAAATCAATTCTAGTTTTAACCAGGATGCAGTTCTGAAATGAAATACTTCATTGGAAGTCAATCCAATCGGACTTCCTGTTTATCATGGCTTCAAAGTATAAATCTTTGACGTTACTGTAACTTGCTAGAAGATTGCTGCCTTTCTGTTTGATTTAATTAGCATATTATTAAATGTGTTGATGCTTCAATATAAGCAATGAAAAATTGTGAACATAGAGAACAGATGAGAGAGATTTGAAGAGAAAGAATGTCAGCTAGACTGAGGAACGTTCGCCAACTCCCTCTGCTACCTGAGGGAGTGACTACTGGCAGCAAGGCTTTGTGTGCAGGTTAGTGGGGCTGTCATTGCCGTAGAATTGATTATAAAATAGTAGCTGGCTATTAGTGTGATTTTTCAGTAAAACCTGTACAAACCGGGCGGCACAGTGGTTAGCACTGCTGCCTCACGATGTCAGGGACCTGGGTTCAGTTCCTGCCTTGGGGAACTGTCTGAGCGAAGTTTGCGAATTCTCCCCATGTCCTTCCTCCGGGTGCTCCAGTTTCCTCCCACAGTCCGAAAGGTGTGCTAGTTAGGGTGCATTAGCCATGCAAAATCCTCCCTCAGTGTACCCGAACAGGCGCTGGAGTGTGGCGACTAAGGGAATTTCATAGTAACTTCATTGCAGTGTTATGTAATTCTACTTGTAACCCTAATAACTAAACTTGAAACTTTCACTCACAGTGAAAATTTGAATAAGTACTCAATGTTGTAATCCCCATAGCGTACCGAAAAAAATCAGAAGAACTACCTGTACAGAATGGCCAATAGATGCAGAAATTGCCAAACAAGATTTCACATTTTTGTCACTTTAACACAAATCAGAATCAACCTAAATTAAACATTAATCAAATCTTGGCTGACATAAACTGTAAATTACACATGGAATAGCAGATAAAATAAAGATAGATCTCAAAAATTACCAAACAGCCATTCCAAATGTATGGCATCAATTTCATCTGCATTGTTCTTCCTCGCTTCAATCTTGGACAGAATTCCATCCCTTTCCTTCAAGGACTTGGCCAATTCTCCACAGGTGGCAACCTCCATGAGAACATTGTTCCACCCATGCAATCATCTATACAGTTGTGCACTTCTTTCTGGAACCTTCTCAACTCTCAGCTACTGTTGATGCTGGCATTGTGGATTGACCCGAATTGTCTTTACCATTGCTCAGCATTGCCATATCTGGGCATTCAATCGCTTGGAAATAAAAAGGAACATCGACAGCAAATTCTAAATGTGCTTTCTGACCTCTCAAAAACCCAGCTTTCTGACTCCGCTTGCAGATGACACCAAGATTGGTGGAATAGCGGACAGTGAAGAAGGTTATCTAGGATTGCAACGGGATCTTGATCGATGGAGCCAGTGGGCTGATGAATTGCAGACGGAGTTTAATTTAGATAATGCGAGGTGATGTATTTTGGTAGATTGAACCAGGGCAGGACTTACTCAGTTAATGGTAGGGCGTTGGCGAGAGTTATAGGACAAAGAGATCTAGGGTTATATGTTCATAGCTCACAGGTGGACTGAGTGGTGAAGAAGGCATTTGGCATGCTTGGTTTCATCGGTCAGAACACTGAATACAGGAGTTGGGACAGCTTGCTGAAATTGTACAAGGCATTGGTAAGACCACACTTGGAATACTGTGTACAGTTCTGGTCATCCTATTATAGAAAGGATATTATTAAACTAGAAAGAGTGCAGAAAAAATTTACTAGGATGTTACTGGGACTTGTTGGTTTGAGTTAGAAGGAGGGGTTAGATAGACTGGGACTTTTTTGTCCGGAGCCCAGGAGGCTGAGGGGTGATCTCATAGAGGTCTATAAAATAATGAGGGGCACAGATCAGCGAGATAGTCAATATCTGTTCGCAAAGGTAGGGGAGTCTAAAACTAGAGGGCATTGGTTTAAGGTGAGAGGGGAGAGATTCAAAAGGGCCCAGAAGGGAAACTTTTTCCACACAGAAGGATAGTGAGTGTCTGGAACAAGCTGCCAGATGCAGTAGTAGAGGCGGGTGCAATTTTGTCTTTTAAAAAGCGTTTAGGCAGTTACATGGGTACAATGGGTATAGAGGGATATGGACCAAACACGAGCTATTGGGACTAGCTTAGTTGTTAAAAAAACAGGAGCGGCGTGGACAAATTGGGCTGAAGTGTCTGTTTCCATGCTGGAAACCTCTATGACTCTGTGACCATCTCTTCTTTCAAATTTCTCTGTTCTCTTCTATTTTTCTGCTATGCAGAATATTTTCGGTACCACTTCCAGGTCAAGGGTCACCAGGTCACATGGATCACTATTTGTTATGATCCAAAAATTATAATTGCTCACTTTAGTAATGATAAAGACTTACAAAGCTGTTTTCAAACATTCCATAAACAACTAGATATTGCCCAATTATTTTGAAAGAGTTACAAATTTTCCTTATTGTTGCTACATCTGTGTCAAAGGTCATTATACAAAGAATATTTATACCAGATACAACAACTTCTTAATAGCACCTCTTATGAAGTAAAACATCCTTAGACACTTCACAGGAGCATTTTGTAAAAAGACTATGGCCTGAATTTTAATGGGATGTCCCCGTCCCCTCCACACCCACCCCACCCACAGATGGGCACAGCTTATCCACAATCCTCAAAGCCACTTAGTTTAGCATGAGGAACAGCATTAAACTGGGGAAGGCCCAGATTAGACAGCAGCTGGCTAATTAGTTGGCATCTCCAGGATCGTAGCAGCATCAAGCAGGAATGGTAGCCAATGCCGACATTATGAAGAGATACACAAACTCAGATGGGTCTGGGGTATTACCAGGGGAGGAAATAGGAACTGGGGAGAGGTGGTGTCTCAGTGGGTTTGGGGAGGTCTCCTCCCACTCGCCTGACATCCAGCAGAGTGTGTGCTTGGGGGCAGTGGTGGGATGGGGAATGATGTCCTTAAGTCATGGAATCATAGAAACGCTACAGTGCACAAAGAGGCCATTTGGCCCAACGAGTCTGCATCGACCAAATCCCACCCAGGCCCTATCCATATCCCTACATATTTACCTGTTAATCCCTCTAAACTACGCATCTCGGGACACTAAGGGGCAATTTAGCAAGGCCAACCAACCTAATCCACATATCTTTGGACTGTGGGAGGAAACCGGAGCACCCGGAGGAAACCCACGCAGACGCAGGGAGAACGTGCAGACTCCATACAGACAGTGATCCAAGCCAAGAATCGAACCCGGGTCCCTGGCTCTGTGAGACATCAGTGCTAACCACTGTGCCACCGTGCTGCCCCTGCAATCTCCAATAATACTGCACTCCCTCAGTAGTGGACAGGAATGTAATTTTCAATTATAGACATTGAGTTTTTATTCCCAAAGCAGAGGTGACCAAATAAACCGAGCTATATCTTTCATAATGGAAGCGTTCAAAGTATCATGTGAGCACTGCATGCAAATTAAATGCATAGCAGCTTCTCAAGAGTTGCACAACTTGTTTTGCACATTTTTTGTGCAGAAATCACCTTGCATAATGCCAAAATTGCTCGTCAATTAACCTTGTCAAGAGAGATGAAATGTAGAACTTCCATTTGAATTTACTGGAGGATATTTTACTTCAACTTTTCTTTAAACTTGGTAAAATCATTTGATTCTCAGTCATTGCCTCTCTGTGGTAAACAGATTTTAAAAACTCTGACAGGATGTGTTGAGTTTTCTTTGTTGTCAGTGTGAGAATTTGCAGAATATTAACATTTCAGGTGTTGTGGAGCACAGTGGGCAGAGTCTTTCTAAAACATTCAAGACTTTGAGGTAAAAAGCAGCGATTGTACTGAAGATGTTGTAAAAAACGTCATTGGTGGGGACAGGCGGGGGCTACACCAAAAGTTTCTGAGTTGTTGTGCAGAATTCTCCCAAAACAACTCAAAGTGGCGAATTCATGTGAAAACTGGAGTAAAATCCATGATTTTTTTTCCCCCAGTGGGAGTTCAGACTAGAATCTCCCACAATCTGTGCACTGCAAGGGCCACCAACATGAAAATCATTAGATTTCACACAGGGAGGGGCTATTCCCACTGGAGAAGCTGGAGATCAGCGCGTCTGCCGATTGGTCAGTGCTGAGATCCGGACATCCGCAGTGGCCCCGCGCTGATTTCCGTCCCTATTTCTGGCCAGCTCCACAACCCCCGCATTCAGTCCCACCCCCCACACAGCCCGATCACTCACCTCCTGACCATTCTCGGGCCTAGCTCTGACTTCACTCCCAGCCCACATGATCTCCAGCACCCCCAGCTTTGATCACCCTCCCCTCTTAGTGCTGACACCACCCCCCCCCCCCAGGAAAGTGAAAGCCCCACAACACTCCTCAATCACTGGTCTCCCTCCATCCCCCACTGATCCCTATGCAGAGTGACAGCAGGACCCCCCACCTGATTACCCTTTAGGCCCCCCAGTCCCCATCCCCATCTGCTGCACCCTTTGGCACTGCCCTATGCCTGATGGGCAGTGCCAAGGTGTCCCCTTGGCATTGGCACTTTGCGTCTTGGGTAGTGCCATGGGGCACAGACTGGCACTGCCAAGGTGCCCATGCCTGGGGGCACTACATCCCCCACTGCCCGACCCCCTGGGGGCTCCGATTTCCCCTCTCTTTGCTCCAGCAGGGTCAGACCACTAGCTCCTCCAGCTACTGTAATCCCCACTGGAGTAAAAACACTCTGGTCAGGGCTGGGGCAAGAGGAGCGCAGGGGTGGGGGGGGGGGGGGGAGGGAGGAGGAATGCTAGTGGATGCAGAGACCTCAGTCCTGGGCCCGCTAATCATATTTAAATTATATTACCATCAGCATGTAATTGGTCTTTGCACCTACCTGCTGATTTCTAGTACGGAGCAGACATCCCCTACTGGGATCCAGCACTGGAAAATGCTACTGGGGCGTGGATGCTCGTGTGAACCCCGTGAATGAGGGAATCTCCCAACCAGCTGGTGAAGCTGGCTTCACAGCATTTGGGTGCCGAGCACCCTAATTCTGACAAGGAACAGGGAGATCTCCTCATACTACCACTCCCCCCACCCTCCACTTCTCCACAGACATTGGATACCTCCCACCATCATCGACATTGTCAGCCTCCAAATCAACATTGGTTGCTAGTATCAGGGCAACAGGACCTGCCCAATGAGTCCCTGGTAAGCACCTGACATTCACGTCCACCCTCATCCTGTCATGACTCCCCCACCCACTCCGTGGCCCACCCCTGTACGATGACCCCTTTGCAGAGCTCCTCTTTTACAGAGCTACCCCCCACATAAGTCCACCCATTGTGCATACTGCCCTCTCGTAGCCCCACCTCCACTTGGGCCTCACTCCTTGGCACTGCTCCTGGCACACATATAGTGTCCAACCAGGCATTGCCAGGGTGCCAGATGGTAGTGCCAGCATGTCAGATGAGCACTACCAGCCTGGCACTGCCTGATGGACACTGCCTGACCACCTTAGCTTCATGGACTTCAATGGCCTCCCATTCCCTGTCGTGGCCATGGCATCTGGTCCCTGCTATAGTAGTGACTATCACCGACAATGTCAAATCCCACCGTAGCAGATGGTGAAATTTGATTTCCATAAAAGTCTGGAATTAAAAAGGTTTTATGACCATGACAATGATTGTTGTTAAAAACCCCATCTGATTCACAAATATCCTTTAGGGAAGGAAATCTGCTGTTGTTATCTGCTCTGGTCTACATGTGACTCCAGAGCCACAGCAATGTGGTTGACTGATAAATGCGCTCCGAGATGGCTGAGTGAGACACTCAGTTCAAGGGGAATTAGGGACAGGCAACAAATGCTGACCCAGCTAGTTACACCCACCTGCTATTGATCAGCTTCGATCAATGTTTTGGATGCTGATGGCTATCATCTAAAAAACAATTTTTATT
The DNA here is from genome assembly GCF_965287045.1 of Carcharhinus amblyrhynchos. NCBI lineage: Eukaryota > Metazoa > Chordata > Chondrichthyes > Carcharhiniformes > Carcharhinidae > Carcharhinus > Carcharhinus amblyrhynchos. The sequence goes on from NC_137325.1 coordinate 217,204, forward strand.
CTTTAATATAAATACTTAGTTGTTATTGTTTTCTGTAATAATTGTTTTCACTGTAGGGATTCTAATTTAAATTAGTTACGTAAAATGTTTAGAAGGATGAACCAATTAAAAATTTCCACGTTTGTTTATATTTCCTGGATTTGTGCAACCTAATCTGAACTGATTCAGTTTAATTTTCAATCCTACCACCTTGATACTTTGGATGTTGCAGTTATTCTGACTTTGAGCTAAATTTCCCACCTCACATTGCCCAAGCAACGTTGCTGAAATAGTTTCTGGGATTGGATGCCAAGGTTCCAGGTACAAAGGTGCCATCAAGAAACCGTCATTAAAGTGTCAAAAAGCCTCGGCAAGGTGAAAGGCGAATTTATTTAACTTCATTGAGCCAGAGCATTATTGCTGCGAATAGTCACAGTCAGTTTCACATTCGTGTTGTGATCTATTTAAAGTATTTGTTGATATAGTTCAAAACTTTCTGATAATGCAGTATTTGCAAAATCTTTGGTAATACACCTCTGAATGGTCCATATCTTTAACCAATTAGGTGCTAAGTCCACCCTCTAATGTGGGTGAGCAACACATATATAAATAGACAGTTGGTGCTGCTTTCTACAAAGATTCTGTGTACAGCTGTGGGCAGGATGTGGGTGCTGACACAATTCCTTTGCAGTTAGTCAGAAGAGTTGAGGCAGAGCAGCAGGAAGGTGGTTGCATTCGGTTGACTCTGGGTGGCTTCAGTGAAGCCCTTTGAACAGAAACAGAATTTGCTTCCACATCCCAAGTAGATTGTTGTGTTTCCAAACGTGATTGCATTAAGGATTAGCTGTTGGCTTTTAAGATTTGGTATGTTTTATTTTTAATCTGTTTGATGTGACTGTTGTTATTTTATGCTTATGTCATAAGTCATCCTGTTATAGAAAAGTACAGCTTTTTGGCAATGCTCAGGTTAGCTTCCAGTATTAGTAGATTTCAAAGATTTCTCAAAGAATTTGAAGGAAGAGAAAAATCTTAAAACTGCACTGATCTGAGTCTTATCGATGTATTCAGCGTCCTAACTGCCACCATTCTAAGTCTTCCTTCAAAGGCAGTGGAGGTGAGTCACTGAATATATTTACAGTGAAGGTGGATAGGTTCTCATTAGCAAAGGAATCAAAGCTCATCAGGGTAGATGGGACTATGGAATTCGAAACAAATGGATCAGTCATGATCTCAGTGAATAGCAGAACAGACTCAAGGGGCCAAATGGCCTTCTTACTTCTGCTCCTATTTGGTGTTTGTTTCAATCTGCTACTTAAGTTGAGTTGGATATTGTTCTTCCTTGTCGTTAATGTTTTCAAGATGCTGAACTGTCACTGGGTAACTGCTGGGTTTGCTGCACTGAGTCCTTTCTCTGTAACATCAAAGCGTTTCACAAGACAGTTCACTGTTTTTTCCCCCAATTGTGTGAGCGAATAGTCACAGTCAGTTTCACATTCATGTTGTGATCTGTTTAAAGTATTTGTCAATATTTCATTTTTATCATGACCCATGTGTAAGGGGAATTTCACAGTAACTGCGTTGCAGTGTTAATGTAAGCCTGACTTATGACTAACAAATAAACTTTACTTTAAGCATCTCAACTACATGATGCAGTTTTGTAGCCAGTAGTTTTGCAAGATAATATTTTGTTATTTGAAATCTGTTGAACAAAAATCCTCAGTCAGATTGCTAAATGTCAAATATAATAAAAGCAGAAACTGCTGGAAATAGTCAGTATGTCGGGTAGTGTCTGTGATAGTAAAACAGTTAACTGGGGGAGGGAGGAATTTCCCTCCAATTCATGATGGGCATGTTTCGCAGTGTGACATGAAAATATTGCCATAAGATCCTAGACACATTTCCTGGTGTAAATGTCAGACACAATTGTGGAATGTCATTATAACACATTTGCAAATCATTATTGGGCCAAGATGCCAGAGTCACACACCCATGTCAAATTTAACTCCAGCTGATGTATGAGCAGACTCATGCACCTGACCAGCATAACTGAACGGAGATTGGGGTGTGTCCACTCACTCGGGACAGTGATTGCAGAGCGGATCCACGTTGCAGGGCGGGGTGGGGAGTGGGAGGGGAGTGGAGAGAGGGGTGGCGAACAGGCAAGTCAGCAGAGTTGCTTTGCCTTGGCTGCATTGTGCAGCTGGGTCACAGGCTTCAGTGAAGAGCTGGAGGAAGGGAAGGGAACCCCGGGGCAGTTTGACAGAGGCTTCCTCTACTTGGAAGTCTTTGAACTGTGTGCAGAGGTTGATGCCAGGCTTATTGAAGCCCTGAGGTGATGGTGGGCAGTGAATGAGAGGCTTGCAACCAGTAATCTGATGTGAAAGCTGGGATTCTGAATTTTGTATATGAACTGCCAGTGTGAAGAGCTGACATTCTGTTGGCCAGTAAACACCAATTCACCTGCCCAAAATCAGACTTTGCTGATTTCTGGTGCAATTCTGCCTAATGTTCCATGTTGTTGACCTTCCTTTGGGCTAAAATCTGACATTCTTCTATATTTATGTACATTGTGTATTTGTTTGCATTATTTTAGCTGGATTTTGGGAAATGGCTGTAAATTGGGAGAGGGGAGTGTGCAGCGGGACCTGGGTGTCCTTGTGAACCAGTCACTGAAGGTAAGCGTGCAGGTGCAGCAGGCGATAAAGAAGGCAAATTGTATGTTGGCCTTCATCACAGGAGGTTTCAAATGCAGGAACAGAGATGTGTTGTTGCAATTATACAGGGTCTTGATGAGGCCACACCTAGAGTATCACGTTAGGAGTATAATATCAAGGGCAAGACTCTGAGCAGTGTAGAGAATCAGAAGGACCTTGGGGTCCAGGTCCATAGGACTCTTAAATCAGCCTCACAGGTGGAGGATGTGGTCAAGAAGACGTACGGTGTACTGGCCTTCATTAATCGAGGGATTGGGTTTAGGAGTCGGGAGGTAATGCTGCAACTTTATAAGACCCTAGTCAGACCCCACTTGGAGTACTGTGCGCAGTTCTGGTCACCTCATTACAAGAAAGGTGTGGAAGCTACTGAAAGGGTGCAGAGGAGATTTACAAGGATGTTGCCTGGATTGGGTGGCATGCCTTACGAGGATAGGTTGAGGGAGCTGGGTCTTTTCTCCCCGGAGAGACGAAGGATGAGAGGCGACCTGATAGAGGTTTATAAGACGTTGAGAGGTATAGATCGGGTGGATTCTCAAAGGCTATTTCCCACGGCTGAAATGGTCGCTAAGAGAGGACACAGGTTTAAGATGCTGGGGAGTAGGTACAGAGGAGATCTCAGGGGTAAGTTTTTCACTCAGAGGGTGGTGGGTGAGTGGAATCGACTGCCGTCGGTGGTGCTGGAGGTGAACTCGTTGGGGTCTTTTAAGAGACTTCTGGATGAGTACATGGGATTTAAAGGGATTGAGGGTTATAGATAGGCCTAGTAGGTAGGGATATGATCAGTGCAACTTGTGGGCCGAAGGGCACGTTTGTGCTGTAGTTTTCTACGTTCTATCGTGTGCAGTTTTGATCTCCTTTTCTGAGAAGGATGTTCTTGTCTCAAGGGAATGCATCGATTTCCTGGTGTAAATGTCAGACACAATTGTGGAATGTCATTACAATACATTTGCAAATCATTATTGGGTTACCAGGCTGATTCCAGGGATGGCAGGACTGATGTACGAGGAGAGATTGACTAGGTTAGGATTGTTTTCGCTGGAGTTCAAAGGAATGAGGGGGGATCTCATTGAGACTTATAACATTCTAACAGGTTTAGACTGGATAGTTGCAGGGAGGATGTTCCCAATGGTGGGGGAGTCCAGAACCGAGGGTCACAGTCTGAGGATTCAGGGTAGATCATTTAGGATGGAGATAAGGAGCCATTTCTTCACCCAAAGAATGGTGAGCCTGTGGAATGCATTACCAGAGGAAGTAGTTGATGCCGAAACATTGAATGCGTTCAAGAGGCGGTTGAATATAGCACTTGGGATGAATGGGATCAAAGGTCATGAGGAGAAATCAGGATTAGGCTGTTGAGTTGAACGATCAGCCATGACGTAATGAATGGCGAAGCAGTTTTGAAGGGCTAAGTAAATAGGCCTCCTCCTACCTGTTATGTTTCTATGAAATAAAATTGGGAAGCTTGAATTGTGAGGAAGAAAATAGCTAGGTTATTTTAACTTAAGTTCAGGTATTGCAGACAACTTAACTTCACAAAACGGTAAACTAAAGCACAGACTTCCCCTCAGATCCTCTTTGCATTTCCTGGGCATTTGATAAAGACAGATAATGAACAAATTATTACATTATTCAAAACTAAAACCATAACTTTATTAATATCAAAACAGTGACCTCTCAGCCTGTAAACTCTGCACTGTCTTCTGGTGTGACACAGCTGAGAGTGGCAGCTTGTTGTTCTGTATAACGTGTATCTCTGCTCGAGTGGGATGTCATTACACCATGCTGGCTGGAGAAAGAGCAATGTACTGGAGAACATCATTCACTATTTGTTTCCAATTTCCTGAAGAATTTTTCAGAAAAGTTGCAATATATTTTTTGGCAATAGGCTTCTCGTAAGCATTAACTTCTCTATTTGGCTGAATAGTCTTCCAACTTCTAAAGTTAAAAGCAGAAAATGGGGATTCCCCCATTTTTATAGCTTATTGCCTGAGGCAGCTGAACCACAAAATGGAGAAGATCCCTCCTTCACTCCTAAACATTTAAAATTCATTCTTCAGATTTCGGCTTTGCTGCCAAGGTCTGCATTTTGCATTTGTTGCCCATTTCAAACAACTCGGTGCCTTCCTGTGTCGAACACATTGCAGTGAGTCTGGAATCACACGTAGACCTGACAGGATAAGGTCTGGTTTCCTTCCCTAAAGGACATTAAGGGAGCTGGGTGGGTTTTCATATCGATCTAGTGGTTACGTAGTCATCATTGCTGACACTAACTTGTTCATTCAGGATTGAATTAACTCACTGACTTTAACTTCATAGGCTGACATGAGGGGATTTTAAATTTACATCAGAATCACTAATTCAGGGTTTTGGAATTCTCAGCTTGTCAAATCACCACAATGCTGCAGTCTCACCAGTCCACAGTCTGAGTGCTACAGACAACGGCAGCGATCTTACCACAAAATTCCAAGTGTCGAACAAGCACGAGAGCGGGAGAGTGTCAGATCCATTTTTTGGGCGAGTTTAAAAATGCAATTTATGCCACCTTGTGCAAAAATAATGCACAATCTGTTTCTGAGGAATGAGGTGGGGTCTAAACCTCACTGGAAAGTTGGCAACTTCACACTAGAGGCACAATTGTGCATGTGCAGATCTTTGAGAAATCTGTAAGCCCCCCACCGGCCACCCTCCCACCCCCTGCCTGACCATCCCTGCTGCAGAGCGCACAGTTCCCCTTTGGCCCTACACCCATCATGGCCCCGTCCCCTCAGCCCTCCCTCCTTGGACAAATGTGAGGTGATGCATTTTGGAGGATCAAATTCAGGTGTGAATTGTGCTGTAAATGGTAGAATCATGCTGACACTATAGTTAAGAAAGCCCACCAATGCCTCTACTTTCTCAGAAGACTAAGGACATTTGGCATGTCAGATACAGCTCTCACCAACTTTTACAGATGCCCCACAGAAAGCATTCTTTCTGGTTGTATCACAGCTTGCTATGGGCTCCTGCTCTGCCCAAGACTGCAAGAAACGACAAAAGGTTGTGAATGTAGCCCAGTCCATCACACAAACCAGCCTCCCATCCATTGATTCTGTCTATACTTCCTGCTGCTTCAGCAAAGCAGCCAGCATAATTCCTCTCAAGCACCCCGGACATTCTCTATTCCACCTTCTTCTATCCGGAAAAAGCTACAAAAATGAGCTCACATGCCAACCGACTCAAGAACAGATTCTTCCCTATTGCTGTCAGACTTTTGAATGCACTTACCTTGCATTAAAGTTGATCTTTCTCTACAGCCGAACTATGACTGTAACACTCCATCTGCACTCTCTTGTTTCCTTCTCAACTAACGATATGTTTTGTATAGCACGCAAGAAATAATATTTTCCACTGCATGTTAATACATGTGACAATAATAAAATCAAAAGAACCCTTAGGAACGTTAACATACAGAGGGATCTGGGCGTGCAGGTCCACAGTTCCCTAATAGTGCCAAAGGTGGGTAAGAAGGCATACGGCATGCTTGCTTTCATCAGCTGGGGCACTGAGTACAAGAGTTGGAAAATCATTTTGCAGCTACATAAAACCTTGCTAAGGCTACATTTGGAGTACTGTGTGCTGTTCTGGTCACCACATTACCAGGAGGACATGGAATTTTGGAGAGAGTGCGACAAAGGTTCACCAGGATGTTGCCTGGTCGTGAGGGCATTAGCTATGAGGAGAGGTTGAATACAATAGGATTGTTTTCACTGGAAAGACAGAGACTGAGGGGAGACCTGATAGAGATCTACAAAATTATAAGAGGCATAGACATGGTGCATAGTCAGAGGCTTTTTCCAAGAGTGGAAGTGTCAATTACAAGGGAGCACAGGTTCAAAGGTGAGAGGGGGAAAGTTTAAGGAAGATGTGTGGGGGACGCTTTTCATGCAGAGAGGGGTGAGTGTCTGGAACGCGCTGCCAGAGGAGGCAGTGGAAGCAGCACATTAGCAACATTTAAAATGCATCTGGATGGGTACATGAATAGGGAGGGAATAGAGGGATACAGACCGAGTGAGGACAGGAGATTGCTTTTAGTTTAATTAGGGCATCACGATTGGCACAGCCTTGGAGGGCCAAAGGGCCTGTTCCTGTGCTGTATTTTTCTTTATTCTTTGTTCTCTTTGGCACTGCCCAGTGCCTGATGGACAGTGAGAGGATGTCAGGCTAACGGTGCCCAAGGGGCACTGCCCACCCCATCCCAACTTCATCAGGGGGCCTCAATGGCCTTTGGTCCTACTGGTGAGACCATTATGACATCCGCATTGATGGGGATTATCCATGATCATCGCCAGAGTGAATCTTCACTGGCGAGCCTGGACTATTGCAGGCCTGGGTCACTAATTACATGGAAATACTATTTTCAATATATTTTAAAAATTGAAATCAGAGCACGAGGCTGATCCCATCAGATTCCAGGACTAGTAATGTCACGACAGACAAGAAATTGGGTGCAAAGCTGATTTTTCGCCTCTTCAAAATCTTACTGGCTCATCCCACCCCAACCAATGGGACAAGAAGAAGAGATCACCCCCATTAATTGGGGAGGGAGAGGTTCCAGCTCCTGATCTCTATCCTGTGACACTGGCTGTCTGTTTGTATTTGTTGATATAGTGTGATCAAACATATTTGGCAGTATTTGAATTGCATTTAATTTAGGGAAGGTGTGGCAGGGAGAATATCAGTGGGAAAATGGAATACAAATAGAATTGCAGAGTGATCAGCCTGATATTTATGGAGAGTTGGGAAAAGAAACCAAAGAAACATGAGGTATCAACTTTGGCAGGTAAAACAGAAATACAGAACATTCCTTAAATGATGAGAGACTAGGAATTGTTGAATTTCAAAGGGATCCAGGTGTCCTCATCCACGAGTCATTGAAAGCTCACATGCAGATACTGTAAATAATTTAAAAAGCCAATGGTATGTTGGTCTTTATTGCAAGGAGATTTGACTATAGGAGTAAATATGTTTTACTGCAATTATATAGAGCATTAATGGAGTATTATGTGCAGTTTTAAAATTGACTCTCACCAAATTTTATGTGCACATAGCGGGAGACTTATAAAGAAGGCAAACGCACATGGGATACAGGGTAATATGATAAAGTGGATTCAAAATTGGCTCCAATGTAGGAGACAGAGGGTGATGACAGAGGGCTGCTTTACTGACTGGAAGCCAGTATCCAGTGGCATACCACACAGATCTGTGTTTGACCCCCTGTTATTCGTCATTTATACAAATGACATTGATGATTACGTGGGGGGTAGGATTAGTAAGTTTGCCGATAGTACAAAGATTGGTTAACCGTGAGGTGGAGTGTCGTGGGCTACAAGATGATTTAGATGGAATGGTCGATTGGGCAGATAAGTGGCACAATCATAGAATCTGTACAGCGCAGACGGAGGCCATTCAGCCCATCAAGTCTGCATAAACCACAATCCCACCCAGGCCCTATTCCCGTAACCCCACATATTTACCCTGTTAATCCCCCTGACACTCGGGTTAATGTAGCATGGCCAATCCACTTAACCCGCTCATCTTTGGGCTGTGGGAGGAAACCAAAGTGCCTGGGGGAAGCCCTCACAGACACGGGGAGAACGTGCAAACTCCACACAGACAGTGACCTGGAATTGAACCCAGGTCCCTGGAGCTGTGGGGCAGCAGTGCTAACCACTCTGCTGTCCCAAGACAGGCACACTGTGGAATTCCACACCTTCCGGACTCACGCACAATAAGTGGAATTTAATCCTGAAAAGTGTGAGGTGATGCACTTTGGAAGAAGTAATTTAACAAGGATGTATTCAGTGAATGGTAAGACACTGGGAAGAATGGAATTAGAATAAATAAGTGCTTGATGGCTAACTCTGATACAAGGGGCCTGTCTCGATGCTATACAGTGACAGCCTCAGAACGAGCGGAAGGCCGGTGAGGACCGAGATGAGGAGGAATTGCTTTTGCCAAAGGTGATGAGTGTTTGGAAATCTTTGCCCAGAGGGCAGTAGGACTCAGCTGTTGAGCATGTTCAAGACTGAAATCAATATATTTCCATATATTAAAAACATCAAGGAATAGGCAGATAATGCAGGAAAAATGGTGTTAAAGTAAAAGATCAGCTACAATCTCGGAGTGATGGAGTGCTCTAAAGGCTGGCTGCCCCAATCCTGCTCTGATTATATTCACATGTAGAGACAGGAGAAAATAAGGATTGGAAATCCCATTAAATTAACAGGTGTTCAACTTCATTAATATATATATTTGTTAACAATCTGCCAAGAAAGCAAAGAAATGGATAGCTAATGGGTGGCAAGAGGCTGGTTGGGAATCCTGAGAGACAGAACCCAGCAATCCGGGGGCGGGCGGGGGGGGGCGGGGGGGGGGGGGGGGGGCGGGGGGGGGGGCGGGGTGGGAGGGGGGGGGGGAGAGAGAGAGAGAGAGAGAGAGAGAGAGACTATGATCGAAAAGAAAGGCGCCAACCAGTGGCAGGAGCTTCTTTGATGATCTGGGGGAGGGTTTTTGCTCCTCCTGGCTCAGAGAATGTGGTATAGGTACTTCTGCATTATTAAGATTCACAGAGGCTGATAATTTTTGAAAAACATTTCAATTTCCCAGTGATCTTTGCAAAGAATCACATTCACGTTTAAATGTTTTTACTGTGATGAACAAACTAAACTGAACACTGACAGAACATTACAAAATGACAACTCACTAAACTATAGAAGAGGAACCCCCTCCCCACCACCCAATCAATTTCCAAATACAACCAATCATCCCATGCCATGTCTATACCATATTCTCTGCCAGTGCAGCACAACCTGTGCTCTCCTCTGTGGCAAGTTAAGAGAATGATAGGTGGGCACGCCCCCAATTTCCCACCTCCAGGTTAAGTCAGTGGCTGGAAGGCCTTCCTGCTCTGCCCCCAACCCAGATCCTTAAATGGGCAATTAATGTATGCATGAGGGCTTCCTCCTAAAGCTGCTGGTATTAATCCAGTGGCAGGTGGGCAACTCATTGCAGCTTCCAGCAGCTCCTAGGGGAGGGGTCTCCCTCATTCACAGGTACCCAGTACCTGATTGAAGGAGTTGGCATCAGGAAGGGAAAGCTACTGAAGGCCAACCCGCTGCTCATGGTGCCAATCCCATTGCTGAGGGCCTAGGCCCCTCCTTGATCCAAGGCCTTGAGACTGTAACCCAAACTCTAAATGTCATTCCAACAACCACTGCCACCATGGTGATGCTGCTGAGGACAGAAGCATTGCTGGCCTCTGATTTGCTGGCAGCTTTCCATGACTGGGATGTTGGCTTCCAGGGTCCTTGATTTTGGGGGAAGTCTGAACCCTGCCACGGACAAGATAGAAATCAACAAGCTCCAACAGAGGAAGGCTATTCTGTCCATCGAGTCTGCACTGACTCTTCGACAAAGTATCTTACCCAGGATCTCTCCCTGCCCTATCCCCGTAACCCTGTGCATTTACATGGCTAATTATGCCAACCTACACACCTTGGGACAGTAGGAGGAATTTCCTAAGGGCCAATTCACCTAACCTGCACAGCTGTTCCCAAAAGGATGATAGGGATGTTGGGCCAGTGATCAGCTGAACATAATTTTATCCTGATCAGTTTCCAATGGATTACAAAGAACAAAGAAGAACAAAGAACAACACAGCACGGGAAACAGGCCCTTCGGCCCAACGAGCCTGTGCCGCTGTCTCAGTGACCTATTCATGATTTTAGTCTAGAGCCAGAGATTAATCAAATCTTACAAAATGACCAATGTCAAAAAATGTTAATTACTGCAAATTTGTGAAACATTTAACAGGTAGTAAAATGTAAAGTTGATATTTTTGGGGGTGTGGGAAGATATCCGTGTGGAAATTGTCTCTGTTTACTCTCCAGCTCTCCCCATCGTGCTGCGCATGTGGAGTCAAAACTAAGAGTTGGCTTTCGGTAAATCCAAGCCAGAAAGCAAGACGCTACTTGGACTGGGTTACACAGACCCAACAAAATCCCATGTTAAAGTTATACATGTTTCTTCTTAACAAAAAAGAAAGAAAATTACAGCACAGGAACAGGCCCTTCAGCCTCCAAGCTGCCCAACAGAATGAAAACACCCTACCCTTCTGGGGTTCATATCACTCCATTCCCATCCTATTCATTGTAATTGTCAAGACGCCCCTTAAAAATCACTATCATATCTGCTTCCACTATCTGCCCCCCCCACCCCCAAACCCCGCAGTGAATTCCAAGTGCCCACCATCCTCTGTGTAAAAAAACTTGCCTCTTACATCTCCTTTAAACCTTGCCCATCGCACCTTAAACCTGTGTCTCTGAGTAATTGACTCTTCCACCCCAGGAAATAGCTTCTGACTATCCACTCTGTCCATGCCTCTCATAATCTTGTAGACTTCTATCAAATCACCCCTCAACCTCCGTCGTTCCACTGAGAACCAACTTTCTCAAATCTCTCTTCATAGCTAATGCCCTCCATACCAGGCAATATCCTGGTAAATCTTTTCTATACCCTCTTCGAAGCCTCCACATCCTTCCGATAGTATGGCAACCAGAATTGAACACTATATTCCAAGTGTGGCCTAACTAAGGTTCTGTAAAGCTGCAACATGACTTGCCAATTTTTAAACTCACTGCCCCGGCCGATGAAGGCAAGCATGCCGTATGCCTTCTTGACTACCTTCTCCACCTGTGTTGCCACTTTCAGTGACCTGTGCAGCTGTACACCCAGACCCCTTTGCCTATCAATACTCTGAAGGGTTCCACCATTTACTGTATATTTCCTGTCTGTATTAGATCTTCCAAAGTGCATTACCTCACATTTGTCTGGATTAAGCTCCATCTGCCATCTCTCCGCCCAAGTCTCCAACCAATCTATATCCTCTGACAGTCCTCGTCACTATTTGCAATTCCACCAACCTTTCTGTCATCCACAAACTTACAAATCAAACCAGTGACATTTTCCTCCAAATCTATAATATATATTATAAACAGCAAAGATCCCAGCACTAATCCCTGAAATATGCCACTAGGCACAGCCCTCCATTCAGAAACACACCTTTTCACTGCTACCTTTTGTCTTCTGTGACCAAGCTAGTTCTGTATCCACCTTGCCCGCTCATCTCTGATCCTATGCGAATTCATCTTCTGTACCCGTCTGCCATAAGGGATCTTTTCAAAGGCCTTACCATGTAGACAACATCCTCTGCCCTACCCTTATCAACCATCTTTGTCACTTCCTCAAAAAACTCAAATCAAGTTAGTGAGACAAGACCTCTCCTTCACAAAACCATGTTGCCTCTCTCTAAATGGGGGTAAATTCTGCTCGAAGAATCCTCTCCAACAATTTCCCAAATCGCTGACATTAGGCTCACCGGCCTGTAATTACCTGGATTATTCTTTGCCAGCCTTCTTAAACAAAGGAACAACATTGGCTATTCTCCAATCCTCTGGGACCTCCCTGTAGCCAGTGAGGATACAAAGATTTCTCTCAAGGCCCCAGCAATTTCCTCCCTTGCCCCTCTCAGTATTCTAGGGTAAATCCTATCAGACCCTGGAGACTTGTCTACCTTAAATGTTTCTCAAGAACCCCAATAACTCCTCTTTTTTTAATCTCAGCTTATTCTTATAATTATTTGATTTTATATTTTTCTGTTTAATTGAGTAGCAAAAGTTAGGACAATTTGGGAAGGAGAGTGTAGAATTGATTGAAGAATCGTATTTTCATTTTAGTATCGAATGAGGAGGTGGAGTTTCAGCAATGGGTGTAATCACCACTCAATGTGCGTACACCCACACATCCCCTTATTAATGTCAACACAGTGAATTTCAATGGGTAAAAACTGGCACAAAAATATGACAAAGCTATGAGAGCCGGAAGTAAATTTTTGTGGAAAGGAACTATGTGTAGATGCAAGTCTTTTCATAAATTATTTGTTGTCATTGTGCTGGTAAAATCTAACCTGATGAAAGCTTCTGAAATGTGCTCTCCATCATTTTTCAGTTAATTTTGAAAATTAATCAAGGCAAACTGCTTAAAATTAAAATAACAGTATTGATGGAAATTCTCCAATCTTACTAGCAGCTGGGCTTCTCCAGTCCCACTGTCGTGAATGGAGATTTGGCTGAATTGTCCATTCTGACTGGCAGTGGTACTAAGGCGAATGAGATCAGAGAATCCTGGCCATTATGTCTCTGCTACTCAGTAAACGGTATTGGTTATTCATGGGAAATTAAATACACAACATTGAGCAAATCCAGAGATGTGAACAACTGTAAAAAACCTGAAGCTAAGTGTACTTTTTCTGAATGCTTGAAGCATTTGCAAAAAAATAGATCAGCTGATAGCACAGACTGCTATTATACAATGTATTATAATTTATACAATGTACGAGCTAATACAAAAACATGGCTGCAGGGTGACCAGGACTGGGTGCTCAACTTTCTAGGGTATACTACATTCCAAAAGGACAGGCCAAAGGGGAAAGGAGGTGGAGTTGTGTTGTTAATCGAGGAAGGTTTCAGAGCAGTGCTGATTTGTCATGTAATGACAGTGGATACTGATGTTGATTCAGAAACTTAAGTACACATCTATGGATTCTCCTCTATCTATTCTCCAGATTCATCCTCAAAGAATTTAAGTGAATTTGTCAAACTTTTCATAAAACTACGTTGACTAAGTTTGATTATATTTGGCTTTCCTAAATGATTAGCTATTTCCTCTTTGATTATTGACTCCAGCATCTTGCCAATAATAGATGTTAAACTAACTGGCCTTTAGTTCCCTGCCTTTCTCACTTTTTGACCAAGGGAGCCACTGACTGTTTTCCAATCTTCTGATGCCTGCCTGGAATTTAACAAGTTACAAAAAATTTTAACCAATGGATCCACTATCTCTGCAGCTACTTCCTTTAAAACCCTCACATGCAGTTCATCCAGTTCACCCTCAAACTGTGTCTGGAGTTACAAAGAACAAAGAAAATTACAGCACAGGGGCAGGCCCTTTGGCCCCCCAAGCCTGTACCAACCATGCTACCCAACTGAACTAAAATCCCCTAAACTTCTGGTGACCATATCCGTCCATTCCCATCCTATTCATGTATTTGTCAAGACGCCCCTTAAAAGTCACTACTGTATCCGTGTCCACTATCTCTCCTGGCAGCAAATTCCAGGCACCTACTACTCTGTGTAAAAAACTTATCTTGCACATCTCCTTTAAACCTTGCCCCTCGCACCTTAAACCTGTGCGCCCTAGTAATTGACTCTTCCACCCTGGGAAAAAGCTTCTGACTACCCACTCTGTTCATGCCCTTCATAATCCTGCAGACTTCAATCAGGTTGCCCCTCAACCTCTATCATTCCAGTAAGAACAAAACAAGTTTCTCCAACCTCTCCTCATAGTAAATGCCCTCCATACCAGGCAACATCCTGGTAAATCTTTTCTAAACCCTCTCCAAAGTCTCCGCATCTTTCTGGTAGTGCGCCGACCAGAATTGAACACTATATTCCAAGTGCAGCTGAACAAGGTTCTGTAAAGCTGCAACGTGACTTGCCAATTTTTAACCTCAGTGCCTCAGCCGATGAAGGCAAGCATGCCGTATGCCTTCTTGACTACCTTCTCCACCTGCGTTGCCACTTTCAGTGACCTGTGTACCTGTACACCCAGATCCCTCTGCCTATCAATACTCTTAAGGGTTCTGCCATTTACTGTATTGGACCTTCCAAAATGCATTACCTCACATATTGTGGTCACTACCCTCTAGTCACAAGACCTCTCATTAATCCTTCTTCTTTACACAAAATCAAATCTAAAATAGCCCGTTCCAGGGTAGGTTTCACAATGTACTGCTCTAAAAATCAATCCCTGATACACTCCACAAATTCTTCTTCTACACATAAGAACATAAGAACATAAGAAATAGGAGCAGGAGTAGGCCATCTGGCCCTTCGAGCCTGCCCCGCCATTCAATAAGATCATGGCTGATCTGTCGTGGCTCAGTTCCACTTTCCCGCCCTCTCCCCATAACCCTTAAACCCATCAACCCGCTTCTTAAAAATATTTAGCGAGGCAGCCTCCACCACTTCAACGGGCAGAGAATTCCAGAGATTCACCACCCTTTGAGTGAAGAAGTTCCTCCTCAACTCCGTTCTAAACCGCCCCCCCTTTATCTTGAGGCTGTGCCCCCTAGTCCTACTGTCTTTTTTGAGCGGGAAGAGTCTCTCCACCTCTATCCTATCCATTCCATTCATCATCTTATACGTCTCAATGAGATCTCCCCTCATTCTTCTAAACTCTAACGAGTACAAGCCTAGTTTATTCAGCCTCTCCTCATAGCTCAACCCCCTCAACTCCGGTATCAGCCTAGTAAACCTCCTCTGCACTCCCTCCAAGGCCAAAATATCCTTGCGCAGGTGCGGCGCCCAAAACTGCACACAGTACTCCAGCTGCGGCCTCACCAATGCCCTATACAGCTGCAGCAAGACCTCCCTACTTTTATATTCAATCCCCCTCGCTATGAAGGCCAGCATCCCATTCGCCTTCCTGACCACCTGCTGCACCTTGCTAGCTTGGTTGTCCAATCCATATGCAGATTAAAATCTCCCATAATAATTGCAATTCCCTTCAAACATGCCCTTGATATTTCCTCATTTATGTTCTCTTTTGTTTGGTGTTGGTGAGGCTGAGTACAGTTTTGTTTTCCTTAATTAAAAAAGGATATAGTAACATTGGAGGCAGTCCAAAGGAGATTCACCAGGCTAATTCCTGGGATGAGAAGGTTGTCCTATCAAGAGAGGCTAAATAGTCTGGATCTGTATTCCACGGAGTTTAGAGGAGTGAGGGGTGACCTTATTCAACCATATAAGATTCTGAGGGGGACAGATGATGAGATATTTTCACCTGTGGGAGAGTATTGAATAAGGGAACACAGCTACAAGATAAAGTGCCGGTCATTAAAAAGAGGTGTGTAGAAATTTCTTCTCAGAGGGTAATGAATCTCTGGAATTCTCTGCCCCAAAGAGTGGTGGAGGCCTTAAAGTTATGAGTATTTAAAGTGGAGTTGGATAAATATTTCATAGATCGAGAAATAGATGCTATGGGGAAATGACACAGAAAAGGACATAGATCAGCCATGATTGTATTGAATGGTGGGGCAGGCTTGAAGATCCTGGTGGCCACTCCTGCTTCTGTCTTGTGAGGCCAAAACATTATCTGATTTCAAGAAGAAATTAGGTATAGCTCTTGGGGCTAAAGGGATCAAAGGATATGGGAGAAAAAGGGATCAGGACATGGAATTAGACGGGATACCAACTGCTGCCCAAACTCTCATCTGTACCTGGGGAGAGAGAACATTGCAGGGGTGGCAGTATGTGGTCTCGATAATGGTGCAGCGTAGCCTGGTCCAGCCTCCTGAGACAGTTTCTAGGGAGGTGGCATTGATGGAATAATCTACAGGTATATTAAGAGCAAAAGGATAGCAAGGCATAAAATTGGTCCTCTTGAAGATCAGAGTGGTCAGCTTTGTATGGAACCAAAAGAAATGGGGGAGATATTAAATGGGTTTTTTTGCATCCGTATTTACTAAGGAAACTGGCATGGAGTCTACAGAAATAAGGCAAACACGTAGGGAGGTCATGGAACCTATACAGATTAGCAGGGAGGAGGTGCTTGCTGTCGAGGCAAATCAGAGTAGATAAATGCCAGGATCGGACAGGGTATTCCCTCGGACCTTGAAGGAGACTAGTATTGAAATTTCAGGGGCCTTGGAAGATATATTTAAAATGTTGGTATCCACAGGTGAGGTGCTGGATGATTGGAGGATAGCTCTTGTTGTTCCATTGTTTAAAACAGGCTCAAAAAGTAATCCGGGAAATTGTAGGCTGGTAAATTTGACGTCAGTAGTAGGTAAATTATTGGAAGGAGGACTAAGAGATAGAATCTACAAATACTTGGATGGACAGGGACTTATTAGGGAGAGTCAACATGGCTTTGTGCGTGGTAGGTCATGTTTAACCAATCTATTAGAGTTTTTTGAGGCGGTTACCAGGAAAGTGGATGAAGGGAAGGCGGTGGATGTTGTCTACATGGACTTCAGTGAGGCCTTTGACAAGGTCTCGCATAGGAGATTAGTTAGGAAGGTTCAGTCGCTAGGTATACATGGAAAGGTAGTAAATTGGATTAGACACTGGGTCAATGGAAGAAGCTGGAGTAACAGTGGAGTAACAAGAAGTAACAGTGGAGGATTTCTTCTGTGAATGGAGGCCTGTGACTAGTGGTGTGCCACAGGGATCAGTGCTGGGTCCATTGTTGTTTGTCATCTATATCAATGATCTGGATGATAATGTGGTAAATTGGATCAGCAAATTTGCTGATGATACCGAGATTGGAGGTGGACAGTGAGGAAGGTTTTCAAAGCATGCAGAGGGATTTGGACCAGCTAGAAAAATGGATGGAGTTTAATGCAGACAAGTATTGCACTTTGGAAAGACAAACCAAGGTAGAACATACATGGTAAATGGTAGGACACTGAAGGGTGCAGTAGAACAGAGGGATCTGGGAATATAGATACATAATTCCCTAAAAGTTGTCACCATTGATAGGGTTGTAAAGAGTGCTTTTGGTACATTGGCCTTTATAAATCAAAGTATTGAGTATAAGAGTTGGAATGTTATGGTGAGGTTGTAGAAGACATTGGCAAGGCCGATTTTGAGAGTATTGTGTGCAATTTTGGTCACCTAATTACAGGAAGGATATTAATAAGGTTGAAAGAGTGCAGAGAAGATTTACAAGGATGTTGCCAGGACTTGAGAAACTGAGTTACAGAGAAAGGTTGAATTGGTTAGGAGTTTGTTCCCTGCAGCGTAGAAGAATGAGGGGAGATTTGATTGAGGTGTATAAAATTATGGTGGGTATAGATAGAGTGAATGCAAGCAGGCTTTTTCCACTGAGGCTAGGGGAGAAAAAATACTAGAGGACACGGGTTAAGGGTGAAGGGGGAAAGTTTAAAAGGGAATATTAGGGGGGCTTCTTCACACAGAGTGGTGGGAGTGTGGAATGAGCTGCCGGATGAAGTGGTAAATGCGGGGTCACTTTTAACATTTAAGAAAAACTTGGACAGGTTCATGGATGAGAGGGGTGTGGAGGGATATGGTCCCACTGCAGGTCAGTGGGACTAAGCAGAAAAATGGTTCGGCACAGACAAGAAGGGCCAAAAGGCCTGTTTCTGAGCTGTAGTGTTCTGTGGTTCTATGGAAGGAACTGAACTGGTTCCAATTGGGCAACTATTACTTAAGGTCATGATCGATCCAAACTCTGCTGCCTCTGTCCTAACTGGCACCAAATCCTGTTCAATCATCACTGAGAATCATTGACCTGAATTGGGTCCCAGTTAAACAATTCTTTGATTTTCAAATTCACGCCATCTATAATCAACTCCTGACAATGACCCTGTGTTACTTTCAATTCCGGATGCATTTCCTACTTTAACTGCTCCACCATGGTGTCTGCTTTCAATTGCTGAGCTGTAAGCTCTGGAATTCTAAGTCCCTTTCCACTTTTTTTAAAAAAATGTTCATTTTTAAAAAACTACTCCCTTGATTAAATACTGCTGTGATATTTTGTGGAGTTTTATTCTGGTTCTGCTCTTGGTTGAATGATGG
Source organism: Carcharhinus amblyrhynchos (assembly GCF_965287045.1). NCBI lineage: Eukaryota > Metazoa > Chordata > Chondrichthyes > Carcharhiniformes > Carcharhinidae > Carcharhinus > Carcharhinus amblyrhynchos. The sequence continues at coordinate 235,595 of NC_137325.1, forward strand.
AAAACACAGACTCAGCAGGAGGCTCCACTAGTTTAGCGATTGTGACCAATGATCTGGACAATATTTGACATATTTAACAAACCCTTTAGACTGGAGCTCAGTGCCCAATTTTACTTGATAATACTCCTAGTCAGAGTTTTACAGCATGGAAAGAGGCCCTTCAGCCCATCATCTCCCTGCCGGCCATCAAGCACCTATCCAAATCCCATTTTCCAGCACTTGGCCTGTAGCCTTGTATGCTACAACATTTTGAGTGCTTAACTAGATATTTTTAAATATTGTTGTGAAGGTTCCTGCCTCTTTCACCCTTTCAGAAAGCAAGTTCCAGATTCCCACCACCCTCGGGATGAAAATTGTTCCTTGTATTTGCTAGAAACCTCTTGCCCCTTATCAAAGTCTAAAAGCGGGCTATCCACATAACCCAGTCTCGTGGATGCACTTCCAGTGCTCGTGATGATGCTTAAGAATCAGAAACCCAGACCTGAAATTGGACAAATCCATGCTACTTCCCGCACACATGGTATTTCAGATTGCAAGGAGTGTCTCCGAATTGCCACATGGTGCAGGCAGTGCACACAGGATCAAACTCCCCTGCTTAAAGGCTCTAAAATAGATTTCTATGGGGCATAAGTTTTTTAAATATAAAAAAAAGCTGGAACTCTTACCCACCAAGTGTGTAGGAAGTGTTCTGCTCCATCCTGCTGCTCCCTTGCAGGTCAACTCCTGTCGTTATAACTTAAACTGTTATTATCCATATTCTGCAGTTGTTTATTTGATATTACTCCTCAGCAATTTTACTCTGTTACAGTTGATGACATTTCAACTTTGGATTTGGATTTCTTTAATTGATATCATGCAATCAAGGAAGTGGCTTTCCTCTGACTGGATTCTCCCTGTCTCACTTCCTAACCATCATCTGTCTGCAGCAAATCATTTTCATTGCAATGAAACCATTTTCATTGCAGTGTTTTTGTCCCCCTTTATACATTGGCTTTTCTTTCAAAGAAACATTGAAAAAATGACAAGTTAGTGATCATGATATCAATCTTAAACTTCTCATTCCAAGTTGCTACTGCCTTGTTTGGATACAGGAACGCTGGGCACTCCTTTTAAACTTTCTGTACTATGCTGGCACAATGGTTAGCACTGCTGCCTCACAGGGCCAGGGACCTGTGTTCAATTCCCGATTCAAAGGGCAAAGAATAAAGAATAATACAGCACAGGAAAAGGCCCTTTGGCCCTCCAAGCCTGCACTGCTCACGTGCCCAACTAGATCATTCGTTTGTATCCATCTATTCCCAGTCTGTTCACATAATAAGTCTTAAACGATCCCAGCGTGTCCGCCTCAACCACCTTGCTTGGCAGTGCATTCCAAGCCCCCACCATCCTCTGTGTAAAATACATTCCCCCGATATCTGTGTTGAACCTTGCCCCCCTCACCTTGAACTTGTGACCCCTTGTGTTCGTCACCTCTGACCTGGGAAGAAGCTTCCCACTGTTCATCCTATCTATGCCCTCCATAATTTTATACACATCTATTAGGTCGCCTCTCATTCTCCGTCTTTCCAGGGAGAACAACCCCAGTTTACCCAATCTCTCCTCATAGCTAAGACCCTCCATACCAGGCAACATCCTGGTAAACCTTTCCTGCACTCTCTCCAAAGCCTCCACGTCCTTCTGGTAGTGTGGCAACCAGAACTGGATGCAGTATTCCAAATGTGGCCTAACCAATGTCCTCTACAGCTGCAACATCATATGCCAACTTTTATATTCTATGTCCCATCCAATAAATTCGGGCATGCCATATGCCTTCTTTATCACTCTCTCCACCTGTGCTGCCACCTGTAAAGATCTGTGCACTTGTACACCCAGATCCCTGACTCGGGTCACTTTCTACGTGGAGTTTGCAAGTTCTTCCCTTGTCTATGTGGGTTTCCTCCGGGTGCTCCCACACTCCAAAGGTGTGCACGTTAGGTTAATTGGCCATTAGTTTCAGGACGATGGACAGGGTTAATACATTAGATTATAGAGATAGGACCTGGATGGGATTGTGGTCAGTGCAGACTCGATAGGCTGAATTGTCTCCTTCTGCACTGTAGGGATTCTATCAGCCGTGATCAAAACGAATGGTGGAGCAGGTTCGAAGAGCCAAATGGCCTACTGCTGCTTCTGCTTTCTATGTTTCTATTTCTTGTGCGTACAGTGGGACAGCACAATACTAATTCAGATCAGAAATACTAGTCAGGGCATAAGTATTAGGTTCAGCAAAGGCAAAAATGTAACAAGGCATTAAAATACATTATGAGAGAGTGAGTGAATAATTTGTGGGGAAAAGCCATCGATGGTTATACTGGATGATGCAATTACATGAAAAGTTGATGCCAGAAAGGTTGCTTTTGTAGATCAGTTGAAAACAAGGTTCTAAAGGTCTGAATGTTTTGTGCTCTCAATAATTACACTCGATTGTGGGTATTGTATCTGGGAGCTTTACGGGTTCAGAGGTGGATTCTGGAACTAGCATGCTATTAGTGAATGCCTGCACCATCCGCAGGACATGTGGGGACCACTGTACAGAGAAAGTAAAATCTGTCCACGCATTGGTGACCATCTGTACCCCCACCTGCTTCCCCCCCACCCCGTCAACATCGAAACAAGTTAAAAGCACGCTAAAGTCTCCTTTGAAAGGTGCTATTTTGAAAATTCAAAATAACGTTGGGATCTTCTTGTATCCAGATCACCTGAACAGCTGCTCCTGTCCTGACAGTACATCCATCCACTCAGCTTGCACTGGGCACGAGTGAAGTGTTAGACTGTGGATGCGCTTGGCTTACAGAGTCTTTAGCACTGATCACACCTTCCTTATGGTGACTACCATGTTTGGAATAGTGGGGGCCATTATGATCATAGCCTTCCATATCCAGACATACTGTTGCTATGCAGATTTAAAACAGCCTATAGTCTTCAGGGAAGCACTGTTAGAATGCGGTAGAATCAGAGCAGAGAATGTCAGGTTTATTCTAACCCCATTTTAAACCTTGTATTTTGCTATTTATAATTTCCATTATAAATTTATGTTGGAATCTACCGAGGTTGACCTATGTTGGCTTGTACCCTGAAATTTCACGTTGATTGATAGGAAACTGATTGTCAGTTAGTTTGACTGAATTTTGTTATTTTTTTTCAGAGTGTATAAAATGGGAAACACTCTGAACAGGAAGAAGAAGAATTATAAACTTTCCAGTGACAAAGAGGCTGACAAATTGGCTGAAGGAACAGCAGCAGATGATGGAGAGGCAAATAAGGAAAAACAGGAAGAGGCCAAAACCACTGAAGAGGGAACAGAAGGAAACAACACACAGGCCAAAGAGGATCAGGCTGCCAATAGCACGACTGAAGCTAAAGAAGAGGATAAAGAAACAGTGAAAAAAGAGGAAACTCAAAAGTCTGATGCTGAAAAGCCACAAGTTTCCACTGAAGCAAAAACAGAGCCTCAGTGCATGGAAGCAACTGCAGAAAAGCCAACGGAACCAACTGCAGAAAAGCCAACAGAACCATCTGAGGCCGCCCCTGTTACGAGCTCCGCAGATAGTGAGCCTCCAGCAGTGCCTGAGTCCAGTACTGAAGTGACGTCCACTCAGTCTTCTGAAACCTCAACATCTGTCCCTGAAAGCAAAACAGAAGAAAAGTGCTCTAGTGAGGCTGAAGTGGAGGCCAAACAGACTGAGGTCTCATCTACACTTGTGGCCCAAGAGGAAAGTAAAAGAGCAGAGTCCCAGAATTTGGACTCTGCCACAACCACTGAAACCGCCTCTTCCAAGGAGACACCAGCAGCAGAAGCACCTAGCTCTACTCCCGCTGGTCCTGTAGCCTCAGACAGTGCTCCTCCAGCAGACGTCACAGCTTCAGAGGATTCTTCAGCCATTTCTGATCAAACGTTAGCTGTGCAAGAATGATGGATGGTCCTGTTCGATTCACAACCTGCATTAAATTCCAACTGTACTAACAAACTTGATCCAACTGTCTTTTCCAGAAAACTCCCAAACAGACACATCCCCATACTGAGAAATTCCATCAGGAAATGTCAAGCTTCATTTTGAAAAATTACTGGACTTAAATATTGATGTTTGAAAGTTTAGTGGGTGGAGTAAAAATCTGCTCAGCAATCTGCAATTCAGGTACCTCACTGATTCAGACCAACACAAAGAATAATGGCTGTGACTCTACTAAGTGATAGTTAGTGGGACTGTGCCAAACCAATCAGATATTCAGATAGCATCTTTCTTTGTTTCCAACCTGATTTTGCATAGTGAGGTACTGCCAGCTGTCAGATAAAAGTCATCAAGTTCCCTTTCTGATGACACATCAGAAACAATAGATTTAAAGTATTTCAAACTAACCTCCACTCTCATTGTACGTAACCTAGATTTCTCTTGATCAGTTAATGCATGTCCGTTGTTGGGTGCACCTGTAGTTCTGTTTAACAATAAGTGGCAAACAAGTCAGCATTCATTGCAATTCCAGCTTCTTCTCTGTAATGCCTCCATCACCACAGCACATGTTGATAATGATGAGAATTGTAAAATGGATGCATTGGAATTATACGTGATTGTATTGATGGTGCAACATAAATAAAAATCATGAAAAAAGAACCTGAGGTTTGAATATTTTTCTACATTCATATTTGGCTTTTCTGCAAGAATACAATGCAGTATTTCAAAGTCTAATATTATCGTTTTTACCTGCACAACGAAGGAATTATCTGTCAGTTTCCCGAGAAGTACCACAACATTATACACACTGTACTTTCTTTTAAAACCACTGACCATTCTTTGTGTCTTTATAAAATGAACTAAACCTAGAAAATAATCTGTGCTTTACTGCACGGTAACTATCTTATTATAATTGGGTTTTCTTGCTTCTCTCTTGTCCCAGTGTACATCAGGCTGCGTCTTCACATCCATCCAATTTAAATTTAACTGAACTCGGCCAAATTTACAAGTTCGGGTCACTTTCCTGGGCTGTTTGTTACCCGGGGGTGGGACTTCCTATTGTTAATGGGTAACATAACACAGAAACATAGAAGGATGGAGCAGGCCCTTTGAGCCTGCTCCACCATTCGTCACAATCATGGCCGATCATCCAACTCCATAGCGTAATCCTGTTTTCTCCCCATAACCTTTGATCCCATTCGCGCCAAATGCTATATCCAGCCGCCTCTTAAACGATTCAATGTTTTGGCATCAACTATTTTCTGTGGTAATGAATTCCACAGGATCACCACTCACTGGGTGAAGAAATGTCTCCTCATCTCCATCCTAAATGGTCTACCCTGAATCCTCAGACTGTAACCCCTGGTTCTGGGCTTCCCCCACCATCAGGAATATCATCTCTGCATCTACCTTGTCTAATCCTGTTAGAATTTTATAAATCTCTATGAGATCCCCCCTCATTCGTCTGAACTCCAGCGAAAACAATCCTAACCTGGTCAATCTCTCCTCACACATCAGTCCCGCCATCCCCAGAACTAGCCAGTAAACATTTGCTGCGTTCCCTCGAGAGCAAGAACATCCTTCCTCAGAAAAGGAGACCAAAACTGTTCACAGTACTCTAGGTGTGGCCTCACCAAGGCCCTGTATAGTTGCAACAGCACGTCCCTGCTCCTGTACTCAAAACCTCTCACAATGAAGGCCAACATACCATTTGTCTTCTTTACCGCCTGCTGCACCTGCACGCTTACCTTCAGCGACTGGTCCTGCTGCACACTCCCCTCTCCCAATTTACAGCCATTCAGGTAGTAATCTGCCTTCTTGTTTTTGCTTCCAGAGTGAATAACCTCACATTTATCCAAACTATCCTGCATCTGCTATTGATTAACCCACTCACCCAACCTGTCCAGATCATTCTGAAGGATCTCTACATCCATGTCACAGTTCACTCTCCCACCCAACTTGGTGTCATCTGCAGACTTTGGGATGTTACATTTTGTTCCCTCATCCAAATCATTAATATATATTGTGAACAATTCCTGCGGCACCACGCTAATTACTGCCTACCAATGTGATAAGAGCCCATTAATTTCTACTTTTTGTCCCCTCTCGGCCAACCGGTATTCTGTCCGTCTCAATACACTTCCCTCAATCTCAGTACAAAGTTGCAAATGGATTGATGGAAAAACATTAGTTCCTGCTGGTGGTTTTGAAAGGCCCGAATGAGAGTAAATTCCAGTGTTAACAACAGTCACAAATGTTGTCCACTCCAGATCTTGCTTATTCCTGGCCCATAATTATAGTACATGTATCTTTCCGGAAGTCTGAAGAAGTTGCTGCCTTCGCCCTATCAGGCCTTTTGATTGAAAGAGGCGAGTGTTGGTTTGTCTGTGTGACCCACATCACATATTCACCTCCAGACTCTCTAACAAAACAATTCAGTAGTTATAACGACATCACACATAGGTATTAAATTCAAAAGACCGTGCACATTGAAGCAATGCAAAGTGACAAGCCTGACACTGTGTTTCAAGTTGCTCTGGATAACATTGCAAAAGCAGGAACACATGCAGAGTTAGGGAGAAGAAAATTGATCTAAATATGCCACAGTAAATGCTAATCTTATTTTGTCGGTACTATTCCCTTGTCCGACAATTTTCTGTCATAAGCCACTTATCCCTTCCTAAACATATCTTTATAAAGCAACTTTCAAAACCACAGGAATCTTAAAGCATTTTACAGCCAACGAAATAATTTTGGTCAGTATTGTGACATATGGAAATTTGGCAAAATGATAATGGCCAGACAACTCATTTTTAGTAATGTTGGTTGAAGGCTAACTATTGGATAGGACACAATTCTTAACATGTCATGAGATTTGTTACCTGCGAGACCTCGGTTTAAAGTCTCTTATAAAAAAACGCATGTGGATAGTTACCATCCTGACTTGGAAATAAATCACCATTCCTTCACTGTTGTTGGGTAAAAATCATGGAGTTCCTTCTCTATTAGCACTCTGGGTGTACCTGTACCTCAGAGACAGCACAGTTCAAGAAAGCAGCTCATCAGGACCTTTATAAGGGCAAGTAGGGATGGATAATAAATGCTGGCCAGCTAGCGACACTCACATCCCATATGTCAATTAAATAAAGAGAACACATTATAATTCAACAAGGTGATTGAGTCTTTGAATCTCAAGGGCCGAAACTCCATTGTGTTCTCTCTGATAAAGACAAAGCTCTTCCCAATGGTGCAGGGTGCCATCGGCTGCACCTACATAACTTCACATGGCATCAAGTCTCAAAGATGAGATGTACAGCAACCACAAAGGTTCTCACCACTCAACATGTGTGATTACTTTCAGTTAGTGAATGCCCGCTATCCTGGGAGCTGCCATGATGCATCAATCCTGCGCCACACAACCAGTTATACCACCAATATTCCAGCCGTCATGTTGAACTAGAGGATTTCTGCCCGGTAACAAGGATTGATGCAGTGTAAGACTTCAACAGCTAATGGATTAAACATCACAATTGATGTCAGATCACATGTCATCAGAACGCAGATTCTTCTGGAAGGAGCTTATCTATCAGAGTACATAGTTTGATAAAGTTAATAGATGTTTGGAACTTCCTGGATGCCTTATTACCAGTGGTCACTCTTCAGTGCACGCTGGGACTATTTCTCACTTCACTGAGGACTCCCATCCACCGCTCACCCAGCTGTGGCCAGCACTCCCAGAATCCCTACAGAGTAGGGGAAGCAATTCGACCCATCAAGTCTGCACCAACTCTCTGACAGAGTATTCTACCCAAGCCCTCTTCTCTACCTTATCCACATGCATTTACCATGGCTAATCCCCCTCACCTACATATCCCAGGACACTAAGGGACAAGTTAGCATGGCCAATCTGAAATACACATCTTTGGACGGTGGGAGGAACCCTCTGATGAGACATTAAATGCATCAGTGAGCAAAGGGTGTCCGCCATTTTGTGGTGATCTGTTTCATTCTCTACAGATTGGTTATTCTGAAGATGAATCCATTGCCAGCACAAGTTCACAAGAATTTCAGAGAGGATGAAGAGAAAAGGAGAAAGGAGAACAAAAATAGAGAATCTGTGACAATTGGATTTGAAAATGGGAAACACGAGATCATAAATTTTTGGACCTAAAAAAGGATAGAACTGGGAATCTTTGGAGTAGTAAAATGCTAGCAGCAGTGAAGCTTCACAGAGATTTGGGGTCCATTTAGATGAACCATGAGAATGCACTGAACAAGTGCAGAAAATAATAAAAAAGAACAGTGAAGCACAGGAACAGGCCTTTCAGCCCTCCAAAAAGTAACAAATTTTTACATGTAAAAAACTAGTTTATCAAAGAATTATTACAACGCAGTATAATAATTGATCATACCTAGCTTATACTCTAATATTCAAATAAACATGTGAGCCAAATGACAAAATGTGGGCAAATATACACACCCCAAAGTAAATAACAAATGTGACCAAAGCAGATTCTATGGATTTCTCAACAACCCAACCCAACCCAACCCAACAGCTGGAGTACTGTGTGCAGTTTTGGGCGCCGCACCTGCGCAAGGATATTTTGGCCTTGGAGGGAGTGCAGAGGAGGTTTACTAGGCTGATACCAGAGTTGAGGGGGTTGAGCTATGAGGAGAGGCTGAATAAACTAGGCTTGTACTCGCTAGAGTTTAGAAGAATGAGGGGAGATCTCATTGAGACGTATAAGATGATGAATGGGATGGATAGGATAGAGGTGGAGAGACTCTTCCCGCTCAAAAAAGACAGTAGGACTAGGGGGCACAGCCTCAAGATAAAGGGGAGGCGGTTTAGAACGGAGTTGAGGAGGAACTTCTTCACTCAAAGGGTGGTGAATCTCTGGAATTCTCTGCCCGTTGAAGTGGTGGAGGCTGCCTCGCTAAATATTTTTAAGAAGCGGGTTGATGGGTTTTTGATAAGAGAGGGGATTAAGGGTTATGGGGAGAGGGCGGGAAAGTGGAACTGAGCCACAACAGATCAGCCATGATCTTATTGAATGGCGGGGCAGGCTCGAAGGGCTAGATGGCCTACTCCTGCTCCTATTTCTTATGTTCTTATGTTCTTATGTAACCCATTACTGGGGCGGGGCGGGGCAGGGGTGTGGAGGGGGCCAGGGGTGTTGGGGGGGGGGGCCAGGCAGAGTGGAGGGGGGGCCAGGGGTATTGGGTGGGGGTGGGGGTGGGGGGGGGGGGGAAGGAGGTGGGGTGGGGGGAAGGAGGTGGGGGGGGGGGGAAGTGTGGAGGGGGGCCAGGGGTATTGGGAGGGGGGCCAGGGGTATTGGGGGGGGGGGGAGGTGTGGAGGGGGGCCAGGGGTATGGGGGGGGGGGGGGAGATGTGGAAGGGGGCCAGGGGTATTGGGGGGCAGTGTGGAGGGGGGCCAGGGGTATTGGGGGGGGGGGAACCAGGGGTATGGGGGGGGCAGTGTGGAGGGGGGCCAGGGGTATGGGAGGGGGGGGGAGGTGTGGAGGGGGCCCAGGGGTATTGGGGGGGGGGGGAGGTGTGGAGGGAGCCCAGCGGTATGGGGGGGGGGGGGAGGTGTGGAGGGGGGCCAGGGGTATTGGGGGGGGGGGAGGTGTGAAGGGGGGCCAGGGATATTGGGGGGGGGGCAGTGTGGAGGGGGGCCAGGGATATTGGGGGGGGGGGAGGTGTGGAGGGGTGGAGGGGGGCCAGGGGTGTTGAGGGGGGGGGGCGGATTCCAGCCTGTGTGCTTCTCAGAAGGGTTTCCAATCTCCACATTTGAATTATTTGGCTTGGAATTCTTTTCCAAAAGCTGTTCCCACTCAGACAAGTTCCACAACAATCCACCTTTCCAGATTCCTTTCCCCTGGATTTCCGAGCTTCACTTTCCCACCTCATTCTCAGATTCATAGTCAGGCGAAGCAGAACATCATTCCTCCAAAATGTCAGCTTTGCCCTTAACGACCCACAACATGGAGTCACCAACCTCAGGCAGCTCTCACAGATCTTCAGGGCTTCTCGAAGTCATTTTGTTCCCAGTTCCCATGGGATTTTTTCTCTCGAATTCAGCACCTTTCTCCCAACTTGTTTTAAAAGGATCTATCCTTGTCCTTTACCGAGGACTGCCTCCTGGAATCTGTTTCTGAGCCAATCCCTGATTCCTTCTTCTTTCCCCTATCCTGTTCCCTGAGACACATTTTCCCAAATGCTTCCGGTTATTTGAGCCGCGGTTTTCAAGTGTTGATTTGTCTTTTCCTGCAGGTGTGGAATCATCATGACATTGAGAAAAGGCAGCTGTTGTTTCTCATCCTGGAGCTGGGAATTTGCCCAGTCGGTTTGTGGGAGCTGGAAGATGATTCAGGTTCCCGGCTTGAAGAAGGTAAAAGTGGAGAAAGTGTTTGTGTGCAGACATCTCCCAGCCGGACACAAGTCCTGACACTCACTGGGGACTGGAATTTGTAAACTCCGACTCCGATTTAAACTCACGGTAAGTTTTTTTTTACCCCACGATGAGCATGTTCAGTTGTGCCTGTCTGTTACGGATCATTACAGAATCCTCTAAAGTAATGATCCCGTGCAGATTCAATCCAGTAAAGCATCCAATATCCAGATATTCCTGACTAATCATCCTTGTGCATTCCCCAGTCTTTGTCTTGTTGACCTTTTGCCTCTGAGTGCCCCTTTGCAATGCCACAACAGACACTGCGCAATGGTGAGCAAGTGGCCTCACCTTCAAACAGCTCTGAGCCTTATGGCTCAGGCTTTGGACAGCATTAGGTGGGCAGCAGGAAGGGCATTGCCTAGAGGCTGTGGATGGGAGTATGAATGCTGTCATTCTGAAAGAGAACAGCAGGGGAGCCACTGCCATACTCCCCAGTCCCCAAGAATTGCAGTATTCTGTTTGCCCACATGTGAGATACTGGAATTTTTCGAAAGCAATGGTATCTGTAACCATGACAACAACCTGAACCTGCATGGCACAAAGCTGAGATTTCATGACCTCTATCTGACCTCCACTGCAACACCCAGACATTGGGTAGCTTGCCTGTGCCAAGTTAGTGCTGGTCTTTCCCTGAATCCCCTTGGGCAAGACTGCCAATGCTAAAAAGAAGCGTGTCCATCAGCCTTTCCTTATGTTGTTACAATCCTGTTAGAATCATAGAATCCCAACAGTGTAGAAGGCGGCTATTCATCCCATCGAGTCTGCACTGAATCTCCAACAAAGCACCTTGCCCAGGCCCACACCCCTGCCCCATTCCTGTAACCCCATGTATTTACCCCGCTAATCCCCCGAACTTATACATCATTGGATGTTAAGGGGCAATTTAGCATGGCAAATCTACAAATATTAGTAACACTTTTGGGATTTTAAGCATTAAATGAAAACATTTATTAAGAAAATAAAACTTCAGCGCCGAACATTACAGTTAAAGTTTGTTCAATAGAATGTTCCTCCAGTGGACCTAACTTAGTTAAATATACAAGTCAACACGTCTGGGCAACACTCCCTTATAGATATTTCAGTCAAGTTCCAGTAGTATTACAAGACTTCTGTAGTGGGGAAAATACTTGAATCTACCATCAAGGAAGAAATAGTGAGACATCTGGATAGAAGTTGTCCCATTGGGCAGATGCACCATGGATTCATGAAGGGCAGGTCATGTTTAACTAATTTGGTGAAATTATTTGAGAACGTTATGTGCGCAGTGGATAATGAGGAACCTGTAGATGTGGTGTATCTGGATTTCCAGAAGGCATTCAACAAGGTGCTGCACCAAATACTGCTACGTAAGATAAAGACTAACGGTGTTATGGATAATGTATTAGCATGGCTAGAGGATTGGTTAACTAACAGAAAGCAAGGAGTGGGGGTAAATGTGTTTTTCTGGTTGGTGATCAGTGACTAGTGGTGTGTCTCAGGCATCAGTGTTGGGACTGCAATTGTTTACGATTTCTATAGATGGCTTGGAGTTGGGGACCAAGTGTGGTGTGTCAAATGACACTAAGATGAGCGGCAGAGCAAAGTGTGCAGAGGATGCTGAAAGTCTGCAAAGGAATATAGATAACCTAAGTAAGTGGACAAGAGTCTGGCAGATGGAGTACAATGTCGGTAAATGTGAGGTCATCCATTTTGGTAGGAATAACAGCAAAATGGACTATTATTTAAATGGTAAAAATTTGCAGCATGCTGCTGTGCAGAGGGACCTGGGTGTCCTTGTGCAAGAATCACAAAAGGTTGATTTGCAGATACAGCAGGTAATTAAGAAGGCAAATGGAATTTTGCTCTTCATTGTTAGAGGGATGGAGTTTAAAAACAGCGAGGTTATGTTGCAGCTGTATAAGGTGCTGGTGAGGCCACACCTGGAGTACTGTGTACAGTTTTGGTCTCCTTACTTGAGAAAGGATATACTGGCACTGGAGGGGGTGCAGAGGAGATTCACTAGGTTTCAAGCTGTGACCAAGCTGAGTATTTCCAGAATCCCAACTGCAACAAGATTAATCTATTGAGAAGATTACTGTAGATTTCTTCCTTTAGCTTTCGGCTGAATAAATTTTCCCACTGTTTTTCCCCTTTCCAACTTTGTCTTAACCTAAATACCAGCTCCAAATCATTGATCCAGTAGATTTTCTACTTGATGTGGAGGTCTGGCCTGATCTCTCAACTTCCAAAGAGCCTGAAAACCCAAAACTGACAGAGTCTCTTAGCTGTTTCTTTCAACCAATCTTAGCTGTTGGCTGTGCCCTAGTTTAATTCAAAGCAAAAAACCTCACACAGCTCCACCCATCTCCATGACGATAAGATAGATATGATCTGACCCCAGATAGAAATGCAAATTAACTACTTTTACTTCCAAAATTTTCATTGATCCTTGGAAACCACATTTATTGCTTATCCTATACTTGAATATCTGAAAGAGTCATGCCTCCAATTTTTTAGCTAAATAACTCCAACTGCTGTTTTATGATCTTAACTTCAACTTTTTTTCACATGGCCCTGACGTTTTCAGTGTAATAAACTCCAGACTTGCTGGAATTGTATTTACTTCTCAACCAGATACCCCCATTTTCTACAGTTTAAAGTTAACTCTTAAAACTTAAAATTGTATTCTAAACCACATGAATTACGAACTAAACATTTGCGCCAACATCATGTCAACAAAGTCCTCAACTGAGTCCGCTGCAGCAGAATTTGCACGAGAATTTGCTGTCTGAGAATCTGCCACCTAAACTCTCCTTTCTTCATGACCTGGCTGCAGTCCACTGTGTCCAGACACTCACTCAGATTGAGCCTTCGTGCTAACAGCTAAACTTCACGTAGTGTCACTGTATGAGCTGCTGATTGTGAATGTCAGATTGAGTGTGGTGGTGGAATTTAAAGGTCCCCTTGAGGCAGGCTGCTGGGAGATGGATGGTCTGTCTAATCGGGCAGGAAAGTGCGAGGTGGAAACCCCAACACCGTCCTGACTCCCCCATTCTTTGGTAGCTCAATTGGAATTTGCTAAGTCTTAATCTCAAGTGTTAATCTTCTGATTGTCAGATGAAGGATAGCACATAACTGCCATTCATTTAGGTGTTCTGAAAGTCAATGGAAAAGAATTTCAAGTTCATTGTTCCGTAATTACAGATATAAGGGAAGAATTGGACTGACAATCTTACCAGCCTAATTTCCTTTATTTATTTTGAGAAACTAGCAAAGAATGGCTTGTTCCCACTAATAATGATTGATTTAAAAATACTGGTAACTTAAAATTTTTAATCTTAGGTGGATTACTAAACTGATACAATTTTTTATTAGTTCTGCTCATAACATGTCTAACATGTTACCAGCATTGTAGATAGAATTACTGACATCCATCTTGTTATTACATGATTTCATGCCCTGCTTAGTGGTGTCTCATAACGACCTTCTCCACTTACTGAGCCTCATATTATTTTACTCAGTCACTATTTTGTATTTCTATTTTAAATGTGCTTGTATGAATTTTCATGATGCAGATTTATCAGCGATTAAATACTTGGCCTTGCTGTAATATATGCAGTGTACAACAGATTTTGGGAAAAAGAGTGACTCGTTTAAGCTTTGGATTGATCTGCTGTCACACAATATTCTTCCTTTGTTCCTGTTTCCTTCATTTTGATCTCTTGGCAAATGTAGCCTGCTTTCTAAAAGGTTTTTGAAATGTAGTTTCTCTTTCTTCTCCTGTAGCCTTTGCTGGACTACTTGTTCAAAGGAAGGATCATTTTAGTTCAGGATAGGATCCCTCAAGCATGAATAACTTTGAAAAATAAAAATCTACTTTCTTATTATTCTGCAGCATCACATTTACTCTGAATGGTGGATGCCTCAGCTTCCCCTGCTTCTGTTCCAGTGTCTGTCACCTGCTCTGATCTCTGCAGCAACTTGTTAATGCTCTGTACTTTCATTGTTCCTCTGATATTTACCAGACTTTACTCCTTTCTTTCAAAATTGCAACATTTCTTTGCACCTCAACTTTCCAAACTCTTCTTATTAGCATCTACTTGTGTATGCACTTGAGTTGTCAACTATTTTTATTAACAAAACACTCATTTCCCTGTAGCAAGACTAGGGAGGGCAATTTTACCTAAAATCCTAAGATTTCTCTTTTATTTATTATTGTCACAAGTGGGCTTTCATCAAAACTGCACTGACATTACTGCTAGGAACTTGGATAGGGCAGAATGTGTAAGGAGCATCCAAGGCGATTTCTTGAAACAGGATATAAATAGCCCAACTCGGGAAGGAGCTATATTAGACCTGATGTTGGGGAATGAGCCCGGTCAGGTGATCGAAGAATCATAAGAGAGCATTTCGGGAACAGTGATCACAATTCCGTAAGTTTTAAGGCACTTATGGATGTGGACAAGAGTGGTCCTCAGGAGAAGGTGTTAAATTGGGGGAAGACTAACTACAACAACATTAGGCAGGATCTGGAGAGTGTAGATTGGGGGAGGCTGTTTGAGGGTAAATCAACATCCGACATAAGGGCCTTTCAAATGTCAGTTGATCGGAATTCAGGACCGCCATGTTCCTGTGAGGATGAAGGATAAGTGTGGCAAGTATCGGGACCCCTGGATAATGAGGGATATTATGAGCCTTGTCAAAAAGGAAAAAGAAGCATTCATAAAGTCTAAAAGGCCTAGGACAGATGAAGCCTTTGAAGACTATAAAGAACATAGTAAAGAACTTAAGGAAGAAGTTAAGAGAGCTAAAAAGGGTCATGAAAAGTTCTTGGCAAACTGGATTAAGGAAGATCTTAAGGCATTTTATATGTGCGTAAGGATCAAGAGTGTAGTCAGGGAAAAGGATTGGTCTGCTCAAAGATAGTGGAGGGAATTTATGCATGGAACCAGAGGAAATGGGTGAAATACTAAATGAATACTTTGCCTCAGTGTTCATCAAAGATGAACACTTGATGGATGAGGAGCCTAGGGTAGGATGTGTAGATATTCTAGTTCATCTTAATATGATAAAAAGAGGTATTGAGCATCATAAAAAGCATTTTAAAGTAGATAGATCCCCAGGGCCTGGTGGGATCTATCCCAGAATACTGAAGGAGGCAAGGGAAAAATTGCTGGGGCCGTGACAGAATTTTTTGTATCCTCATTGGCTACAGGTGAAGTTCCAGAGGACCGGAGGATAGCCAATGTTGTTCCATTGTTTAAGAAGGGCAGCAGGGATAATCCAGGAAATTATAGGCTGCTGAGCCTTAATTCAATGGTAGAGAAATTATTGGAAGCAAATTCTTAGAGACAGGATTTACTCACATTTGGAAACAAATAGACTTATTAATGATAGACAGCATGGTTTTGTGAAGGGGAGGTCATGCCTCAGTAATTTGATTGAGCTTTTTGAGGATGTGATGAAGATGATTGATGAAGCAAAGGCAGTGGATGTTGTCCTCATGGACTTCAGTAAAGCCTTTGACAAGATACCTTGTGGGAAACTGGTATGAAAGGTGAAGTCACACAGGGTCAGAGGAGAGCTGGCAAGATGGATACAGAACTGGCTTGGCCGTAGAAAGAAGTCTCTCAACACCAGGTTAAATTCCAACAGGTTTAAGAACATAAGAACATAAGAACATAAGAAATAGGAGCAGGAGTAGGCCATCGAGCCCTTCGAGCCTGCCCCGCCATTCAGTAAGATCATAGCTGATCTGTCGTGGCTCAGTTCCACATTCCCGCCCTCTCCCCATAACCCTTAATCCCCTCTCTTATCAAAAACCCATCAACCCGCGTCTTAAAAATATTTAGCGAGGCAGCCTCCACCACTTCAACGGGCAGAGAATTCCAGAGATTCACCACCCTTTGAGTGAAGAAGTCCCTCCTCAACTCTGTTCTAAACTGCCCCCTGCTTATCTTGACGCTGTGCCCCCTAGTCCTACTGCCCTTTCTGCGTGGGAAGAGCCTCTCCACCTCTATCCTATCCATCCCATTCATCATCTTATACGTCTCAATGAGATCTCCCCTCATTCTTCTAAACTCTAACGAGTACAAGCCTGGTTTATTCAGCCTCTCCTCATAGCTCAACCCCCTCAACTCCGGTATCAGCCTAGTAAACGTCCTCTGCACTCCCTCCAAGGCCAAGATATCCTTGCGTAAGTGCAGCGATCAAAACTGCACACAGTACTCCAGCTGCGGCCTCCCCAGTGCCCTATACAGCCGCAGCAAGACCTCCCTACTTTTATATTCAATCCCCCTCGCTATGAAGGCCAGCATCCCATTCACCTTCCTGACCACCTGCTGCACCTGCAAGCTGGGTTTTTGCGACTCATGCACAAGGACCCCGAGGTCCCTCTGCACCGTCGCCTGCTGCAGTTTTTCGCCCTGTAAGTAATAGTCCTTCCTACCATTATTCCTACCAAAGTGGACAACTTCACATTTGCCAACATTAAATTCCATTTGCCAGTTTCTGGCCCATTTGCCCAGCCTATCTAGGTTTATTTGGTAGCGAATGCCATTAGCTTTCGGAGCGTTCCTCCTTCATCAGGTGAGTGGGAATTCTGTTCACAAACAGGGTACATAAAGACACAAAATGAATTTACAGAATAATGGTTGGAATGTGAGTCTTTATACCTAACAAGTCTTTAAAGGTACAGATATTGTGTGTGGAGAGAGCGTTAAGGACAAGTTAAAGAGATGTGTATTGTCTTCAGACAGGACAGTTAGTGAGATTTTGCAAGTCCAGGCAAGTCATGGGGGTTACAGATAGTGTGACATGAACCCAAGATCCCTGTTGAGGTCATCCTCATGTGTGCAAAACTTGGCTATTAGTCTCTGCTCAGCGACTCTGCGCTCTCGTGTGTCATGAAGGCCTCCTTGGAGAACGCTTATCCAAAGATCAGAGGCCTAATGCCTGTGACCGCTGAAGTGCTCCCCAACAGGGAGACAACAGTCTTGCCTGGTGATTGTCGAGCAATGAATGAACACCGCTCAACAATCACCAGGCAAGACTGTTCTCTCCCTGTTGGGGAACACTTCAGCGGTCACAGGCATTCGGCCTCTGATCTTGGGGTAAGCGTTCTCCAAGGCAGCCTTCACAACACACAACAGTACAGAGTCACTGCACAGAGACTGATAGCCAAGTTCTGCGCACATGAGGACGGCCTCAACTGGGATCTTGGGTTCATGTCACACTAACTGTAACCCCCACAGCTTGCCGGGACTTGCAAAATCTCACTTACTCTCCTGTTTGGAGACAATGTGCATCCCTTTAACCTGTGCTTAACGCTCTCCACTCACATTGCCTGTACCTTTAAGATTTGGTTAGCTGTTAAGAACATAAGAAATAGGAGCAGGAGTAGGCCATCTAGCCCTTCGAGCCTGCCCCGCCATTCAATAAGATCATGGCTGATCTGTCGTGGCTCAGTTCCACTTTCCCGCCCTCTCCCCATAATCCTTAATCCCCTCTCCTATCAAAAACCCATCAACCCGCGTCTTAAAAATACCCAGCGAGGCAGCCTCCACCACTTCAACGGGCAGAGAATTCCAGAGATTCACCACCCTTTGAGTGAAGAAGTTCCTCCTCAACTCCGTTCTAAACCGCCCCCCCTTTATCTTGAGGCTGTGCCCCCTAGTCCTACTGTCTTTTTTGAGCGGGAAGAGTCTCTCCACCTCTATCCTATCCATCCCATTCATCATATATGTCTCAATGAGATCTCCCCTCATTCTTCTAAACTCTAACGAGTACAAGCCGAGTTTATTCAGCCTCTCCTCATAGCTCAACCCCCTCAACTCCAGTATCAGCCTAGTAAACCTCCTCTGCACTCCCTCCAAGGCCAAAATATCTTTGCGTAGGTGCGGCGCCCAAAACTGCACACAGTACTCCAGCTGCGGCCTCACCAATGCCCTATACAGCTGCAGCAAGACCTCCCTGCTTTTATATTCAATCCCCCTCGCTATGAAGGCCAGCATCCCATTCGCCTTCCTGACCACCTGCTGCACCTGCAAGCTGGGTTTTTGCGACTCATGCACAAGGACCCCGTGGTCCCTCTGCACCATCGCCTGCTGCAGTTTTTCGCCACGTAAGTAATAGTCCTTCCTACCATTCTTCCTACCAAAGTGGACCACCTCACACTTGCCAACATTAAATTCCATTTGCCATTTCCTGGCCCATTCGCCCAGCCTATCTAGATCCTTCTGCAGACTCTCCACACCCTCCACACAATTTGCCGTTCCCCCAATCTTGGTGTCATCAGCAAATTTCGACACCCTACACTCGGTTCCCTCCTCCAGATCATCTATATAAATGGTAAATAGCTGAGGCCCCAGCACCGACTCCTGGGGCACTCCACTAGTCACCACCCGCCAATCCGAATAGCACCCATTGACCCCCACTCTCTGCCTTCTATTTGACAACCAATCCTCTATCCACGCTAACACCCTACCTCCAACTCCATGTCCCTCGACCTTCTGCAATAACCTCTTGTGAGGTACTTTGTCAAACGCCTTCTGAAAATCCAGAAAGACCACATCCACCGGCTCTCCTCTATCCACCGCCCTAGACACATCCTCATAGAACTCCAGTAAATTTGTCACACACGACTTCCCTTTAATGAAACCGTGCTGCGTCTGCTCTATCAAGCAATTCCCTTCAAGATGCCTCGCAATTTCCTCCTTAATGACGGATTCTAACATTTTACCTACCACAGACGTTAAACTAACCGGCCTATAATTTCCCGCCTTTTGCCTGGCACCCTTCTTAACAACGGCGTAACATTAGCCGTTTTCCAATCCTCCGGCACTTCCCCGGAATCCAGCGACGTCTGGAAAATGACCACCAAGGCATCCACTATCACCTCCGCCATTTCTTTCAGAACCCTCGGATGCATTCCATCCAGTCCTGGGGACTTGTCCACAATCAGCCCCTCCAGTCTGTCGAGCACCGCCTCTCTAGTAACAGTAATGTCATTAAGACCCTCCAGTCCTACCACCTTTCCATCTCTAACACCCGGCAAATTATTCACGTCCTCCTCCGTGAAGACAGAAACAAAAAAGTTATTCAAGACCTTAGCCACATCCCCATCCCCTACCACTAGGTCCCCTTTCTCATCCTGTAAAGGACTAACGTTCACCCTAGCCAGCCTCTTCCTTTTTATATATTTATAAAAACTCTTGCTATCCTTTTTTATATTAAGCGCTAGCCCAGCTTCATAGTTTGTCCTACCCTTCTTTATCAACTTCTTTGTCAATCTTTGTTGACATTTAAACCTCTCCCAATCCTCTTCTCGCCCACTACTCTTAGCTACTCTAAATTCCTCCGCTTTTAATTTAACACTTTCCTTCACCTCCTTCGTTATCCACAGCTTATTACCTCTCCTCCTACTGTCCTTTTTGACCATCGGAATAAATTTCCGCTGAGCACCAAGAAAGATCTCCTTAAAGATCCTCCACTGCTCCTTAGCAGACCCTCCCTCCAACGCACTCCCCCAGTCCACATTCGCCAATTCTTCTCTCATCCTACCGTACTCCCCTCTGTTCAAACAAAGGACGCGTGTCCGGGAACCCACTTTCTCCTCCTCCATCTGCACCAGAAACTCCACCATACAATGATCACTCTCCCCAAGAGGATCCTTCACCGCAAGGTCCCTAATTCTACCCGCCTCATTACATAGCACGAGATCCAAGATAGCTCTCTCCCTCGTCGGCTCCAACACACACTGTTCGAGGAAACTATCCCGGCAGCATTCCAAGAACTCCTCCTCGAGCCCACCGCGTCCAACATGGGTCGACCAATCAATATGCAGATTGAAATCCCCCATAACTACGGCCGTCCCATTCCTGCACGCCACACTTATTTGCACGTTAACAGCCCGCCCCACCTCCAGATCATTATTCGGGGGCCTATAGACGACACCCATCAGCGTCTTCCTCCCTTTGCTGTTCCTAATCTCCACCCACAACGATTCGCATTCCAATCATCATTCTGTAAATTTGAGTTTGTGTCTTTATATACCCTGTTTGTGAACAGAACCCGCCTGACGAAGGAGCAACACTCTAAAAGCTAGTGGTGTTTGCTACCAAATAAACCTGTTGGACTTTAACCTGGTTTTGTGAGAATTCTTACGGTGTTTTACCCCAGTCCAATGCCAGCATCTCCACATCTTGGCCATAGACAGAGAGTAGCGGTGGAAGGGTGCTTCTATGAATGGAAGATTGTGACTAGCGGTGTTCCACAGGGATCAGTCCTGGGACTTTTGTTGTTCATAGTTTATATAAACAATTTGGGGGAAAATGTAGCTGGTCTGATTAGTAATTTCACAGACAACACAAAAATTTTTGGAGTAGCAGATAGTGAAGAGGATTGTCAGAGGATAAAGGCTGGTTGGAGAATTGGGTGGAGAAATGGCAAGTGGAGTTTAATCTGGACAAGTGGGAGGTAATGTATTTTGGAAGGCTGAAGGGCCTGTTTCTGTCCTGTACTGTTCTTTGTTACTGTGGAAAATGTTAATTTTACACTTGGCTAATATTATTGATTTTCATTAATGGAGAGTAACATTGGTAAGTTGTGTTTGGGTATAAAAACAATATCTTCCTTATTCCTATCAGCCTCCCAGCTGGCAGGGATGGGCTAAACTTGCCCCAATTGAGTTTAGTCTTGGTGAACTCTTTCATCATCTATGCACAGTCTGCTATCACCAATTGTTATGTTCTATAGTTGCAGACTGACTGTTGTAAATTAAAGTCAGATCCAGAGGTGACTCGATTCAAATTCCTCTGAATATGTCCAAGGAAATGTTTATTTATTTATTGAAAACTATTTTAATGTAGGAAACTGGTTTGATTTGTTTCTATTTGTGTATTGTGACATTGATAAAAACTGATATTTATAGTAAATATATTTTCATCCTTTTTCTTGTCCTTGCTGCCCCTTTTCCTCCTGTTCATTTGTCCTCTTTTTGGTTTTTCTCTCAGTTAATTAATCAGTTTCCATTTAAATGTTTTTATTACTTTTCCAAACTTTTGAAATATTTATTTTTCCATTTACTTTGGAAAGTGTTAATTTTGAAAGTAGGAGTAACTTGATTATTTGGTGGAATTTGGATCAAAAAGCAACATGAAGCTACCTTTCATCTCAACCAAACGTATCATTGATAAAACGCTGTCAACCTTTATTGTGTTGATCAATGTTAATGATAAGAAGGCTGCCAATAAATATTCTTGATATTTACTCATTTAAATTTCAAAAGGGCAACTTAATTAATATTTTAAAATTTAGGTCACAGAAATTTATAAAAATCTTTTCAGATCAAACCTAATCAATTGCTCGCAAATATAAGTTTTCTGTCATGAATGGCGTTGCATTTAGTTATTGCATTGCATGCATTGCATTGCATTTAATTAATCCTTATTAATAAGGATAGAGGATTGGCTGTCTAATGGAAGAGAGTTGGCATCAATGGGTGCTATTCTGATTGGCAGTTGGTGACCAGTGGAGTGCTGCAGGGATCGGTGCTGGGGCCTCAACTATTTACCATTTATATAGACGACCTGGAGGAGGGGGCTGAGTGTAGGGTGATGAAATTTGCTGATGACACAAAGATGAGGGGAAAAGCAAATTGCGTGAAGGGTGTGGAAAGTCTGCAGAGGGATCTGGATAGGCTGAGCGAGTGGGTGAGGACCTGGCAGATGGAGTATAATGTTGGCAAGTGTGAGGTTATCCACTTTGGCAGGAATAATAGTAGAAGGGATTATTATTTAAAAGGCAAAAAGCTGCAGCATGCTACGGTGCAGAGGGACCTGGGGGTCCTTGTGCATGAGTTGCAAAAACCCAGTCTGCAGGTGCAGCAGGTGATCAAGAAGGCGAATGGGATGTTGGCCTTTATAGCGAGGGGGATAGAATATAAAAGCAGGGAGGTCTTGCTGCAACTGTACAGGGCACTGGTGAGGCCGCAGCTGGAGTACTGTGTGCAGTTTTGGTTGCCGCATTTGCGAAAGGATATATTGGCCTTGGAAGGAGTGCAGAGGAGGTTCACTAGGCTGATACTGGAGATGAGGGGGTTGGACTATGAAGAGAGACTAAATAGACTAGGTCTGTACTCGTTGGAGTTTAGAAGGATGAGGGGGGATCTCATTGAGACGTATAAGATAATGAAGGGGATGCTTAGGGTAGAGGTAGAGAGATTCTTCCCGCTTAGAAAGGACAGCAGGACTAGAGGTAACAGCCTCAAGATAAGGGGGGGACAGTTTAGAACAGAGTTGAGGAGGAAC
This sequence comes from Carcharhinus amblyrhynchos, assembly GCF_965287045.1. NCBI lineage: Eukaryota > Metazoa > Chordata > Chondrichthyes > Carcharhiniformes > Carcharhinidae > Carcharhinus > Carcharhinus amblyrhynchos. The sequence goes on from NC_137325.1 coordinate 258,329, forward strand.
TTCTTCACTCAAAGGATGGTGAATCTCTGGAATTCTCTGCCCGTTGAAGTGGTGGAGGCTACCTCGTTGAATATATTTAAGTCACAGGTAGGTAGGTTTCTGATAGACAAGGGAATTAAGGGTTATGGGGAGAAAACGGGAAAGTGGAACTGATCCACTCCAGATCAGCCATGATCTTATTGAATGGCGGGGCAGGCTCGAAGGGCTAGATGGCCTACTCCTGCTCCTATTTCTTATGTTCTTGTGTTATGTTCTTATTCCATCATTCCCTTTATTGAGAAAGATATATTATGTTTCTATAGATGAATGTGATCTTGGAGAGAGCAAATTGTTCACCATTTGACACACGTCCTGTTTTACAGAGTCAATCAAAGTGTAACACAAACCTCCAATTTACTGACACCAGTTATCTTCTAGCACCAGTTTCACTCTGATACGTTGCCACAACATAAGTGTTGGGATAAAAAAATGGGTTAGGTGGAAAAATCTATCAAAATGACATCATTGCTTGAGAAAAACTGGAAATGCTGGAGTGGGGATTTCTTTTCTTTTGATACAGTTTTCAACCCCCATAAATATGTTTTGTTCAGGTTTTAAAGGCAGGAAATAATCACTAACAATAATAATCAATAGTTTGAATTTGTCTCAGAATAATTATTCTGTGAGGTACTGATGAATTTTCAGATCTACTTTCAGTGGAATCTTATTTTCATTTTTTATTCAGATGTACAGAATAAAATCTTCAGATTGATTAATGATGACCAGAACTTTCAAAATGTTCACTCTGGTTGGATCTTCAGGACCTGCTGATGGAGCAGTCCTGCTGCTGGCTTCCTGGGAAGGAGGCCACAGAATCCTGACTTATCTTTACACAGATTGGAAAACAAAACAAACTTACATTTTGATTGTAACATATTTTGCTCACAAAATGAGACCTGCAGCATTGAAAACGTGGGCACTATCAAGCTAGATTTCTTAAACTATTTCCAGAAGATTTCGGTGGCATTTGAAATGTAACCTCACAGAATCCATAACATTAAACCTCACAAAATATTGTGAAAAGATGCAGCAATCCAATCCCCTGTTTAATTAATACATTTGCTTTGCTAAACCTTGTCAAACATTTGCTATGGAAATGAATCCACATCAGTATTCTATTGTCCATGACTTTATTGACAGCTGCAGTTAGATATGGATATTCTGCTAGTGGAATATGGGGGCATTAAAATGCATTTTTCAAGCATTAAATCATTTCTTACAATGAGAATGCAAGTCTGTTTAGTCATTCAAATTCTCCAGCTGTTATTGGTCAGAAAACATCAAATGAACACACAGGTGATGTCTCCATAGACTACAAGAAAGGAACTAATTGATAAGCTCTGTAAAAATTTCAGTCTGCCTCCCCTGAACTCCTCCTGATCAAACGCAGTTACAGAAAGAAAATACAAAAGATTTGTTGTTTCTGAAGAATTATTTTATCAACTATTTTTTAATTTATGGGATGTGGGTGTCACTGTCTAAGCCAGTATTTATCGCCCATCCCTAACTTCCCCTTGAGAAGGTGGCGGTGAATTGCCTTCTTGAACCACTGCAATCCATGTAACGTAGGCACACCCACAGTGCTGTTATAGGAGGGAGTTCCAGGATTTTGACCCAATGACAGTGAAGGAAAGGCCCATATGTTTCCCAATCAAGATGGTGAATGACTTGGAGGGGAAGCCCTGGGCGGTGGAGTTCCTATGTGTCTTGTGCTCTTGTCCTTCTAGATGGTAGTGGTTGTGGGTTTGGAGAGCGCTGCCTCAGGAGCCTTGGTGAGTTCATACTTAACAGCCACTGTAAAATGTTCATATTATTAATAATATTGGACAAATCCACAAAAACGAGTAAACGGAGTGACCGGCCATCAGACTGTCAGCTTCACTTTGTTTCCAAGAAGAGGAATGACTATCAGTGCTGGAAATCCAAAATGAAAGAGCAGAACAAGTCCATTGACATCAGTGAAGAGAGTGGTGGCTTCAGGGGACCCTTCCCCTGCCGGCTGATTGGCTGCACTAACTTTGAGGGAAGATCAGCCAAACTAAGTGCTGCTCAGCTGCAGGCGTTTGATAGGCCGGGGTAGACCTTCTCTGGGATAGAGAAAGCCAGCTCACCAACAACTAGTGACAGCAGTTCTATTGAAAATGGTGCATGATGGCATTAACTGCACAGTTTAGGGCCCGAGTTGATGGAGTGGGTGGAGACGGTTAATGGACTTCCTACCGCAGACTCCAGGAGGTGGAGACAGGAAGCTTGCAGGACCCCCGTGTGCCTCCCTCCCACCTGATGAAATGTTTCTCTGCCCCAAACTCACCACAAACGAGGGCATTAAATTTTGCACAATATTTATCTTGGAATGAGCTGAGATAATACGCAGATGTCTGAAATAATATGATCTGAAAGAGGACACGCACACGGGCACACTCATTCTCACAACACATTCAATGAACAAAGATCAAAGAAAATTACAGCACAGGGAAAGGCACTTCAGCTCCCTCCCCCCCCCCGCAAGCCTGCACTGAACCTGCTGCCCAACTGAACAAAACCCCCTACCCTTCCAGGGACCATATCCCTCTATTCCCATCCTATTTGTGTATTCATCAAGATGCCTTGTAAAAGTCACTACCGTATCTGCTTTCACTACCTCCCCTGGTAGTGAGTTCCAGGCACCCATCACTCCCTGCGTAAGAAGCTTGCCTTGTGCATCTCCTTTAAACTTTGCCCCTCGCACCTTAAATCTGTGCCCCCTACTAACTGATTCTTCCACCCTGGGAAAAAGCTCCTGATTATCCACTCTGTCCATGCCCCTCATAATCATGTAGACTTCTATCAGGTTGCGTCTGTCATTCCAGTGAGAACAAACCAAGTTTCTCCAACCTCTCCTCATAGTTAATGCTCTTCATACCAGGCAACATCCTGGTAAATCTTTTCTATACACTCACCAAAGCCTCCACATCCTTCTGGTAGCGTGGTGACTAGAATGGAACACTATATTCCAAGTGTGGCCTAACTAAGGTTCTATAAAGCTGCAACATGACTTGCCAAAGTTTAAACTCAATGCCCCGGCCAATGAAGGCCTGTGACCTGTATACCCATACATCCAGATCCTTGGGTATGTGGAAGTGCATGACAAAATAGGACTGAGTCAGCACTGCTTTGTCAAGGGGAGGTCATGTCTGACAAATCTGTTAGAGCTCTTTGAGGCGGTAACAAAGAAGTTAGATAAAAGAGAACCAGTGAAAGTGATTTATTTAGATTTCCAAAAGGCCTTTGACAAGGTGCCACATAGGAGATTGTTAAATAAATTAAGTGTCCATGGTGTTAAGGGTAAGATCTTGGCATGGATAGAGGATTGGCTGACTGGCAGAAGGCAGAGAGTGGGGATGAAGGGGTCTTTCTCAGGATGGCAGCCACTGACTAGTGGTGTGTCTCAGGGGTCAGTGCTGGGACCACAGCTTTTCACAATATACGTTAATGATTTGGAAGAAGGAACTGAAGGCACTGTTGCTAAGTTTGCAGATGATACAAATATATGTGGAGGGACGGGTAATATTTGAGGAAGCAGGAGGCTGCAGAAGGACTTGGACAGGTTAGGAGAGTGGGCAAAGAAGTGACAAATGGAATAGAATGTGGAAAAATGTGAGATTATGTACTTTGGAAGGAAAAATGGAGGCATAGACTATTTTCTAAATGGGGAAATGCTTAGGAAATCAGAAATCCAAAGGGACTTGGGAATCCTTGTCCAAGATTCTCTCAAGGTTAAAATGCAGGTTCAGTCGGCAGTTTGGAAGGCAAATGCAACATTGGCATTCATGTCGAGGGGGCTGGAATACAAAAGCAGGGATGCACTTCTGAGGCTGTATAAGGCTCTGGTCAGACCCCATTTGGAGAATTGTGAGCACTTTTGGGCCCCATAACTAAGGAAAAATGTGCTGGCCTTGGAAAGGGTCCAGAGAGAGGTTAACAAGAATGATCCCTAGAATGAAGAGCTTTACGTATGAGGAATGGTTGAGGACTCCGGGTCTGTGGAGTTTAGAAGGATGAGGAGGATCTTACTGAAACTTACAGGATAATGTGAGGCCTGGATGGAATGGACAAGGAGAGGATGTTTCAACTAGTGGGAAAAATTAGAAGGAGGGAGTATAAAAACGAAGAGGTTATGTTGCAGCTGTATAAGGTGCTGATGAGGCCACTCCTGAAGTACTGTGTACAGTTTTGGTTTCCTTACTTGAGAAAGGATGTATTAGCACTTGAGGGGGTGCAAAGGAGATTCCTGGGGATGATTCCGGAGTTGAAAGGGTTGGCTTATGAGGAGACACTGAGTAGACTGGGGCTATACCCATTGGAATTCAGAAGAATGAGGGGAGATATTGTAGAAACATATAAGATAATGAAGGGAATCAATAAGGTAGAAGCAGGAAGATTGTTTCCACTGGCGGGCGAAACTGGAACTAATGGGCATGTCCTCAAAATAGGGGGGAGCAGATTTTGATTTGAGTTGAGGAGGAACTTCTTCACACAAAGGGTTGTGAATCTGTGGAATTCCCTGCCCAGTGAAGCAGTTGAGGCTCCCTCATTGAATATTTTTTTAAGGCAAGATAGATAAATTTTTGAACTGTAAAGGAATTAAGGGTTATGGTGAGTGGGCGGGTAAATGGAGCTGAGTCCACAAAAAGATCAGCCATGATCTTATTGAATGGCGGGGCAGGCTCGAGGGGCCAGATGGCCAACTTCTGCCTCTTGTTCTTATGTTCTTATACCCGCTCACAAACACAAAAAGATAGGATTGGGAAATTTTACAACAGTAAAAAACTTAAGAAAGGTATCAAAGATGTAGATATCAGTATATGTGTTTGCCAAAGACCAGAAAGTCAGAATCTAGTGCGAGTCCCTTCATAGAGGAGTACAGTTCGGGTGGGCTAGTTAGAGCAGGAGTTAGAGAATTTCTTTAAAGGTGATGCAGTGAGATGTGGTTATTCTACAAAGACTTGGTCCGTTCAACAGACAATGACAAGAATCTTCCAGAAATCAGGTTTCGAGGAGGATTAGACTTTCTACAGGTTGTTGCTCAGCTCTGAGTCCTGCTGTGATGTATGGAGGCTGCAGGCTGAACCACAAACTGCGGTGCTAGTGTAGAAATATCATCTAAAAACTTACCAAAGCTCAGCTGGAGGATTGAGAATCACAAAATCGTAAATTTAAGATGATTGGCAAAATCAGCAACATTGAGATGAAGAAAAACAGTTTTATGCAACGAGTAGTCAGATTCTGGAATGTTCTGCCTGAGAGAGTGATGGAGGAAAATGCTGTTGTGGCTTTAAATGGGAATTGGATAACTGGCTACAGAGAAATTGCAGGTGTTGGGGGAAAGAACAAACGATTGGAACTGGCTACTTTTCTCTCACAGGGATCCAAAACCGACATGATGGACTGATTCGCCTCCATTTGTGTGATAACAATTATGTGATTCCATAAATCCTGATAAGAACATGACCATTGAATGCTTATTTGGATCCTAACTCTGCACACTGACAATTACCTCTCCCTTAAACCGTAATTCCAATCAATGGAGTTCTTAACCAGTCCGGTTTGAGGAGGTGACAGGAAGTTGGATGAGGACAATGCAGTCATAGAACTATCTGATAGGCTCATGGAAACAGATTGTAGCTATCAAAAGGATGTTGGATAAATTCTTGAAGAAAAAAACACTTTCAGGATGCAGGAAAGACCAGAAAACTGGAAATAACTTTGAAAGAGTCAGTCTGGTATCAATGGACTGAATGGCCTCCTCCTTCTGTGTTGTGATATTCCAAAATGCTACAAAATGTGATAAACAGCATTAATTAATCAAAATCCTAAAACAAAAAGAAGTATTGACATTTCTTTACGATGAAGGATCATCCAGATGCAAAACATTGGCTCTATTCTCTCTCCAGAGATGCTGTCAGACCTGCTGAGATTTTCCAGCATTTTCTGTTTCCGTTTCAGATTCCAGTATTTTGCTTTTTATATATCCTCCAGCAGTGAGACTTCACTGAGATGCATTCTGGCAGAAGTCAAGCACAGTCACCTCGCCTGAATAGTGGGAAGCAGAGGAAGTGATGTCAAGGAGCGGTGAAGTCTGAAACGCCACATTTGTGTTTCTCTGCCTCCCCACGACCAAAAGAAAGGCACAGATATCACGGGTCAGAAAGTGACATGAGACCAACGGACATAGCCGATTGGTGAGTAAGTCCTGGTAGGTATTTCCAAACCATATTAAATTAAAACTCATTGTTTTGGCAAGGGTAGGGAATTATTTGCTTTATTTATTTTGAAAAGAAATAAAGTTTTTAAACTTAAAGGGGTTAGTCATGTCAGGAAAGCTCAAAACTCTTGTTTGCTCTTCTTGCTCCATGTGGAAAGCCGGGCACATTCCCAATGTCTGGGGCCAGCACGTGTGCAGGAAGTGTGTCCAGCTGAAGCCGGACGGCTGGGGACACAGGAGCATCTGTGAGTCTGAGAGCATTACGGATAGTACATTTAGGGAAGTGGGTCACACTGCGGCTGAAGGGACTTGACGAAGGAAAAGAATGGGTGACTACCAGACAGTCCAAGAGATGTAGGTAGGTACTTCAGGAGCCCCCTGGGTCTCGCTCACACATCAGGATAGCATTTTGGAGGTGAATGAGGGCACTGGATCTTCCAGGCAGTGCGGACAGAGCAAAGCTTCTGGCACCACAAGCAGCCTGCCTTTACAGGAGGGGGCCGGGCAAGAGAGGCAGGGCAATAGTAATAGGGAGTTCTATAGCCAGGGGTACAGATAGGCACGACTGCAGCCATCAACAAGACTCCAGGATGGTATGGAGAATCACTGAATGGCTGCAGAGCATTCTGAAGGGGAAGGGTGATAGGGCACAGGTCATAATATATGTTGGTACCAATGACATAGATAGAAAGAGGGATGAGGTCTTGCATCAAGAATTCAGGGAGTTCGGCATTAGACTAAGGAGCAGGACCTCTTGGATTGTAATCTCAGGATTACTCTCAGTGCCACGTGCTAGCAATCACAGAAATAGGAGCATATTGAATGGGGAAGGTGGGACCTGCACAAATGGAACAGTCTACAACTGACCCAGAACAAGGTCCTTGCGGGACAATTTGCGAGTGCTGCTAGGAGGAGTTTACACTAATTTGGTAAGGGGAGGGAGAGACTGTTAGTAGAATAAGGGCACAGAATCATACAGCAAAATAAACAAGTCAGAGGGAGTGCAGCTGTATTAAGTTTGAAGGGAATAAGGCCAGGCTGGATGGCGTCTATTTTAACACCAGGAGTGTTGCAGGTAAAATGGGTGAGTTGAGGGTGATGATTGACGTGTGAAAGTGTGATAGAGCCGCCATCACAGAGACATGGTTAAAGGACGGACACGATTGGCAACTCAACATTCCGGGATATAGAATCTTCAGGCGAGGCAGGAGAGGAGGTAAAAGAGGACGAGGGATTGTATTATGAGTCCAGGAGTCAGTTACTGCAGTAAGGAGGGATGATATCTTGCAGGGCGGCATCAAATGGCACTTTGTGGGTAGAGCTTAGGAATAAAAAAGGGGCAGCCACATTGTTAGGTGTTTATTATTGACCCATAGACAGTCAGAGGGATATTGAGGAACAAATCTGTGCTCAGTTTGTGTTGGTGTGTAAAAACAATAACAATAGGGTCAACTTTCCGAACATTAACTGGGATATATATAGTGTGAAGGGCTTGGGGGGAGTAGATTTCTTGAAATGCATACAGGAGAATTTTTAAAATCAAAATGTGGAGGGTCCAACAGGGGAGGGAAGTGTGCTGGACCTGATTCTGGGGAATGAAGCTGGACAGGTGGCTGAGATGGTGATGGTGGAACATTTTAGTAATAGCGATCACAACATGGTACAACTTAAATTAGTTATGGGCAAAGAAATAGACATAAGAACATAAGAAATAGGAGCAGGAGTAGGCCATCTAGCCCTTCGAGCCTGCCCCGCCACTCAACAAGATCATGGCTGATCTGTCGTGGCTCAGTTCCACATTTCCGCCCTCTCCCCATAACCCTTAATCCCCTCGCTTATCAAAAACCCATCAACCTGCGTCTTAAAAATATTTAGCGAGGCAGCCTCCACCACCTCAACGGGCAGAGAATTCCAGAGATTCACCACCCTTTGAGTGAAGAAGTTCCTCCTCAACTCCGTTCTAAACCGCCCCTCCTTTATCTTGAGGCTGTGCCCCCTAGTCCTACTGTCTTTTTTGAGCGGGAAGAGTCTCTCCACCTCTATCCTATCCGTCCCATTCATCATCTTATACGTCTCAATGAGATCTCCCCTCATTCTTCTAAACTCTAACGAGTACAAGCCTAGTTTATTCAGCCTCTCCTCATAGCTCAACCCTCTCAACTCCGGCATCAGCCTAGTAAACCTCCTCTGCACTCCCTCCAAGGCCAAAACATCTTTGCGTAAGTACGGCACCCAAAACTGCACACAGTACTCCAGCTGCGGCCTCACCAATGCCCTATACAGCTGCAGCAAGACCTCCCTACTTTTATATTCAATCCCCCTCGCTATGAAGGCCAGCATCCCATTTGCCTTCCTGACCACCTGCTGCACCTGCAAGCTGGGTTTTTGCGACTCATGCACAAGGACCCCGAGGTCCCTCTGCACCGTCGCCTGCTGCAGTTTTTCGCCCCGTAAGTAATAGTCCTTCCTACCATTCTTCCTCCCAAAGTGGACCACCTCGCACTTGCCAACATTAAATTCCATTTGCCAGTTCCTGGCCCATTCGCCCAGCCTATCTAGATCCTTCTGCAGACTCTCCACATGACAGACCAGTTATCTTCTATGAATCTGAACAGCTAGTACTTCATCACGCAGAAATATCAAAACCAATCAAATAACTTTCTGTTCACTTCTTGTGTGATAAATGGTCATGTCACACGCAATGTATAGATTTTACCAGGATGTGTTCATGGAATCAAACAGTGCAGAAGAGGCCCTTCAGCCCATCTAGTCCACATCAACACATTAGAAATACCTGAACTCCCACCTAATCCCATCTGCCAGCACTTGGCTCAAAGTCCTGAATGTTATGATGTGCCAAATGCTCATCCAGATACTTTTTAAAGGATGTAAGACATCCCACCTCTATCACCCTCCCAGGCAGCTTATTCCAGACCCTCACCACTCTCTGGGTAAAAAGGTTTTTCTTCACATACCCCCCTAAACCTCCTGTCCCTCACCTTGAACCTATGTCCTCTTGTGACCAACCCTTCAACTAAGGGGAACAGTTGCTCCTTATCCACTATGTCCATGTCTCTCATAATCTTGAATATCTTGATCAGGTAGTCCCTCAGTCTTCTCTGCTCCAACAAGAACAACCCAAGCCTATCCAACCTCTCTTCATAACCTAAATGTTCCATTCCAGGCGGCATCCTGGTGAGTCTCCTCTGCACCCCGTCCAGTGCAATCACATCCTTCCTGTAATGTGGTGACAAGAACTGTACACAGTACTCCAGGTGTGGCCTCATCAAAGTTCCATACAACTCCATCATGACTGCTTTTGTAATCTGTGCCTTGACTGATAAAGGCAAGTGTCCCATGTGCTCTTTTTACCATCCTACTAACATGCCCTTCCACTCTCAGAGACCTGTAAACAAACACAGCAAGGTCCCTTTGTTCCACAGAACTTCCTAGTGTCCCACCATTCAATGAACACTTTCTTGTCAAATTACTCCTTACATGGGGAATAATCTCATGCTTTTCAGGTTAAAATTCCACCTGCTACTAATCTGCCCATTTGACCAATCATCTGCATCTTTTTGTAGCCTAAGGCATTCTGCCTTAGTCTTAACCACCTGTCCAATCTTTGTGTCATCCACAAACTTACTAATCTTATCCCCCCACATAGTCATCAATGTCATTTATATAAATGACAAATAATAGGGGCCCAGCACAGATCCGTGTGGTACGGCCACTGGACACTGGCTTCCAGTCACTAAAGCAGCCTTCTGTCATCATTTCTGCCTCCTACAACTGGGCCAATTTTGAATCCACTTTATCAAATTACTCTGTATCCCATGTGAATTTGCCTTCTTTACAAGTCTCCCATGTGGGATCTTGTCAAAGGCTTTGATATAAACGACATCAATTGCACTACCCTCATCTGAACACCTGGTCACCTCCTCAAAAAATTCAAACAAACTTGGTGGGCGTGACCTACCTCTGATGAAGCCATGTTGACCATCTCTGATCAAGCTTTGTTTCTCCAAGTGGAACTAGATGCTCCCCATCGGAACTTTCTCCAGTAGTTTCCCGACCATTGATGTGAGACTCACTGGTCTGTAGTTCCCTGGTTTATCATTTCAACCTTCTTAAATAGTAGAACAACAGTAATTGTTCTCTAGTCATCTGACAACTCCCCTGTGGCCAGAGAAGAAATGAAAATTTGGGTCAAAGCTTTTGTAATTTCCTCCCTTGCCTCCCATAGTACTTATAGCACAATTCATTTAGACCTGGAGATTTATCCACTTTTAAGGCTGGCAACACCTCCAATATCTTATCCTTCCCTCTGACAACTTGTTCAAGAATCTCAGTTTCTCTCCCTGAATTCCATACCATTGTCCTCATTCTCTTGGTCACCTCTCAGCCTCCTACGTTCCAGAGGAAAAGTCCCAGTCTATCCAGCCTCTCCTTATAACTCAAACCACCAAGTCCCGGTAGCATCCTAGTAAATCTTTTCTGCACTCTTTCTAGTTTAATAATATCCTTTCTATAATAGGGTGACCAGAATTTCACACAGTATTTCAAGTGTGGCCTTACCAATGTCTTGTACAACTTCAACAAGACGTCCCAACTCCTGTATTCAATGTTCTGATCGATGAAACCAAGCATGCCGAATGCTTTCTTTACCACTCTGTCCACCTGTGACTCCACTTTCAAGGAGGTATGAACCTGTACCCCTAGGTTTCTTTGTTCTGTAACGCTCCCCAACACCCTATCATTAATTGAGTGAGTCCTGCCCTGGTTCAATCTACCAAAATGCATTACTTCGCATTTGTCTAAATTAAACTCCATCTGCCATTCGCCAGCCCACTGGTCCAATTTATCAAGATCCTGCTGCAATTGGAGATAATCTTCCTCACTGTCCATCATGCCACCAATCTTGGTGTCATCTGCAAACTGCTAACATGCCCTCTTATTCTCTTCCAATCATTAATATAAATGACAAATAACAGTAGACCCAGCACTGATCCCTGAGGCACACCACTGGTCACAGGCCTCCAGTTTGAAAAGCAACTCTCCAAAACCACCCTCACAGAAGCCAATTTTGTAACCATTTAGATACCTCACTCTGGATCCCGTGTGATTTAATTTTATGCAACAATCTACCATGCGGTACCTTGTCAAAGGCCTTGCTAAAGTCCATGTAGACAACATCAACTGCACTGCTCTCACCTACCTTCTTGGTTACCTCTTCAAACAACTCAATTAAATTTAACCCCATGCATTTACTCTAGCTAATCCCCCTGACACTAAGGTACAATTTACCATGGCCAGTCCAACTAAGCCACACACCTTTGGACATGGGAGGAAACCAGGGCATCCAGAGGAAACCCATGCAGACACAGGGAGAATGCACAAACTCCACACAGACAGTAACCTGAGGTTGAAATTAAACTGTGGTCCCTGGCATTGTGAGGGAGCAGTGCTAACCACTGTGCTCCATGGGAAAAGAATGCTGATTGATTGACAAGTAGACTCTGATTGGTAGAGGAGTTGCCATGGAGAATGCATCAGGGAACAACTAATTGCCAAACTATTGTTTAAATTCAAGCAGGTTGACTCTGGTCAAGGCATTGTCATGGGTCAAATCTGATTGGTTAAGACATTGCCAAAAGAATGAACCATGACTGTCCCTAAACTTCTGTTTAGTTGGGTGGCACAGTGGTAGATTTGATCTGATTTATTATTGGCACTTGTATTAATATACAGTGAAAAGTATTGTTTCTTGTGTGCTATATAGACAAAACATACTGTTCATAGAGAAGGAAGAGAGAATATAGAATGTAGTGTTATTCAGAGCTAAGGTATAGAGAAAGATCAACTTAATGCAAGGTAGGTCCATTCAAAAGTCTGATGACAGCAGGGAAGAAGTTGTTCTTGAGTCGGTTGGTACGTGACCTCAGACTTTTGTATCTTTTTCCCGATGGTAGGTGGTGGAAGAGAGAATGTCCGGGGTGCTTGGGGCCCTTAATAATACTGGCTGCTTTGCCGAGCCAGCGGGAAGTGTAGCCAGTGGCAATGGATGGGAGGCTGCCTCACAGCACCAGGGACCTGTGTTCGAATCCCAGCTTGGGTCACTGTCTGTGTAGACTCTGCACATTCTTCTGTGTCTGCATGGGTTTCCTCAGGGTGTGCTGGCTTTCTCCCACAGTCTGAAAGACGTGCTGTTTAAGTGCATTGGCCATGCTAAATTCTCCCTGGTGTACCCGAACAGGCGCTGGAGTGTGGCGACTTGGGGATTTTCACAGCAACTTCATTGCAATGTTAATACAAGCCAACTTGTGACACTGATAAATATACTTTAGTTGAAAAGGCACATCACATGGATACAATCCTTCTATCCGCAAAGGACAAGGCCCTATGCATGAACATATGTGGCTTTGAGCATGGATAAGTGAGTCACACTACGAGTTTGAGTGATAATCCTAAATGTGATTCAGTATAACTGTTAGCACAATCAGGATTGTTTAGCATGTGCTGCCCAATTGCAGAGTCACATCTGATGTTGAACATAATGGCTGGAACTTTACCATTCTGCCCACCATGGGAATCAGAGGGGGTGAGAGGTGGACAATGGAATGGTCTATTGACCTCGGACAAGATTTTTTGGTTTTGGGATGTGCATGGCTGTAAAATCCTGCCTACTATATTGGGTTTTGCAGGCACAGGCTGCTTGGGTAGAGTCAATATTTTGTCTGTTGTGAATGGTTGAAGGGAATTATTGTTTGATACAATCCATCAGTTGTTGGGACTAAGGGCCTACGTATGATGCATCGCATTGGCACTGAAATTCATATATCGTGTTGCATAGCATCCATTTGCCAACCAATCAGCACCCCCTTCATGTGCAGTATCGATTGTTGTTCCATTTACAATTGGTATTCCTTGTGAATCTATTCTAATGAGTACAAGATGAAAAGTTTCAAAAACATGTGTCATTTTTCAGTGCATTCAAATTCTAAAAATACAAATTCTAAATTTACCAAAAATTTTTTTTCTTGAATAAAATCGCTTTCAGAAATTATTGAAATCATTGTTGATTATTATTCAGGGCTAATTGAGAGAGGGAAAATAATGCTATTGATCTCTGTTCACTTTCTGCCAACTTGGTACTTATATTATTTAATATTCTGATCTGAGCCACTTTGTTGAAATTCCTTCTTTTGATTCCATTTGGATAAGTTCCAAACCCATAATCCTATCAACTGAAGATGCAACCAACCAAATAAGGTAGGGAATACCACTGCCTCTCTCAGGCCATCAGTATCCATTAGCAGAGAGCAATCTGCATTCAATCTATGTCAACATCGTCAGACTGAACCAACAGTGTATTCACACTTGCTTAGATTGTGAATGGGACAAATTCAAAGGTTTAAAGTACGCAGCTTCAGGCATAAAAATTTTACTTATCTTAAAATAACTATCATTAAGAAAGCTGATAAGGAAATGTTAATGTTTAAAGACTCCACTATACTGTAATGTTTGATTGAGGGTTTATTGTGTTTGTATGAATTGTGCCCTGTTGTCCAGTGAGTTCACTGACTGAAAGACTGCAAAAATGTCACAGGGCGACGGTAAAGGTTTTAATAAGAACATACATAAGAACATAAGAAATAGGAGCAGGAGTAGGCCATCTAGCCCTTCGAGCCTGCCCCGCCATTCAATAAGATCATGGCTGATCTGTCGTGGCTTAGTTCCACATTCCCGCCCTCTCCCCATAACTGTTACAAGAAAGGTGCAATCATTTTGTTCAGAAATATTTGCAATGTAGATTTGATTGAACGTTGATGAAGCCAGTCATTTTGCTATAAATCTACAAATTAACATCTTGGATTTGGAGCACAAAGGTTTATATTTGTTTTTAATTGTGTGTCAATTGTCTATTCACGTAAAGTCTGAGCTGTGAGCCATGTTAACTACACTCTAAGGTAGAAAGGGTCAGAGTTGTCAAAAATAAGACTTTATTACCGAATGTAAATTAAACTACTGAGCACAATGTCAGGGGTTTAATCTGTTAACTTGTTTGCACTACGTATAATGTGAATATTAACCATACGGCAGAAAGTATTTCGCAGACATAATGTTTTTGAATAATCTATAAAAATGGGAAGTATTTTCTTTCTGTCGTAGTAATAAAGCCCTGTTAGAAATAAAACAGAAAATGCTGGAAACACTAATCAGGTCAGGCGGCATCTGTGAATGATTTTTCATCAGAACAGAAAAATATTCAGCACCAACTGATGCGTAGCAAATACAAACCTGTTGGAAAACATAGAACGTAGAACACTACAGCACAAACAGGCCCTTCGGCCCACGGGTTGCGCCGATCACATCAACACCTACCAATCTATAGACCTATCTATAACCCCCAATCCCATTAAATCCCATATACTCATCCAGGAGTCTTTTAAAAGACCCCAGCGAGTTCGCCTCCACCACCACTGACAGCATCCGATTCCATTCACTCACCACCCTCTGAGTGAAAAACTTACCCCTAACATCACTTCTGTACTTGCCTCCCCGCACCTTAAACCTGTGTCCTCTCGTAGTGACCATTTCAACCCGGGGAAATAGCCTCTGAGAATCCACCCTATCTATTCCTGTCAACATCTTATAAACTTCTATCAGGTCGCCTCTCAACCTTCGTCTCTCCAGGGAAAAGAGTCCCAGCTCACTCAACCTAACTTCATAAGGCATGCCTCCCAGTCCAGGCAACATCCTTGTAAATCTCCTCTGTACACCTTTCAATAGCTTCTACGTCCTTCCTATAGTGAGGCGACCAGAACTGCGCACAGTACTCCAAGTGAGGCCTGACAAGGGTCTTATAAAGTTGCAGCATTACCTCCCGATTCCTAAACTCAATCCCTCGATTAATGAAGGCCAGTACACCATACGCCTTCTTGACCACATCCTCCACCTGCGAGGCCGATTTAAGAGTCCTGTGGACCCGGACCCCAAGATCCTTCTGCTCTTCAAAATCGAAATTTATTCCGATGGTCAAAAAGGACAGTAGGAGGAGAGGTAATAAGCCGTGGATAACAAAGGAGGTGAAGGAAAGTGTTAAACTAAAAGCGGAGGCGTTTAGAGTAGCAAAGAGTAGTGGGCGAGAAGAGGATTGGGAGAGGTTTAAATGTCAACAAAGATTGACAAAGAAGATGATAAAGAAGAGTAGGAGAAACTATGAAGCTGGGCTAGCGCTTAATATAAAAAAGGATAGCAAGAGTTTTTATAAATATATAAAAAGGAAGAGGCTGGCTAGGGTGAACGTTGGTCCTTTACAGGATGAGAAAGGGGACCTAGTGGTAGGGGATGGGGATGTGGCTAAGGTCTTGAATAACTTTTTTGTTTCTGTCTTCACGGAGGAGGACGTGAATAATTTGCCGGGTGTTAGTGATGGAAAGGTGGTAGGACTGGAGGGTCTTAATGACATTACTGTTACTAGAGAGGCGGTGCTCGACAGACTGGAGGGGCTGATTGTGGACAAGTCGCCAGGACCGGATGGAATGCATCCGAGGGTTCTGAAAGAAATGGCGGAGGTGATAGTGGATGCCTTGGTGGTTATTTTCCAGACGTCGCTGGATTCCGGGGAAGTGCCGGAAGATTGGAAAGCGGCTAAAGTTACGCCGTTGTTTAAGAAGGGTGCCAGGCAAAAGGCAGGGAATTATAGGCCGGTTAGTTTAACGTCTGTGGTAGGTAAAATGTTAGAATCCGTCATCAAGGAGGAAATAGCGAGGCATCTTGAGAGGAATTGCTTGATAGAGCAGACGCAGCACGGTTTCGTTAAAGGGAAGTCGTGTCTGACAAATTTACTGGAGTTCTGTGAGGATGTGTCTAGGGCGGTGGATAGAGGAGAGCCGGTGGATGTGGTCTTTCTGGATTTTCAGAAGGCGTTTGACAAGATACCTCACAGGAGGTTATTGCAGAAGGTCAGGGGACAGGGAGATGGGGGTAGGGTGTTAGCGTGGATAGCGGATTGGTTGTCAAATAGGAGGCAGAGAGTGGGGGTCAATGGGTGCTATTCGGATTGGCAGATGGTGACTAGTGGAGTGCCCCAGGGGTCGGTGCTGGGGCCTCAGCTATTTACCATTTATATAGATGATCTGGAGGAGGGAACCGAGTGTAGGGTGTCGAAATTTGCTGATGACACCAAGATTGGAGGCAAATTGTGCGGAGGGTGTGGAGAGTCTACAGAAGGATCTAGATAGGCTGGGCGAATGGGCCAGGAAATGGCAAATGGAATTTAATGTTGGCAAGTGCGAGGTGGTCCACTTTGGTAGGAATAATGGTAGGAAGGACTATTACTTACGTGGAGAAAAACTGCAGCAGGCGACGGTGCAGAGGGACCTCGGGGTCCTTGTGCATGAGTCGCAAAAACCCAGCTTGCAGGTGCAGCAGGTGGTCAGGAAGGCGAATGGGATGCTGGCCTTCATAGCAAGGGGGATTGAATATAAAAGTAGGGAGGTCTTGCTGCGGCTGTATAGGGCATTGGTGAGACGGCAGCTGGAGTACTGTGTGCAGTTTTGGGCGCCGTACTTACACAAGGATATTTTGGCCTTGGAGGGAGTGCAGAGGAGATTTACTAGGCTGATGCCGGAGTTGAGGGGGTTGAGCTATGAGGAGAGGCTGAATAAACTAGGCTTGTACTCGTTAGAGTTTAGAAGAATAAGGGGAGATTTCATTGAGACGTGTAAGATGATGAATGGGATGGATAGGATAGAGGTGGAGAGACTCTTCCCACTCAGAAAGGATAATAGGACTAGGGGGCACAGCCTCAAGATAAAGGGGGGGCAGTTTAGAACGGAGTTGAGGAGGAACTTCTTCACTCAAAGGGTGGTGAATCTCTGGAATTCCCTGCCCGTTGAAGTGGTGGAGGCTGCCTCGCTAAATATTTTTAAGACGCGGGTTGATGGGTTTTTGATAAGAGAGGGGATTAAGGGTTATGGGGAGAGGGCGGGAATGTGGAACTGAGCCACGGCAGATCAGCCATGATCTTATTGAATGGCGGGGCAGGCTCGAAGGGCTAAATGGCCTACTCCTGCTCCTATGTTCTTATGTTCTAACACTACTAAGACTCCTGCCCTTGATAGTGTACTCGTTCATCCCATTGGTTCTGCCAAAATGGACGACTACACATTTATCTGCGTTGAAGTCCATCTGCCACTTCTCTGCCCAGTCCTGCATCCTATTTATGTCCGGCTGCAACTTCTGACATCCTTCCAGACCATCCACAACACCACCGACCTTTGTGTCATCAGCGAACTTACTTACCCATCCCTCCACTTCCTCATCTAGGTCATTTATGAAAATGACAAACAGCAAGGGTCCTAGAACAGATCCCTGGGGCACTCCACTGGTGACTGACCTCCATGCAGAAAAAGACCCATCCACGACCACTCTCTGCCTTCTGCAGGCAAGCCAGTTCTGGATCCACAAGGCCAAAGGCCCTTGGATCCCATGCCGTCTCACCTTCTCAAGAAGTTTTGCATGGGGGACCTTATCAAACGCCTTGCTGAAGTCCATGTACACCACGTCCACTGCACTTCCTTCGTCAATGTGTTCAGTCACATTTTCGAAGAACTCAACCAGGCTCGTAAGGCACGACCTGCCCTTGACAAATCCATGCTGACTATTTCTGATCATGTCAAACCTCTCCAAATGCTCGTAAATCTTGTCCCTCAGAAGCCTCTCCATCAGCTTACCAACCACTGAGGTCAGACTCACCGGTCGGTAATTTCCCGGGCTATCTCTGTTCCCTTTCTTGAAAATAGGAACGTTTCGAGCCTGGATGAACTCTGACGAAGGGTCATCTAGACTTGAAATATTTGCTTTATTCTCTCTCCACAGATGCTGTCAGACCCGCTGAGATTTTCCAGAATTTGCTGTTTTTATTTCAAATTCCAGCATCTGCAGCATTTTGCTTTTACAAACTTGTTGGATCTATTCAGGAATAATCATTATTCTGCAGCCAAACAAGCTGCAAACTAAGCGACCTGTCCCATGAACGAAATTCTTTTCCTTCTCTCCTTTTCCAGAAGTTTCTATGGCTGATCCCAGTTTAGTTTAGAGTTTTGTGCTTATTTATTAGTGTCACAAGTAGTCTTACATGAACACTGCAATGAAGTTACTGTGAAAGTCTCCTACTTGCCACACTTTGGTCCCGGTTTGGGTGCACTGAGGGTGAGTTTATCATGGCCAATACACCCTAATCAGCACATCTTTCAGACCACGGGATGAAACCGGAGCACTCAGAGGAAACCCACGCAGACATGAGGAGAATGTGCAACCTCCACACAAACTGTGACCCAAGGTTGGAATTGAACCCGGGTCCCTGGCACTGTGAAACCGTAATGCTATCCACTATGCCACCGTGTCATCCATTTTGAAATGATACTTTACAATAAGGTAACAGTTTCAAGGCCATCCTCTCTCCTGACCATGGTATTCCAATTATAGAAGCAAAAATAGGCTATTCAGTCCATTGCACCTGCTCTGCTATTCCATTCTATCATGACTGATAATCATCTTTGTTGCCATTTTCTTGCACGTATTATCCCTTGGTATCAGTAATATCCAGGCATCAATCAATTTTGGTCTTAAGCATCCTCAATGATTGATCCTCCACAGCCCACTGGGAAATTCCAAAGAGCCACCACTCCCTGAGAGAACAAATTTGTCCTCATCTCACGCCCAAATGATTATTTTGAACCTGGGTCCTCTGTTTCTAGATCACCAGCCAGGGGAAGCATTCAATCTACATTTACCTTGTAACGCCCTGTAGAATTTTATAAGTTTCAATGAGATTGCCTCTCATCTTTCCAAACTCGAGGGATACGAGCCCAATTTCCTTTCTTTTATGTCTCTTTATGTGACAGTCTTGCCTTCTCAGGGATTGGTCTGGTGAACCTCCATTGCACTCTGTCTATCTAAATATTTCCTTTCTTAGATAAGGAGTCCAAAACTGCAGCAATGCTTCAGATGCAGTCTCATCAAGGTTCTGTACAATTGTAACAAGACATATTTACACGTATAGTCTAATCCCCTTGTGACAAAGGCCAATGAACCATCTGTCTTCCTAATTTGAGTCATAGCCATCTAGCCCCACTGCAGTGGGTTTCGGGAGATGACACATCATTCGCCAGAGGAAGGATCTTCTGGACCCACTATGGTCAACGGGTCTCCCATTAACTGCATCCCAAAGCACCAGGAAGCCCAGTGGCGTGGGTACGCTATTGGTGGGACCAGTATATCTCACCAGCGTAAACAGCCGGAAAATTCTGGCTATAGAGTTTTGGCAGCACAAAAAGAGGCCTTTTGGCCCATTGTATCCACGCTGGCCTTTCCATGTTCCAGTACTCGGTCCGTAACCTTGTATGCGATGGCATTTCAAATGCTGATCTAATGTTTCTGAAATGTTCTGAGGGTTCTTGCCTCAGAACATTTCAGAAGTTGAATCTCTTGTGAAGAGGAAGAAGGAGACTTATGTCAAGATGAGACGTGAGGCTCAGTTAGGGTGCTTGAGAGTTACAAATTAGCCAGGAAGGACCTAAAGAGAGAGCTAAGAAGAGCGAGGAGGGAACATGAGAAGCCCTTGGCAGGTAGGATCAAGGAAAACCCTGAAGCTTTCTATAGATATGTCAGGAATAAAAGAATGGCTAGGATAAGATTAGGGCCAATCAAGGACAGTAGTGAAAAGTTGTTCATGGAGTCTGAAGAGATCGGAGAGGCACTAAATGAATATTTTTTGTCAGTTTTCACACAGGAATACTGACGAAGACAATGTCACAGGAAGACAGTGTTGTTGAGGAGAATACTGAATACAGGCTATTAGACTGGACGGGATTGAGGTTCATAAGGAGGAGGTGTTAGCAATCCTGGAAAGTATGAAAACAGATAAATCCCCTGGGCCATAAGAACATAAGAAATAGGAGCAGGAGTAGGCCATCTAGCCCTTCGAGCCTGCCCTGCCATTCAATAAGATCAGTTCCAATTTCCCGCTTTCTCCCCATAACCCTTAATTCCCTTGTCTATCAGAAACCTATCTACCGTGACTTAAATATATTCAGCAAGGTAGCCTCCACCACTTCAACGGGCAGAGAATTCCAGAGATTCACCACCCTTTGAGTGAAGAAGCTCGTCCTCAACTCCGTTCTAAACTGCACCCCCCCCCTTATCTTGAGGCTGTGCCCTCTAGTCCAGCTGCCCTTTCTAAATGTGAAGAATCTTTCTACCTCTACCCTATCCATCCCCTTCATTATCTTATATGTCTCTATAAGATCCCCTCTCAGCCTTCTAAACTCCAACAAGTACAGACCCTGTCTATTCAGTCTCTCTTCATAAACTAACGCCCTCATCTCCGGCATCAGCCTAGTGAACCTCCTCTGCACCCCCTCCAAGGCCAATATATCCTTCCGCAAGTGCGGCGACCAAAACTGCACACAGTACTCCAGCTGCGGCCTCACCAGTGCCCTGTACAGTTGCAGCAAGACTTCCCTGCTTTTATATTCTATCCCCCTCGCTATAAAGGCCAGCATCCCATTCGCCTTCTTGATCACATGGATGGGCCGGATGGGATTTATCCTAGGATTCTCTGGGAGGCTAAGGAGAAGACTGCAGAGCCTTTGGCTTTTAACTTTAGGTCATCATTGTCTACAGGAATAGTGCCAGAAGACTGGAGGATAGCAAATGTTACCCCTTGTTCAAGAAAGGGAGTAGAGACAATCCTGGGAATTATCGACCAGTGAGCCTTACTTCTGTTGTGGGCAAAGTTTTGGAAAGGATTATAAGAGATAGGATTTATAATCATCTAGAAAGGAATAATTTGATTAGGGATAGTCAGCATGGTTTTGTGAAGGGTAGGTCGTGCTTCACAAACCTTACTGAGTTCTTTGAGAAGGTGATCAAAGAGGTGGATGAGGGTAAAGCAGTTGATGTGGTGTATATGGATTTCAGTAAAGCGTTTGATAAGGTTCCCCACGGTAAGCTATTGCAGAAAATACGGAGGCATGGGATTGAGGGTGATATAGCGGTTTGGATCAGAAACTGGTTAGCTGTAAGAAGACAGAGGGTGGTGCTTGATGGGAAAAGCTCTCCCTGGAGTTCAGTTACTAGTGATGTACCGCAAGGATCTGTTTTGGGGCCACTGCTGTTTATCATTTTTATAAATGACCTGGACGACGGCGTAGAAGGATGGATTATTAAATTTGCGGATGACACTAAAGTCGGTGGAGTTGTGGACAGTGCGGAAGGATGTTGAAGGTTACAGAGGGACATAGATAAGCTGCAGAGCTGGGCTGAGAGGTGGCAAATGGAGTTTAATGTGGAAAAGTGTGAAATGATTCACTTTGAAAGGAGTAACAGGAATACAGAGTACTGGGCTAATGGTAAGATACTTGGTAGTGTGGATAAGCAGAGAGATCTCGGTGTCCATATGCACAGATCCCTGAAAGTTAGCACCCAGGTTGATAGGGTTGCTGAGAAGGTGTACGGTGTGTTAGTTTTTATTGGTAGAGGAATTGAGTTTAGGAGCCATGAGGTCATCTTGCAGCTGTACAAAACTCTTGGTGCTACCGCACTTGGAGTATTGAGTACAGTTCTGGTCACCGCTTTATAAGAAGGATGTATAGAAAGGGTGCAGAGGAGATTTACCAGGATGTTGCCTGGTATGGTGGGAAAGTCTTATGAGGAAAGGCTGAGGGACTTGAGGCTGTTTTCATTAGAGAGAAGGTTAAGAGGTGACTTAATAGAGGCATATAAGATGATCAGAGGATTAGTTAGGGTGGACAGTGAGAGCCTTTTTTCTCAGATGGATATGGCTAACACGAGGGGACGTAGCTTTAAATTGAGGGGTGATGGATAGAGGACAGATATCAGAGGTAAGTTCTTTAGTCGGAGAGTAGTAAAGGCGTGGAATGCCCGGCCTGCAACAGTAGTGGACTCGCCAACATTAAGTGCATTTAAATAGTCATTGGATAAACATATGAATGATATTGGAATAGTGTAGGTTAGATGGGCTTGAGATTGAGTTCACAGGTTGGCGCAACATTGAGGGCCAAAGGGCCTGTACTGGGCTGTAATGTTCTATGTTCTATGCTCTGCCACCCTTTCAGGCAGTGACTTCCAGATTCTCAACTCCCTTTGGGTGAAAAAGATTTCCTCGCATCTCCTATAAACCTCCTGCCCCTTAACATAATTCTTTGTCCTTTGGTCATTGACCCATCTGCTAAGGAGGAAGATTTCTTCCTATTCTCTCTGATTATGACCCTTAATTTTATATATCTTAATCAGGTCCCCCCCTTAGCTTTCCCTGCTCCAAGGAAAACAACCCCAGTCTATCCAGCCTTTTTTCATTGCTGGAACGTTCCAGCCTGGGCAGCATCCTGGTGAATCTCCTTTGCAATTCCTCTGATGTAATCACTTACTTCCTATATTGTGATGACCAGAATTGTACACAATACTTTAACTGTGGTATTCCATACAGCTCCAGCTCCATCATAACCTGCTCTTACATTCTATGCTCCTGTTATTAAAGGCAAGCATCCCATATGCCTTCGTAACCACCTTATCTATCTGTCCTGCTGTTTTCAGAGATCTATGGACAGGCACCCCAAGATCCCTCTGATCTTCTGTACTTCCTAGTGTCCTGCCATTCATTGTGTAATCCCTTGTCTTGTTAGTCCTTCCAAAATGCATTATCTCATACTTTTAGGGTTAAATTCCATTTGTCACTGTTCTGCCCATTGGACCAGTCCGCCTATATCATTCTGTAAACAAAGGCTTTCCTCCTCACTATTTACCATACCATCAATTTCTGTGTCATCTGTGATCATATCCTCACATTCACATCCAGATCATTAATGTACACTGCAAATAGCAATGGACCCAGCACTGATCCTTGACACACACTGGGCACAGGCTTCCAGTCACAAAAACAACCTTCCACTATCATCTTATGTCTCCTGCCACTAAGCCAATTTTGGATCCAGTTTGCCAAATTTCCCTGGATCCCATGGGCTCTTACCTTTTTCATCAGTCCCCATGTGGGACCTTGTTAAAAGCCTGATTGAAGTCCATGTTGACTCTCCCACTGCACTGCCCTTGTCTGCACACCTCGTCACCTTCTTGAAAAATTCAATCAAATTTGTAAGACATGATCTCCCTTTGACAAAGCCACGTTGATTGTCCTTGATTAATTCTTGTCTCTCCAAGTGGAGATTAATTCTGCCCCCCAGAATTTTTTCCAATAGTTTTCCTGCCACTGATGTTAGACTCACTGGCATGTAATTCCTGGCTTTCCCTAGTTCTCTTTCTGACTAATTGTTTGCTGCACCTGCATGTTGGCTTTTAATGACTCATGAACAAAGATCCCAAATCCCTTTGACATCAACATTGCCCAACCTCTCACCATTTAAGAAATATTCTGCCTTTTTGCTTTTTCTATCAAAGTGAATATCTCCACACTTATTCATATTATATTCAATCTGCTGCGTCCTTACACATTCAATTACTCTGTTATAAATCCTCTTGAAGCCTCCTTGCACCCTCCTCACTGTTTACATTCCCACCTAGTTTTCTGTCATCAGCAAATTTGGAAATATTACGTTTAATCCCCTATTTGAATTGGAATTAAGCCAAATGGGAAATGAAATAGGGACCATAAAATTCAGCTCTGGAGCAGATTTTTGGCACCTCTGGTGCTGTTTGATGTGCAGAATGACATGGCATTCAGTGGGGGAGTTACAGGTGTTCTTGTCGGATGACCTTGAGTAGCCTTGGACCTAAATGCCTCAGGTTCAAATTCACCACCTTGGCCCAGATGGTTAGTGCTGGCTGGCAGACAGGAACTGCAAGAACGCTGATGAAATGGTATTCCTGGTTGGGTCAACGTTGTCATCTTCAGAGAGTATGCCATTCTAATCCCTCAGTAATCCACTGCAGCATCGATTTCTGGGCTGCTGTCTAAGGTGTGAGCTTGTCCATTTTGTCAGAGAGAACGAAAAAGCATATTATCAAAATGGTGAAAGGTTGCTGAGTTCTGAGATGCAGAAGGATCTGGGTGTCCTAGTGCATTAATCGTAAAAGGCTAATAATGCAGTCTGTAATTAACAAGGTTAATAATTATCGTTATTGCATGGAAAATTGAATGCAAGAGTAGGGAGGCTATGCTTCAGTTCTGCAGCGCATTGGTTCACACCTGGACTACTGTGTGTTGTTTTGGCCTCCTTATTTAAGGAAAATATAAATGGATTGGAAAAGATTCAGAGAAGGTTTACTAGATTGAAACCTGGAATGGGCAGGTTGCCTAATGAAGAAAGGTTGCAGAGGCTAGGCTTGTATCCACTGGCATTTAGAGGAGTAAGTGGTAACTGGATTGAAACATATAGAGCGGGACTTTCCAGCTGCGCTCGCCCCAAGACTGGAAAATCCTGCTTGAAGTCAATGGACCTTTGCATGGTCCATGTCTCAGGCAGGATGGAAAATTCCTTTTACAAGGTCTGGATGGGTCTTGACAGGGTGAATGTGAGAGAATCTACAACTTGGGGTCACTATTTAAAAATAAGGAGTCACTTATTTAAGGCAGATATGAGGAAAAATGTTTTGTCTCAGAAGTTTGTGAGATTTCGAAGACGTGATCCTCCTGGCTCACCGTGCCATTAAGATTGTGTGTGAGAGCAGGAATTAGCTTTGAGCCCGGTTTGGCACCACTCACAATGTTCTCAGCCCAGTTTTGCCGGCAGGATCAGCTTTGCGTCCAGAAAAAGGCCAACTCAACATTGGGCATCCAGGAGGCTTGTGGGCCCATCAGAAGCAGCAGCATTTTACTCAACCGCTATCTGTGACTTCATGGCCTGGCGTATCCCCACTCTATCATTACTGTCAAGCCAGAAGATCAACTCTGCTTCAATGAAGACCGCAGGAGAGTTTGCCAGACACCCACATGAATGAATAAAAAATTTATTATCATAAGGGTGAGATTTGAAAATTCAGCCCATTGTAGTTACCATTGCTTTAAGAGGGTTTGTATCAATGAGACACCATTCAATCTGATTTGAATACATTAGTTACATTAGCATAGAAAGCTGAGTGAAAGGATTCTACTTCTTTCTCACAGATCACCAAAAGCATTATCAGTCAAGTTCACAGCAGCCAGAGTGATTTGCCTTGGGAAAGATTCGGATTGTTAATTCATTGCCCCAGTATCTTATGAGGAATAATTTTGCATGTCGCACAATGGAAACAGATGTCTGATTTTCATCGTTATGCACTCGTGGTGTGATTACTGCAGCTACCAGCAATTATGAATAACTGGGTGTAAACTATATTTAGCTTAGCAGTGCATTAGTACTTAATAGCTGAGACTTTCAAACATACAATTAATGAAATCAACAGATTCTGGATAAAAATTCAAGAGAGAATTCGGGATGAAATTGGGCAAAGGGGCAGCAAAAACAAACAATGCTGCATCAACTGTTCAGCTGCTCTGTTCCAAAACCACGTCAATATAATTGAATTGGACAGCATGGTGGCACAGTGGTTAGCACTGCTGCCTCACAGCGTCAGGAACTTGAGTTCAATTCTGATTATGGGTGACTGTCTGTGTGGAGTGTGCACGTTCTCCCCATGTCTGCATGGGTTGCCTCCGGCTGCTCCAATTTCCTCTCACAGCCCAAAGATGTGCAGATTAGGTGGATTGGCCATGCTAAATTGCCTCTTAGTGTCCCAAGAAGTGTCGATTAGAGAGATTAATGGGTTAAATGGCTTATGGTGATAGGGTCTGGGTGGGGTTCTCTGCAGGAAATTTGATACAGAGTCAATGGACTGAATGGCTTCTTTCTGCACTTTAGGAAGTCTATGATATTCAATGAATATCGAGTAGGAAATAAATTTGCAATGATCAAGTCCCTATCAAATGTGCTGTGTATGAGGAATGTCACGTGTCAGGCATGCTGTATATCAAGTGTTTCATTAAGTTAGACACAATTTTCCCTTAAACCCATACCCGACACAAAGGAAGGTGGTTGTCATTGTTGGAAGTCAATCATCTCAGTCCCAGGACACTGTCACAGATGTTCCTCAGAATAGTATCCTAGGCCCAACTATCTTTTGCCACTTCATCAATGACTTTCATTCCATCTTTTGGTCAAAAGTGGAGATGTTCAAGATGCGCAACAAATGCAGGCCTTGGCAGCAAAGCTAAAATCTGAAGAATGAATTTTAAATGTTTAGGAGTGAAGGAGGGATCTTCTCCATTTTGTGGTTCAGCTGCCTCAGGCAATAAGCTATAAAAATGGGGGAATCCCCATTTTCTGCTTTTAACTTTAGAAGTTGGAAGACTATTCAGCCAAATAGAGAAGTTAATGCTTACGCGAAGCCTATTGCCAAAAAATACATTGCAACTTTTCTGAAAAATTCTTCAGGAAATTGGAAACAAATAGTGAATGATGTTCTCCAGTGCATTGCTCTTTCTCCAGCCAGCATGGTGTAATGACATCCCACTCGAGCAGAGATACACGTTATACAGAACAACAAGCTGCCACTCTCAGCTGTGTCACACCAGAAGACAGTGCAGAGTTTACAGGCTGAGAGGTCACTGTTTTGATATCAATAAAGTTATGGTTTTAGTTTTGAATAATGAAATAATTTGTTCATTATCTGTCTTTATCAAATGCCCAGGAAATGCAAAGAGGATCTGAGGGGAAGTCTGTGCTTTAGTTTACCATTTTGTGAAGTTAAGTTGTCTGCAATACCTGAACTTAAGTTAAAATAACCTAGCTATTTTCTTCCTCACAATTCAAGCTTCCCAATTATGTTACACGTAATCCAGCTAAAATAATGCAATCAGTAAATGTAAATAAATGTAGGAGTATGTCAGATTTTATCCAATGGAAAAACTATTCTTTGTTCTTTGTTGAAAGATATTGGGTGGTATTTCCAGCCGCACCAGAAAATCCTGCCCGAGGTCAACGGACTTTTCCATTGTCCGCCCCTCACCTGCTCCGATTCTCACGATGGGTGAAATGGGAAAATTTTCCCTGTTGGCTCTGACAATGTGGAATCTGCCTGGGCAGAGCTCAGAAATACCAAGGGGCAAAAGCCATGATTGGGGGTTGTACATAGATCTCCAAACTGCCAAGAAGATGTTCAGGATGGCATTAAACAGGAAATTTGAGAGACATGATACAGGAACAATTGTAACTATGGATGACTTTAACCTGCATATAGATTGGGTAAATCAAAATAGTAACAATACCATAGAGGAGAAACTCTCATAATTTTGTAGACCTCCATCACATCTCCTCTCAGCATCTTTCCAATGAAAACAATCCTAGTTTATTCAACTTCTCCTCATGGCCAACATCCTCGAGACCAGGCAACATCCTGGTGAATCCTTCTTTGCACTCTCTCCAAAGCTTCCATATCCTTCTGGTATGTGGTGACCAGACCCTGACGCAGTACTCCAAATGTGGCCTAACTATGGTTTTATGTAGCTGTATCATGATTTCCCAACTCTTGTACTCAGTGCCCTGGTTGATGAAAGCAAGCATGCCATATGCCTTCTTAATCACCTTGGCCACCCATGTTGCCATTTTTAGGGAACTGTAAACCTGCACACCCTGGTCCCTCTGTATGTTAATGTTCCTAAGGATTCTGTATATTTTGCACCTAAATTTGATCCTCCAAAATGCATCACCTCACATTTGTCTGGATTAAACTCCATCTGCCATTTCTGTGCCCAAGTCTCCAATCTATCTCTGTCCTGTTGTATCCTCTTGACAATCCCCAGCACTATCAGCAACTCCTCCAATCATCGTGTCATCTGCAAATTTACTAATCAGACCACACACATTTCCCCCCAGATCATTTATATATACTACACGCAACAGAGGTCCCAGCACTGATCCCTGCGGAACACCACTAGCTATAGATCTCCCTTCTGAAAAATACCCTTCCACCGCTACTCTCTGTCTTCTATGACTAGGCCAGTTCTGTATCCATCGAGCCAGCCTACCTGAATCCCATGTGAATTTAGATTTTGTACCAGTCTGCCATGTGGGATCTTGTTAAATGCCTTACTAAAGTGGCAGACAGTGACTCGTGGGGTACAGCAGGGATCAGTGCTGGGACCCCAGCTATTCACCATATATATTATTGATTTAGACGAGGGAACTAAATGTTATAGATGGCTCAAGGATAGGTGGGAGGGTGAGCTGTGAGGAGGATGTAGAAATGCTTCAGCGTAATTTGCACAGTTGAGAAAGTGGGCCAATGCATGGCAAATGCAATTTAGTTTGGTAAATGTGATGTAATTCACTTTGGTAGCAAAAGCGGGAAGGCAGATTACTACCTGACTGTCCATAAATTCAGGCAGGGGAATGTGCAATGAGACCTGGGTGTCCTCGCGTATCAGCTGCTGAAGGTAAGCATGTAGGTGCAGCAGGCGGTAAAGAAGGCTAATAGTATGTTGGCTTCATAGTGAGAGGATTTGAGTGCAGGAGCAGGGATGTGTTGCTGTATTGATGCAGGGCAGGGATGTATTGCTGTACTGATGCAGGGCAGGGATGTATTGCTGTACTGATGCAGGGCAGGGATGTAGTGCTGTACTGATGCAGGGCAGGGATGTGTTGCTGTACTGATGCAGGGCAGGGATGTAGTGCTGTACTGATACAGGGCAGGGATGTGTTGCTGTACTGATGCAGGGCAGGGATGTAGTGCTGTACTGATACAGGGCAGGGATGTGTTGCTGTACTGATGCAGGGCAGGGATGTAGTGCTGTACTGATACAGGGCAGGGATGTATTGCTGTACTGATACAGGGCAGGGATGTGTTGCTGTACTGATGCAGGGCAGGGATGTAGTGCTGTACTGATACAGGACAGGGATGTATTGCTGTACTGATACAGGGCAGGGATGTATTGCTGTACTGATACAGGGCAGGGATGTATTGCTGTAATGATACAGGGCAGGGATGTATTGCTATACTGATACAGGGCAGGTATGTATTGCTGTAATGATACAGGGCAGGGATGTATTGCTGTACTGATCCAGGGCAGGGATGTATTGCTGTACTGATACAAGGCCTTGATGAGACCACACCTGGAGTATTGTGTGCAGATTTGATGTCCTTACCTGAGAAAAGTTCTTGATCTAGCTGGAATACAGTGAAAGTTTACCAAACTGATTCCTCGGATGGCAGGACTGACGATTGGGGAGAGATTGAGTTGGTTAGGCTTACATTCATTAGAGTTGGGAAGAATGGTGCGGGAGTGGGGAGTGGGGGCCAGGGGTGGGCAATGGCGGGATCTCATAGAAACCCATAAAATCCTAACAGGACTAGACAGGAAAGATGCATCTCGATGATGGGGGAGCCCAGAACCAAGGATCACAGTCTGGGGATACGGGGTAAACCATTTATAACTGAGATGAGGAGACATTTCTTCATGCAGAGAGTGATCAGTTGTTGAATTGACTACCGCAGAAAGCAGTTGAAGAAGGTGGCTGCAATCTTACCATCAGTCGATTCCTCATTCCAGACATTTTTATTGAATTCAAATTCCACTATCTGCCGTGGTGAGATTCAAAATCAGGTCCCCAGAACATTAGCTGAGTTTCTGGATTAATAGTCTAGTGATAATACCACTAGGTCACCGCTCCCTCGATTAAGTAAAAGCAATATAATTAATTAAGTTACAATAATAATCACTGTTTGACAAGAAATGGAAGCAACCTTGAATGAGGGGAGGAGCAACTAAGTTTAATTCACTGGAGTGTGGCCTAAGACTGCTATAATTCTAGTAGAAATGACATGAAAGAGGGTGTTTATAGCAATGACACAAACGCTTATTTGCTTTTCCAAAAGTTGGTTCAACTGTTCATGGAAGGCAAAACACATCAGGGCAGGGTTTCCAGCTGTGCTCATCCCAAGGCCTGACGTCAATGGGTGTCTGCATGGTCTGTCCCCGCCCCCTCTGATTCCTGTGGTGGACAGGACGTGAAGGCTCCACCCATCAGTCCCTATTCATTAAATTAACATTCTTCCAAAACTTCCTAAACAAAGAAAATATTGACCCAAATCTTATGGTATTCAGATTGTTGACACCTCCCAGCCAAAGTTCCATTTCAATCAGGACGCCCAGAATTCCTGAGTACACTCGTGTGCTGAAATTGCCCAGAAGTTCAACCTTCTGATGGGTTGCTTTCTAGAAACATGGACAATTCTAACAGGACTAGACTAGGAGTCACAGTCTGATATTACGGGAAAATCACTTAGGACTGAGATAAAGAGAAGTTTCTTCAGCCAGAGAGTGGTGAGTGTGTGGAATTCGCTATTACAGTATTCAGGTGAGGCTGAAACATTGCATATTTTCAAATCATTCAAATATTTTTCAAATTTTTAAAAGAGAGGAAGGCATGATTCATTTTGGAAGAAAAAACAAGAAGGCAGCTTACTGCCTGAATGGCTGTAAATTGGGATGTTTGAGGAGAGATTGACTGGGATTATTTTCACTGGAGTTCAGATGAGTGAGAGGGTTCTCATAGAGACAGAACTAGACAGGGTAGATGCAGGAGGATGTTACTGATGGTGGGGGAGTCCAGAACCAGGGGTCACAGTCTGAGGATTCAGGGTAGGCCATTTAAGACGGAGTGAGGAGACATTTCTTCACCCAAAGAGTGGTGAGCCTGTGGAATTCTTTACCTCAGAAAATAGTTGATGCCAAAGCATTGAATGTATTCAAGGGATGGCTGGATATAACACTCGGGCGAATAGGATCAAAGGTTATGGGAAAGAAACTATTGAGTTGGATGATCAGCCATAATCATAGAGAATAACAGAATATGCTAAAAGGGCTGAATGACCTCCTCCTGCTTCTTTCTTCTATGTTTCTTTCTTCTATGTTCCTTTCTTCTATGTTCCTTTCTTCTATGTTCCTTTCTTCTATGTTTCTATGCTACTCTGGACTCAGTATGAATCTTGAGCTCAGGATCGAAAACTTGGGCCAGCTACTTAGACTTACCTGGGTACTTACCAAGGAAATGGTAACCTTGTCTAACTCAGTTGTTAGCCAGTGTGAGTGATCTGAGCACTACAGCTGATCACCACCTGTGACTTGACTGTCCTTCACACCATCAGTCCCCACCCTGCCCATCCTCCAACTCCAGCCTGACTAACCCACTCCATCGCAGCAGCCAAACCTGAACCCCTCTCCTACCACTTCCCTGACCTGGTTAAACCACCCAACCCCACCTGACCCTCTCTTTCTCCTTATGAGGCCCCCTGACCTGACCCAGCCTGACCTTCTCCCAATCCTGGGTCCAGCTCCAGCCTTAGCCCCAGCCTCTGGCCCAGGTCCAACTCAGTTTGACCCTCTCTACCACCTGATGAGACCCCCTGACCTGACCCAGGCTGACCCTTTGCCCAGCCCCAGTCTCTACCTCCAGCCGTGGCCCTGGCAATATTCAATCAAGTGTACTTGAAGAAGAGAAAACATTCCTTAATTTTAATCAATGCCAAATCAACATAATCTTTGCATTATGTCATATCCTGAAGCCACTAACAAATCGTTACATTCCCAAGTTTACCGTTATTGCTGACTCAGCTTTCTTATCGCTCATTGAGGTGAAATCTAAAATATATTCCCAAAACTTCACTATGATGTGGTGCTAAAAGGTGTCAGATTCTCTGACCTCCGCGGTGACTGGGATTCTTCAGTCTCACTGCAGTGAGTGGAGACTTGGCGTCAAATTCT
Source organism: Carcharhinus amblyrhynchos (assembly GCF_965287045.1). NCBI lineage: Eukaryota > Metazoa > Chordata > Chondrichthyes > Carcharhiniformes > Carcharhinidae > Carcharhinus > Carcharhinus amblyrhynchos. The sequence continues at coordinate 290,395 of NC_137325.1, forward strand.
CACAGCGGCAGCAGGACGTGAATGGCTGGACAATACCTAAAAATTGAGGGATACGTCACATGATTTTCCATTCATTAATGTTAAAGGAGCATGGAATAATCAACATCGTTTAGTTTAACGCTGTCATACTGAACATTAACACATGCATAACTTAAAATTTCTTCCAGACTGTACGCTATTTATGATTTAACTTTTTTATGAATGAATGCTCTGATGATGATGATTGTTGATTTGATTCTGATTGCAGAATTGTTAGAGGACGTATTTATATCCGGCAATAATATGTTCATTTCAATTTCCTATTGGCTGAGTCATGGTGTTAGGCACCATGTAAAGTGCTGGAGATTAATGCTTGGATATTTCAGCAGAAACACTGAATCCACTGGCACTTGTAATCAGAACATGCAATTTAACCACAGAATGCAAACAGCACAGAAAAAGGCCATTCCGCCCAGTGTTAGCTCTTTGTAACTGCTTTTCAGCTAGTCTCACTTCTGTGGACTGCCAGATTCCTCATTATCTTAACTGCCAATCTCTTCTCATACTCTCTCTCTGCCCCTCTTATTTCCTTTTTCACTTCACCTCTGAATTTTCTGTGTTGAGCCGATCTCTTGTTTGTATTATCAATCTGCCATCTGTCATTCACAAATACTTTCTACTCATCTGACACCCAGACTTTTTGTCATCTGGTGAACTCTGACTTTTGTTGCCTTTGGGATGGTAGATGCTTTGACCTTTTCCTCTCAATTCCTCAGCTGTACAAAGATAAAGATGGTGTATGATTGGGAAAGCAGTGAGGATTGCACAAAGATGATCTATTGGAATGTTTGATTTCAGAATTTCATTGCCTTATTCACAAATCTTTTGCTTTCTGTTGTCTCAACAGCGCCTGAAGCACAACACAAGAGGATACATTAACGTTTACTGACCCAATTACTTGCTCAACTTTAATAAACTGCCTGGCATGGGAACTTTAAGAATATATACTCATGATCATCATTAAAAAAAGTTTAATTTTGAGCTTTGAATTCTGTGCTATTTTTGTTGAAATAAATTGATGTTAGAAAATCTTGCATTTACAGAATTGAAAAATTGTGTATTTTGGAAAAAATGAAATCATGTCGTGTTAGTACAAAAAATAACTCTATCATCCAAAAATAACTGTATTAACTCTTTGGCAAATCATAGACAAACAATGCTAATGATCCCCTCAAATTCTGGACAGATCATTTTATAATCCATTTACAGAAATATCATCTGACTTTGGGAGCAGCCTGTGACACACTGGATTTAAATACAGTCTCCAAGATGAAAGGAATCAGAGCCTTCTAAGAATTGAACGCTGCATAAAGTTATTGCTCATTCACAAATAACATTTATCATTTTAAAGGAGAACAGCCAGAGGCAGAATACACTGTTCATGATGCTGAATATAAGTCATTTGCTGCTGAATAGACCCAGCAGGATAGAGTACAATGTCAAACATGGGACATTATACACTGAAAAGCAGACATATATGTTCTGTTGGGTTGTTTGTCCGTCTATCTCCACAGCTTTTGCTTTTTTATTTTATGCACTCTCTCCATGATGTCCCATCTATCCTCATTTAATTATCCAAGTCTCAGCTGCCTGCCAAATGCTGAATCTCTCCTGTGAAATATGACAGCTCCTCAGTTCTTTTTCAATGTTGTATTTATCTATCTTTGTGTATATTTAAAATTATGAATATATCTGTGTGTGTATGTATGTCTGTGCGTGTGTGTGTGTGCGTGTGTGTGTGTCTCTTTCGACTAAGGCTTGAGCTAAGAAAACCAATGTTTCCCAGGAGAGCAATTATGCTGATTCACTTTTCTTGCAGTGGTTAGAAGCTTGATTCTAAATTCAACATGATTGCGAGAGAGAATATCAATGACTAGGAGTGAAATAGTTTTACTGGGATTACATTTCATAAAAATTTCTCCGTCTTGTTTCTTGACCACTGTGTGATTCATAAATTACTTAAAGCTCCAATCCATGCATTAAGGTGAGGCTAAGGCATTGGGACTTCTCTTTTTGGTTGTGATTATTGCTTCATGTTGATGTGTTATTAATGTTATCTGTTACTGTGAACCCAAACATGAGCCTGCCATAGGCTGGCATGGGTACTTCATCATATGAGGAACTATAAATATAACTGAAGATTGTTGAATCTCCAAGCCTCTGGAAATCATTGAGGAGAAAATGTCAGATGGTTAGGTCAAAGATGCCTGTGAAATTCTGGGGCGTGATGTGGAGATGCCGGTGTTGGACTGGGTGAACACAAGAAGCCTCACAACACCAGGTTAAAGTCCAACCAATTTATTTGATAGTAAACTCACAAGCTTTCAGGGTTTGCCCCTTCTTCAGGTGAATGGAGATTTCTGGCCTCAGACAGAGCATATAAAGCACAGACAGTTTACAGATTACTGATTAGAATGCGAATCTTTACAGCTAACCTGCTAGTCAAGTCTTAAAGATGCAGACAATGTGAGTGGAAAGAGCGTTAGGCATATGTTAAAGAGATGTGTATTGCCCCCAGACAGTACAGTAAGTGAGGTTTTGCAAACCCAGGCAAGTCACGGGGGTTACAGATAGTGCGACATGAACCCAAGATCCCTGTTGAGACCGTCCTCATGTGTGTGGAACTTGGCTATCAGTCTCTGCTCAGCGACTCTGCACTGTCGTGTGTCGTGAAGATCCCCTTGGAAAACGCTTACCTGAAGGTCAGAGGCCGAATGCCCGTGACTGCTGAAGTGTTCGCCAACAGGAAGTGAACAGTCATGCCTGGTGATTGTCAAGTGACGTTCATTCATCCGTTGTCTTAGTGTCTGCATGGTCTCCTCAATGTACCATGCTTTGGGACATCCTTTCCTGCAGCGTATTAGGTAAACAACGTTGGCCGAGTTGCAAGAGTATGTGCCTTTAACCTGAAATTCTGGGGCTGCAGAGATCAGCCCCTAGCAACTATTACCCCCCACTTTTGTGTCAGGAATTACTCCAATAAATGGAGAATTTTACTTTTAAGCAAGCTCTCTGATGCTAAACTCAACCTTCTTACCAACTCTCCTGTCAGAGTTGATCTTATGTCTGTGTTTGGATTTAAGGGTGTGACAATGTCGGGAGCTAATGGAACCTGAAGGAGTCTAAACTGAATGTTGCTGAGTAGGTTTTGCTCGATTACATTGTCTATCAATGATGGAAGAGACGAGAAGGAAGTTATGTAAAATGCTAACACGTTATTGGCTAGTAATATAGAAGAAGATTGTAAGAGATTTTTTAGATGTATAAAAGATAAGAGAGTGGCAAGAATGGACATTGGACCGCTGGAAAATTAGGCTGGAGAAGTAATAATGGAGGACAAAGAAATAGCTGAAGAACTAAATGGGTGCTTTGTATCAACCTTCACGGTGGAAGACACCCCTAACATGCCAGAACTTCAGGAGAATCGGGGGCAGAGGTATATGTAGTGACCATCACTAAGGAGAAGGTGCTTGGGAAGCTGAAAGGTCTGAAGGTGAATAAGTCACCTGGACTGGATGGACTACACCCCAGGGTTCTCAAGGAGATAGCTGAGGAGATGGTTGAGACATTGGTGATTATCTTTCAGGAACCACTGGAATCAGGGAAGGTCCCAGAGGACTGAAAAAGGCTAATGTAACATCCCTGTTTAAGCAGGGAGGGAGGCAGAAGATGGGGAATCATAGGCCAGTTAGCCTGACCTCGGTCATGGGTAAGATCTTGGAGACTATTATTAAGGATGAAATTGTTGAGTACTTGGAAATGCATGGGAAAATAAAGCTGAGTCAGCACCACTTCGTCAAAGGGAGTTCATATCTCACAAATTTGTTAGAATTCTATGAGGAGGTAATGAAGAAGTTAGATAAAGGAGTGGACATGATTTATTTGGATTTCCAGAAAGCCTTTGACAACATAGAACATAGAACATTACAGCGCAGTACAGGCCCTTCGGCCCTCGATGTTGCACCGACCAGTGGAACCAATCTAATGACCCTCTAACCTAAACTATTCCAATGTTATCCATATGCCTATCCACTGACCATTTGAACACCCTTAAAGTTGGTGAGTCCACAACTGCTGCAGGCAGGGCATTCCACGCCCTTACTACCCTCTGAGTAAAGAACCTACCTCTGACATCCATCCTATAATTACCAGCCCTTAATTTAAAGCTATGTCCCCTTGTGTTAGCCATCACCATCTGAGGTAAAAGGATCTCACTGTCCACCCTATCTAACCCTCTGATCATAGAACATAGAACATAGAACATTACAGCGCAGAACAGGCCCTTCGGCCCACGATGTTGCGCCGACCAGTTTTTTTAAAAAAAAGAACACTGACCCACTAATCTAAACCAATCCCTTTTCGTCCATAAACCTATCCATAGATCTCTTAAACGCCCCCAAACTAGGCGCATTTACAGCCGCAGCAGGCAGGGCATTCCAATCCCTCACCACCCTCTGGGTAAAGAACCTACCCCTGACATCCGTCCTATAACTACCATCATCTTGTATGCCTCAATTAGGTCACCTCTTAACCTTCTTCTTTCTAATGAAAATAACCTCAAGTCCCTCAGCCTTTCCTCGTAAGACCTTCCCACCATACCAGGCAACATCCTGGTAAACCTCCTCTGCACCCTTTTCAATGCCTCCACTTCTTTCTTATAATGTGGTGACCAGAACTGTACGCAATACTCCAAGTGCGGCCGCACCAGAGTTTTGTACAGTTGCAACATGACCTCACAGCTCTGAAATTCAATCCCTCTACCAATAAAAGCTAACACACCGTACGCCTTCTTAACAACCTTATCAACCTGGGTGCCAACTTTCAGGGAGCAATGCACAAGTACACCAAGATCTCTCTGCTCATCAACACTACCAAGAGTCCTTCCATTAGCTCTATATTCTGTACTACTGTTACTCTTACCAAAGTGAATCACCTCACACTTTTCCGCATTAAACTCCATCTGCCACCTCTCGGCTCAGCTCTGCAGCTTATCTATGTCTCTCTGCAAACTGTAACATCCATCCTCACTGTCTACAACTCCTCCGACTTTGGTGTCGTCAGCAAATTTACTAATCCATCCTTCTACACCCTCATCTAGGTCATTTATAAAAATGACAAACAGCAGTGGTCCCAAAACAGGTCCCTGAGGTACACCACTTGTAACTGAACTCCAGGTTGAATATTTCCCATCAACCACCACCCTCTGTCTTCTATCAGCTAGCCAATTCCTGATCCAAACTGCTAAATCACCCTCAATCCCATGCGTCTGCATTTTCTGCAGTAGCCTACCATGGGGAACCTTATCAAACGCTTTGCTAAAATCCATATACACCACGTCAACTGCCTTACCCTTATCCACCTCTTTGGTCACCTTTTCAAAAAACTCGATAAGGTTTGTGAAGCACGACCTACTCTTCACAAAATGGTGTTGACTATCCCTAATCAACTTATTTCCCTCTAGATGATTCTAAATCCTATCCCTTATAATTCTTTCCAAAACTTTGCCCACAACAGAAGTAAGGCTCACTGGTCTATAATTCCCAGGATGGTCTCTACTCCCCTTCTTGAACAAGGGGACAACATTTGCTATCCTCCGGTCTTCCGGCACTATACCTGTAGCCAAGGTGCCTCATAGGAGGTTGCTAAATAAACCAAGGTTTAAAGGGATATGGGCCAACACAGGCAAATGGAACTAGTTCAGTTTAGAAAACCCAGTTGGCAGTTGGGCCAAAGGGCCTGTTAATGTGCTGTATATCTCTATGACTGTATGCTGCTTGGGGGGATTTCCTGTGTATAACCTCACATTTTCTACATTGTAACATTTGGTACATTTCAAAAGTACCTCATTTCCATGGAAGCACTTTGAGGCTTCCAGTGGTCAGGATCGGGACTCTATCAACTCAGGCCTTTCTTCCTCTTTAGATCATGCGTACAAATAATTTGCTTTTCATTTGAGTTGCTCTGTAGCATAAGGAAGCAGATTTAAGGAATTGTCACAAACTGAATGTTCTGGGATATTCTAAAGACATTCCGGCAAAGTCACAGAATTGCCTTTGCTTTCTTAAATTAATAATAAAAGAGTTGTGTCAATCAGCTCAAATGAAAGATGACTGGTGTAGAAATGGGACACACACTAGTCTCTGTCAGGAATGATATTACCTTGGGGCTAAACTCTGTATCTCTGTCCTTGAGCTGAGCAGCAAGCCCACTTGTACTTTTCATTATTCACTGATGTTAGATATATGCTATATTTATCCTCATGAATATGTTTCTCATGTATGTAAATTTCTTCCTTCAGACAGACTGTGCTGTTCTCAAAGCAGTTTATTGTTAGCGATGGAAGATGACATTGAGAGGAAAAGCAAAGATACTATTCTAAAAGAGTGTGAAGGACAGAGAGGCCTGTGGGCCAGTATACAAAATTCCAAAAATCTTGGTGAAATCTCATCTGGGCGACAGGGTGCTCAAGTTGTCAGACTGAGACCCGGTGAGAGTCCCATCCTGCCTCCTTTTGGGAAGCTCTGCCACATTCAGTGCCGATCAGGTGGACACGAACAGGGCAGTGAAAGGATTTCCCTTGATCAAGGACACTGGGCATGGATATCCCATCAGGAACTGATGGTCAATCAGGGACAAGCAGCTGTTCATGATTTGGTAGTGTCACCAGGAAAATGGTGACTTCTGCTGGGAGTTAACCCTAACCCTAACTCTAACCCGAGCCAGGCTGTGTGGGTGATGGCAGGCTAGGCCTTGCAGGGCTGGGGTCACAGAGGAGTATGATGTGGCAAAGGCAGAGAGGTTGTTCTCAGTGGCCCTTTCCCACTTCCCAATTCTGGGGACCTCAGTGCACTAAGTGCGTTTGACTGAGGGAACCTCTCCCAGAAGCCTGCAAACAATTCCGATGGGGTTTGTTTCTCAGCCTTCCTGAATTGTGAGTGACCCCAGCTACTGGGTGAAGATCAGTGACACTGGGGTGAGACCCTGAAGTTGGTATTAGTTACTGCTTAAGGCCCTCGATTGACAGCAGGTTGTTTATGACCCTCCTCGTGATGGACTTCATTGATGCAGAAATAGGAAAGCAGCTGGATCCGCAACACCCCCTCCACTGCTACCCCCTCCACCCTCACACCTTATGTCCCCATTAAATGTGCCCCCACCACTAAACTCACCACAGGGGGGGGCCATTAAATATTACCCTATGAGTGCAAAGCGATAATGTTAAACAACACCAGCGTCATTCTCAGTTTCATTGACAGGAGCATAGAGTATAGCAGATACTTTTATACAAAAGAGCCTGTGGGATAAAGGACAGGGATGCTTTAGGAAAAATTCTGAGATTATTTTGGAGCTCAGAGGTTGTGGATAGAGAATTGTGATAATGAACTAATTTCATTAGAGCTCTGAAGATGATGAGATGGGTTACTAGAGGTAGTTTACAAATTTTGAAAATATTCAAAAGAACATAAGAACATAAGAAATAGGAGCAGGAGTAGGCCATCTAGCCCTTCGAGCCTGCCCCGCCATTCAATAAGATCATGGCTGATCTGTTGTGGCTCAGTTCCACTTTCCCGCCCTCTCCCCATAACCCTTAATCCCCTCTCTTATCAAGAACCCATCAACCCGCTTCTTAAAAATATTTAGCGAGGCAGCCTCCACCACTTCAACGGGCAGAGAATTCCAGAGATTCACCACCTATTGAGTGAAGAAGAGTGAAAGATTATTGGCTGGAAGTTAGTGATGATGGAAATCAATTTAAGATTCTCACAAAAGGAGCAAGGAAAGAAACCCTGCCATGGGGAATGTTTAAGGTAACAGCTTTTGCATCTTTAATAGGAAGAGTGGAAAAGATTTGGTGCTCTGACAATAAATAAATGTTCTAAAAATAAATGTCATCAAAATACAAAATAAACCTGAGTCAGCTCATGAGTTGAATCGTTGTCGTTCCGTGGCTTGTATTTTTGTTTCAGTTTTCACTCAGCTGTGGGGAACACAGAAGCCATCGTCATGTCATTATTTATTTTTTGTGTCAAATCCCTTTCAGTGGTATAATCTGAATTGGGAAAAGTGAGGGTGTTTTATAATTCTTCAGGCTGAATTCCATGTGTTAATTGTTCTGTTTCTAGGAATTGTATCTAAAAATGTAATGTTCAGAGTTAAAAGTTTTTGGAATGTCACATCACAATAATGAGGATATGTCTGTTGTGAAGGTTATTGCTATCAATTCCTCGCATACCAGTAGCTATCTGTCTTCTCTAGATTAAACAATTGGCTTAACCAATTGCCTGATACCTCCATGGTGGATGTGGAGGAGATCCACATCGGTATAGATTGGGGCACCCAGATCTCTGCCTGTGGAGTTTGTCAAAGTAAGTATTACGCGTGGGGCTGGCCTTGAATTCCCCAACAGCGTACCCTCTCCCCCACCAGAGTGATGGTGTAAACCCCACCCACTCATTACTCTGAGGTTCAGGTTCTCAGCGAGACAGCGACATGCTGGATTTCAATCTGAGCCTGACACTGATAAAATAAGGGAAGATTTCACCAACATTTTTAAGTCTGTACATAAACGCTAATTTTTACATATTATTTGCCTTACAAAAATTGATCAACTTTTTAACAGTTAGTAAAGTTACAGATCATCAGCATGTTTATAACCTTGAGTTATGGAATCATATTAAATCCATTCAGTCGTTCTACATGTAGAAAGCTAATGTCAGTAACAATTTTCACAAACATTTCAAAATGATAATTTTTAGAATTTTTGATTGAGATTTGTGATCTGACAGCAATCACTCATTGAGGCATCAGGAATGGGCTAAAGCTGCTCCTCCATTCAGTATGATCATGGCGAATCATTAGCCTTATCCCCTTTCTCCTGTCTGCATCACATAGCCCTCGATTCCCTGAGAGACCAAACATCTCACTATCTTCGGCTTTGAATATGCTCACCAATGGTGCATCATAGGACAACTCCCTCCTCCCAGGGGCCAGTCTCATAAACCTGAGACATCAGGTGAGAAATTTCATGTTGCAGAGTAGACTTTAGATTATAGGGAGTTGAAAATCAATGTGCACTGTGTAGACAAAAGCTGAAATTTTACTGGCACACAGCTGATTTTACCAATTGTAGTGGAAAAAGAGGCAAACAAGGAACACCGTCCAGTTAAAGATGTGGGTTTGCCTCTCTGAACTCTGGGCTAAATCAGAGGCCAGCAGTTCAATAGCACTGATGATAGCACTGGAAGAGAGGGCACTTCCACCTTATTGGATGGGTCAGGAATACATGCCCAGGCAACCAGAGGAGTGAACTCTCCACCAGCTGCATTGGAGCCATGGGGGTTAGGGTTAGACGTTCTTTCCGTGAGATATGGAGCCTCACAAAAGGAAGGCCACTCCCCATCCTTGCCAGAGAGCAGCTTGGAGGCTGCCTCAATGTACCTCGGAGTCTCCCCACATGGCTGGGGTTTGTCCCACTGCTGGTAAAATGCTGTTGGGAGTTTAAAAGTTAGTTGGATGAATTGGCTGCCTGACCCCTGTTGCCTAGTGGCTGGGCTGCTATCATTTTCACCTCATATTTGATGCTGGGGAAGATACTGGTTCTTCTCTCTTGGGCTCTCTGAGCCATCATTTTATCAGCTCTCCTCACTGCCAGCCAATCAACAAACGTGGTAAAATACCAGCCAAAATGTAAAACATGAAGAAAGTTTTGGAACATTTTGTTATCGGAAACTTCACAGATTTTTGCTGTAAACACTAATCATTTTACTTTAGACGTTTAGCCGCAAATTTATATCCTAAAATTCAAAATTACTAACCTATGTTTTGCATTCTTACTTTCAATATTTTAATCCCTTATTTGAAGCATGAATTTGCAAAAGATGGAGCTGTTATTCTCCTGACATCAGTTTTAAAGAACCTGTGAAAATTTGTCATTTGATTTGTTATTTGAATCCATAGCTGAAGATGTTGGTTAAAACTGAGCTGTAAAATTTACATAAATTGATTCAGACTCAGGAATTTGAAAGTTTAAAATTTGCAGATGATACAAATTGGGAAATATCGTGATACAGGAAGGAGCCTGTGACAAAATACAGGGAGACATTAACCCAGGAGAATGGCACCCAGTTAGAAAATGAGATTCAAGATAGATCCACTCGAGGTGGTGTATTCTATTCAGTAGAATAAGGAAACCATATAACACCGGAATGGAAAAGAGAATCAGAGGAGTCTGATTAAATCACTAAAAATAGCAACAAATAAAGCATTAAATACTTCAAATACATCAGTGAGTTCATTTTTATAGAAACATAATTAAAAATCAATAAAGTCACGTTCTAAACTGGCATGAAGAAGAAAACAAAAGAAAGATATTTTGCTGAGTTAGATGAGGAGAGTTGGGAGGAAGCTGAAGTGGCGAATAAACACTGGCATGGACTGTTCAACCTGGATATCCTTCCTAGTGCTGTAAATACTTTCCAATGAACCATCTGCATGAGTTGAAAACCATTGTGCTTACACACAGAAGGAGAGGCTGCTTCTTTTTAATAGGATGAAAGGATTTGATATCTAGCACTGTTTATTCTGGTGGATTATAATGAATATCCGATTAAACCGCATTGAGCACGTTATTGGAGCAGATGGTTCAGACTCATTCTCTTGTTAATCAAGAATGTACATATAGATTTCCTGGACAAACATTATTTACTTTAACCAATTACATGCCAAAGAATAAAATGAAGAAAATGCTGGAAACACAGCAGGCTAGGCAGCAACTGTGGAGAAAAAAATCAGAATGAAAGGTTCTGATATGTGGCCTTTTGTCTGAACTGACTTTGGATTGAGATTAAATGCAACATTGCAAACATGCAATTTTTTAAAAAATAACTTATTGTGGGAACATGATGGTCTGGATTTTCCTGACTCCATGGGGACTAGGCAGCAGGCAGAAGAGCTGTGGATATCGGGACACTTCTGACAAAGGGTCATCCAGAAATTTTGGCTCTATTCTCTCCTCACAGATGCTGTCAGATCTGCTGAGATTTTCCAGCATTTTCTGTTTAAATACAGGGAGTTATGGGGATAGGGCCTGAGTGGAATGTTTGGTGCAGGCTCGATGGGCCAAAAGGCCTCCTTCTGCACTGTCGATTCTATGACCTCAGGCAGGGTTTACAGTTTCAGGATGAGCGAGGCTATGAAATCCCGTCCATAGAGTTGGAATCTATGCTCTGATTCTGGTGTATTTGGGGTGGGGGCAAGCATATAGAATCCATGGGGCGGGGAGGGGGGGGTGACCTTCCTGCCACCTCCCAACCACCCTTGACCTGACCAATATTTTTCACTGGGTGGGAAAGCAGTGAGTGGGTCGAATGATAATTAACAGAGTAAGAACAGAGCTTACCGACTATTAAAGTTAGAGGGTTGGTAGGAGATGAAGCCCTTAATATAATTACTGTCACTAGAGAGGTAGTGTTTGGTAGACTAATGGGACTGAAGGTAGACAAGTCCTCAGGACCGGATGGAATGCATCCCAGGATTCTGAAAGAAATGGCGGAAGTAATAGCAGATGCGTTAGTAATTATTTATCAAAATTCGCTGGACTCTGGGGAAATGCCGGCAGATTGGAAAACAGCTACTGTTACAACACTGTTTAAAAATGGTAGCAGACAAAAGGCGGGAAACTACAGGCCAGTTAGCTTAACGTCCGTAGTTGGAAAAATGCTAGAATCCATCATTAAAGAAGAAATAGCAGGACACCTAGAAAAGAATGGTTCGATCAAACAGATACAGCATAGATTCGTTAAGGGGAAGTCGAGTTTAACGAATTTATTGGATTTCTATGAGGATGTGACGAGTGCGGTAGACAGAGGGGAACCGGTGGATGTGGTGTTTTTAGATTTCCAGAAGGCGTTTGATAAGGTGCCCCACAAAAGGTTGTTGCAGAAGTATAGGGTACACGGAGTTGGGGGTAAGGTGTTAGCGTGGATTGAGGATTGGCTATTTAACAGGAAGCAGAGAGTTGGAATCAATGGGTGTTTTTCTGGTTGGCAGTTGGTGACATTCTATTCAGTAGAATAAGGATCGGTGCTGGGGCCTCAACTGTTTACCATTTACATAGACAATCTGGAGGAGGGGGCTGAGTGTAGGGTAACAAAATGTGCTGATGACACAAAGGTGAGTGGGAAAGCAAATTGCGCGGAGGGTGTGGAAAGTCTGCAGAGGGATCTGGATAGGCTGAGCAAGTGGGTGAGGACCTGGCAGATGGAGTATAATGTTAGCAAATGTGAGGTTATCCACTTTGGAAGAAATAGTAGTAGGAAGGAATATTATTTAAATGGTGAATAGTTGCAGCAGGCTACAGTGCAGAGGGACCTGGGGGTCCTTGTGCATGAATCGCAAAAACCCAGCTTGCAGGTGCAGCAGGTGATCAAGAAGGCGAATGGAATGTTGGCCTTTATAGCGAGGGGGATAGAATATAAAAGCAGGGAGGTCTTGCTGCAACTGTACAGGGCACTGGTGAGGCTGCAGCTGGAGTACTGTGTGCAGTTTTGGTCGCCGCACTTGCGCAAGGATATATTGGCCTTGGAGGGAGTGCAGAGAAGGTTCACCAGGCTGATACTGGAGATGAGGGGGTTAACTTATGAGGAGAGATTGAGTAGATTGGGCCTGTACTCGTTGGAGTTTAGAGGGCTGAGGAGGGATCTTATACAGAAATTTAAGATAATGAAGGGGATGGATAGGGTAGAGGTAGAGAGATTCTTTCTGCTTCGAAAGGAAAACAGAACTAGAGGGCACAGCCTCAAAATAAAGGTGGGGGGGGGCGGTGCGGTTTAGAACAGAGTTGAGGAGGAACTTCTTCACTCAAAGGGTGGTGAATCTCTGGAATTCTCTGCCCATTGAAGTGGTGGAGGCTGCCTCACTAAATATATTTAAGACACGGGTGGATAGGTTTTTGGTAGGCAAGGGAATTAAGGGTTATGGGGAGAAAGCGGGAAAGTGGAACTGAGCCACGACAGATCAGCCATGATCTTATTGAATGGCGGGGCAGGCTCGAGGGGCTAGATGGCCTACTCCTGCTCCTATTTCTTATGTTCTTACTTACGTTCTTATCATCAGTTTAGTGTTTGGCTTAGAATTTGTGACCTGTTTCACAATTTAATGAGCCAGTTTTGACTACAGAAAAGTTCTTACCAAACACTGTCTTCTTTCAGCACCTGTAAATAATTTTACTTTAATTTTCTGTATGACGCAGAATCAAATATTGAAGTATTAATTAATCAACAGAAGAGTGATTTAGCAAAAGTGGACTGGAAACAGTGACATGAAAGTAATGTCAAAGCAGCGGGAGGCTTTCAAAGGAGAGATTCAGGCTAAATATGTTCCCACAAAGGGAAAGGGTGAGACAGTCAAATCTAGAGCCCCCTATAGCTTCCAGGATAAGCTAAGGCAGAAAAGGAAAGACATGTAAGAATCAAAATCTCAGCGCTAAAGAAGAGAAATATTGAAAATGGAGGGGTGAAATTTAAAAGGAAATTAGGAAAGCAAAGAGAGGGTTTTGCAGAATATTGGCAAAAAAAACCAAGGTGAACCAATTATGTTTTATCAAATACATTATGAATAAAATGATAAGTGTGGAATGTATAGAGCCCAGAAATCACCAAGTTGGTTATCCATGTGCAGAAATGGAAGATGTGGCTGCAAAATTCCGCGGATGTTGGAATCTGAAATAAAAACAGAAAATACTGGAAAATCTCAATGGCTCTGACAGCATCTGTGGAGAGAAAATAGAACCAATGTTTCGATCTGGCTGATTTTCATCAGAGTGGATTAATCAAGGACAGTCAGCAGTGACTTTTTTTAAGGAAAAATTATGACTGACTAATTTTTTAAGGAGGTCACAAGTGAATTGATGAAGGGAGTGTAGCTGATCTGGTCTACATGGATTTTAGCAAGGCTTTTGACAAGGTTCCACATTGCAGACTGGGTCAAAATAAAAGCTTTCATAGCTTGTGAGTTTACTATCAAATAAATCGGTTGGACTTCAACCTGGTGTTGTCAGACTTTTTACTGTGTTTACCCCAGACCAACGCCAACATCTCCACATCCAGTCAGTTCCACAGAGCTGAATATTGGTCCCCTTCTTTTTGTTGTACACATTAATGATTTGGATTTAAATGTAGGGGAAATGATCAAGAAGTTTGCAGACGATACAAAAACGAATGGTATGTTTTGCCTGAATAGCGTGCAAGAAATAACACTTCTCACTGTATACTAGGACTAGGGGGCACAGCCTCAAGATAAAGGGGGGGCGGTTTAGAACTGAGTTGAGGAAGAATTTCTTCACTCAAAGGGTGGTGAATCTCTGGAATTCTCTGCCCGTTGAAGTGGTGGAGGCTGCCTCGCTAAATATTTTTAAGACACGGGTTGATGGGTTTTTGATAAGAGAGGGGATTAAGGGTTATGGGGAGAGGGCGGGAATGTGGAACTGAGCCACGACAGATCAGCCATGATCTTATTGAATGGCGGGGCAGGCTCGAAGGGCTAGATGGCCCACTCCTGCTCCTATTTCTTATGTTCTTATGTTCTTATACTAATACATGTAACATTAATAAATCATATTAAAATCAAAAATCAAAATGTAGTAGACAGTGAGGAGGATGGCTGTAGACTGCAGGAAGATATAAAGAAGTATTTAGATGTGCGCTTGTGATGCTAGAGCATACAAGGCTAGGGACCAAGTGCTGGAAAATGGGATTAGAATAGACAGGTGCAGAAGTGATGTGCCAAAGGACCTCTTTTTGTGCTATTTTCCTCAATGACACAATGGGCTGGATTCTGTGGCAGGGACTCGATAATCCACTGCAGCAAATGGACAATTGGCTGACTGTAAAATTCTCCATTCTCACGGGCAGCGTTCAGTGAGGCGCGAACGGCCAGAGAATTCCAGACACTGGCCGCAACTTTACTGCTCCCTGCCTGGGGAATTGGGATGGGCGAGGGGTGGACAATGGAAAGGTCTGTTGATTTCGGGCATGATTTTATCATTTCTGGAGCAGTGAAGCTGTAAACTCCCATCCATTGACTTCATATCAATGGACGTGTCTGGTAGGCAGTAAAGTGGCAAATGGAGTTTGCCAGAGAAGCGTGAGGTGATGGACTTGAGAAGGTCAAACAAGGCAAAGAATTACACAATAAATGGGAGAGTACTGAGAGGTTTAGAGGAAGTGGGGAATCTTTAAGTGGATGTCCACAGATCCCTGAGGTAGCAGAACAGGTCAATAACGTGATTAGGAAGGCAAATTGAATACTTCCATTTGCTAGCTGAGGCAAAGAATATAAGAGCAAGAAGGTTATTCTGAAATCATGTAAAATATAGTGGCGTGGTGGCACTGTGGTTAGCATTGCAGCCTCACAGCTCCAGTGACCCAGGATTGATTCTCAGCTTGAGTCACTGTCTGTGTGGAGTCTGCACATTCTTCCCACATCTGTATGGACCTGCTCCGGGTGCTCTGGTTTCTTGCCATTGTCCAAAGATGTGCGGGTTAGGTTGATTGGCCATGCTAGATTGCTCCTTAGTGTCCCAGGATGTGTAGGTTAAAGGGATCAGAGGGGTAAATATATGAGGTTATGGGGATAGGGCCTAGGTGGGATGGTTGTCAGTGCAGACCTGATGGGCTGAATGGCCTCCTTCTGCACTGTAGGGATTCAATGAATATCAGTTTGGCTACAAATTGAGAACAGTGTGCAGTTCTGGTCACCTAATTATAGAAAGGATGTAATTGTATTAGAGAGGATACAGAGGAAATTGCCAACACTGGAAAATTACAGCAATGATGAAAGATTGGATAGGCCAGGGTTATTCTCTTCAGTACAGAGGCTGAGGGGAGATCTGATTGCAGTTTACAAAACTGTGAAGGTCATTGTGAATAGCGAGGATGGGTTTATTTATGTTAGTAGGAAGGTCAGTGCCTTGGGGGTTGTAAGGATTAGACGGGGATAAGGACATTCTTTTTCACCCAAAAGGTTGGTGGGTGGGGGAAACTGGTACTCACTGTCAGAAAGTATAGCCAAGGCTGAAACCCTCAACTCATTGTAAAGGTGTCTGGATATTCACCTGAAGCACTCTGACCTGCAGGGAAATGGACCAAATGCTGTAAAGTGGGATTAGGCTAGGATTGACATGATGGGCAGAGTGGCCTCTTTCTGTGTCATAGCTTTTTCTAAATTTTCCAAGTATCTGAGAAGGAGGAATGTGCGGGGATCTAGGGAGAGGAGCTGGGAGTGTCTGCCCATGAATAGCTCCTTCGGAGAAGCAGCGTGAAGAGAATGGTTGAATTCTGTCATGCATGTTGTAACAAATCGGTGAGATCACAGCAGCCGGGGTATTGATTTATCACATTGATTGAAATCAATAATTCAGCACATTCCTGATTGGAGGAGTTAAAATTTTAGAAGGCAAAATTTCACAGCAGTGTATTCAGATGGATTAGTCGATTGTGTTGTTTTAATAGCGCTGTATTACAATAAAAGTAATTTTCTGAAGTAATAAGGCAATACGGATCAATTTCATAATGTTGATATTTAATACTCTAAAACACACACAGAATATACATACAATATACTTACATTTATTTAACTCAGCATTATTTATCTGTCTGTGAATGGCGTTGTGTTAAATGTATTGAAAACAAACATAATAAGATATAAATGAAGGGGAAGTGACAATTCCTTACAGAAATTTTAACCACGTCTTCCATTCTATTGGCTCTATTGCACAACCCACAAAATGAGGAAAATGTAATTTCCCCAGAATGTCTGGTTGAGGAAATGTGCACTTTTCTGTTTCTAACATGATATGGGGATTAGATGATAGAGTATTGATATCACTGTTAAGTAATCCAGTAGCCCCAGCTTATGTCCCGAGGGTCTGGGGCTCAAATTCATTGTGGCAGCTGAAGGAATCTCAATTCAATTTTAAAAAGCCAGAACGGAAAGCTATCTTCAGCAATATTGATCACAGAACGATCGATTGTCGGAAAAACCCATCTGCTTCTCTAATGTTCTTTGGAAAGGAAACCTGCCGTCCTTACCTGGTCTGGCCTACATGTGACTCCAGAGACACAGTCATGTGGTTGACTCACAAGCGCCTCTGAAATGGCCGAGCAAAACACTCAGTTCAAGGGCAATTAGGGATGGGCAATGAATACTGGCTCAGTTAGCAAGACCCACATCCAATGAAAGAATAAAGAGAGAAAGCCATTACACGTTCTTCTAGACTACCCTTTTTTTGTAATAAGATAGCATCAGAAAAAATACTGTACATCTAAATTAAAATTATTATTTTCATTTGTCCTTTAACTCTGTCTTGCTTCATTTCATTTACCTGCTGGACCCACTCTAAGTCCTCAAATTCCTCAGGGACTTTCCGCATCTGCTGAGCCCATCTTGTTGCTATGACGATAACTTCTCTGGTGAGCTGAATCATACAATCAAAGCAATGGTTGGCCAATGAAATCTACATGACGTTAGAGACAGCAGTCTCAGTAATTGCTTCTATCAGTCTAATTTTATATAAATTAGATTTCGTCCTTTACAGAAGAATCTTTTAAATATTTACATGACATTGTCGCTGTTATTGTAACAAATTAAAATGAGTGAACTGGATTCCACATAAATAAATATACACTTTAAGATTTGAACAGAAAATGCATACTAGAATCAATCATTTGCTGATAGTTTGCCCCTTAGAAACAATTCCTGAAGTTTATTTTCATATTGGCTGTGAATAAATACACCAGACAGAATAATGACACTCTCAATGCAGAGCAGTACTGGATGATAGAGTTAAGTTGTTCATTTGGTAATGTTATCTTCTCCCCAGTTGGTCGACTGCCCTGGTCTCCACCTCTGTATGCCCTGGGTTGCCAGCCCACACTCCACAAAAATCAACTACACCCAGCTTATTCTATCCACCATGCATTTTCTCTTCTCGGGAATCAGCAATGTTCCATGCAGCAAGGAGCAAGACTCCAGGAAGTTGTGCTGCCTGACAGGTGAATGTAGACATGATGTGGAGTTGCAGATGTTGGACTGGGGTAAACACAATAAGAAGTCTCACAACACCAGGTTAAAGTCCAACAGGTTTATTTGGTAGCAAACGCCACTAGCTTTCGGAGCGCTGCTCCTTCGTCAGGGCATATAAAGACACAAACTCAATTTACAGAATAATGATTGGAATGCAAGTCTTTACAGCTAATCAAGTCTTAAAGGTACAGACAATTTAAGTGGAGAGAGCATTAAGCACAAGTTAAAGAGATGTGTATTGTCTCCAGACAGGACAGTTAGTGAGATTTTGCAAGTCCATGCAAGTTGTGGGAGGTGACAGATAGTATGACATGAACCCAAGATCCCTGTTGAGACCATCCTCATGAGTGCGGAACTTGGCTATCAGTCTCTGCTCAGCGACTCTGTGCTGTCATGTGTCGTGAAGGCCATCTTGGAGAGCGTTTACCCGAAGATCAGAGGCCGAATGCCCATGATCGCTGAAATGTTCCCCAACAGGAAAGGAACAGCCTTGCCTGGTGATTGCCAAGTGGTGTTCATTCATCCATTGTCATAGCGTCTGCATAGTCTCCCCAATGTACCATGCCTTGGGACATCCTTTCCTGCAGCGTATCAGGTAGACAATGTTGGCCGAGTTGCAAGAATGTGTACCGTGTATCTGGTGGATGGTATTCTCACGTGTGATGATGGTATCCGTGTCGATGATCTGGCATGTCTTGCAGAGGTTGCTGTGGCAGGGTTGTGTGGTGTTGTGGTCACTGTTCTCCTGAAGGCTGGGTAGTTTGCTGCGGACAGTGGTCTGTTTGAGGTTGTGTGGTTGTTTGAAGGCAAGAAGTGGGGGTGTGGGGATAGCCTTGGCGAGATGTTCATCTTCATCAATGATATGTTGAAGACTCTGGAGAAGATGTTGTGGCTTCTCCACTCCGGGGAAGTACTGGACGACGAAGGGTACTCTGTCCACCGTGTCCCGTGTTTGTTTTCTGAGGAGGTAGGTACGGTTTTTCGCTGCGGCACGCTGGAACTGTCGATCGATGAGGCGAACGCCACATTCTGTTCTTATGAGGACATTTTTCAGCGTCTGGAGGTGTCTGTTGCGATTCTCCTCATCTGAGAAGATCCTGTGTATACGGAGGGCTTGGCCGTAGGGGATGGCTTCTTTAATGTGTTTAGGGTGGAAGCTGGAGAAGTGGAGCCTTGTGAGGTTACCTGTGGGCTTGCGGTACAGTGAGGTGCTGAGGTACATAAGAACATAAGAAATAGGAGCAGGAGTAGGCCATCTAGCCCTTCGAGCCTGCCCCGCCATTCAATAAGATCATGGCTGATCTGTCGTGGCTCAGTTCCACATTCCCGCCCTCTCCCCATAACCCTTAATCCCCTCTCTTATCAAAAACCCATTAACCTGCGTCTTAAAAATATTTAGCGAGGCAGCCTCCACCACTTCAACGGGCAGAGAATTCCAGAGATTCACCACCCTTTGAGTGAAGAAGTTCCTCCTCAACTCCGTTCTAAACCGCCCCCCCTTTATCTTGAGGCTGTGCCCCCTAGTCCTGCTATCCTTTCTGAGCGGGAAGAGTCTCTCCACCTCTATCCTATTCATCCCATTCATCATCTTATACGTCTCAGTGAGATCTCCCCTCATTCTTCTAAACTCTAACAAGTACAAGCCTAGTTTATTCAGCCTCTCCTCATAGCTCAACCCCCTCAACTCCGGCATCAGCCTAGTAAACCTCCTCTGCACTCCCTCCAAGGCCAAAATATCCTTGCGTAAGTACGGCGCCCAAAACTGCACACAGTACTCCAGCTGCGGCCTCACCAATGCCCTATACAGCCGCAGCAAGACCTCCCTACTTTTATATTCAATCCCCCTCGCTATGAAGGCCAGCATCCCATTCGCCTTCCTGACCACCTGCTGCACCTGCAAGCTGGGTTTTTGCGACTCATGCACAAGGACCCCGAGGTCCCTCTGCACCATCGCCTGCTGCAGTTTTTCGCCACGTAAGTAATAATCCTTCCTACCATTATTCCTACCAAAGTGGACCACCTCGCACTTGCCAACATTAAATTACATTTGCCAGTTCCTGGCCCATTCGCCCAGCCTATCTAGATCCTTCTGCAGACTCTCCACACCCTCCGCACAATTTGCCTTTCCACCAATTTTGGTGTCATCAGCAAATTTCGACACCCTACACTCGGTTCCCTCCTCCAGATCATCTATATAAATGGTAAAAAGCTGAGGCCCCAGCACCGACCCCTGAGGCACTCCACTAGTCACCAACCGCCAATCCGAATAGCACCCATTGACCCCCACTCTCTGCCTCCTATTTGACAACCAGTCCTCTATCCACGCTAACACCCTACCCCCAACTCCATGTCCCCTGACCTTCTGCAATAACCTCTTGTGAGGTACCTTGTCAAACGCCTTCTGAAAATCAAGAAAGACCACATCCACCGGCTCTCCTCTATCCACCGCCCTAGACACACCCTCATAGAACTCCAGTAAATTTGTCAGACACGACTTCCCCTTAACGAAACCGTGCTGCGTCTGCTCTATCAAGCAATTCCTCTCAAGATGCCTCGCTATTTCCTCCTTGATGACGGATTCTAACATTTTACCTACAACAGACGTTAAACTAACAGGCCTATAATTCCCTGCCTTTTGCCTGGCACCCTTCTTAAACAACGGCGTAACATTAGCCGCTTTCCAATCTTCCGGCACTTCCCCGGAATCCAGCGACGTCTGGAAAATAACCACCAAGGCATCCACTATAACCTCCGCCATTTCTTTCAGGGCCCTCGGATGCATTCCTTCCGGTCCTGGGGACTTGTCCACAATCAGCCCCTCCAGTCTGTCGAGCACCACCTCTCTAGTAACAGTAATGTCATTAAGACCCTCCAGTCCTACCACCTTTCCATCTCTAACACCCGGCAAATTATTCACGTTCTCCTCCGTGAAGACAGAAACAAAAAAGTTATTCAAGACCTTAGCCATATCCCCATCCCCTACCACTAAGTCCCCTTTCTCATCCTCTAAAGGACCAACGTTCACCCTAGCCAGCCTCTTCCTTTTTATATATTTATAAAAACTCTTGCTATCCTTTTTTATATTAAGCGCTAGCCCAGCTTCATAGTTTCTCCTACCCTTCTTTATCAACTTCTTTGTCAATCTTTGTTGACATTTAAACCTCTCCCAATCCTCTTCTCGCCCACTACTCTTAGCTACTCTAAATTCCTCCACTTTTAATTTAACACTTTCCTTCACCTCCTTTGTTATCCACGGCTTATTACCTCTCCTCCTACTGTCCTTTTTGACCATCGGAATAAATTTCTGCTTCTTTACAGGAATTCGTTCTGTTCAGTATGACGATGGCCCCTCATTTTTCTGCTGGTTTGATGACAATGTTGCGGTTGGTCTTGAGAGCACGGATGGTGTTGTGTTGTGCTTGGGTGATGTTTGGGGCTGTCTTGTGAGTGCAGCTGATGGATTTGGTGTTGACACGCGTCCTGATGGCTCGGGCATATATGTGAAGTCAAGGGCAGCAGCCTTCTGGAGGAGTCCAATTCGATTCTTTCCTCTTTGATTGCTGCACTGCAGATCTCTCTGTCAGCTATTCTGGTTCATTGGCTGTCACATTGTGTTCACTTTTGGCCTCTTAGGGTTTGTTGAAGAATTCCCTCTGCCTCATTCACCTGATGAATTCCTCTGTGTTTGCTGTGAGACTGATGAAGTTTATTTTGGTACTGCAAAGAAGTGTACTGACAATTGAACAACGAGGAATACTACAGACAGTTACCTGCAGATCCGACCAAAGAACATACCCGTCAACTCAACACTCTGATCAAGACCTTTGATCTGGACCTTCAGAGCACCCTCCGTGCTCTCATCCAACGTACTCCCCGCTTTGGAGATCTCTACTGCCTCCCAAAGATACACAAGGCAAACACACCCGGCCATCCCATCGTATCAGGCAATGGGACCCTGTGCGAGAGCCTCTCCGGATATGTCGAGAGCATCCTAAAACCCATTGTACAAAGAACCCCCAGCTTTTATTGCGACTCTACAGACTTCCTACAGAGACTCAGCACACATGGAGCAGTTGAACCAGGAGCACTCCTCGTCACAATGGATGTCTCAGCGCTCTACACCAACATCCCCCACAACGACGGCATTGCTGAAACTGCCTCAATACTCAATGCCGACAACTGCCAGTCTCCAGATGCAATTTTACAACTCATCTGCTTCATCCTGGACCACAATGTCTTCACCTTCAACAACCAGTTCTTCATCCAGACACACGGAACAGCCATGGGGACCAAATTCCCACCTCAATACGCCAACATCTTCATGCACAGGTTCGAACAAGACTTCTTCACTGCACAGAATCTTCAGCCGATGCTATACACTAGATACATCGATGACATTTTCTTCCTTTGGACTCAAGGTGAACAATCACTGAAACAACTATATGATGACATGAACAAGTTCCATCCCATCATCAGACTCCTAAATCGGTTACATTCTTGGACACACGTGTCTCCATTAAGGACGGTCACGTCAGCACCTCACTGTACCGCAAACCCACAGATAACCTCACGATGCTCCACTTCTCCAGCTTCCACCCTAAACACGTTAAAGAAGCCATCCCCTACAGACAAGACCCCGTATACACAGGATCTGCTCAGATGAGGAGGATCACAACAGACACCTCCAGACGCTGAAAGATGCCCTCATAAGAACAGGATATGGCACTTGACTCATCGATTGACAGTTCCGACACGCCACAGCAAAAAACTGCACCAATCTCCTCAGAAGACAAACACGGGACACGGTGGACAGAGTATCCTTCGTTGTCCAGTGCTTTCCTGGAGCGGAGAAGCTATGACATTTTCTCCAAAGCCTTCAACATGTCATGGATGAAAACAAACATCTCGCCAGGGCCATCCCCACACCCCCACTTCTTGCCATCAAACAACCGCACAACCTCAAACAGACCGTTGTCTGTAGCAAACTACCCAGTCTTCAGGAGAACAGTGACCGCAACACCACACAACCCTGCCACAGGACTCGGATGCCGTCACCTCACATGAGAACACCATCCACCAGGTACACGGTACATACTCTCGCAACTTGGCCAATCTCGTCTACCTGATATGCTACAGGAAAGGATGTCCCAAGGATGGTACATTAGGGAGACCATGCAGATGCTACAACAATGGATGAATGAACACCGCTCGATAATCACCAGACAAGTCTGTTCACTTTCTGTTGGGGAACATTTCAGCGGTCATGGGCATTCGGCCTCTGATCTTCGGGTAAGCATTCTCCAAGGCACACGACAGCACAGAATTGCTGAGCAAAGACTGATAGCCAAGTTCTGCACACATGAGAACTGCCTCAACTGGAATGTTGGGTTCATCTGTAACCCCCATGACTTGCCTGGACTTGCAAAATCTCACTAACTATCCTGTCTGGAGATAATACACATCCCTTTAACTTGTGCTTAATACTCTCTCCATTTACTTTGTCTGTACCTTTAACGTTTGATTAGCTGTGAAGACTCGCATTCCAATCATTATTGGTCAAGAAGGCGTATGGTGTACTGGCCTTCATTAATCGAGGGATTGAGTTTAGGAGTCGGGAGATAATGCTGCAACTTTATAAGACCCTTGTCAGATCCCACTTGGAGTACTGTGCGCAGTTCTGGTCGCCTCACTATAGGAAGGATGTGGAAGCTATTGAAAGGGTGCAGAGGAGATTTACAAGGATGTTGCCTGGATTGGGAGGCATGCCTTATGAAGATAGGTTGAGGGAGCTCAGTCTCTCCTCCCTGGAGAGACGAAGGTTGAGAGGCGACCTGATAGAGGTTTATAAAATGTTGAGAGGAATAGATAGGGTGGATTCTGGGAGGCTATTTCCCAGGGCTGAAATGGTCGCTACGAGATGACACAGGTTTAAGGTGCTGGGAAGCAAGTACAGAGGAGATGTTAGGGGTAAAATTTTCACTCAGAGGGTGGTGAGTGAGTGGAATCAGCTGCCGTCAGTGGTGGTAGAGGCGAACTCACTGGGGGCTTTTAAGAGACTTCTGGATGAGTATATGGGATCTAATGGGATTGGGAGTTACAGATAGTTCTATGGCTTGGTAGGTATGGACGTGATCAGCGCAACTTGTGGGCGGAAGGGCCTGTTTGTGCTGTAGTGTTCTATGTTCTATGTTCTATTATTCTGTAAATTAGGTTTGTGCCTTTATATGCCCTGTTTGTGAAAAGACCTCCCATTCATCTAACGAAGGAGCAGCAAGTGCTCCAAATCTAGTGGCGTTTGCTACCAAATAAACCTGTTGGACATTAACCTGGTATTGTGAGACTTCTTAAGGTGAATGTAGAACCATGAGACACAATCTCAGAATAAGTAACAGCCAATTAATGTTGAGGTTAGGAGGAATTTCTTCACTCAGAGCGTGGCAATGCTTTGGAATTCTCTATCACAGACAGTTGTGGAGTCTCAATTCCTGAGCATGTTCACAATGGAAATCAATAGATTTCTGGAGACTTATGAGATGACGGGATATGGAGATAGCTTTGGAAATTGGCATTGAGGTAGATAGAACCATCGAATCCTTACAGTGTAGAAGGAGGCCATTTGGCCCATCTGAGTCAGCATGGACTCTCTGAAAGACCATCCCATCAAGGCACTCTTTTCCCTATCCCTGTAATCCTGCACATTTACCATGACCAGTCTACCTAACCTGCACATCTCGAACTGCGGAAGGAAACTGGAGCACCCGGAGGAAACCCACGCAGACACAGGGAGAACATACAAATGTTCTCAACCCATGGCTTATGGATTGCAGCATTTCAAGCTCACCACTACCTTCTTAAGGGCAACTAGGGATAGGCAATAAATGCTGGCCAGCCAGCAATGCCCATGTCCCACAATTAAATAAAAATTCTCCACAGTCAACAACAAGACAGGAATCAAACCTGGAACTATGAGGCAGCACAGTCAGCTACTCTGTCACTATGCCTCTAGATGATCAACCATTTCCTAATTGAACAGTGGAAAATCTCAATGGGCTGAATGGCCTACGTTTGGTTCTGATTTTCCTAAAAGCATTGGCACCTCCTGGATTAGAACATTGGAATTAAAAGAGGCAGCAGACCATTCAGCTCTTCGGGCCTATGTCACCATTCAAAAAGATCACGGTTTGTCTGCTTAGGCCTGAACTTTACTTCCCATCTACTCCCCATCACCCTTAACTCCTTTGACTGTCAATAGTCTGTTTAACTCTGCCTTGAATAACGTCAGTGACCGAGTCTCCATCAGTCTCTGAGGAAGAGAATTCCACGGCCCTTTGAGAGAAAAGATTCTTTTCATTATTGTCTTACAAGATAAACCTTTTTATTCTTAAGACCTCCTATTCAGAGGAAATCATTCAGACTTGAAATGTTAATTCTGTTTCTCTCTCCACAGATGTTGCCAGAACTGCTGCGTTTTCCAGCATTTTCTGTTTTGATTTCTTATTCTTAAACTGTATCCTCTAGTTCGAATCTCTCTCACAAGTGGAAACATCATCCCAGTATCCATCTGATCAAATATATACTTCAGTGAGAATACCCCTCACTTTTCTCAGCTCCAGTGGGTTAAGGGCTAACCTGTCCAACCTCTCTTCATAAGATAAACCCCTCAACTCAGGAATGAGTCAAATGAACCTTCTCTGAACTGTTTTAACATAAGACCATAAGAACATAAGAAATAGGAGCAGGAGTAGGCCATCTAGCCCTTTGAGCCTGCCCCGCCATTCAATAAGATCATGGCTGATCTGTCGTGGCTCAGTTCCACATTCCCGCCCTCTTCCCATAACCCTTAATTCCCTCTCTTATCAAAAACCCATCAACCCACGTCTTAAAAATATTTAGCGAGGCAGCCTCCACCACTTCAACGGGCAGAGAATTCCAGAGATTCACCACCCTTTGAGTGAAGAAGTTCCTCCTCAACTCTGTTCTAAACCGCCCCCCCCCCCTTTATCTTGAGGCTGTGCCCCCTAGTCCTACTGTCCTTTCTGAGCGGGAAGAGTCTCTCCACCTCTATCCTATCCATCCCATTCATCATCTTATATGTCTCAATGAGATCTCCCCTCATTCTTCTAAACTCTAACGAGTACAAGCCTAGTTTATTCAGCCTTTCCTCATAGCTCAATCCCTTCAACTCCAGCATCAGCCTAGTAAACCTCCTCTGCACTCCCTCCAAGGCCAAAATATCCTTGCATAAGTACGGCGCCCAAAACTGCACACAGTACTCCAGCTGCGGCCTCACCAATGCCCTATACAGCCGCAGCAAGACCTCCCTACTTTTATATTCAATCCCCCTCGCTATGAAGGCCAGCATCCCATTCACCTTCCTGACCACCTGCTGCACCTGCAAGCTGGGTTTTTGCGACTCATGCACAAGGACCCCGAGGTCCCTCTGCACCGTCGCCTGCTGCAGTTTTTCGCCACGTAAGTAATAATCCTTCCTACCATTCTTCCTACCAAAGTGGACCACCTCACCCTTGCCAACATTAAATTTCATTTGTCATTTCCTGGCCCATTCGCCCAGCCTATCTAGATCCTTCTGCAGACTCTCCACACCCTCCGCACAATTTGCCGTTCCACCAACCTTGGTGTCATCAGCAAATTTCGACACCCTGCACTCGGTTCCCTCCTCCAGATCACCGTTATATCCTGTTTCAAATGAAGAGATCAAATTGAACCTAATATTCCAGATGTAGTTTCACCAGCACTGTGAATAGCTTCAGGAAAGCATCCTGGCTTTTAAATTCCATTCCCTTTGCAATAAATGTCAACATTTCATTTGTTTCCTGAATCAGTGCTTGGGAAGTTTTCCACAATGAAGACAGAAACAAAATATCTGTCAAACATCTCTGCTAATTCCTTGCTTTCTATAATTAATTTCCTCGACTCACTTCCTAGAGGACCAATAATAGCTTTAGTTACTCTTTTTCTATGAAATTGCAGAACCTATGGGGGCTGATTCTCCCATCTTGCTGCGGGAGAATCCGGGTCAGCCGATTCACAGGATTTCCACGACTGTTCGCGCTGCACTTGTGTCTCCCAGACCCGAATTTCCAGTGGCACCTGTATGGTGCCGGGAATCACCTCGGAAGTGGGGCTAGCATTTAAATAGTATTTAACATACTATTATCAGGCCTGGAACGGAATTCTCCAGGCCCACTCGTATCTCCCGCCCCACCAGGAGTCATTCACTCCAGCAGAGATAAGGCTGGCTCCTCACTATTGGCCTGACCCTGCTGGAGTAAGGGAGCACAACTGGGGACCCCATGGTGTCGAGCGGCGGTGGGGGAAGTGCGCATGGGCATTGGCACCCTGGCAGTGCCCAAGGGGCAAAGTGGGCATGCCCAGGGGCCACCTTTGCACTGCCCACCAGGCATGGGGCAGTGCCAAGGAAGTAGGACCTATGGGGCTGGCCCGTGAATGGACTGGGGGCTGTGATCCAGCCACAGGGATTGGGGGGGAAATCAGTCCAAGGGTCCCAGGCTGGACAGCAATCGAACTGGCCAGCAAACTGCAGGCTGAAAATGGGGCCATTGCACATGTGCAATGCTTGAAGGCTGCTGGTTTCAGCCTCTCCAGTGAGGATAGATCCCGCTCCCCATGCTGCTGACCTCTGCATTGCACAGTGTGTGGGAGACTCTCCTCTAAACTCTGACTGATAAAACCAGTGTGAATTACTCATTTTCCTTCAAATTCAATACTTCGAGGGGGCAATTCTCCCCAAAAAATTCTATGTCTTTATATTACTCGCCAGATCTCACTGATGCTCAACTTTCTATTACCTTTGCCGGTTTTTAACATTTGACCAACCTTCTGATCTACCACTCATCATTGCAGATTTTTACAGCATTGCTTTCTATTTGATACTAATCTTAACTTTCTTATTTAGTCACAGATGATGACACAGCTTCTCAAAAAGTCTTTTGTTCTCCCTGAAGTAACATTTTGCTGAGAGTCATTAAAAATTTTCAAAGTCTGTCTCTGCATCTCTTCTACCCTCCTCTTCCACATTCGGTTTTGTTAGCTCTGCTGTCATAGCCTTACACTGACCTTTATTCAGGGTCAAAACACTAGCTTTGGACTCTCTTCTCCATTTCAAACTGAACATGGAATTCATTGTATCAAGAATCCCTACAGTACAGGAGGCCATTTAGCCCACTGAGCCTGTATCGAACATAATCCCACCCAGGCCCTACTTCCATAACCCTGTTATTCTTGCTAATCTCCCCAAACTAAGGTCAATTTAGAATGTCAGTCAACCTAACCCACACATCTTTGGAGTTCTATTTGGAGTTCTATCACATAATGTAGGGGATAGCAAATGAAGAATTATTTTATTGAATCAACTCCATTTCTATATATCTCTGACATGTTTTGGCCTCAAAATATTATTTTTCAAAATATATTATTGTTCTAATCAGAGACAAAAGAGAGTGAATTATACCATTTTTTCAAAGTTTACAAGTTGCCAGATCAAGGAAGAATGCAACATTATCTAATCAAGCATTGTCCATCGTCCTCGATGTTGTACATTATAGAACCAGTTTGCAAATTTTTCTCCATTTCAATAGAAGGCATAATCTTGATTTGATTTGATTTATTATTGTCACATGTATTAGTATGCAATGAAAAGTATTGCTTCTTACATGCCATACAAAGCACACTGTTCATAGACTACATAGGAGAGAAGGAAAGGAGAAGTGCAGAATGTACTGTTATAGTCATATTAGAGTTTAAAAGAGTTAGAACATAGAACATTACAGCGCAGTACAGGCCCTTTGGCCCTCAATGTTGCGCCAACCAATGGAACCAATCTAATGACCCTCTAACCTAAACTATTCCAATGTTATCCATTTGCCTATCCACTGACCATTTGAACGCCCTTAAAGTTGGCTAACAGTTAGATTACAGTTTTAAAAACATAGAATGAGAGTAAAAGATAGAATTGGGGGGAAGCTGAGGACAGCTCGCAAGAAGTCACCTCTTTGGATGATCAATTACTCTCCAGCAAGAATTATAGTATTTCAAACATCTTATAAAATCACTACAGTGCAGAAGGAGGCCATTTAGCCCATTGAGCCTGTATCGACAACAATCCCATCCTATCCTTATAACCCCATGTATTTACCCTGCTATTCTCTGACACTAAGGGGCAACTTATCATGGCCATCAACCTAACCCACACATCTTTGGACTGTGGGAGAAATCCAGAGCATCTGGAGGAAACCCATGCAGACACGGGGAGAATGTACAAACTCTGCACAGACAGACAGTCATCCAAGGCTGGAATTGAACTCAAGTCCCTGGCGTTGTGAGGCAGCAGTGCTAATCACCGGGCCATCACTCGAAAGAACAAAACTTGGAGAAAAATTAACACCTGATGGAGTGTGTGTTGGTTTCAGACAATACGCAGGAGGTGAGTTATTTGGCAGCTGAACTCAGACTGAAATCGAAGAAGCTACACACCATTGAAGGGGCACTAACTCTGCCAATATGCAAAGGTACCATGGGAGTAATGGGAGCTAATATTGCCAAATAAATCAGCAACTCCTCATTCTGATAATACAATCAGGCAGCGTATTGACAAAATATCAGCTAATATTGAACAGGTGCTTCAGGAGAAATTCAAAACCAGGGGAATATTTGGCCTGCAGATTGGTGACTCCACCAATATTAATGGACATTGCCTGCTCTGAGCCAATATCAGATATGTTGCTGGTGATTCTATCAAAGAGGATTTCTTCTTTTGCAAAGAATTGCCTGGTCACATGACTGGAGAGGAAAACATTCTTAACTGAACCAATTGCAATAGCAGCTCCAGTGATAAAGCAGCTTCCATGATGGGGAATGTGAGTAAGGTGAAAGAACAGAATCCTGGCATCCAGGCCAGCCACTGTATTCTGTGTGTGAAGCCCTTGTTACCAAAACAATATTGTCCGAGTGAACTGCAGGTTTAGACCAAACAGTGAAAATCCTGAATTATATGAAGTCACATCCTTTCAATTTGTGTGTTTATGATTTGTGTGAAGAGATAGAAGTTGAACATCAGGGATAACTCATACATACAAACATGCAATGCCTCTCTCACACACAGGTTCTCTTCCATATTCATGAGCTCTGTAACACACTGACAGTATTCTGGCGATACATGAATTTCCACACAAAGATTTAAAGTGTGATGATTCTTGGTGCGCTAAGGTTACACATCCTTCAGAGATACTAAACCATGTGAATAAGCCAATGATAAAATGCAGGGAAAGTGGTTACATTGTAATGTTTAACTTGGCATCGGGGAATCCAGAAAAATGACACAGCCTTGTCTTTACACATCTTAAAACACGACACGAGAAATATTACTTTCATTTCATGGGTATGGAAGACTTTCACTTTGGGATACCTTTAGTTACTTTTTCTTGAATCATCAAATAAATTGTCATTAAAGGGATAAGATGAATTCACAGAGCTCAGGATGAATCACACACTGAAACTGAAGATTGCAGAGATGCCTCTGGACACATTTTGGTTGCTTGTGGGACACAAATGTCCGTCTATTTCAGATTGTGCTAAAACAGCACTCTTACCATTTCCAACAAGCCAACCTGTACTTATGGTTCAGCTGAGAAACTCCAAAGTGTTCTATGGCGCCCAACTGGATTATAAGTTTTGTATTTTGAATTTGGCTAGGATAAGTATGAGATGATTCATAAGAACATAAGAAATAGGAGCAGGAGTAGGCCATCTAGCTCTTCGAGCCTGCCCCACCATTCAATAAGACCTGAGTTGGATCAGTTCCATTTTCCCGCTTTCTCCCCAAAACCCTTAATTCCCTTGTCCATCAGAAATCTATCCACCCGTGACTTAAATATATTTAGCGAGGTAGCCTCCACCACTTCAATGGGCAGAGAATTCCAGAGATTCACCACCCTTTGAGTGAAGAAGTTCCTCCTCAACTCCGTTCTAACCCCCCCCCCCTACTATTTTGAGGCTGTGCCCTCTCATTCTGTTTTCCTTTCTAAGTGGAAAGAATCTCTCTGCCTCTACCCTATCTAGCCCCTTCATTATCTTGTAAGTCTGTGTATGATCCCCCCTCAGCCTTCTAAACTCCAACGAGTACAGGCCCTGTCTATTTAATCTCTTCTCATAAGCTAACCCCCTCACCTCTGGTATCAGCCTGGTGAACCTTCTCTGCACTCCCTCCAAGGCCAATATATCCTTACGCAAGTAAAGGGACCAAAACTGCACACAGTACTCCAGCTGCGGCCTCACCAGTGCCCTGTACAATTACAGCAAGACCTCCCTACTTTTATATTCTATCCCCCTCGCTATAAAGGCCAACATCCCATTCGTCTTATTGATCACCTGCTGCACCTGTAGACTGAGTTTTTGTGATTTGTGCACAAGGACCCCCAGGTCCCTCTGCACCGTAGCATGCTGCAGCTTTTTGCCCTTTAAATAGTAATCCCTCCTACTATTATTTCTACCACTTAAGGTATGATTTAAATGACCCACTAGGGGGCTTTTATCAAACAAAATTTTGTTTGCTGGAGCAGATGAGTGAAGGAGCAGAGAGACAGATAAGAAATTACCTGTTGAAAACCTGTTTAAATAAGTTTAAAGCACTTTGTAGTAAGAACTTACCTTGTAGAACTGTTTAAATCATTTAAAAGCATTTTTGCGGGCTTTTTGTATTTACCGCTTTAAGAATTCTAAGGGAGTGGTTTAGCAGGGAGTTGTGGGGGAACAGGCTTTAAAACAGCGCCAGGTTTAAAAGGAGGCCTGGTGTAGACAGCGGGCAGCGTTGGAGCGGGCAGCGGAGTGAGTGGGAAGCAGAGTGAGTGGGAAGCAGAGTGAGCTATTAGGGCTTAATATCAAAAGGGCTGGGGGGAAAAAGGGCCAGGTGATTTTGTGTGCAAATTTTCACTACTACTACAGTGAATAATGGAGGGGCATGTGATGTGTTGTTTCTGTATGATGTGGGAGCAGTGACCATGTCTGCAGTAAGTGCAGGTTGCTGGAGGAGCTCCAGCTCAGAGTAAATGAGCTGGCCTCTGAGCTACGGACACTGAGGCTCATCAGGGGGAGGGAGGGTGCCATTGTCAATGGGGTGCAAGTGACATCCACCCCCCCTAGACTGGCTAACTCTAAGGGTCAGGAACAAGAGGGGGCTGCTGAGAGGAGGAAGGAGGGTGAGGAGCGGAGGCCTCAGCCTCTCAATCTGCATAACAGGTTTGAGGTTCTTGCTTCCAGTCTGGACAAGGGAGGTGAGGTCGGTGAGCAAACTGCACACGGTACAGTGATGCAGCAGGACATAGGCAAAGAGAAGGTGAAAAGGAACGTAGTAGTAATTGGGGACAGTGGGGTTAAGGGTATTGACACTGTCCTTTGTCACGATGACAAAGTGCACAGAAGGGTGTGTTGTCTGCCTGATGCTCGGGTACGGGATGTCACATCTGGGCTGCAGAGGAACCTGGAGTGGGAGGGTGAGAATCCAGTCGTTGTGGTACATGTGGGTGCCAGCGACGTAGGCAAAATGAGAAGTGAGGATCTGGGGAGGGAGTATGAAAATCTGGGAATGGAATTAAAAAGTAGAACCGACAAGGTGGTTATCTCTGGGCTACTGCCTGAACCGAGTGCAGACAGGCGTAGGGTTGATAGGATTAAGGAAGTGAATGGGTGGCTCAGGGATTGGTGTGGGAGGAATGGGTTTGAATTTATGGGGCATTGGCATCAGTATTGGGGTCGGTGGGACCTGTTCGGGCGGGATGGGGTTGGTCTGAACCGGGCTGGGACCAGAGTCTTGGCAAATCGTGTAAAGAGGACTGTAGACAGGGCTTTAAACTAATTAGGGGGGGGGTGCGAGGGTAGGTGACATTAAGAGGCTTAAAGTTAACGAGAGGGCACAGGTAAGGGTAGAGGCCGAGGATGTCCCAATAATAAAGGGAGTAGGGGGCGTGAATATAGTTGGTGGCGTTACGGCAAATAGGGTCCAGGTGAAGGCTGGGATGAAGGCACTTTATCTAAATGCACGAAGCATTCGGAATAAAGTGGATGAGTTGGTGGCGCAGATCGACACAAATGGATATGATCTGGTGGCCATTACAGAGACGTGGCTGCAAGGTGACAGGGACTGGGAGCTGAATGTCCAGGGGTATCAAGTGTTTAGGAAGGATAGGCGGGAGGGAGAAGGGGGGGGCGTAGCTCTGCTGATTAAGGATAGCATCAAGGTGGTAGCAAGGGATGATATTGGAGCCAAGGAGCAGAAAGTGGAATCGTTGTGGGTAGAGATTAGGAACAGCAAAGGGAGGAAGACGCTGGTGGGTGTCGTCTATAGGCCCCCGAATAATGATCTGGAGGTGGGGCGGGCTGTTAACACGCAAATAAGTGCGGCGTGCAGGAATGGGACGGCCGTAATTATGGGGGATTTCAATCTACATATTGATTGGTCGACCCATGTTGGACGAGGTGGGCTCGAGGAGGAGCTCTTGGAATGCTGCCGGGATAGTTTCCTTGAACAGTGTGTGTTGGAGCTGACGAGGGAGCGAGCTATCTTGGATCTGGTGCTATGTAATGAGGCGGGTAGAATTAGGGACCTTGCGGTGAAGGATCCTCTTGGAGAGAGTGATCATTGTATGGTGGAGTTTCTGATGCAGATGGAGGAGGAGAAGGTGGGTTCCCGGACACGCGTCCTTTGTTTGAACAGAGGGGAGTACGGTAGGATGAGAGAAGAATTGGCGAATGTTGACTGGGGGAGCGCGTTGGAAGGTAGGTCTGCTGAGGAGCAGTGGAGGATCTTTAAGGAGATCTTTCTTGGTGCTCAGCAGGAATTTATTCCGATGGTCAAAAAGGACTGTAGGAGGAGAGGTAATAAGCCGTGGATAACGAAGGAGGTGAAGGAAAGTGTTAAATTAAAAGCGGAGGAATTTAGAGTAGCTAAGAGTAGTGGGCGAGAAGAGGATTGGGAGAGGTTTAAATGTCAACAAAGGTTGACAAAGAAGTTGATAAAGAAGGGTAGGAGAAGCTATGAAGCTGGGCTAGCGCTTAATATAAAAAAGGGTAGCAAGAGTTTTCATAAATATATAAAAAGGAAGAGGCTGGCTAGGGTGAACGTTGGTCCCTTAGAGGATGAGAAGGGGGACTTAGTGGTAGGGGACGGGGAAATGGCTGAGGTCTTGAATAACTTCTTTGTTTCGGTCTTCACGGAGGAGGACGTGAATAATTTGCCAGGTGTTAGAGATGGAAAGGTGGTAGGACTGGAGGGTCTCAATGACATTACTGTTACTAGAGAGGCGGTGCTCGACAGACTGGGGGGGCGGCGGGGGGGGCTGATTGTGGACAAGTCGCCAGGACTGGATGGAATGCATCCGAGGGTTCTGAAAGAAATGGCGGAGGTGATAGTGGATGCCTTGGTGGTTATTTTCCAGACGTCGCTGGATTCCGGGGAAGTGCCGGAAGATTGGAAAGCGACAAATGTTACGCCGTTGTTTAAGAAGGGTGCCAGGCAAAAGGCGGGGAATTATAGGCCGGTTAGTTTAACGTCTGTTGTAGGTAAAATGTTAGAATCCGTCATCAAGGAGGAAATAGCGAGGCATCTTGAAGGGAATTGCTTGATAGAGCAGACGCAGCACGGTTTCGTTAAGGGGACGTCGTGTCTGACAAATTTACTGGAGTTCTATGAGGATGTGTCTAGGGCGGTGGATAGAGGAGAGCCGGTGGATGTGGTCTTTCTTGATTTTCAGAAGGCGTTTGACAAGGTACCTCACAAGAGGTTATTGCAGAAGGTCAGGGGACATGGAGTTGGGGGTAGGGTGTTAGCGTGGATAGAGGATTGGTTGTCAAATAGGAGGCAGAGAGTGGGGGTCAATGGGTGCTATTTGGATTGGCGGATGGTGACTAGTGAAGTGCCCCAGGGGTCAGTGCTGGGGCCTCAGCTATTTACCATTTATATAGATATCTGGAGGAGGGAACCGAGTGTAGGGTGTCGAAATTTGCTGATGACACCAAGATTGGGGGAACGGCAAATTGTGCGGAGGGTGCGGAGAGTCTGCAGAAGGATCTAGATAGGCTGGGCGAATGGGCCAGGAAATGGCAAATGGAATTTAATGTTGGCAAGTGCGAGGTGGTCCACTTTGGTAGGAAGAATGGTAGGAAGGACTATTACTTACGTGGCGAAAAACTGCAGCAGGCGACGGTGCAGAGGGACCTCGGGGTCCTTGTGCATGAGTCGCAAAAACCCAGCCTGCAGGTGCAGCAGGTGGTCAGGAAGGCGAATGGGATGCTGGCCTTCATAGCGAGGGGGATTGAATATAAAAGTAGGGAGGTCTTGCTGCAGCTGTATAGGGCATTGGTGAGGCCGCAGCTGGAGTACTGTGTGCAGTTTTGGGCGCCGTACTTACGCAAGGATATTTTGGCCTTGGAGGGAGTGCAGAGGAGGTTTACTAGGCTGATGCCGGAGTTGAGGGGGTTGAGCTATGAGGAGAGGCTGAATAAACTAGGCTTGTACTCGTTAGAGTTTAGAAGAATGAGGGGAGATCTCATTGAGACGTATAAGATGATGAATGGGATGGATAGGATAGAGGTGGAACGACTCTTCCCGCTCAGAAAGGACAGTAGGACTAGGGGGCACAGCCTCAAGATAAAGGGGAGGCGGTTTAGAACGGAGTTGAGGAGGAACTTCTTCACTCAAAGGGTGGTGAATCTCTGGAATTCTCTGCCCGTTGAAGTGGTGGAGGCTGCCTCGCTAAATATTTTTAAGACACGGGTTGATGGGTTTTTGATAAGAGAGGGGATTAAGGGTTATGGGGAGAGGGCGGGAATGTGGAACTGAGCCACGACAGATCAGCCATGATCTTATTGAATGGCGGGGCAGGCTCGAAGGGCTAGATGGCCTACTCCTGCTCCTATTTCTT
Organism: Carcharhinus amblyrhynchos; assembly: GCF_965287045.1. Taxonomy (NCBI): domain Eukaryota; kingdom Metazoa; phylum Chordata; class Chondrichthyes; order Carcharhiniformes; family Carcharhinidae; genus Carcharhinus; species Carcharhinus amblyrhynchos. Next base: position 326,469 of record NC_137325.1, read on the forward strand.
ATGTTCTTATGTTCTTAAGAATACAGTTAACATGTATAGTAAGAAAATTAACAAGAACTTTTATTGATTACAAACAAGAAATAAAACAACCACTGTAATATGTATCCTTAATGAATATATCTAAGATGTTCCAATCAAAACCTAACCCTTTTATGGACAAAACCCTTTAAACAAGTTTAACACAACAAAGACTAATGTTCATGTGATACTGGAATTGAGTCCTTTGGTCTACCGGTCCAGGTTTAAGCCCACACCACGACGCGAAGTACTAGGCCACTCTCGAAACATCCAAGAGCAGCCCATGCACGACCCCCCGTGTGCATGCCCCTCGTTTGACAACAAGGTGAACCGACACCTGCGGATCAAAAGAGACAAAACATTAACATGTAATATTACATTTCCAGTATCGTCCCAAGGCTCTGACCCTTTTTAAAACCGTCTCCTATAACCCTCCATCCCTATTTCACTCACGTGTCTATCTAAGTAAACCTTAAACAAGTCCAGCGTGCCTGCCTCCACCACCTTACTTGGTAGTGCATTCCATACCCCCACAACCCTCCGTGTGAAAAACCTCCCTCAAGTATCCAAATTATACCTCTCCCCCCTCACCCTTAGATCGTGACCCCTCGTGATATTTGTCTCCAATCTAGGGAAAAGCCTGCCACTGTTGACTCTATCTATTCCCTTCAGTATTTTATACACCTCTATCAGATCCCCCCTTATAAAAAAACATAGAACATAGAACATTACAGCGCAGAACAGGCCCTTCGGCCCACGATGTTGCGCCGACCAGTTACAAAAACAATGACCCACTAGCCTATACCAATCCCTTTTCGTCCATAAACCTATCCATAGATCTCTTAAACGCCCCCAAACTAGGCGCATTTACAACTGCAGCAGGCAGGGCATTCCAATCCCTCACCACCCGCTGGGTAAAGAACCTACCCCTGACATCCGTCCTGTAGCTACCCCCCCTTAATTTAAAGCCATGCCCCCTCGTGCTAGCTTTCTCCATCCGAGGAAAAAGGCTATCACTATCCACCCTATCTAAACCTCTAATCATCTTATATGTTTCAATAAGATCCCCTCTTAGCCGCCTTCTTTCCAACGAAAACAACCCTAAATCCCTCAGTCTCTCCTCATAGGACCTCCCCTCCATACCAGGCAACATCCTGGTAAACCTCCTCTGCACCCTCTCCAAAGTCTCCACATCCTTCCTGTAATGTGGGGACCAGAACTGCACACAATACTCCAAGTGCGGCCACACCAGAGTTGTGTACAGTTGCAACATGATGCTGCGACTCCTAAATTCAATCCCCCTACCAATAAACGCCAAGACACCGTACGCCTTCTTAACAACCTTATCTACTTGATTCCCAACTTTCAGGGATCTATGTACACATACACCTAGATCCCTCTGTTCATCCACACTATTCAAAGTCCTCCCGTTAGCCCTATACTCGACACATCTGTTGCTCCTACCAAAGTGAATTACCTCACACTTCTCCGCATTAAATTCCATCCGCCACCTCTCGGCCCAGCTCTGCAACCTATCTAAGTCTCCCTGCAGACTATGACACCCTTCCTCACTATCTACCACACCTCCGACTTTGGTGTCATCAGCAAATTTACTAATCCACCCAACTATACCCTCATCCAGATCATTAATAAAGATTACAAACAACAGTGGCCCCAAAACAGATCCCTGAGGCACACCACTCGTAACCGAACTCCATGATGAGTATTTACCATCAACCACCACCCTCTGTCTCCTATCTGATAGCCAATTCCTGATCCAACTTCCTAGATTACCCACAATCCCATACATCTGCATTTTCTGCAGAAGCCTACCATGGTGAACCTTATCGAACGCCTTACTAAAATCCATATATACCACTCTGTCTTTCTAAGGAAAAGAGCCCCAGTTTACCCAATCTTTCCTCATAACCCAGTCCTTCCATACCAGGCAGCATCCTGGTAAACCTCCTCTGCACCCTTTCCAGAGACTCCACGTCCTTCCGGTAGTAAGGTGACCAGAACTGGACGCAGCACTCCAAATGCGGTCTAACCAACGTTCTGTACAACTGTAGCATTAGACGCCAGCTCTTGTACTCTATACCCCTTCCTATAAAGGCTAGCATTCCATAAGCTTTCTTCACAACCTTCTCCACCTGTGTTGCCACCTTCAGAGACTTGTGCACCTGCACTCCCAGGTCCCTCTGTATTTCTACACTCTTAATTGGTCTACCTTTTATCATGTAACTCCTCCCTGCATTATTCCTTCCAAAATGCATCACCTCGCATTTGTCAGGATTAAATTCCGTCTGCCATCTATCTGCCCAGTATACCAGCCTATCTATATCCTGCTGTGTCACCTGACAATCTTCCTCACTATTTTGTGTGTGAAAACTTGTTAAAGTTGGGCATGAGGTGAGTAGTGCAATCCATAACTGCCTCCTCAACCGTTCTCCCTTTACCAATGGCTGAAAATGGCCACTGTTGGGATCGCACCTGAAAAGGGCACAACATAAAATTAAAAGCATTTGAATGCATTTACATTGAATTAATGGGCTTAATTCCATTAATTAATGGAATTAATTAATTACAGTGGCACAGTGGTTAGCACTGCAGCCTCACAGCACCAGGGATCCGGGTTCGATTCCAGCCTTGGGTCACTGTGTGGAGTTCTCCCTGTCTCTGCGTGGGTTTCCTACAGGTGCTCTGGTTTCATAGCACCAGAGCAAGTATTCAAGAAGTGGCTTTATATAACACTTGGGGCAAATGGAATCAAAGGGTATGGGAGAAAGCAGAATTAGGCTTTTGAGTTGGATGATCAGCCATGATCATGATGAATGATGGAGCAGGTTCGAAGGGCCGAATGGCCTCCTATCTTCTATGTTTCTACGTTAAAGGTACACTAACATCACATTGTGAAAACACATTGTCAGTACTGGCTCATGTAAAAAGCAAAAGGAGAGACAAATTGCTCTGTCATCAGTTCCTCTGCTCACAGAGCCTGGCCCAGATGTCACACTAATGTTGCCAGTAAAATACTGTTCATCGTTTTTCCTTCATTTATAAACTTTCACATTGAGAAATGTGGACTTAGTGCCCGATTTTACCAAAAATTCACGCCCATTTTTGGGCGCGAAATCACTGTAAATTTTGGCGTTGGGCCTGCAATGCGATCTGCACCCAAAACCGAGCAGATCACGCCTTTACCGACACCCAATTTGGGCACGGATCCAGTTTGTGCCCCAATTGAGCGGCCCGACCATTTAAATGCATTAAATGACCCGGCAGACACCCCCCCCCCCCATGATCCACCCTCCCTAGAACAATGATTCCGGGCTCGGATCCATTTTACGTCTGGATCTGGCCCTTAGCCTCCAATTGGTAAAATCGGGAGTTTAGAAGAGTAAGGGGCCGCTTAATTGAAACATGTAAGATCCTGAGGGGTATTGAGAGAGTGGATGCAGAGGGGACATTTCGTTGTGTGGTAAAATCCAGAACCTGGAGCTACTGTTTAAAAATAGGGAGTTGCTCATTTGAAATGAAGATGAGGAGGAATATTTTCCCTCAGAAGGCAGTGGATCGTTGGAACTTTGTTCCAGAAAAGATGGTGGAAGCAAAGTCTGAATATTGTTAAGACAGAGATAGATAGATTCTTGATAAGCATGGGGGTGAAAGATTATTGGTGGACAGGCAGGAATGTGGGGTTGAGGTTACAGTCGGATCAGCCCTGATCTATTAATGGCTTAACAGGCTCAAAGGGCTGAGTGGCCCACCCTTGCTCCTAATTTACATGTTCTACATTCATACTACTGATGCACAGTGACAACCACGTGTAGCATCTACAAGATACATTGAAGGTACTCACCAAGGCTCCTTAGGCAGCACTTTCAGAGGTTACAGGTTCGGAAGGTGCTGAAAAAGGACAAGAACAGAAGATTCATGGGAATACCACATGCAAGTCCCCCAAAAGTCATATACCATCCTGCCTTGCCACTATATCAATCATTCCTTCACTGTCACGAGATCAAAGTGCTGGAACTCCCTCCCTAACAGCACTGTGGGTGTACTTACACCTCAAAAACTGCAGCAGTTCAAAAAGGCAGCTCACCATCATCTCCTGAAGGACAACTTGGACCACAAGGGCATCAAATCATGGCCTGGCCAGCAACGCTCATGTTGAATGAAAGAAGTTTTAAAAAACAGCTTAATGTTGGGGAGCAAATCCACTCTCCCAGAACTCTAACAAATACAGACCTTTCACTGTAACAACTGCAATCTCCCAGTCATAATGAACATCCCATAAGGCAACTGGTCAATTTATTCTTTACATTAAGTCAAAGAAAGCCTCGTGAAATGGAATCAGTTTTTGGTGAGACTACTTGTATTGGAGTGTGATTGCCAATCTTTGTGGTCATCGTATTAATGGAATTTGCAGCATAATGCACATCTTGGTCTCTCCCTGATTCAATTCAGATGTTTACTGATTCATTCGACCCCCTGCTGAGATCACCTTCAACATTGAACAATCAGGATTGAGTCAAGCTCACACGCGCTCTGATTGGTTAGGAAACCTGGAAGTGGAACTTTAATGTGTGATATAATTCAAAAGGCATCACAAAGACTTGTGTCATTGGATTTTAGATCCTGATCCAATGCGGGCTTCTCCCGTTCAGGGTGGGCTAAAGGTTAACAATCAGCAAAGTGTGTTGATGTAATAATTTCTAAGTTTGCTAATTGAATTTCAGTAATACTGCTGACATTTCTGAAGAACTGAAGTTAGAAAGTGTTTTGTGATGCTCTGCAGGTGTGACAGGAATATAACCCGTTCATTCCTTCATTTTTTTGGCAGAATTGCCAAGTTTCTGTTCCCAATCAAAGTTGCCCACTGTGGAGTGAGGAATGGAAATGCAACCAATCACTGCTGAGGCCTGGATCTGGGCCCGGAGAATGAAAAAAACAAACAGTGAATAGAACTAAAACGGGGAGAGTTATAATCACTCCCTGTTCCTCATACTGACGGAGCGCCGTATCGCCAGAGGGTCAGTGCTGAGGGAGTGCCGCACTGTCAGAGGGTCAGTGCTGAGGGAGTGCCGCACTGTCAGAGGGTCAGTACTCAGGGAGTGCCGCACTGTCAGAGGGTCAGTGCTGAGGGGGTGCCGCACTGTCAGAGGGTCAGTACTGAGGGAGTGCCGCACTGTCAGAGGGTCAGTGCTGAGGGAGTGCCGCACTGTCAGGGGGTCAGTGCTGAGGGAGTGCCGCACTGTCAGAGGGTCAGTACTCAGGGAGTGCCGCACTGTCAGAGGGTCAGTGCTGAGGGGGTGCCGCACTGTCAGAGGGTCAGTGCTGAGGGGGTGCTGCACTGTCAGAGGGTCAGTGCTGAGGGAACGCCGCATCGCCAGAGGGACAGTGCTGAGGGGGTGCCGCACTGTCAGAGGGTCAGTGCTGAGGGAGTGCCGCACTGTCAGAGGGTCAGTACTGAGGGAGTGCCGCACTGTCAGAGGGTCAGTGCTGAGGGAGTGCCGCACTGTCAGAGGGTCAGTGCTGAGGGAGTGCTGCACTGTCAGAGGGTCAGTGCTGAGGGAGTGCTGCACTGTCAGAGAGTCAGTGCTGAGGGAACGCCGCATCGCCAGAGGGACAGTGCTGAGGGGGTGCCGCACTGTCAGAGGGTCAGTGCTGAGGGAGTGCCGCACTGTCAGAGGGTCAGTGCTGAGGGAGTGCCGCACTGTCAGAGGGTCAGTACTGAGGGAGTGCTGCACTGTCAGAGGGTCAGTGCCGAGGGAGTGCTGCACTGTCAGAGGGTCAGTACTGAGGGAGTGCCGCACTGTCAGAGGGTCAGTACTGAGGGAGTGCCGCACTGTCAGAGGGTCAGTACTGAGGGAGTGCCGCACTGTCAGAGGGTCAGTACTGAGGGAGTGCCGCACTGTCAGAGGGTCAGTGCTGAGGGGGTGCCGCACTGTCAGAGGGTCAGTACTGAGGGAGTGCCGCACTGTCAGAGGGTCAGTACTGAGGGAGTGCCGCACTGTCAGAGGGTCAGTACTGAGGGAGTGCTGCACTGTCAGAGGGTCAGTGCTGAGGGAGTGCTGCACTGTCAGAGGGTCAGTACTGAGGGAGCGCCGCACTGTCAGAGGGTCAGTGCTGAGGGAGCGCCGCATCACCAGAGGAACAGTGCTGAGAGGGTGCTGCACTGTCAGAGGGTCAGTGCTGAGGGAGTGCTGCACTGTCAGAGGGTCAGTGCTGAGGGAGTGCTGCACTGTCAGAGGGTCAGTACTGAAGGAGTGCCGCACTGTCAGAGGGTCAGTGCTGAGGGAGTGCCGCACTGTCAGAGGGTCAGTGCTGAGGGAGCGCCGTACTGTTGAAGCTGCCATATTTGATATGAAATAGTGTATGTAGTTTGCCCTCTCAATGGATATAAGGACCCATGTTAATTAGTTGAAGAAAATGAAAGACATTCTCCCTAGTTCCTTGTATGTCTTAGTCAGCCTTATCCATAAGGAAATAAAAGATATTGAAACAATAAATAGCAGAATAATTTACCTTGTGAGGAAGATTGGATAGTTTGTGCCTGTATCCACTTGCGTTTCGAAGATTGAGAGGTGATCTTATTGAATCATTTAAGATGCTGGAAGCAGTGGACAGTGTGGGTAGTTGTGTGGGTTGGACAGTGGGTACGATTCTCCCATCTCATCACCACCTTCCCCTCTTCCAGCTGACAACAGTGACAGCAGTAAGCTATCTGATTGGCTGTAAAGCATTTTGTAATAAGATAGGTGCTATACAAATGCACCCACATCCTTCTCACCCATCTGCACATCAACTGTATTTGTTTTATTTTAATATTGTTTGTAATTATCTCCCTCTCTACAACCTTACATTTATTTTTGAAGATTGGACCAATCTTCCCACCTGCAACTGAAATAATGATTGGAATCTGAACTCTCAATTAATTGGCCTTTATTTTTTTTTGCCAATTTGTTTTATTTAGTTAAGAGTGACTCATTCTGGCACATTAGTGGTTTTGCACAGTTCTCTCCAACACTGAGACCCCTGTGAAATCTCCTCCATTGAGCTAATCACTGGGTTCGATTAAATGCAGCAATAAAACACCAGCTGATGGATTTTTTCTGGGAGTTTGGATAATGTTTGGAATGCAGACTCAACAAATCATCATAACCATGCCCTGATTCCACTGCCTCCCAACTTCCTCCTCAATAGGTTTGGATTCATTAAAACTATGCTCTTGTATCCCACGCCACGTGCTCGCTGATCTACACGTGTCCCCTTCCCCCACCCGTCTAGCAACTCCTCCATTTTAAACTTCTCATCCTCACTTTTAAAATTCTTTGTGATCTGGCCCCTCCCCCTCCAGCACCATCTTTAGAATTTCCTGCCCACTTTCAATTCCGATCTCTTGCACATTTTAATCTTATTGGAAGATATTTCTATCTTTCCGTTTTCTTTTACATCATTCCTTCAAATTTACCTCTTTACCTCAAGCATTTGGGCATCTGTTCTGAGTTTCAGTTGTCCCTCAGATACTCTCATTGTTGCATTCATCAGTGCAATGGACGGTGAGAGGGACTATCTTACCTTGTGGAGAGTATCCAATATCTAATGACATATTATTAGAACCCAGAATGCAATAACATCATCACTTGTGATTGGACTGAATATTTGTGTCTTTTGCACAAGTGCCCACATGAGACCCATTCTTTTGGAAGGCAGCAGAGAGAAAGCACAGAAACAAATTATTAAACTCCTCCATTTCACAACAAGACAATTAGATTTATTTAATCAGTAGAACTTGTTTCCATGTAACAACATAAGATAATGGACACTTGCCAATCTCTGCAGCTTTGGCCATTGACCATTGGAAATATGAAAATCAAAGGTTGTTTTAGGCTCTTTATAACATTGACTTGAAGCAAGAACTGGACTCTATTCCGTTTGAGATTCTGAATCAGTCCTAAAATTGTTTCTGCAGAGACATTTGAAACAGAGGAACATTCAGTATCTCCCCTCCCCCTCCGTCACATCCCCCCTCCCCCCCACCCTGCTCCCAAAACCCTATTCCTTCCCCTCCCCGACTCCCAGTATCCTCCACCCCCTTTCTCACCTCACCCTCTTCCCTTGTTCCCGGTACCTGATCCTTTTCCTCCCCCAGCACCTAGTTTCCTGAAACCCTTCTGTCTCGCTTACCTCAAACCCTCCACCTGGCTCCCAATCCCTTGAACCTTTACCCATGTGGGTTTCATAGTCACCTGACTAAAGGTCTGGAAATTTCAAACTCTTTTTCTCAGATAACTATTTTCATTGTTCAAAGTGATTGGATGGAATTAGAAAAAGAACGGCATTTGTTTTTTTTATTTTTATTCCAATTCAATCCAATCAAGTCCAATTCAGAGTCTCAACAAGTTGAGACATTCCCGATCCACTCTCACCTCCTGTCTGGGGCTTGATCTACACGATCCAAGCTGATTGAAGTAGGTGTAGCTCCTCATTTGCATCTTAACCAAAAGGCCGAGATGCTGCTTTTAAAAATTGCTTCAAATGAAGCTAAAATGTAACCTAATGACTTCAACCAAGCGCAGCATGTCCATATTACACTCGATCTTAGCCAAAAGGCAGAGAAGCGATTTGTTGAGAAATAGAAAGTATAAAGTACAAGGTGTTCTTGCTTCTGAATGATCTGTAAGCACATTAGCAGCTGCCTGTATTTGAACTGAAACCTGTTTGATGTTTCCATCCGTGTAAATAAATTGTGTTTCTATCCAAAGGGTTTTCCTCTTTGTTCTCGATCCACAGAGACAATGTTAATGATCAGACGGTCATGTCAATGGGGAAAAAAAAATAAGGATTAATGTGGAATTAACAGCCTCACCCATTTCAATTAGCACAGAGTCAAAACAGATACACCCATTTGTGTTACTTTGTTGATTGACCATGTCATAAAAGATATAACTTCAGGCACCATACTCAGGCAGTGTCGGGGGTGGGGGGGGACAGCAGTGCTGGGGGACAGTAGGGTGGGGACAGTGCAGGGGGGGTTGTGTCGAGGGGCAGTGCAGTGAGGGCAGTACAGGAGGGCAGTGCGGAGGGCAGTGCGGGGGGCAGTGAGGGGGGGCAGTGAGGGGGGGCAGTGAGGGGGGGGGGTGCAGTGAAGGGGAGGGCACTAAGGGGGGGGCAGTGTGGAGTGGGCCTGTGCTGGGGGGCAGTGCTAGGGGGGCAGTGCGGGGGACCAGTACCTGGGGGAGGGGCAGTGACGGGAGGGGGTTGCAGTGTGAGGGACACCAGATTCTTGATTATAATCTTATTAACATATCTGTGATGCCACTACAGATTAGACATACAGCGAGTATCGCTGTGGAAAGAAACCCTTTTCACAATGTTTGCTGTCTTGCGCGATTGTAACCCTTTTCCTCCCGCTTTGTTGATCTGTAGGTTCCAGTGGAGGGAACCTTCCAGTTGGTCTCCTTTAATATCGTCTAGTCTGTGCAAGTCTGACATTTCTCCTTCTTCCTCCCTATCCCTGTATTATAATTAAAATCAGACATGGGAATATCCAGATTAAATTTCGAGTGAAGATTAATGGAGAAGATTCTCCGTTCGGAGCTGCTGAGTGGCTGTTTGCAGGTTCTTTTCTCAGTAGCACAGTTCAGAACAGATTTTGTCATCATGTCTGTCAAAGAGAAGGTTTCAGCCTGAGTTATTGACCACTGATAGCCTGGGAATGAAACCACAACAAAATCTATTTTTGACAAGTTTAACTGAAGCAGGTGTCAGAGGTTGGGATATTGGGGTGTTGGGATGTTGGGGTGTTGAGACGTTGGGCTGTTTGGGTGTTGGGATATTGGATGTTGTGTGTTGGGATGTTGGAATGTTGGGGTGTTGGTTGTTGGGATGTTGGGATATTGGGTTGTTGGGGTGTTTGGGTGTTGAGATGTTGTGGTATTGAGATGTTGGAGTGTTGGGGTTTTGGGGTGTTGGGCTGTTGGGATGTTAGAGTGTTGGGGTATTGGGATGTTGGGATGTTAGCGTGTTGGGGTGTTGGGGTTTTAGGGTGTTGGAGCGTTGGGATGTTGGAGCATTGGGGTGTTGGAGAGTTGGGATGTTGGGGTGTTGGGGTGTAGAGGTATTGGAATGTTGGAGCGTTGGGGTGTTGGAGTGTTGGGGTGTAGGGGAGTTGGGGTGTAGGGGTGTTGGGGTGTTGGGCTGTAGGGGTGTTGGGGTGTAGGGGTGTTGGTGTGTTGGGATGTAGGGGTGTTGGGGTGTAGGGGTGTTGGAGCGTTGGGGTGTTGGGGTGTTGGGATGTTGGGGTGTTGGGGTGTAGGGGTGTTGGAGTGTTGGAGTGTTGGGGTGTAGGGGTGTTGGGGTGTAGGGGTGTTGGAGTGTTGGGGTGTAGGGGTGTTGGGGTGTTGGGATGTTGGGGTGTAGGGGTGTTGGGGTGTAGCGGTGTTGGGGTGTTGGGGTGTAGGGGTGTTAGGGTGTTGGGATGTTGGGGTGTAGGGGTGTTGGGGTGTAGGGGTGTTGGAGTGTTGGGGTGTAGGGGTGTTGGGATGTTGGGGTGTAGGGGTGTTGGGGTGTAGGGGTGTTGGAGTGTTGGGGTGTAGGGGTGTTAGGGTGTTGGGGTGTTGGGGTGTTGGGATGTTGGCGTGTAGGGGTGTAGGGGTGTTGGGGTGTTGGTGCGTTGGGGTGTAGGGGTGTTGGGATGTTGGGGTGTTGGTGCGTTGGGGTGTTGGGGTGTTGGGATGTTGGGGTGTTGGGGTGTTGGGGTGTTGGTGCGTTGGGGTGTAGGGGTGTTGGGATGTTGGGGTGTTGGTGCGTTGGGGTGTTGGGGTGTAGGGGTGTTGGGATGTTGGGGTGTTGGTGCGTTGGGGTGTTGGGGTGTTGGGATGTTGGGGTGTTGGGGTGTTGGTGCGTTGGGGTGTAGGGGTGTTGGGATGTTGGGGTGTTGGGGTGTTGGTGCGTTGGGGTGTTGGGGTGTTGGGATGTTGGGGTGTTGGGGTGTTGAACTCTCTGCATTTCAGTTTCAGCACCGGAGCAACCAGTTTTTGTGGCACGGAGTCAGTTGAAACTGCATCCGTCTGATTTATCTGATTTAGATCTCCAATTTCGAGCCTCTGCTCTGGAATTTTTGTCCCAGAAAGATTGTGTATTTTTGTCTGGGGGTGCCAGCTTTAACACCAAACTGATCGCCATCTTGCCGCCTCCATCAAAACCAAGACTCCAAACATTGGAATGATTCTCCAGTCCTTCCTGCCACAAAGTCTTACAGTCCCGTCGAATGCCGGTTCCTCAGTGGCTTGGCTGTGCAAAGTGCCTCAGACTTTGGTGGGGCTGGAAGATCCTGTCAGCAGCCAATGGCAAACTGCCTCTACAGCCGGAAAACATCTCAGGAAGACATGAGAATCCCGGCCATTGTCTTCAGTTGCCAATCATCATTGAATAAAAAGCAAAATATTACATTGCTGGATATCTGAAATCAGAACAGAAATTGCTGGATAAACTCAGCAGGTCTGGCAGCATCTGTGATGAGAAACACAGTTAATGTTTCAGATCGAAATGAATCTCTCACAGACTGAACAGAGCAGAGTCTTCCTGCAGGACAGAACTATCATTACTGAATAATCTCCTCCGGATAAATGTCAGCAAAGGTCAGGAAATGTCAGCAAGGCACACCATTAGTGCTTGCAACACCTCTTTACCTCCTCATTTTGGACACCATCAATGTTCCCATCTACGACTCTGGCTCAGAATTGGAATAGTCTCACTTTTTTGAACTTTCTCAATATCTTTCTCCTGACCCACAAAATCATCTGTCTCCACCTCAAACATTGACATTTTTTATTCTGATGGTTTGACCGCTGCACTGCTGTCTTTGCATTTTCTCATGAACCATCAGTCACACAGGCTGTTTCACTCATGAGACTTCACTTGTTGCCGAGTGCATTTTGCTTTCCATAGATTTCACAATCTGATCATTGACCTCACCTTCAAGTTCCTACCTGGTCACAGAAACTCCATGCAGAAGTAGGCCATTCGGCCCTCCTGCTCAATCTCTCCCAGTTACATGTCCATCCACTTCCTTTCTGTTCCTTCTGCATTGGCTTACTTTTATTTAGCCAGAATTGTTCCAAGGCTAGTGATGGGGAGTCTGGGCTAATGAGAGGCCTTCATGAGTGGCCCAGCTTCATCTTTGTGGACCACAAGATTGAAATCCAACATGCACCCTAACTGTGACCTCATGAACATGTTTCAATACATTTAATCACTGTCAAATATTTTGTAACACATTACAGAAAATGCACAATCATACATATATGATTGAGATGTCATCAACTTCAAATAGTAAAAACAAAATAAGTATTTATGATTAAGTTGTCAGTGAATCAGAAATTGGGACAGATCCACAAGGGAGAATCACAGCTTTGATCCAGAGAAACAATCAATTCAGTACCATGTCAGTGAGGGACCCCCAGGTGACAGACGTCCACCTCTGTGCCACGTGTCACAGTGTTACAAACAGAGAGCTCTACGCCAGAATTCTCCTAAAACATTCCAAGTGCCGAATTTGTGTGAAAACTGGAGTAATTCATGCTTTTTTTTTCAGTGGAGTTCACAGAATAATCTCCCACACTCTGCGCACTGCAGGAGACACCAGTGTGAATGCCATTAAGTTTCGGGGAGGGAGGGATGGCTGGAGGGGGGCTATTCCTGCTGGAGAGGCTGAGATCAGTTTGCTGAGCAAGCCACCGCACGTGCGCCAATCTGTCAGTTCCAAGATCCAGACATCTGCAGTGGCCCCACACTGATTGTCTCGCTAATTGCTGGCCCCAAGATCGCTGGCCAGCACCCTGAGCGCCACATTCCTGGCTCTCTGCCCCCACCAAGGCCCGATCACTCTCTCTCGACCATTTGCGGGCCCAACCCAAACCCTCCCTCCCACCTGCCAGATCTCCAGCACCTCCTCTCCAATTACTTCCCTCCTGACAGTAGTCCAACCCCCCCTGCACAGTTCCAACCCACTCTGAGCAGCCTGATTCCCCCATCCCTCCAGCCTGCCCCGATCACTGGCCTCCGTCTTTCTCCGACTGATCCCAATGCAGAGTGGCAATGGGACACCGCTCCCCCCCCCACCCCCCCTCCCCATCAATCTCCTCCTAGGCCCTGCCATCCATATGCTGCACCCCCTTGGCACTGCCCCATGCCTGGTGGGCAGTACCAAGGTGCACCTTGGGCATTGGCACTCTACCCCTTGGGTAGTGCCATGGGGCCAGGCTGGAACTGCCAGGGTACCCCTGCCCAGGAGACACCATCACATGGGGAGCTAGTGTAATTCCCACTGAAGTGAAACACGCTGGCAAGGTGGGAGAGGCTAGTGGGCCTAGTGACTTCAGTCCAGGACCCGCTAATCTCATTTACAATTATATGGAAATGCTTATTTAATTAATTTCCATGTCTGCACACCAATTTCCAGCATGGAGCAGTCATCTCCAGAAATCCAATGCTGGGAGACACAAATGTGGTGGGAACGCACGCGCGAACCCCACCCATCGCCCCCCATGAGATTCCCCTGGTCCGCTGTGCTGAAAGATTAGTGCAGAGGGATGGGAGAATTGTCACCCTGCTGCTTTGGCATGTTGGCATTGCCACAAGCAGCTAACACTAATGGAAAGCTATAGCAAATCAGCTAAAAATAGAAAATGTCATCTGGGCCACACTCAGAGGTCTGATGAGGTGTGTTTATCCCGGGACTACAGGTTGCTCACTGTAACAAATCTCCAGAAGTCTCTTCACCAAAATCCCTTTATTTACAATTCCAATGGCAGTGCGCTCAGTGCTATCCATCAGCAGCCTGACCCTGGGGGTGTCAGAGGAACTGACACTACCTGTTAAATACAAGGCAAAGACTCCATGATTGGTCCATCAATTGCATCAGGGAGTTCATATTCCAATAATATAACCTCAGTGGCCTGATTGAAGCCATTACATCCACTATATGGGTAAAGTGCAGCAAGGTGGGGTTGAGGTCGAAGATCAGTCACAGCTTCACTGATTGCCTGAGCAGATTCAAGGGGCTGAAGGGCCTCTTCATGTTCCCATTTCTAGGTCTCAACAACAATTACAGAAATACACCACTGATTACATAACAATAACGTCTGCTAACATTGCTATTGGAACAAATACATTTAATCATGTTAATAGAACAAAATTCAGGAGAATTTGGAAAAATACAAACATACAGAATATAAAATAAAGCCCAAACCGAGCTGACTGCATTAATGATAATCATTATTTGAAAACCTAATTTGAAGCATGGTACTTTATTGTCAAGTTGAACAATCATCTCCTGAGTCAGAAAGGAGAATCTGCTGTTTGACGGAGGAGAGGAAACATTTCGGGATGGATTATCCCAGGGATTTCGCGGTGGTGGAGCCAGGAAGATCAGAGACGCTGCTCCAATTCCTGACATATTCTCACCTCTTGGCACTTTTGCCAGAGGAGACTTCAATGCAGTGTTGGCAACTCAGAGTAGAATCCCTATAGTGCACAAGGGGGCATTTAGCCCATCAAGACTGCGCCAACAATGATCACACTTAGGCCCTATCCCTGTAACCTCACATATTTACCCTGCTAATCTTGCTAACACTAATAGATAATTTAGCATGGCCAATCCACCCAACTCACACATCTTTGGACTGTGGGACAAAACCAGAGCACTCAGAGGAAACCCACGTGAACATGGGGAGAATGTGCAGGCTCCACCCGCACAGTGACCTAAGCCGGGTTCCTGGCGCTATGAGGCAGCAGTGCTAACCACTGTACCACTGTGCTGCCCCAGTGGTTGAAAGACAAATAAGGCTTATCAGTCAATTGGTGACAATTTCTGGTGTTAATTACATTTTAGTAGAATCACATCCCCTGCTGTGTCTACAGTTTATTTGGTAACAGGAGGGATATTTTGATTTGATTTGATTTATTATTGTAACATGTATTAACATACAGTGAAAAGTATTGTTTCTTGCACGCTACACAGACACAGCATACTGTTCATAGAGAAGGAAAGGAGAGTGTGCAGAATGTAGTGTTACAGTCACAGCCAGGGTATGAAGAAAGATCAACTTAGTGCGAGGCAAATCCATCCAAAAGTCTGACGGCAGCTGGGAAGAAGCTGTTCTTGAGTTGGTTGGTATATGACCTCAGACTTTTGTATCTTTTTCCTGAAGGAAGAGGGATATGCAGAGCAAAGGGTTAGAACACTATAATAAATAATGATAAATACATTCAATCAACTAAAGATGCGATCAGCAAAAAGATTGAGATCCTCCACAGACAAAGGTTTTGTCATTTCTTTTCAATCTCTGGGAGATACAGAATAGCCCTGGTGCTCAGAAAGTGGCACCGTTGTCTCTCGCCATTTCACTTTTCCATATTGTTCACTCAATGCACACCAGCAGCTCTCTCAGTGAAGCTTCCTGGCCAAACTGTCTCACCTCCTTGCCTCCATAACTTGCTGCTAATCCCGAACAGAATGACTCTGTGAATCGGGCACCTGTAATAACCCTTGGAGCACGTTGCTGCACTGAACAGGCTCAGTGCTCAAACATGCTCCCAAATTGAACGGCTGTTGGAATGTTAAAATATGAATAGAACATAACGATGTTTATTTGTTTTCTATCAACTTTAAAAATGAGACTATTAACACAGTGCTATCCTTCATTTTCCATTAGTTCCAGAAGAACTTTAACTTCCTGTGATGTTCTGAAAAATATCTTCAATAACAGACAGCTGATGGATGTGCATTATTAAATCAGGATGATTATAAGGCTCTAATCTTATTGCAGGTATCAATAAAGAGCAAAGTTATTACGGTCACCAATACCTTAGCAATATTTGGCTGTTTTATTCCTGATCATGTATTAATATTGCTGAATTACTACAGTAAGGAAGTGGACACTTTGGCATTAACTACTTTTGATGTTTTTACAATTTTTTTTGCAACAGGTGATTAGATACAGGTGTTTGGATTCCTCAACTATCAATTAAACACCAATTAACCCCAGGATTAAATAAACAAACATGCAATTTTTCACATCAGATCAATCAAAAGCTGCATGTGTGTTCTTGTTCACAATTGAGCTCAATATCGCTTGAACAATATAAACGATATAAATGAGTAACAGCCTTGCTTCATGTGATCAGGTATTCGTATTAAAAACAGCTACTTCAACCCAGCAGATTACAGGAATGGTCACGTAACTCCCTGAAACGGGAGTTATCATCGCAGAAGAATTTCCCAATGAAGAATGTGAGAGGGGCTTTGACAGGAAAATATTCTTTTGAAAACATTTAAGCTTATTGTGATTTCTAGAGATTGTACCTATCTCAAAGAGCTTTAGATGCTCAAACTGAAAATTTCATCACAGATTTCTGGATATTTCCAGGCACTAAGTAAATGGAAGGATATAGAGAGAGTTACAGAGTCATAGAGGTTTACAGCATGGAAACAGGCCCTTTGGCCCAATTTGTCCATGCCACCCCCTTTCTCTTAAGCCTCTGAGCTAGTTCCAATTGCCTGCATTTGGCCCATATCCATCTATACCCATGTAATTGTCTAAATGCTTTTTAAAGACAAAATTGTACCTGCCTCTACTACTACCTTTGGCAGCTTGCTCCAGACACTCACCACCTGCTGTGTGAAAAAACTGCCACTCTTTTGTATCTCTCCCCTCTCACCTTAAACCTATGCCCTCTTGTTTTAGATTCCCCTATCTTTGGGAAAAGATATTGACCATATAGCTGATCTGTGCCCTTCATTATAAGATCTCCCCTCAGTCTTCTGCACTCCAGAGAAAAAAGACCTATCTATCCAGCCTTTCCTTATAACTCAAATCTTTATGTCCCGGTAGCATTCTAGTAAGATCCTGTTGCAATCGGAGATAACCTTCTTCACTGTTCACTATGCCATCAATCTTGGTGTCAGCTGCAAACTTACTAACCATGCCTCCTATATTCTCATCCAAATCATTAATGTAAATGACAAATAACAGTGGGCCCAGCACTGATTCCTGAGGCACACTGCTGGTCACAGGCCTCCAGTTTGAAAATCAACTTTCTACAACCACCCTCTGGCTCCTGTCGCCAAGCCAATTTTATATCCATTTAGTTACCTTGTGTGGATCTTGTATGATTTAACCTTATGCAACAATCTACCATGTGATACCTTGTTAAAGGCCTTGCTAAAGTCCATGTAGACAACATCAACTGCATTGCCCTCATCTACCTTCTTGGTTACCCCTTCAAAAAAACTCATCAAATTTATGAGACATGATTTTCCACTCACAAAGCCATGCTGACTGTCCCTAATCAATCCTCGTGTCTCTAAATGCCTATAGAGCCTATCTCTCAAAATACCTTCTTACAACTTACTGACTAGATGTGAGGCTAACCGGCCTGTAGTTCCCAGGCTTTTCCCTGCAACCCTTCTTAAACAAAGACACAACATTTGCCACTGTCCAATCTTCAGGCACCTCACCCATGACTATCAATGATTCAAATATCTCTGCTAGGGGACTCACAATTTCCTCTCTAGCCTTCCACAATGCCCTGGGATATAATTCATCAGGTCTTGGGGATTTATCTACCTTGATGCGCTTTAAGACTTCCAGCACCTCTTTCTCTGTAATATGTACACACTATTTATTTCCCCGAGTTCCCTAACATCCATGCTTTTCTCAACAGTGAGTACTGATGAGAAATATTCATTTAGGATCTCAGTCATTTCTTGTGAATCCGCACATAGATGACCTTGTCGATCCTTATCTGCTGAGAATGTAAATTTAGCCTAGAGATCAGTCATGATTTTACTGAAAGGTGGAATGGCTCCCTCCTAATCTAATTTCTTATCTTCTTCTACTTGTTTGGTCGTGCCTCTCTCGAGTACTTCTTAAAACGATAGATATTGATAGAGCTTTTTGTTTTTCACTGCTCAAGGTATCATTTCTACTGCACGAGAAGTCAGTGCTGATTGGTTTGCAGATAGACTCTGATTGGTAGGGGTACACACTGTAAAAAGTCTCAGAACACCAGGTTATAGTCCAACAGGTTTATTTGGTAGCAAAAGCCATTAGCTTTCGGAGCACTGCCCCTTCGTCAGGTAAGTGGTAGTGGTACTGCCATGGAGAATGCACCAGTTAATTTCCACAGTTGAGTTCATTTTTAATGACAGCGTATCTACCCAAATAATGGTGTTCCGTGGGATCCCCTCTTTGTAAACATCTTTGTTGGGTTCAATAAGAAATGTGTCTTTGATAGAATGGCATCAAATTCCTGCCTCTTTTGTATTTCCAATATGTAGATGATATGTTTGCTGTATTTGAACCCATTGCTGCATTGAAGAATTTCCTGACATATTTTAATAGGCTCCATCCCGCATTCAAATCCATCTTTGATTTGGAAGAGTCAGATGCATCCCTTTCTTTGACAAGCTAGTGGAGAAATCTGCCAGAGGCTTGTTTACCAGGGGCTCCCTCAAACACCCCTTCACTAGCCAGTACACATGTTGGGATTCCTACAGTTCCACATGCTATAAAATTTGTTTTATCAACAACCATGTAAATAAGGCCCAGGCTGTTTGTCCACTAGACAAGTTTGAGGCTGAAACATGTCGAACAATAGTGACCGCCATTCTCCAAGGCAACGATGTGACCACAATGCCTGGTTTGAATTAAACAAAGCTTGGCAGTTAACTTTCAGTCATAGGTTAACTAGTACATTCGCCACGACAATGCCTGTACCAGAGTCTATCACCAACCAATCAGCACTCTCTTCTCATGCAGTATAAACTGTTGTTGTCATTGCATTTGTTATTCTTGTGGATTGTCATGATAAGTGAAAGATGAAAAGTTTCAACAATTCTTCAGCGATACTCAAATTCTGATGTTTCCTGGGGCTCATAGAGTCCCTACAGTGCAGAAGGAGGCTATTTGGCCCATTGAGTCTGCACCAACAACAATCCCACCCAGACCCTATCCCTGTAGCCCCACATATTTACCTTGCTAATCCCCCAAATACTAGGGTCAATTTAGTCTGGCCAATCCACCTAATCTGCACATCTTTGAACTGTGGGCGGAAACCAGAGCACTGGAAGGAAACCCACGCAGACACGGGGAGAAAGTGTAAACTCCACACAGTGACCTGAGGCTGGCATTGAACCCGGGTCTCTGGCACTGTGAGGCAGCAGTGCTAACCACTGTGCCACTGTGCTGTCCCCAAATGGAAATGTCAGGAGTGGGATATGAACCCATGCCCCAAGAAAGGAACCAGAATTCACTAGGTTTACACAAGGCAAGGAATCACACTTCTTGGCACCTTAGACCACTCGCCATCCTGACAAGACCTGGTCATTTGTAATTCCCATTGGTGTTGTCATTGGCATAAATCTGTGCAGAACAATTATGGACAGGTAAGCTGCCTGGAAGTGTCCATTCAGACTTTCAAAAGTTCATTCAGCTCCTTCTCGTGGGCTGAATAAGTGGGAAAAAAGTTCCATCTGACCCATTGCTTTTCTCCATTGTCTCCAATTTCCCAATCATTCATCTTCATTTATTTTTAAATAGAGGCTAATAATGCTGCAAGTGGCTAACTTCACCAATCAGAATTGTGCAAGTTACGTTGACATTTTTGAGTGATAATTTTGCCTTCAGTTGAGACCGCAGACCTGTGTGGAAATCTTACTGAGCATTACAAAGACTGGACTCACATAACACACCTAAAGCTCTGTCCCTGCTTCCCACATTAACAATGTATATTTGAGACAAAGAAAAATATATATTTAAGATTAAGATAAGCTTTTAATCCATTAAGATATCTGTGGTGGAATGTTAGTGATTCCATATCAATGTTCCACTTCCGTTATTGTTTTAATGTGGGATGGATCTGATTGTGTTTCACTTGATCAATATTACTCAATGATGCTGTTTCCACAAAGTATCCAAATTGATACCAAACAAAATATGCTAAAAGTAATAGCACTTTCGAAACCTCTAGACTGATGGAACTCTACTTATTATGATGTGGAGAATAAGAAATATCAACACAAAGAAATTGGAACGGTCTGAGAGGTTAGCTTTGAGGATAGGAAATTGCTGCACCTTGGGCCTTCCTGATTATTTTGAATGATTAAATGGATGTTCTTTGCCCGTACGTAACAGTCACAAAACTGGATCATGAATCCCTCTCTCCTGAGACAGTCCCTTGGAGTGAAAGGTGACTTGCTTCACATTAACAATGAGTTGTCAGGTGATTGAGGAGTCGGTTGTGTGACCAATAGTCTCTGTTACAGGCGAGGAAGATGATGGTTGGAGGAGGGCAGGTGCTGGTTGAAGGGTGGATGGGGTGCCTGGCTGGGTAGGGTGCCCGGGTTGCCAGCTGCTCCTTTCATTGTTGACGCTTGGCTTCAGTTTGTTCAGCGCGATGAAACTTGAGGTGTCCAGCTCGTTCCCAGATGCTTTTCCTTCAATTCGAGCGGTCTTGGGCCGGAGGCCCCAGGTATCAGTGGGGATGTTGCACTTCTTCAAGGAGACTTTAAGATTGTTTTTCAAGTGTTTCCTTTCCCTTTCTGGGGCTCACTTGCCATGGCAAAGTTTGAGTAGAGTGCTTGTTTGGGGAGCCTGGTGTCCAGTATGTGGACAATGTGGCCCAGTCCAGCAAAGCTGATCAAGGGTGGTCAATGCTTTGATGCTGGCGATGTCGGCCTGAGTGACAACACTGCTGTTGGAGCTGGAGACACACAACGCTGCTTGACTCTCACCCACCTTGAGTCAGGGAGGTCAGCCCAGACAGAATGTTAGTGCTGAGCAGTGGGTTCAGACTGATAATCCAACGCTGACTCCAAGAAGGTTATGGCACATTGCCTGACAGTCTGACTGGTCATGTCTTTCATGGACAGTTGTGTCCACGGCCCTGCAGGTATATTCAGGTATTAAAGACAATCTCCATGTATGTTCAGCAAATAGCAGACAGTACCACAAATGTCATATCACTGTGTAACACACAGTCCAACTGGAGTCTGTGCGATTGAGATGAGATCAGAGCTTCAACTTTCTAGGTGTTCAGATGACCAATAATCTGTCCTGGTGTGTAGGGGTACGGGGGAGCAGGGGGTATGGGGATGTATGGGGGATGTTGGGGGGGGTGTGGTTGGTCAGCAGTTCACTATGCTGCAATCTTACCAAAGTGTCAGGATCAGACTGAAATCCAGCTTGTTGCTCTCTTGCTGCACAGGCCACTTTTCACTGCAGACCCTGAACCTCTGAGCCAAACAGTGAGTGGGTGGGTTTGCGTGATCACTCTGGTGGGGGGTGGGGGGGCGGGGCGAGGGGGGGGTGTGTGGAGGTCGGCGGGGGGGGTGGGGGGAGCTGATAGAGCTGGCAATGTCAGCTCCACAGATTCAGTTCACTGCAACAAACTCCACAGAGTTTGGAAAAGATTGATCAGCATTAGAATTAAATCTCCCCCCCGCCTCCCCCCACCAAGGGAACAGGGCTTCCCCTGCCCAGATCTTTGGAGGCTCTGCCCCCACCACTGTGGAGATATCACTGTTGTTCCCCCCGGCCCACTCCCCCTCCCTCTGTGCCTGCCAGTCCCACGCCCCCACCTCACTAATTGTTCTCTTCTCCCTACCACACACAACTAGAAACCCCCCCTCCCCTTCTGTGGGGCTCCAATGAGGGTCGATCCCTAGCTCTGCCCCCTGGCACAGGTCAGCACTGGTTTGAGTTGATTTGATCTATGATTGTTACATGTACTAACAAACAGTGAAAAGTATTATTTCTTGCACATTGTACAGACAAAGCCTACTGTTCATAGAGAAGGAAAGGAGAGGATGCAGAATGTCGTGTTACAGTCAGAGTTAGGGTGCAGAGAAAGATCAACTTAATGCGAGGTAAGTCCATTCAAAAGGCTGATTGTAGCAGGGAAGAAGCTGTTCTTGAATCGGTCGGTACGTGACCTCAGACGTTTTTATATCTTTGTCCCGATGGAAGAAGGTGGAAGAGGGAATGTCCGGGGTGGTGGGGTCCTTAATTATGCCGGCTGCTTTGCCGAGGCAGCAGGAAGTGTAGACAGAATCAATGGATGGGAGGCTGGTTTGCGTGATGGACTGAGCTTCATTCATGATCCTTTGTAGTTTCCTGCAGTCTTGGTCAGAACAGGAGCCATACCAAGCTGTGATACAACCAAAGAAAATGCTTTCCGTGGTGCAACTAAAAGTTGGTGGGAGTCGTATCTGACATGCCAAATTTCCTCACTCTTCTGAGAAAGTAGAGGCATTGGTGGGCGTTCTTAACCATTGTGTCAGTATGGAGGAACCAAGACAGATTGTTGATGATTCGGACACCTAAAAACTTGAAGCTCTTGACCATTCCTACTTCATCCCATTGATGTAGACAGGGGCATGTTCTCCGTTACACTTCCTGAAGTCGATGACAATCTCCTTTGTTTTGTTGACATTGAGGGAGAGATTATTGTTGCCGTACCAGTTCACCAGATTCTCTATCTCATTTCTATACTCTGTCTCGTCATTGTTTGAGATCTAACCTACTAAGGTGGAGTCGTCAGCAAACTTGAAAATTGAGTTGGAGGGGAATTTGGTCGCACAGTCATTGGTGCATAAGGAGTATAATAAATCTATTAAAATGAGGTCCTGCCCTTTGTGGGCATTAACCTCGTAACGTCACCAGTGAAAGGTGTGGAAAATCAGGAAATGTGATCTCTCTGGAGAGAATCCTGTTTCCCGATTCACTCTGGGTTTTGTACCTGTATCATCATTCTCTCTGATGGCAAATGGGCTGGAAATTGCCGCCACAGTGAATTTAAGGATTAGTTGGCCTGTAACAATAACTCCAACCGTGCCCTCAGCACGAACCCAGTTCACACCATCCTCTTTCTCAGCAGCCATCGACAGCATGGTAGTTAGCACTGCTGCCTCACAGCGCTAGAGATCTGGGGTCAATTCCTGGCGTGGGTCACTATCTGTGTGGAGTCTGCACATTCTCCCCATATCTGTGTGGGTTTCCTCTGGGTGCTGCAGTTTCCTCCCAGAGTCTGGGGGACTGTGTGGGTTAGGTGCATTGACCCGAATAGTCACCAGAGTGTGGCAATTAGGGAAACTTTGCAATAAGTTAATTGCAGTGTTAATGTAAGCTTTACTTTTGATTAATATATAAACTTTAACTTTACACTGTCAAGATTGAAAGTTGCAAGAGGGAGCCTCAGTTTGAGACAAAACTTCCCCTTGATTGGAAACAGAGGGGAAGTTCAGGGAAAAGTTGACAGGAAACTAACACCAAAAGTTTTCATTTTCTATTGGGAGAAATGCCAAAATGGCAAGACAGCAGAAAGATACAAAAGCTGAGGAAGTAGTGGATTGAGAAACCTATAAAGTTGTTACATAAGAACTAGTTGAGCAAGGATAACTGACTAAACAGAATCTCCAGGCAAGCCTAACTTCGATGTTCCACATGTATTCTGAACTTCCTCGCTTTACTCATGAAAAACTATGCAAAGAACTGATAAATTCAACAGATGTAACACTTTGGTAGACAGGGAAATCGGGCAAATTTATAAAGGGCAGCCAATCCAATTTGACCAAAATTTGAAGTTCTGCCACATGTTTTTATTGTCTCCCGTACTTCAGTGGAACTACCCAATGAATAAAGAAATGGCTGAGGAAATAACTTCATACTTTGTTTCTGTCTTCACCAAGGAAAGCACGAAGAATGCACTGGAAATTTTGAGAAACACCGGTTTCGGGGCTGAAGGAAATCAGCATTGGTAAAGAAATGGTTTGAACAGAGACAGAGAAGATAGGAGAAAATAGGTTTTGGGGAAATTGATGGGATTGAAGGTGGATAAATCACCAGGTCCTGATAATCTTTATCCCACAGAACATAAGAAAGTAGCCCTAGAAATAGTAGATCTATTGGTGATTATTTTCCAAAATTATTTGTACCCTGGAGTAGTTTCTAAAGATTGGAGGGTAGCTAATATCAGCCTATTATTCAACAAGGAAGGTAGAGAGAAAACAGGGTACTTCGTTGAAGGTCTTACAAGGAAAGGCTGAGGGAATTGAGGTTGTTTTCATTAGAGAGAAGAAGGTTAAGAGGTTACCTAATTGAGGCATACAAGATGATCAGAGGGTTAGATAGGGTGGACAGTGAGAGCCTTTTTCCTCGGATGGTGATGGCTAACACGAGGGGACATAGCTTTAAATTAAGGGGTGGTAATTATAGGACGGATGTCAGAAGTAAGTTCTTTACTCAGAGGGTAGTAAGGTCGTGGAATGCCCTGCCTGCAGCAGTTGTGGACTCACCAACTTTAAGGGCATTCAAATGGTCAGTGGATAGGCATATGGATAACATTGGAATAGTTTAGGTTAGAGGGTCATTAGATTGGTTCCACTGGTCAGCACAACATCGAAGACCGAAGTGCCTGTAATGTACTGTAATGTTCTATGTTCTATTCTATATAGACCAATGAGCGCAACATCAGTTACAAAACGCTGCTCCAAAACACCAACATAAATCTTGGTGCAGAGGGACCTCGGGGTCCTTGTGCATGAGTCGCAAAAACCCAGCTTGCAGGTGCAGCAGGTGGTCAGGGAGGCGAATGGGATGCTGGCCTTCATAGCGAGGGGGATTGAATATAAAAGTAGGGAGGTCTTGCTGCGGCTGTATAGGGCATTGGTGAGGCCGCAGCTGGAGTACTGTGTGCAGTTTTGGGTGCCGTACTTACGCAAGGATATTTTGGCCTTGGAGGGAGTGCAGAGGAGGTTTACTAGGCTGATGCTGGAGTTGAGGGGGTTGAGCTATGAGGAGAGGCTGAATGTTCTATGTTCTATGTTCTAAATTGTGAGAGGGCATGGGATCCAAGGGCCTTTGGCCTTGTGGATTCAGAACTGGCTTGCCTGCAGAAGGCAGAGAGTGGTTGTGGATGGGGCTTTTTCTGAATGGAGGTCAGTCACCAGCGGAGTGCCTCAAGGATCTGTTCTGGGACCCTTGTTGTTTGTCATTTTCATAAATGACCTGGATGAGGAAGTGGAGGGATGGGTAAGTAAGTTCGCTGATGACACTAAGGTCGGTGGTGTTGTGGATGGTCTGGAAGGATGGCAAAAGTTGCAGCAGGACATAGATAGGATGCAGGACTGGGCGGAGAAGTGGCAGATGGACTTCAACGCGGATAAATGTGTAGTCGTCCATTTTGGCAGAACCAACGGGATGAACGAGTACACTATCAAGGGCAGAAGTCTGAGTAGTGTTGAAGAGCAGAAGGATCTTGGGGTCCGGGTCCACAGGACTCTTAAATCGGCCTCGCAGGTGGAGGAGGTGGTCAAGAAGGCGTATGGTGTACTGGCCTTCATTAATCGAGGGATTGAGTTTAGGAGTCGGGAGGTGATGCTGCAACTTTATAAGACCCTTGTCAGGCCTCATTTAGAGTATTGTGCGCAGTTCTGGTCGCCTCACTATAGGAAAGATGTAGAAGCTATTGAGAGGGTACAGAGGAGATTTACAAGGATGTTGCCTGGACTGGGAGGCATGCCTTATGAAGTTAGGTTGAGGGAGCTGGGACTCTTTTCCCTGGAGAGACGAAGGTTGAGAGGCGACCTGATAGAAGTTTACAAAATGTTGAGAGGAATAGATAGGGTGGACTCTCAGAGGCTATTTCCCCAGGTTGAAATGGTCGCTACGAGAGGACACAGATTTAAGGTGCAAGGAGGGAAGTTCAGAAGTGATGTTAGTTTTTCACTCAGAGGGTGGTGAGTGAATGGAATCGGCTGCCGTCAGTGGTGGTGGAGGTGAACTCGCTGGGGTCTTTTAAAAGACTTCTGGATGAGTATATGGGGTTTAATGAGATTGAGGGTTATAGATAGGTCTGTAGGTTGGTAGGTGTTGATGTGATCGGCGCAACTCGTGGGCCGAAGGGCCTGTTTGTGCTGTAGTGTTCTATGTTCTATGTTCTATGTTCTAAATTAGGCTTGTACTCGTTGGAGTTTAGAAGAATGAGGGGAGATCTCATTGACACGTATAAGATGATGAATGGGATGGATAGGATAGAGGTGGAGAGACTCTTCCCGCTCAGAAAGGATAGTAGGACTAGGGGGCACAGCCTCAAGATAAAGGGGGGGGCGGTTTAGAACGGAGTTGAGGAGGAACTTCTTCACTCAAAGGGTGGTGAATCTCTGGAATTCTCTGCCCGTTGAAGTGGTGGAGGCTACCTCGCTAAATATTTTTAAGACGCGGGTTGATGGGTTTTTGATGAGAGAGGGGATTAAGGGTTATGGGGAGAGGGCGGGAATGTGGAACTGAGCCAAGACAGATCAGCCATGATCTTATTGAATGGCGGGGCAGGCTCGAAGGGCTAGTTGGCCTACTCCTGCTCCTATTTCTTATGTTCTTATGTTCTTGAAATTTAATGTAAACACAAAGAGTTTTAACTTATTAATTTATAAGAATTAGCATGGTCATAAATGCTTCAGGAATTTGTTTTATTGCATTTTATTTGTGAGTTGTAAATCTTTACAAGGTTGTTTGCCAAAATTTGTAAATGTGGAAGTTAGCGAGTAAATCCTTCAATCTGATAACTGTGATTCTCAGTCAATTGGCCAAAGGACAAACATTCTTTCCCCAGAGTTTAATACCAGCCATTTTGATAAAAAGCCTGATCCAATCTGATTGAAGCATTCACTGAATTTTTATCTGTTACCCAAACAGATTGTGGTTTCTGTTGGGAACAATGGAATGTAACTATTGACCATTGAGGTTGTCTATAACCCAGTCTAAGGTTTGACTGAACTGGCTTTGTGAAATTAAATTCAATTATAACTGAATTTCCAAAGTTGTTATTTTCCTTCGAGTTGCTAAAGGAAATGAAGGAATCTGTCAATCAAATGCGAACACTAGTTCTGGGCCCTGCATATTTCGAAAGGATGGAAAAGCTTAGAGAGGCTGCAGAAGAAAATTAATCAAATTGTTTCAGAGATGAGGCATTCGAGTGATACAGGCTGGAAAAAACTGAAATTCCTTTTCCTTTGAACAGAGAAGGTTAAGAGCAGATTTGAAAGAAGTGTTCAGAATCATGAAGGGGTTAGATGAGTAAATACAGATAAAGCGTTTTCAATTGATGTACAATCGAGAATCAGGGTACAAATTCGAGGCGAAATACCAAAGGCTACAAGGGGGAAAACCTTTTTAGGCAAAGTATCTTTACAGTCAACAGGTAGAGGGGCTACTTAGAATCAGTGGGCTGGTCAGGATTTAAAAGTTCTGCGACCAGCCTGAATGAGTACACCACCCACAGTAACTGACTTCAGTAGTAAGTGTATAGAAAACCGTGTGCCAAAGAAGCAAATTCAAGTGTTCCCCAACAGGAAACCATGTATGAAGAGGGATACCCACTGCCTGCTGACACTGAGCTATACAAGAAAGCCAGATATGATCTAGGAGAACCATCAAAGATACTAACAGTCAGTACAGGACCAAGCTAGAATCACAGGCTGGCAATACTGACTCCCACCGACTATGGCGAGTTCTGCAAGACATAACAGGGTACAAGATGAAGGCATGTAAAATCACCGGCTCCAACACACCCCTCCCTGATAAGCTCAATGCCTGTTTTGAACAAGAGGTCAGCGAGAGCACACCCTGCACCCTGGAAGCCCTGAATGACCCTGTATCTGGGGTCACCATTGCAGATGCCGAAGCAGCTTTCTCAAAGTGAAAGTGACTGGACTAGATAGGGTGCCCGGACAAGCATTCAGATCCTGCGTGGATCAGCTGCCAGGGGTACTCACGAACATTTCCAACCTCTCTTTACAACAATCTGAGGTCCCTATCTGCTAAGAAAAACCAAGCAGTGTGGCCTTAATGACAATCGGCCGGTGACTCTGACATCCATCAATGTGAAAGTGCTTCGAAAGGCTGGTCATGGCACAAATCAATTCCAGCCTCCCAGACTACCTGGATCCACCACAACAGGTCCACAGTAGATGTCATCTCCCTGGCCCTGCACTCAACCCTGGAACACCTACGCACAGTAAGTAGCCTAACAACACCAGGTTAAATTCCAATATGTTTATTTGGTAACATGAGTTTTCAGAGTGTTGCCCCTTCATCAGGTGAAAAAGATACAAAAGTCTGAGGTCACGTACCAACAGACTCAAGAACAGCTTCTTCCCTGCTACTATCAGAGTTTTGAATGGACTTAACTTGCATTAAGTTGATCTTTCTTTGCACCCTAACTGTGACTGTGACACTACATTCTGCGCTATCTCATTTCTTTCTCTATGAACGGTATGCTTTGGCTGTATAGCGTGCAAGAAACAACACTTTCCACTGTATGACAATAATAAGGATCGAGATAGGCTGGGCGAATGGGCCAGGAACTGGCAAATGGAATTTAATGTTGGCAAATGTGAGGTTGTCGACTTTGGTAGGAAGAATGGTAGGAAGGACTATTACTTACGTGGCGAAAAACTGCAGCAGGCGACGGTGCAGAGGGACCTCGGGGTCCTTGTGCATGAGTCGCAAAAACCCAGCCTGCAGGTGCAGCAGGTGGTCAGGAAGGCGAATGGGATGCTGGCCTTCATAGCGAGGGGGATTGAATATAAAAGCAGGGAGGTCTTGCTGCAGCTGTATAGGGCATTGGTGAGGCCGCAGCTGGAGTACTGTGTGCAGTTTTGGGCGCTGCACCTGCGCAAAGATATTTTGGCCTTGGAGGGAGTGCAGAGGAGGTTCACTAGGCTGATACTGGAGTTGAGAGGGTTGAGCTATGAGGAGAGGCTGAATAAACTAGGCTTGTACTCGTTAGAGTTTAGAAGAATGAGGGGAGATCTCATTGAGACGTACAAGATGATGAATGGGATGGATAGGATAGAGGTGGAGAGACTCTTCCCGCTCAGAAAGGACAGTAGGACTAGGGGGCACAGCCTCAAGATAAAGGGGAGGCGGTTTAGAACGGAGTTGAGGAGGAACTTCTTCACTCAAAGGGTGGTGAATCTCTGGAATTCTCTGCCCGTTGAAGTGGTGGAGGCTGCCTCGCTAAATATTTTTAAGACGCGGGTTGATGGGTTTTTGATAAGCGAGGGGATTAAGGGTTATGGGGAGAGGGCGGGAATGTGGAACTGAGCCACGACAGATCAGCCATGATCTTATTGAATGGCGGGGCAGGCTCGAAGGGCCAGATGGCCTACTCCTGCTCCTATTTCTTATGTTCTTATAAATCAAATCAAAAATCAAATGCAGCCTGATAGGTTAATGATACAGATTCAATAGTAACTATTGACAGGAAATAGAAGGAGTATTTGTTGGAGATAAAATCTCAGTGATATAAGAACATAAGAACTAGGAGCAGGAGTCGGCCATCCGGCCCATCGAGCCTGCCCCGCCATTCAATAAGATCATGGCTGATCTTTTTGTGGACTCAGCTCCATTTACCCGCCTGTTCACCATAACCTTTAATTCCTTTACTGTTCAAAAATTTATCTGTCTATGTAGGAAAGAGGAGGGGAAGAAACCTGATTTCCTTCCAACAGAGGCAGCACAGACTCAGTGGGCCAAATGGCCTCTTTCTGCGTTGTGCTGCTCTGTGACTCGAGGTTGCATTTTACACTATTCCACAGGTGGATTTGAAGGTGAAGGTACGTGAAATGGTGCAGGTTGGAAAGAGCCCTGACTTGGTCTGGATTTGTTGGTGGGATGGGACTGCCTCTCATTTCAACAACTGCTCCTTATGCAGAAAGTACAGAACTGCCTGATTGGCCGACAGATCAATAAGAGTCATGGGATCATACCGTGCACGAGAGGCCCTTTGGCCTATCTATTCTGCACCAACATGCAAGAAACATCTGAACTCCCACATCATCCCATTGATCTTCACTTGGCCCAATAAAACATGACTTTCTCCCGAGAGAAAGGGCCCCATTTGACCATTCTGATTCTCAGTGCTGGATCAGGGCACAATTCCGATCCGATTTGGAAATCTGTTCTCAGGAGCCTCCATACGCACTGTGCCTGAAAAAAAATCGCAGGTCTGGATCATGCTGTGGGTGGGGCTTATCGCACCCGAAACATCGAAGCTCCAATCGGAAATCTGAACTGCGAATACACAGTGAAAAAACATTGAAAACCGCGCCCCTGTCACATCGTTCCCGGGCCACAAAAAGCAGATAAAGTGGCCTGGGAGCGATGGCCCCCACAGATATCACCCCACCCCCACAACATAACTGTCCCCCTTATTCACCCAGCCCCTCCTCCTGCTACCCAGACCAATCCTGACCCCCTGCCCTCTTCCCCCTCACTGATCACCCACAGAGTGGCAGCAGACCCTCCCTGCCCTGCCCCCGCCTCGCCCACCAGAGAAAGATCTGACCTCCCTCCACCGCCCCCCCAACAGAGATACATCAGGCCCTCCTCCTCCCTCCTCCCCTTCCAGAGATACATCTGATCCGTCTCCTCTCCCCACCCCCGCTCCACCAGGGAACGATCTGGCCACCCCCCCTGCTCCCCACCCCCCGCCCCCGCTCCACCAGGGAACGATCTGGCCACCCCCCCACCCCTCCCCACCCCCCCGCCCCCGCTCCACCAGGGAACGATCTGGCCAGCCTCCCTCCCCCTCCCCACCCCCCAGGGAACGATCTGGCCAGCCTCCCTCCCCCTCCCCACCCCCCAGGGAACAATCTGGCCAGCCTCCCCCCCCCTCCCCACCGATCTGAGTCAGGGAACCGTTGGAAGTTCTGAATTTACCCCTTCAGAAGCTGGAGTGCCCAAAATAGACCTTTGCTGAGCGTGTTTGTGTTGCGCCAAACATGATGGTAAAGGGGAAGTGCTGATAAGATTGGGCATCCAACGTATTAATTCAATTTCAATGCCTGCAAATACATTTGAATTGTCATTGTGCCCATTTCGGCCGTGATTCGGATTGCAGCCATTTTCAAGCCTTGGTAAAGAGGACATCTTGTGATTACGCGGGCACAGATCATGCTAAATGTCTCTCGTCCAACTTTACCATGTTTTCGTGCCCAAAAATGGGCGCAATGCAATGGTAAAATCAGGCCCACAGAGTCCCATAAATCCAGTAGATTGCAGGAATGCGTTTCCATAGTTAGATTGCAGCATGGCAATGAGCCATTGATTATTTAAAATTCCTTCTTGTCCTGACTCCTGGGTCACAATCTTGCCCAGATTGTGGCCATGTCTCTCTCAATGCCACTGACCGTTCAGCCACATTCAGCGAGGCAGAGCAGCTCTGATCCAGTTCCAGTCACGTTGACAGCAATGCACTGGATTGTCTGGTTTATTCCAGCCTATTCCTCGTAGATTTTCGTTTCTTGCTGCTTGTTTTGCTGTGTCAGGAATGACACTGAAACATTGACAATCTCTTTGCTTCCTATTCCTCTCCAACCTAAAAAAAACCTGTATTAATGCAGCAACATTCGATTTGTTCCCTTGAAATGGATTTTTGGCTGTAGCTATGGAAACTGCTCTCAATTGGCAGTCCATGTGTAAATATGGTAACTGAGGAGCAGCATTTACAGTGAGGGGCTGAGGATCTGGCGGTAAACAATCCCCAGCTTGATTCTGTCAATGAGAGATTTTCAGAATGGATTTTTCTGGTTAAATGTGGAGCAGGAATTGGTTTGCATCATTTTATAGACATGAACTGGACATCAGTGCGTCCACTCGATGGGGAGACGATCCCCTGCCCCTCTGGCAGTTGCTAACTGCCATATTGCGTTTGATTTGTGACTAAGAGACACCAGAACAATGGGGTAAACTCATGATAATATTTATTCCGATAGATATTTTATACCTGTTTGGAAAATAGCCTCAAACACTGGCCGCATAATAAACTTGGTCAGTAACCAGGCAGCAAGGACAACCAGAACCCCTAACACCCACCCCCACCCACACTCCATCCCCACCCACACCCCCCAACCCCTACACCCCACACCTCCCAACCCCCACACCCCACCACCCCACCCACACATCCCACCCACACCTCACGCCCCCACCCACACTCCCCACTCACACCCCCAACCCCCACACCCTCACCCACACCCCCACCCGCACCCCACCCCTGCCCAAACCCCCTTCCATGTCCACCCCCATCCACACCAACCTTCCACCACACCCTGCCCCCAACCCACAGAACAACCTCCCCACCCAGACCCCACCCCCTGCTAGGTGAATGGACAATATTAAAATGAGATAAATGAAATGTTGGGGAAGCCTTTAAAATAAGAAAAAATACTGCAATAGTTAAAGTATATATTTGTGCAGCTTCCATCTCAAGTTCCCTTTCCTGGCGTTTCTTTAGTAACATTCTCTGCACAATTCCTCCCTCATGCTTACTGCTTAATAACTGCAGGAAATGATGATTTTGCTTCGCAGCCAAGGACTTCCCCCTTTTGTGCTGAATGTGAAACATAAAGAAATTTATCTGCTGACATGGGAGATAATTGGATTGAATTAAACAAATGATAGCCACGCTGCTGGACACTGGGGCAGTGAGCAAAGACTCACTAGACTTTGATAAAGGAGTTGATCTGATATTTGTACTCAGAGACTGATCTTGTGTACAAAGTCATGGTTAATATAGATGTAGGATCAGTAACTGGTGAGTCACCAAGTACAAATAGGCTGCATCTGGTCATGGTGACAGGGCCATTCATGTGTTAACTCACCAGTTGACAAGGCTGTAGGGATATTCTGTAGTAGAGGATTTAGAATCCCTACAGTGCAGAAGGCAGCCATTCGGTCCATCGAACCTGTACTGACACCAATCCTATCTAGGTCCTATCCTAGTAGCTCCACACATTTACCCTGCTAATCTCCCTGACACTAAAGGGCAATTTAGCATGGCCAATGAACCTAACTAACACATCTTTGGGCTGTGGGAGGAAACCAGAGCACCCGAAGGAAACCCACACAGACATGGAGAGAATGTGCAAACTCTACACAGTAGAATTGAACAGTGGAATTGAGCCCAGGTCCCTGGTGTTGTGAGGCAGCAGCACTAACCACTGTGCCAGTGTGTCAGCCTGCATTTAGATGTGAACTTTGACCAGGAAACGTGCATGAAAAGATGAACATGTACACAGAGATCTTGGTGCTGAGGCCTGCTGGATACTCTGTTGCTGCTGTCAAGGAGTGTGGAGGAGTCTGGTTCCAAATTGGTACAGCCTCCGACTGCACCACAAGCAGAAACTTCCTGTCTGAGAGTTGCCATGTGTACTCAGGGTGGGACTTCCCATTGCACCCACTCAGTGCAGTGGGGGGAGGGGAGTGGAAAGGGATGTTTATTCCGACAGCCTTGTTGTGTATTTGCTCTGCATCATCCACTTCAGAGCTAATTAAATATTCATCCACACAAAACCCGCTCGGATTTGTCTGCTGCAAATGGTTTTGCTACTTCCTCACTCCAGGTGCCATATTTGAAGTGAATCAGAGAACAGCCTTTGACTTCTCACTTCCTTTTTATATATTTATATCTTTTATATAATTAAAGAAGTTCTTGCTGATCATTTTTAAATTACTTCCAATTTACCTTCGCAGTTTATCTTCTCCTGTTTTTGCTTTTTTTTGATGATTTTTTGTTGGTTTATTCTCTGGGTTCCCACTAATCTTTCCCATCCCACCTGCCAAGGGAATCGTAATGGGAGGGACACAGGCCATGCAAAGATCCTCGGCAGGATTTTCCGGTTTTGGGATGAGCATAGCTGGGAAATCCCATTCTTTATGTTTTTTTCTTTCAGTTTAATCCTATCCTTAACTTCCTTGGTTAGCCATAGTTAATTTATTCCTTCTCGAGAATCTTTCTTCCTCATTGGAGAGTTTCTTTGTTGTGAGTTGAACTATTTACATAAATGTCTGCCATTGCTGGTTAACCCTCCCTTTCCCCCTTGGGTGAACAGTGGGAAGCTTTTTCCCAGGTTGGAGGTGACAAACACGAGGGGTCACAGGATCAAGGTGAGGGGGGTGAGGTTTAACTCAGATATCAGAGGGACGTATTTTACACAGAGGCTGGTGGGGGCCTGGAATGCGCTGCCAAGTAGGGTGGTGGAGGCGGACACACTGGGATCGTTTAAGAATTACCTGGATAGTCACATGATAGTCACTTTGGCCGGAATAATGTGGAGGGGAGTTATACGATAAAAGGTAGAACTATCCAGAGCATAGAGACGCAGAGAGACCTGGGGGTGCAAGTGCACAAGTCCCTGAAGGTGTCGGTGCAGGTGCAGAATGTGATGAGGAAAGTGTATGGTATGTTAGCCTTCATAGGAAGAGGTATAGAATATAAGAGTAGGAGTCTGATGTTGCAGTTGTATAGAACGTTGGTTAGGCCTCACTTGGAGTACTGCGTCCAGTTCTGGTCGCCGTACTACCGGAAGGATGTAGAGATCCTGGAGAGAGTGCAGAGGAGATTTACCAGGATGTTGCCTGGTATGGAAGGGCTGTCTTACGAGGAAAGATTGAACGAACTTGGGCTGTTTTCCCTTGAGAGACGTCGGCTGAGGGGGGATCTAATAGAGGTTTATAAGATTATGAAGGGGATAGATAGAGTAAATGGTGGTAAGCTTTTTCCGCTATTAGAAATGGATAGAACGAGGGGTCACGGGCTTAGGGTGAGGGGGGCTAGGTATAAGACAAATATTAGAGGGCAGTTTTTCACGCAAAGGGTAGTGGGGGTGTGGAATGCACTGCCGAGTAAGGTGGTGGAAGCAGGCACGCTAGGGTTGTTTAAGAGTCACTTAGACAGCCACATGAGCGGGCTACATATAGGGGGATATAGTAGGCCTTACTTAACATTGTAGGCTTGGGAATACGTTTTGCCTCAGGGATGTTAGTCTTTGCCTGTTTAATAATGAATTTTTTTGTCTCCACAGGCATTTAAGTCCAGCAAGGGGCATGCATGCGGCAGGTTGTAGTGGGCTGCTCTTGGACGTTGCTTCGGGAGTTGCCTATTGCTTCATGTCGTTAGTGTGCTTAAACTGGACCATCTCAAGGGCAACATGACAGCTCAGAGACTATCTCTGTTACTGTGCGGACACATGGATTTGGGCCTGTGTCTGTGGGAGTTTGCACATTCTCCCCGTGGTTGCGTGGGTTTCCTCCGGGTGCTCCGGTTTCCTCCCACATCCCAAAGATGTGTTTTTAGGCTGATTGATTGGGTACTAAATTGTCCCTAAATTGGACCTCCCTGATCAGGCGTAGACTAAAATCATGAATAGGTCACTGAGACAGTGGGACGGCGGCGCGGGCTTGTTGGGCCGAAGGGCCTGTTTCCCGTGCTGTGTTGTTCTTCTTTGTTCTTTGTTCTTTGTTCTATGAGCAGACTGGGAATGGAGGGATACAAAAGAATGGTCTAGTTGGACCAATGAGCAGCGCAGGCTGGGAGGACCGAAGGGCCTGTTTCCTGTGCTGTTCTTTGATCTTTGTTCTGCTGAACTCGCTTCCCAGTCCACGCCAGCCAACTCTGCCCTCATTCTGTATAATTTATTTAAGTTTCGCACAGTTGTATCTGGCCCGTGTTTTTTACTCACAAACTGAATGCTAAATTCTACCATATCATAACCGCTGTTTACTTGGGGATCTTTTACTCTGGGGTTGTTTATTAAACCTGTCTCAGAACACACTACCAGACCCAAAATAGTCTGATCCCTGGTTGGATCGACAACATAATGATCCCGGAAACTGTCCCGAATACATGCTACGAATTGTGGAAATAAAAGCTCATGTTGTCGGGGATAACATATTGGCGTGGACTGGAGATTGGCTGGATGGCAGAAAACAGAGAGCTGATATAAATAGGTATTTTTCTTGTTTGCAAAATGTAACCAGTGGTATGCCACAGGGGTCAGAGCTGGGATCTCAAAATAATTTATATCAGTGACTTAGATGAAGAGGCTGAAGATACGCTTGATAGAATTACTGACGACACTAAGGTAAAAAAAAATAAATTGTAAGAAGGCTACAAAGGGGGCGTTAAGACAGGTTCAGTGAATGGTCAGAAATCTGACAAATGGAGTGGGATTTTCCAAATTCACTCGCCCCAAAATTGGAAAATCCTGCCTGAGGTCAACGGACCTTTCCATTGTCCTCCCCTCGCCTGCTCCGATTCCCATGGCGAGCGGAACAGACAATTTCGCCCCATGGAGTATAATGTAGGCAAAAGTGAAATGTAGCTGACTGGCATTGGGTGAGTGCATTGTGGCTGCAGTTAGGATAACATCCGTTAACTACCATGTACATGGGTCACCTATCAATGGGATAGTATGGAGTGTGATCCTTCAGTCACAGTAGATCCCCCAATTACACTGTGTGCATCCTGCTATCCCAACAAATCCAGCTCCCATTTCACCGTGTTTCTGTCTCGTCAGAGAATGGGTGGAATTTTTTACCATTTGTGGAGACCAGTCGTGATTCTCAGCAGCCTCCTGCTGTGTTCAAGGATCAGAAAATCTTGGGACAGGGAGAACTGTGGAATTCATCTGTGGAATTCCCTGCCCAGTGAAGCAGTTGAGACTCCCTCATTGAATGTTTTTAAGGCAAGGATAGATAGATTTTTGAACAGTAAAGGAATTAAGGATTATGGTAAGCGGGCGGGTAAGTGGAGCTCAGTCCACAGAAAGATCAGCCCTGATCTTATTGAATGGCGGGGCAGGCTCGAGGGGCCAGATGGCCGCCTCCTGCTCCTAGTTCTTATATTCTTTACCCAGCCTCAAACAGACTCAGCAAATATAAATGTGGCTGGGAGGATTCCAACGGAATTGTGTCAGCGTTGAACGCAGTAAACCCTTCACCCGCGATTCTCCAGCCCCATTCTACTCAAACGCGATCTTTGCAAACATGGCTGTATAACTGCACCCCCTCCGCCCTCGCCACTCCTCTCTGCTCCCCCTGCCCCCTCCCCACCACTCCCCCTGCCCCCTCCCCGCCACTCCCCCTGCCCCCTCCCCGCCACTCCCCCTGCCCCCTCCCCGCCACTCCCCCTGCCTCCTCCCCTCCACTCCCCCGCCCCCTCCCCCTCCCTCCACTCCCCCACCCCATCCCCTCCACTCCCCCGCCCCCTCCCCCTCCCCTCACTCGCCCCCTCCCCCTCCCCTCACTCCCCCTGCTCCCTCCCCTCCACTCCCCCCTCCTTCCCTCCACTCCCCCTGCCCCCTCCCCTCCACTCCCCCACCTCCTCTCCTCCACTCCCCCTGCCCCCTCCCCCACTCCCCCCCACTCCCCCTGCCCCCTCCCCTCACTCCCCCTGCCCCCTCCCTGATCTGATGTTGGGGAGTTTGGATATTACATTAAAAAGCTGTCCAATTGTATTGTTTTTGACAGATTTTGCCTGTGTTGATTTGCAAATATGTTTGAGTCGGAAGTTGAGACAAAACACTTTTCAAAAGGGCTGTGATTTGGAGTGTGATTTGGAGTGTGATTTGGAGTGTGATTTGACTCGATTTGGAGTGTGATTTGGAGTGTGATTTGGAGTGTGATTTGACTCGATTTGGAGCGTGATTTGGAGTGTGATTTGGAGTGTGATTTGACTCGATTCGCTGATTGGGCCAAAAGCAGAGAGGGAGATTGTTTGGATTTTGTTGTTTGAACCGGAGAAGGAGCCGGAATTCTCCTCACACTCAGCTCGGCAATCTCTCAAACTGCTTCTGTTAAACCCGGCCGGCACTGAGAAACTTACTTAAATAATGTTTGAAATATTCATCCGATGGCATCAAACTTCACTGCTGAGGGAAATGGGTTTTTTAAAAGCAGAGTATAAAAACTGCCATTAGTAACAATCTCGGTGTGACTTGCATTATTTGGTGATCGCTCTGGTATTTTAGGTCTCTGAGTGCACAGGAAGATATGAAAATATAAGACATATTCTGTTGTTACTACATTTGCTGCAGAGATCTTCCCAGTTGCCGGGGCAACAAATCATTCTCATGGTAGCAATAGCCATTGAATAAAAATATTTTCCTCTCTTTCCCATTGGAGGACAGCCGGTTGCGTCTGACACAGTTTACAGCTGTGATCTCCACCTCAATAACTGGCAGCAACACCTTTCATCCAGTCATGGGTTTGAAAGTTAGAACGGAATGTGAACTTATTTGCATTTCAAAGTGAAACCAGAACCTGTTTGCAGGATCATCTCACAAACATCAGAGACAACTTGTTATGAATTAGTGACTCAAAGGCTGCTTCATCAGAGTGTTAGGAAACAAAGCTTGACATTGATAAAGAAGTTATGAAGATAGGTGACCAAAAGGTTGATCAGAGAGATGAGTTTTAAGAAGCATCTTCAAAGAGGGAAGTGAGTCGATGACAGAGGTTACTGGAGGGAATCCCAGAGTGTCGGGTTCTTGTAGCTGAAAGTACTCCTGTCAATGGTTGAATGATAAACTTTCAGGATGCTCAAGAGGCCACAATTGGAGGAGTCTGGACACCTCCGGATGCTGTGGGGCTGCTCGTGTCTAATTTAAACAACCTGTGCTTTCACTGATTGACACAAAAAAAGTTAGAAAGATTCAGCTCATTTGGCAGCATCCGTGGAGAAAGAAACAGAGTTAACGTTTTGAGTTGGTTTGACTGGAACAGGATAATGAAAACACTGAAGAATATATTATCAGGGTTTGGAATAACAATCCAATGTAAAAATCAAAGATTAATAATCCTCACAATATCAAACCTTATCTTTATCATTCTGATTGTTCATATTTTAATGCAATGATGTTACACAACAAGAAAATGTCACTGACGTTCCAATCAAAAAAAAATCCAGCTAATTTTATATTAATAGTTAGTCTGAGTTAACAGATAAATTGTTGTTATTACCTGAGATCATAATTAAATCAGAAATGCCAAGTGGTTAAACTCCCAAAGATTCTTTATCTAGTATAGACCAATCTGTCTGGTTAACAAACAGTCTAAGGCCCAATTTTACCAACAAGTTGTGCTCGTTTCTGGGCACGGAAACTAGGGGAGGTGAGGGATGGAATTGCTGGGCCTCTGACGCAAATCTTTGTCTCTTCTTTGGACACAGGTGAGGTCCCAGAGGATTGGCGGATTGCAAATGTAGTACTGTTGTTTAAAAAGGGTCAGAGGGATAACCCAGGGAATTATAGGCCGGTGAGCTTGACTTCAGTTATAGGCAAGCTAATGGAGAGGATCCTCAAGGATAGGATGTATGAACATCTGGAGCGCTGCAATCTGATCAGGGATACACAGCATGGCTTCGTTACAGGGAGGTCGTGCCTTACGAATCTAGTGGAATTTTTTGAAGAGGTGACAAAAACGGTTGATGAAGGACAAGCCGTTGATATCGTCTAAATGGATTTCAGTAAGGCGTTTGACAAGGTCCCTCATGGTAGGCTGATAGAAAAGGTGAAGGCTCATGGGATACAAGGCCAGGTATGTAGATGGGTGGAGAACTGGCTTGGGAGGAGGAGACAGCGGGTAGTAGTGGAAGGCTCCTTTTCCAATTGGAGGTCTGTCACCAGTGGTGTGCCGCAGGGCTCGGTACTAGGACCTCTTCTATTTGTGGTATATATTAATGACTTGGAAGAGGGGGTAGGTGGTGTGATCAGCAAATTTGCTGATGACACTAAGATGGTTGGATTGGCAGGTACTGAGGAGCAGTGCCTGGCAATGCAACAGGACATAGACAGGCTGGTAGATTGGGCAGATAGATGGCAAATGGAATTTAATCCGGAGAAATGCGAGGTGATGCACTTTGGCCGGAATAATGTGGAGGGGAGTTATACGATAAAAGGTAGAACTATCCGGAGTATAGATACGCAGAGAGACCTGGGGGTGCAAGTGCACAAGTCCCTGAAGGTGTCGGTGCAGGTGCAGAATGTGATGAGGAAAGCGTATGGTATGTTAGCCTTCATAGGAAGAGGTATAGAATATAAGAGTAGGAGTCTGATGTTGCAGTTGTATAGAACGTTGGTTAGGCCTCACTTGGAGTACTGCGTCCAGTTCTGGTCGCCGTACTACCGGAAGGATGTAGAGATCCTGGAGAGAGTGCAGAGGAGATTTACCAGGATGTTGCCTGGTATGGAAGGGCTGTCTTACGAGGAAAGATTGAATGAACTTAGGCTGTTTTCCCTTGAGAGACGTCGGCTGAGGGGGGATCTAATAGAGGTTTATAAGATTATGAAGGGGATAGATAGAGTAAATGGTGGTAAGCTTTTTCCGCTATTAGAAATGGATAGAACGAGGGGTCACGGGCTTAGGGTGAGGGGGGCTAGGTATAAGACAAATATTAGAGGGCAGTTTTTCACGCAAAGGGTAGTGGGGGTGTGGAATGCACTGCCGAGTAAGGTGGTGGAAGCAGGCACGCTAGGGTTGTTTAAGAGTCACTTAGACAGCCACATGAGCGGTCTACATATAGGGGGATATAGCAGGCCTTACTAAACATTGTAGGCTTGGGATTACGTTTTTGCCTCAGGGATGTTACAGTCTTTGCCTGTTTAATAATGAATTTTTTGTCTCCACAGGCATTTAAGTCCAGCAAGGGGCATGCATGCGGCAGGTTGTAGTGGGCTGCTCTTGGATGTTGCTTCGGGAGTTGCCTATTGCTTCATGTCGTTAGTGTGCTTAAACTGGACCATCTCAAGGGCAACATGACAGCTCAGAGACTATCTCTGTTACTGTGCGGACACATGGATTTGGGCCTGTGTCTGTGGGAGTTTGCACGTTCTCCCCGTGGTTGCGTGGGTTTCCTCCGGGTGCTCCGGTTTCCTCCCACATCCC
This sequence comes from Carcharhinus amblyrhynchos, assembly GCF_965287045.1. Lineage (NCBI taxonomy): Eukaryota > Metazoa > Chordata > Chondrichthyes > Carcharhiniformes > Carcharhinidae > Carcharhinus > Carcharhinus amblyrhynchos. Next base: position 367,283 of record NC_137325.1, read on the forward strand.
AAAGATGTGCTTTTAGGCTGATTGATTGGGTAACAAATTGTCCCTATATTGGACCTCCCTGATCCTCGCACATTAGGCGTAGACTAAAATCATGAATAGGTCACTGAGACAATGGGACGGCAGCGCGGGCTTGTTGGGCCGAAGGGCCTGTTTCCCGTGCTGTGTTGTTCTTTGTTTGTTCTTTGTTCTTCATTCAAAGAGTGGTGAATCTCTGGAATTCTCTGCCCGTTGAAGTGGTGGAGGCTGCCTCGCTGAATATATTTAAGTCACGGGCAGATAGGTTTCTGATAGACAGGGGAATTAAGGGTTATGGGGAGAAAGCGGGAAAGTGGAACTGATCCACTTCAGATCAGCCATGATCTTATTGAATGGCGGGGCAGGCTCGAAGGGCTAGATGGCCTACTCCTGCTCCTATTTCTTATGTTCTGATGTTGACCATGTCCTCCACTGCGAGGCCGATTTAGAAGTCCTATGGACCTGAACCCCAAGGTCCTTCTGATCCTCTACACTGCCATGAGTCCTACCCTTGATATTATACTCCTTCATCCCATTGGACCTGCCAAAATGGACCACTACACATTTATCCGCGTTGAAGTCCATCTGCCACTTCTCCGCCCAGTCTTGCACCCTATCTATGTCACGCTGCAACTTCTGACATCCCTCCAGGCTATCCACAACACCACCAACCTTCGTGTCATTGGCGAACTTACTAACCCATCCCTCCACTTCCTCGTCCAGGTCATTTATGAAAATGACGAACAGCAAGGGTCCTAGAACAGATCCCTGGGGCACTCCACTGGTGACCAACCTCCATGCAGAAAAAGACCCATCCACAACCACTCTCTGCCCTCTGCGGGCAAACCAGTTCTGGATCCACAAGGCAACAGCTCCTTGGATCCCAAAGTGCGGTGATAGACCATTCTGCCAGCACCATTCCCACTAGCTGGAATACTGTGAACTTGCACCTGATTTTGAACTTGGAACCTAATTTATTATGCATGAGTAGAATTGTCCAGTGGGTTGGGAGGTGATTTGCCTGCCTGTTGACAGCTGACAGGTTCAAGGGTCCTGGCGCCATATTTAAATGTCAGTGCCACATATCCACATCAGACAGCCCAGCCCAACCCAACCCAACCCAGCCCAGCCCAGCCCAACCCAACCCAACCCATCCCAGCCCAACCCATCCCAGCCCAGCCCATCCCAGCCCAGCCCAGCCCAGCCCAGCCCAGCCCAACCCAACCCAACCCATCCCAGCCCAACCCATCCCAGCCCAGCCCATCCCAGCCCAGCTCAGCCCAGCCCAGCTCAGCCCAGCCCAGCCCAGCCCAGCCCAGCCTAGCCCAGCCCATCCCAGCCCATCCCAGCCCAGCTCAGCCCATCCCAGCCCAGCCCATCCCAGCCCAGCCCAGCCCAGACCAGCCCAGCCCAGCCCAGCCCAGCCCAGCTCAGCCCATCCCAGCCCATCCCAGCCCAACCCAGCCCAGCCCATCCCAGCCCAGCCCAGCCCATCCCATCCCAGCCCATCCCAGCCCAACCCAGCCCAGCCCAGCCCAGCCCATCCCAGCCCAGCTCAGCCCAGCCCATCCCAGCCCAGCCCAGCCCAGCCCATCCCAGCCCAGCCCAACCCAGCTCAGCCCAGCCCAGCCCAGCCCAGCTCAGCCCAGCCCAGCCCAGCCCAGCCCAGCTCTCATCAAGAGACTGCTCAAAATTGCAGGCAGAGGGAGCTGGGTATCTTTGTCCATAACTCACTGAAGGTTAACATGCAGGTGCAGCAGGTTATTAGGAAGGTTACTGGAATGTCAATCTTTTCACAAGAGACTTTGAGTCCAGGAATAGTCAGGTCTTGCTTCAACTGTATAGAAGTTTGATTTGGCTGGTGGAGCACTGAATGCAGTTTATGTTTCCTTTTGTCAGAAAAGATATTATTGCCACAGAGGGAGGGCAGCAAATGTTCCCCAGACTTGTTCCCAGGATGGCAGGCCTGTTTTACAAAGCGAGATTGGGCAAACTGGGACTGTATTCCCCCAAATTTCTAAGAGTAAGAGATGATCACAATGAAACCTACAAAATATTGAGTGGAATAAACAGGGCAAATGCAGGTCCAATGTTTCCCCTCATTGGGGAGTCTAGAACCACAGGACACAATTTCAAAATAAGGGGAAAGCCACTTAGAACTGAGAAGATGTGGAATGTCTTTACACAGAGGGTTGTGAATCTTTGGAATTCTCTAGCCCAGAGGACTGTGGAAGCTCAGTCATTGAGTCTGTTTAAAGCAGAGATTGACACATTTCTAATTCACAATAATGTAAAGGGATATGGGGATAGTGTGGGGTAAATGGCATTGAAGTGTTTAATCAGCCATAATTGTAATAAATGGTGGAGCAGGCTTGATGGGCTGAGTGGCCTATTCTTGTTCATACGTTCTCATGTTCTCAACCTCCTCCAGTTCATCCTCTGGCAAGGATCACCTCTCTGCATGGCCAGGCTGTGAAGGAGACGCCACATTGCAGTAATGCAGGAAACCCTCTCCAGTGCTTACTGCAGTGAGCCACCTGATCAGTCCAGGTATCTTCTCTGAGTAAGCATGTGGAGCTGTGAGCAGCATTGTACCTCTCCTTGACCTGACTTTGAGAATGAGCCACCAGCCAGTGCTTAACTAGGCAGCACTTATTCCCCAACATTGATCCCTGTACATGTTCTGACCCCTCGGAAATTCCAGGCACCTGGGGTTACTCGGGAGTTGCTGTGACTCTTGTATCACATGAGGAAAGTTGTGCTTTATGCCTTTGACTGCTGGATTGTTGGTCAATTCATCAAGAAACCTCCACCATGACATAAGAACATAAGAACATAAGAAATAGGAGCAGGAGTAGGCCATCTAGCCCTTCGAGCCTGCCCCGCCATTCAATAAGATCATGGCTGATCTGTCGCTGCTCAGTTCCACTTTCCCGCTTTCTCCCCATAACCCTTAATCCCCTCTCTTATCAAAAACCCATCAACCCAAGTCTTAAAAATATTTAGCGAGGCAGCCTCCACCACTTCAACGGGCAGAGAATTCCAGAGATTCACCACCTATTGAGTGAAGAAGTTCCTCCTCAACTCCGTTCTAACCCGCCCCCCCTTTATCTTGAGGCTGTGCCCCCTAGTCCTACTGTCCTTTCTGAGCGGGAAGAGTCTCTCCACCTCTATCCTATCCATCCCATTCATCATCTTATACGTCTCAATGAGATCTCCCCTCATTCTTCTAAACTCTAACGAGTACAAGCCTAATTTATTCAGCCTCTCCTCTTAGCTCAACCCCCTCAACTCCGGCATCAGCCTAGTAAACCTCCTCTGCACTCCCTCCAAGGCCAAAATATCCTTGCGTAAGTACGGCGCCCAAAACTGCACACAGTACTCCAGCTGCGGCCTCACCAATGCCCTATACAGCTGCAGCAAGACCTCCCTACTTTTATATTCAATCCCCTTCGCTATGAAGGCCAGCATCCCATTCGCCTTCCTGACCACCTGCTGCACCTGCAAGCTGGGTTTTTGCGACTCATGCACAAGGACCCCGTGGTCCCTCTGCACCATCGCCTGCTGCAGTTTTTCACCCCATAAGTAATAGTCCTTCCTACCATTATTCCTACCAAAGTGGACAACCTCGCACTTGCCAACATTAAATTCCATTTGCCATTTCCTGGCCCGTTCGCCCAGCCTATCTAGATCCTTCTGTAGACTCTCACCACCCTCCGCACAATTTGCCTTCCCACCAATTTTGGTGTCATCAGCAAATTTCGACACCCTACACTCGGTTCCCTCCTCCAGATCATCTATATAAATGGTAAAAAGCTGAGGCCCCAGCACCGACCCCTGGGGCACTCCACTAGTCACCAACCGCCAATCCGAATAGCACCCATTGACCCCCACTCTCTGCCTCCTATTTGACAACCAATCCTCTATCCACGCTAACACCCTACCCCCAACTCCATGCCCCCGACCTTCTGCAATAACCTCTTGTGAGGTATCTTGTCAAACGCCTTCTGAAAATCTAGAAAGACCACATCCACCGGCTCTCCTCTATCCACTGCCCTAGACACATCCTCATAGAACTCCAGTAAATTTGTCAGACACGACTTCCCTTTAATGAAACCGTGCTGCGTCTGCTCTATCAAGCAATTCCCTTCAAGATGCCTCGCTATTTCCTCCTTGATGACGGATTCTAACATTTTACCTACCACATCCGTGCTACACCAGGCAGGGATTTCTCGGAGATAATGGACACCTGTCTCATTGGCCTGGACACAGTGAAAAGTCTGACAACACCAGGTTTTAGTCCAACCTATTTATTTGATAATATACTCACAAGCTTTCGGGTTAGTCCCTTCGTCAGGTGAATGGAGAGTTCTGGCCAGAAAATAGGTTGGACTAAAACCTGGTGTTGTCAGACTTTTCACTGTGTTTACGCCAGTCCAACGCCGGCATACCCATATCATTGGCCTGGACCAGGAGAAGGCATCTGACAGAATGTCACAGGTTTATATGATGGGTGTGTACTCCAAAATGGGGTTTGGGGAGGGAATCTGCAATTGGATCCAATTGCTCTACATAGACATCAGTCGCGCAGTTTGAATCAACGGTAGGAATGCAAAGGGTTTCTGATCAAATCTGGAATCAGGCAGAGCTGCCTTCTGTCCTCAGTTCTGTTTGTGTGTTGTGTAGAACCTTTTGCTGAGTCTATCGGGAGGGATTCGGCTGGAATAGGAGTGACAATCCCAGGCAATGGAGGCACTCAAGCCAAAACCTCCCCATACGTGTATGATATCACCATCTTCTGCTCAGATCCGCTGTAGATTCTCAGACTTCTAAACGTCTGTGGCCAATTTGAGCTGGCCTCAGGATCCAGGGTAAATTCTGCAAGATTGAGGCCATATTCTTCAGGAACTGGACTGACCAATCATTCATCATCAGGTCGGACTATCTAAAGATGATGGGAATGTGGTTCAGAGTGACCAGAAGACGCACTAGAAACTGGAAAGGCTGAAGATCAAAGAAGAACATTGCCCTCAGGGAATCTAAAGGGGGAAGATCGTACCTAACATCATTCTCCTCTTCAAATGCAGTTGCATCAAGCTGTACATAGATCGTGGGTACACAAACGTCAGTGTCTGTCTGACGCTGGTGTGGAGGTTCTACCTGTTCCCGGTGTTGCAATTCCTGGGTCTGGCCATGTTGCCATGGAATGTTCCCCAGTTTGATTGCACTTTTCCACTTACCCCTCGTGGAAAAGTTTATACAAAAAAAAACTTGCTGACCACAAATCCACCAAGCGGTCGTCTACGCTCAACATCTTCAAGACCTTGTAGAAAAAGATCATGGATCCTGTCAGATAGTTCCTTGAGCAATCTGTCATCGTCATCTGGCAGGACATCTTATCATTAACTTTCAAACATGCACCAGGATGTAGCTTGTCTGGTAGTGAGAAAGGCTCTCCCTATCAGAGCCTTCCTACACACCTGGAGTCACAGCCCCTGCACACACTGTTCGATGTGGCTGCCGTGGAGAAGAGACTATCACACACCTTCTTCTTCAATGTACCTTTGCAAAGGTGTTCTGGAGAGAGATTCAGTGGGTTTCATCAATGTTCATTCTGAGTCCCTCTGTCATGTGGGACTCTGTGCTGTTCCCAGGGAAAGCACACTGAGAAAGATTTTAACTGCTAATGCAGGATCATCAACTCAGTGAAAGACATATCTTGTTCTGCCTCAAACATGCTTTCCTTTCTCTGTAGACTGAGTGCTGCAGGATGGAATATTCCAAGGTCTGGGATGATGTGCTACGGAGTGCAGGAGTGGCCACCACACATCTTCAATAGCAACCATAGATCACCAAGGGGTTGGAAATTCTCGAACCCCTTGCGCTGTGTGCCGGAAATTGAATATATATCATAAATACCAAGAGTACTGAAATTGTATTGTGGCATTTCAGAGCAGAAGATACTGGGAGGGAGGAACATGGAATTCTATAACACTACCTGTAATTTTCAAAATCAAATATTTTGCAACGTACCTTTACAAATTTTATGAATATTACAATCATAGCAGATGTTACTGGACAACTGGCCAAACCCCAAGATAAGGTCTGTCTCACTGATCATACTTACTGACCTCAAAAGCATAGAACTCCTACAACAACTTTTTAATAAAACTTATACTTTCCTAAAATTCTACAGAACAAAAACTTAAACACACATTATTAAAGTTACATAGTTAAACAGTCTTACAGAACAACCCTTCTCCAAAAAAATCTGCTTGGTCAAAAGTACACAGTGAACTACTTTGTTGGTAACAACTCCTTACAGATTTTGAACATAAAAATCCAGTAATATGATCCAAGTCAAGGAATTGTCACTGTAATAAAGTTATACCACTTGATTCCTCACACACTTCCACTCTAATGGGGAATTCCAAAAGAAAGTTGAGAAATAAACTGTTTCTGAAAAGAGACTCTTCACGGTTAACACTGGTGGCTGCCTCCAGTTCAAAACTTTCACAACAGTTCATGCATACAGAAACAGGACTTTCCTCCAAATACTCTACACTCGGTTAAATATCAGTTTCCTTAAATATCGATTTCCCTTTTTGTCTCAGGTTACATTCTGATCAAATATTTCTTCAACTCCTCCAAATATAAAAACCTTTCATGTTTTCTATTTTGTCTCTATGAGTCAATAAAATTTAATATACTTTCCGTTTACCTATCAAATCTTTGCCATCTGAAAATGTTCCTTGTCACCTCTGAATAGCTGAAAACCATTAAGTTTCCCACAATAACACAAATATTATTTATTAGTAACTCAAACTCACCATAACCTTTCATTAAAAATACATCTGCCTGACATCATCTGTTAGACCTCACAGACAACCTGTCTCTTGTAACCTTCAACATGTTTAATTAAGCCTAGAGCTAGAGAGAGAGAGCGCAAGACAGCAAGAGACAGAGTGAGAGAGCAAGAGAGTGAGAGAGAGAGCAAGAGAGAGAGAGAGTGACCGAGAGAGGAGAGAGCGAGAGAGAGAGAGAGAGAGCAACAGACAGAGAGAGGGCACGAGAGCAAGAGAGTGAGAGAGAGAGGGTGAGAGAGCGACAGAGAGAGGGTGCGAGAGAGAGAAAGTGAGAGGGAGAGAGAGAGCCAGAGAGAGAGAGAGAGCGAGGGAGAGAGAGAGAGCGAGAGAAAGAGAGAGCGAGAGAGAAAAAGAGAGAGCAAGAAAGAGAGACAGCAACAGAGAGAAAGAGAGCAAAAGAGAGTGAATGAGAGAGAGAGGGCAAGAGAGTGAGTGAGAGAGCGAGAGAGTGAGAGAGATTGAGGGAGAAAGTGAGAGAGAGGGTGAGAGAGGGAGAGCGAGAGGAAGAGAGAGTGAAAGGGAGCGAGAGAGAGCGAGAGTGAGAGAAAGTGAGAGAGATTGAGGGAGAGTGCGAGAGAGAGCAAGGGTGTGAGAGAGAGAGAGAGAGAGAGCGAGAGAGAGAGAAAGGGAAACACCTTACTTTATCTACAAAGAATACCAACATAATCACAAAAAATACATCTCTCATCACATGAATGAAGTATGTTTTTGGAAAAAAGTCTCCCCAGATGTCTGATCCGCATTTGAAGCAGGAATTAAAATAAAGACTGAAGGATGAAGCTGGATTGGATAAGGGACAATCTTGTGGAATGAAACCAGCTAACTGGGTGAGAAAAATATTTTAGTGGCGTGAGTCATTAGAAAGTACAGAGTTGGTGAGAACCATAGAACCATAGAAAATTACAGCTCAGAAACAGGCCTTTTGGCCCTTCTTGTCTGTGCTGAACCATTTTCTGCCTAGTCCCACTGACCTGCACCTGGACCATATCCCTCCACACCCCTCTCATCCATGTACCTGTCCAAGTTTTTCTTAAATGTTAAAAGTGACCCCACATTTACTACTTTATCCGGCAGCTCATTCCACACTCCCACCACTCTCTGTGTGAAGAAGCTCCCCCTGCAATATTCCCTTTAAACTTTTCCCCCTTTCACCCTTAACCCTCTGGTTTTTTTCTCCCCTAGCCTCAGTGGAAAAAGCCTGCTTGCATTCACTCTATCTATACCCATCAAAATCTTATACACCTCTATCAAATCTCCCCTCATTCTTCTACACTCCAGGGAATAAAGTCCTAACCTATTCAATCTCTCTCTGTAACTCAGCTTCTCAAATCCCAGCAACATCCTTGTGAACCTTCTCTGCACTCTTTCAACCTTATTTACATCCTTCCTGTAACTAGGTGACCAAAACTGTACACAATACTCTAAATTTGGTCTCACCAATGCCTTATACAACCTCACCATAACATTTCAACTTTTATACTTGATACTCTAATTTATAAAGGCCAATGTATCAAAAGCACTCTTTACGACCCTATCCACCTGTGACGTCACTTTTAGGGAATTCTGTACCTGTATTCCCAGATCCCTCTGTTCAACTGCATTCTTCAGAGTCCTGCCATTTACCCTGTATGTTCTACCTTGGTTTGTCCTTCCAAAGTGCAATAACCTCACACTTGTCTGCATTAAATTCCATTTGCCATTTTTCAGCCCATTTTTCTAGATGGTCCAAATCCCTCTGCAAGCTTTGAAAACCTTCCTCACTGTCCACTACACCCCCAATCTTTGTATCATCAGCAAATTTGCTGATCCAATTTACCACATTATCATCCAGATCATTGATATAGACGACAAACAACAATGGACCCAGCACTGATCCCTGCAGCACACCACTAGTCACAGGCCTCCACTCAGAGAAGCAATCCTCCACAACCACTCTCTGGCTTCTTCCATTGAGCCAGTGTCTCATCCAATTTACTACCTCTCCATGTATACCTAACGACTGAACCTTGAACTGAGAGCCCAGATTACTGTGGTTGAATTGCAGTAATGACAGCAAAGTGAGGTTCCTGGTGTAATAACAAAGTATTTGAGTGGGTGAGACAGATTAGTCTATTGGTTCAGTGCCTGTTAGTTAACTATTGGTGTGGTATAAGAATTTTTTTTTGATGCATTGAAACGCAGTCCAATAAAGTTTGTTCAAGAATTTTGTGATCATTTATTTTTTGTCAGTGTTGTCATTTATTCCATTTGACACTGAAACTTGGTACCAGTTAAATGAGTTACAGACAATGTATCTGACAGTGCAGCAATCCTGCACTGGAACCTGTGCACTGGAGATAGATTCAAATCACAGTCTCCCGGTGAGAATTCCACCAACTGAACCATGACCAGCACAAAATGACTTATTTGGTGCAATAGGAATTGAAATATGGAGCAATTAATGGTCACCATTGGGAAATAGATTGCTACTGCAATTTTTAATAAGGCACAGTGGGAGGAACACTCAAATGTAATTAATAATGAAGAGTTAATTTTGTGAATTTTTACTGTGATTACTGTGTGAGGTTTGAGTCGAACCTAAGAGAGAATTTCAGACGTAGATTTTCAGGAAATATATTGCCTGAGGATTCAGCAGGGAACCTTGTCTGTTTTAAACTTCATGACTGGCAAAGACACCTCAAGTGAGATTTTGTAAATGATTTGAACCTTTTGCCATAATGATGACTCACAGAAATGCAGCCATTTACTCAATGGACAAAACAATTCCCACCTTGCAATTCAGAATGACTGAGAGGCAACAGAGACGATGGTGACACTTAGGAGATGATGAAAATATATTTAGTTAACTGTTTACCACAAAGGACCAGAGGAATATACTTGCCTATAATTAATTCAATTGATTTAACTTTGGTTTTTCAGGTGTATGTATTAAAATGCAGTCACTGGAATTCTTCAGCTGTTCATCTACCACCACCACTGCCAGCGAGAATGGAGAATCTGGCATTCAGCCAGATCTCCGTTCACTGCAGCGGGCCTGGAGAATCCCAGCCACGGGCGAGGTTGCAGAATTGGTCCAGTGTTTTTTATTGTTATTTGTACACAGTCGGCAGTTTCTGCTGTTACATCTGGAGTAACAGAAGCAGGTAAATTCTCTCAGCATGACTCACCCTGGATCCTTGGTGAACTCCGCCTGGAGCCAAGGATAAGGAGAGAGACTCAATTAGATTTTTATTCCATCTATAAGGAGGCAGCAAGATAATTGGAAGCAGTGCCTGAAGGCTCGATCCTCGAACCTATCACATTGTCTCACAATCCAGGGCACTGTGAAAGCAGCAGCAGAAAAATTAAATCACACCATTTGAAGAGGAAATTAGTTTTCAATGGATGATTCAAATTGTTGCAAAAAGCAAACTGCTTTAATCTTGCAGATCATTTGAGATTTTTTTTTGAATTGGAAAAGGAAAGTCTAATATCTGTGGACGGGATCAATTTGTCCATTAATTCAATAACAATTTGTGTCAAGTCTTTCAGTTAACTTACTGACTTAGTGGTAGGGGATGGGGAAATGGCTGAGGCCTTGAATAACTTTTTTGTTTTGGTCTTCACGGAGGAGGACGTGAATAATTTGCCGGGTGTTAGCGATGGAAAGATGGTAGGAGTGGAGGGTCTCAATGACATTACTGTTACTAGAGAGGCGGTGCTCGACAGACTGGAGGGACTGATTGTGGACAAGTCCCCAGGACCGGATGGAATGCATCCAAGGGTTCTGAAGGAAATGGCGGAGGTGATAGTGGATGCCTTGGTGATTATTTTCCAAACGTCGCTGGATTCCGGGGAAGTGGAAGATTGGAAAACGACTAATGTTACGCCGTTGTTTAAGAAGGGTGGCAGGTAAAAGGCGGGGAATTATAGGCCGGTTAGTTTAACGTCTGTTGTAGGAAAAATGTTAGAATCCGTCATCAAGGAGGAAATAGCGAGGCATCTTGAGGAGAATTGTTTGGTAGAACAGACGCAGCACGGTTTCGTTAAGGGAAAATCGTGTCTGACGAATTTATTGGAGTTCTATGAGGATGTGTCTAGGGCGGTGGATAGAGGAGAGCTGGTGGATATGGTCTTCCTTGATTTTCAGAAGGTGTTTGACAAGGTACCTCACAAGAGGTTATTGCAGAAGGTCAGGGGACATGGAGTTGGGGGTAGGGTGTTAGCGTGGATAGAGGATTGGTTGTCAAATAGGAGGCAGAGAGTGGGGGTCAATGGGTGCTATTCGGATTGGCGGATGGTGACTAGTGGGGTGCCCCAGGGGTCGGTGCTGGGGCCTCAGCTATTTACCATTTATATAGATGATCTGGAGGAGGGAACCGAGTGCAGGGTGTCGAAATTTGCTGATGACACCAAGATTGGGGGAACGGCAAATTGTGCGGAGGGTGTGGAGAGTCTGCAGAAGGATCTAGATAGGCTGGGCGAATGGGCCAGGAAATGGCAAATGGAATTTAATGTTGGCAAGTGTGAGGTGGTCCACTTTGGTAGGAAGAATGGTAGGAAGGACTATTACTTACGTGGCGAAAAACTGCAGCAGGCGACGGTGCAGAGGGACCTCGGGGTCCTTGTGCATGAATCGCAAAAACCCAGCTTGCAGGTGCAGCAGGTGGTCAGGAAGGCGAATGGGATGCTGGCCTTCATAGCGAGGGGGATTGAATATAAAAGTAGGGAGGTCTTGCTGCAGCTGTATAGGGCATTGGTGAGGCCGCAGCTGGAGTACTGTGTGCAGTTTTGGGCGCCGCACCTGCGCAAGGATATTTTGGCCCTGGAGGGAGTGCAGAGGAGGTTTACTAGGCTGATACCGGAGTTGAGGGGATTGAGCTATGAGGAGAGGCTGAATAAACTAGGCTTGTACTCGTTAGAGTTTAGAAGAATGAGGGGAGATCTCATTGAGACGTATAAGATGATGAATGGGATGGATAGGATAGAGGTAGAGAGACTCTTCCCGCTCAAAAAAGACAGTAGGACTAGGGGGCACAGCCTCAAGATAAAGGGGAGGCGGTTTAGAACGGAGTTGAGGAGGAACTTCTTCACTCAAAGGGTGGTGAATCTCTGGAATTCTCTGCCCGTTGAAGTGGTGGAGGCTGCCTCGCTAAATATTTTTAAGAAGCGGGTTGATGGGTTTTTGATAAGAGAAGGGATTAAGGGTTATGGGGAGAGGGCGGGAAAGTGGAACTGAGCCACGACAGATCAGCCATGATCTTATTGAATGGCGGGGCAGGCTCGAAGGGCTAGATGGCCTACTCCTGCTCCTATTTCTTATGTTCTTATGTTCTTATTATGTTCATAGCGAGGGGGATTGAGTATAAAAGTAGGGAGGTCTTGCTGCGGCTGTATAGGGCATTGGTGAGGCCGCAGCTGGAGTACTGTGTGCAGTTTTGGTCGCCGCACTTATGCAAGGATATTTTGGCCTTGGAGGGAGTGCAGAGGAGGTTTACTAGGCTGATACCGGAGTTGAGGGGGTTGAGCTATGAGGAGAGGCTGAATAAACTAGGCTTGTACTCGTTAGAGTTTAGAAGAATGAGGGGAGATCTCATTGAGACGTATAAGATGTTGAATGGGATGGATAGGATAGAGGTGGAGAGACTCTTCCTGCTCAGAAAGGACAGTAGGACTAGGGGGCACAGCCTCAGGATAAAGGGGGGGCGGTTTAGAACGGAGTTGAGGAGGAACTTCTTCACTCAAAGGGTGGTGAATCTCTGGAATTCTCTGCCCGTTGAAGTGGTGGAGGCTGCCTCGCTAAATATTTTTAAGACGCGGGTTGATAGGTTTTTGATAAGAGAGGGTGTTAAGGGTTATGGGGAGAGGGCGGGAATGTGGAACTGAGCCACGACAGATCAGCCATGATCTTATTGAATGGCGGGGCAGGCTCGAAGGGCTAGATGGCCTACTCCTGCTCCTATTTCTTATGTTCTTATTTCTTATGTTCTTTTATAACTGTAAAACTTCATGAACTACACCGCCCTCTTTCTTATTTTCAGAATTACTATTTGTTGCGAAAACTAATTAATTCTGTGGGAAAATGTATTTGTCTGAATTGACAAGTTAGAAAATTCTAGGACTTTTTCGATTCTAGTAGTTTGGAAATGATGAGTTTATTTTCTCCCTCTCTGCTCTCTATTCTCTATCTCTGTTTTTTAGACCTGAATGGAATGTCTACGGCTCGCTCATTAGTCTAATGAAAGATGGAAAACACAAAACTGCCTTTCTACAGATACTGACTGAGCTGTTGCCAATTTCTGGTTAGTTTTTAATTGACAATTCTGGCCTTTGCATTTTCAAGGGATAATTGATCCCAGCAGGATTTAACAAATAATTCATTTTGGCTCCTTAAGGAGTGGAAGATTTAAAAGTTTTAATTTTACTTTGGCCTCAGGATGGACCCCAGGATCCCCTGGGGTCCATCCTGTCAAAGGGACTTGGCTGTTCCACTGAGCTCCAACAAATAGTGTTATGATACTCTGACAGAACCTGGCAGCTCACACCAACATGTAAAGGACAACATGCCCAAAAAGCATGGCGTTCAATTTGAACAGATTGGGTTATTTTTGCTTGCAGTGAGGCCACATTGCAGCTTTTCGGGTGTCAGTATTAGGGTAAAAATGAAGGAAAAACGTCATAGGAGCAAAAGAAACGGGAGCAGGAGTAGGTCATCTTGAACCTTCACCTCATTCAGTAAGATCATGGCTCTTCCGATCTTAGCCTCAACTCCAATTTCCAGTTTGTTCACGATAACCCTCAACTCATTTCCAGATCAATAATCCATCTAATTCAGCCTTAAGTATATTTAAATGACACTGTTGCCATTGTCCCAGAGAATTCCAAGGATTAACAATTCTCTGAGAGAAGAAATTACTCTTTTTTAAGCGAGAAAATCTCCATTCAACAGAACTGCTCTCTTTATTCAGTGACTGTAGTATGTGTAATTATGAGGGCGATTCCCCCATCACAACCCATAACATTAGTGAATGGGCCACACCAGTAGTATCAGATATTGAGAAGGATAGATCTGTATGGTGAAGACAGCAGCAGAATGTGAAGTGAACTCCAAGGCACGATTTTCAAATGTGGAGATTGAAATCCCTCATGATAAAGTTAAAGCTTCGGAGTCACAAAGCAAACTCAAATCTGTTACTGATAAATGTTTGGATGCTATGGGACTAAATGCACAAGGAGCATAATTTTGGGAAAGTGGAGTTAAAATAAAAATCTGCCACAATCTTCAGGAATGTTCTGAAGGACCAAATGACCAACTCCTGCAAAATTTCTTATTTCAAACGATGATTGAACCCCCAGTTTTGTGATATCTGACTCTGGACATTCATCCATTTTTCATAATGCATTATTTCTACAGTTCAAACAATTTCTTAAATAATTTCTATGGATTCCCTTGAATTATCATAACTTTAAATTGAATTAATAGTCTTTGCTAAAAGCATTTCAGAAGTCAGTGTACATCACATCACTGGGTTCCAGATTCCACATGGGTTCCCACTTGCCAGCAGACGTTAGGGAGAGAGTTGGATCCAGCAAGTTCTTTGCTTATTGTCTCTTTGCCAACTGTGTTTTTGCAATGTGACAAATTTATCGAGAAACTTCTTTCAATTTTGATCTCAGAGAGATGACTGAGGACTATAATTTTTATGTTATATCATTATGCTGAGGTTCGTGGTCTGTGGATCTTTTTCTGTTAGATCTTATTTTACATATTTGGAAGAAGAAATCTCAAAACTGCAGAATGCTGGAGCCCAAGATCAGACCATTCGGCCCATCAGCCTGTATTCTCCGCATGAGTACAATTCCACTCAACTGCTCACCCATCATCACGTTTACAGACTTTATGAAATTCCTTGTTCAAGTATTTAGGGTTTCTAATTCAACAATCGCATGTGATATAAAGTTTCACATTGCACCTTCTAGGCATGGAATACTTAGCTAACTTCTATTCATAGTTTTTTAAGTGAGCAGATCACAGATAGTTATTTCAGTTGATGAGATGACTCGGGGTTGGTTCAGAATAATACCAGCAGCTTGGCATTCGATCCTGGTTGTGGTTTAGTTGCTCTGCTTTGCAGAAAAATCACACCATCAACCGTGGTTTGGCAACTTTAGAATAATCAAGATGATGGTGATGATTCTTTCCCCTTTGACGATAACAACAACATGACTCATTCCTCCAAGAGGAAGGTGCATTATTTTTTCACATTCTCCCATTTTTGCTGTGGTTGAGCACAGGAGTCTGGCTACTAACAAATGCATGGTGATCAAATTTTATAGTGAGAAAGATATTTAACCAACTAATTAAGTCTAGTTATTCTAATTATAATGCAAAGTGGTATATAGCAGATATTTAGAATATTAATATACAGAGAAAAGTATTGTTTCTTGTGCACTATACAGACAAAGCATACCGTTCACAGAGAAAGAAAGGGGAAGTGCAGAATGGAGTTTTACAGTCATAGCTAGGGTTTAGGGAAAAATCAACTTAGTGCGAGGTAGGTTCATTCATAACTCTGATGGCAGCAGGGAAGAAGCTGTTCTTAAGTCAGTTGGTACATGACCTCTGATTTTTGTGCTTTTTTCCTGACAGAACAAGGTGGAAGAGAGAACATCTGAGGTGCGTGGGGTCCTTAATTATGCTGGCTGCTTTTCTGAGGCAGCAGGAAGTGTAGACAGAGTCAATGGATGGGAGGCTGGTTTGCGTGATGGATTGGGTTACATTCACGACCTTTTGTAGTTTCTTGTGATCTTGGGCAGAGCAGGAACCATACCAAGCTATGTTACAATCAGAAATAATGCTTTCTTTGGTGCAACTATAAAAGTTGGTGAGAGTCGTAGCTAACATGCCAAATTTTCTTAGTCTCCTGAGAAAGTAGAAGCGTTAGTGGGCTTTCTAAATGATAGTGTTGGCGTGGAGAGACCAGTTCAGGTTGTTGGTGATCTGGATACTTAAAAACTTGAATCTCTCGACCATTTCTACTTCGTCCCCATTGATGTAGACAGGGACATGTTCTCCTTTACGCTGCCTGTTTGTTGACATTGAGGGAGAGATTATTGTTGCCGCACCAGTTCACCAGATTTTCATCTCTTTCCTGTACTCTGTCTCATCATTGTTTGAGATCCAACCCATTATGGTGGGGAATCAGCAAACTTGAAAATCGAGTTGGGGGGAGGAATTTGTAGCAGTTTTTTGTTGTTTTGATGTTGGCAGAGCAGAATAAAATGTGTGCTGAACTCCTTCAGTTTTGTGTGCAGTTATTATCCTGCAGTTTTCTTACACAGCTCTATCCTCGTGCTAAACAAAATTATTATTGTGCTTTTGTTAGTTACATTGAGAATGATAGTTATTTGACATTTTCATGATTTTCGATTACGAGAGACTTGATTAGTTGTTTGTGAAACTTGATGCATTTAAATTTCTGGCAGGTACCTCCGTGAAGGTAAAATATTCAGGATGGAAAGAATTATTTAACAAAGAATGCAGTAAATCTTATCAATGTCCTTTATTAATACTGATCACAGTTGTTCACATGATGAAGTTGTTATTGCATCCTTTTGCTCTTGTTAATAAAATTGAGGAACATAGAGGGGGTAAATTTCACTTTTGCAATATTTTTGACAACTCCAAATTCACAATTATCACAAGGAAATGGAGGTGGGGATAGGATCAGTAAATGGTGAGAAATTGTCTTAACGAATAGGATCAAATGTAAGATAAGTTTGGGTGAAGATCAGAAATACCATAAATCACTGGTGGGAGTGGCTTACAGCACCCCCTCCCCCAAACCCACTCCTTACAGTCACTACACTGGAGGACAGAGTATAAATCAAGAAATGGGTGGCAAGGTGATACAGTGATTAGCACTCCTGCCTCTCAGTGCTAAGGGCCTGGCTTCAATTGGGTCACTGTCTGTGCGGAGTTTGCACATTCTCCATGTATCTGTGTGGGTTTCCTCTGGGTTCTCCAGTTTCCTCCCACAGTCCAAAAGACACACTGGTTAGGTTGATTGGTCAGGCTAAATTAACCCTACAGTCAGGGGGATTCAGAGGGTACATCTGTCGGGAAAAGGTTTGGGTGGGATTGTGGTTGGTGTGGGCTCAATGGGCCAAATAGCCACCTTCTGCACTGTAGGAATTTTGTGAATCTTTGAAATTAAGGGGGCTTACAAGAAGTATATATCATTAAACTGGAAGATTTTAATGCTGCCCGACTGAACTAAAACTCCCTATCCTTCCGGGGACTATATCCCTCTATTCCCATCCTGTTCATGTAACCATAGAAGCATAGAACACTCCAGCACAGAAACAGGCCTTTTGGCCCTTCTTGTCTGTGCTGAACCATTTTTCTGCCTAGTCCCACTGACCTGCACCTGGACCATATCCCTCCACACCCCTCTCATCCATGTACCTGTCCAAGTTTTTCTTAAATGTTAAAAGTGCCCCCTCATTTACCACTTCATCCGGCAGCTCATTCCACACTCCCACCACTCTCTGTGTGAAGAACCCCACCCTGATATTCCCTTTAAACTTTTCCCCGTTCACCCTTAACCCATGCCCTCTGGTTTTTTCCTCCCCTAGCCTCAGTGGATAAAGCCTGCTTGCATTCACTCTATCTATACCCATCAAAATCTTATACACCTCTATCAAATCTCCCCTCATTCTTCTACGCTGCAGGGAATAAAGTCCTAACCTATTCAACCTTTTTCTGTAACTCAGTTTCTCAAGTCCCAGCAACATCCTTGTGAACCTTCTCTGCACTCTTTCAACCTTATTAATATCCTTCTGTAATTAGGTGACCAAAACTGCACACAATACTCTAAATTCAGCCTCACCAATGTCTTATACAACCTCACCATGACATTCCAACTCTGATAGAACATAGAAGATAGAACATTACAGTGCAGAACAGGCCCTTCGGCCCACAATGTTGCGCCGACCAGTTAAAAAAAACAATGACTCACTAATCTAAACCAATCCTTTTTCGTCCATAAACCTATCCACGGATCTCTTAAACGCCCCCAAACTAGGCGCATTTACAACCGCAGCAGGCAGGGCATTCCAATCCCTCACCACCCTCTGGGTAAAGAACTTACCCCTGACATCCGTCCTATAACTACCCCCCCTTAATTTAAAGCCATGCCCCCTCGTGCTAGCTTTCTCCATCCGAGGAAAAAGGCTATCACTATCCACCCTATCTAAACCTCTAATCATCTTATATGTTTCAATAAGGTCCCCTCTTAGCCGCCTTCTTTCCAGCGAAAACAACCCCAAATCACTCAGTCTCTCCTCATAGGACCTCCCCTCCATACCAGGCAACATCCTGGTAAACCTCCTCTGCACCCTCTCCAAAGCCTCCACATCCTTCCTGTAATGTGGGGACCAGAACTGCACACAGTACTCCAAGTGCGACCGCACCAGAGTTGTGTACAGTTGCAACATGACGCTGCGACTCCTAAATTCAATCTCCCTACCAATAAACGCCAAGACACCGTATGCCTTCTTAACAACCTTATCTACTTGATTCCCAACTTTCAGGGATCTATGTACACATACACCTAGATCCCTCTGTTCATCCACACTATTCAAAGTCCTCCCGTTAGCCCTATACTCAACACATCTGTTATTCCTACCAAAGTGAATCACCTCACACTTCTCCGCATTAAACTCCATCCGCCACCTCTCGGCCCAGCTCTGCAACCTGTCTAAGTCACCCTGTAAACTATGACACCCTTCCTCACAATCTACCACACCTCCGACTTTGGTGTCATCAGCAAATTTACTAATCCACCCAGCTATACCCTCATCCAGATCATTTATAAAAATTACAAACAGCAGTGGCCCCAAAACAGATACCTGAGGCACACCACTCGTAACCGAACTCCATGACGAATATTTACCATCAACCACCACCCTCTGTCTCCTATCTGCTAGCCAATTCCTGATCCAATTTCCTAGACTACCCTCAATCCCATACATCTGCATTTTCTGCAGAAGCCTACCATGGTGAACCTTATCAAACGCCTTACTAAAATCCATATATACCACGTCAACTGCCTTACCCCCATCCACCTCTTTGGTCACTTTCTCAAAAAAGTCAATAAGGTTAGTAAGGCACGACCTACCCGCTACAAAACCATGCTGACTATTTCTAATCAATTCATTACTCTCCAAATAACTATAAATCCTATCCCTAATAATTTTTTCTAAAACCTTGCCCACAACAGAAGTAAGGCTCACCGGTCTATAATTCCCGGGGAAGTCTCTGTTCCCCTTCTTAAACAATGGGACAACATTCGCTATCCTCCAATCCTCCGGTACTATACCAGAGACCAACGACGACCTGAAGATCAGAGCCAGAGGCTCTGCAATCACCTCTCTTGCCTCCCAGAGAATCCTAGGGTAAATCCCATCCGGACCAGGGGACTTACCTATTTTCAAACCCTCTAGAATATCCAGCACATCCCCCTTATCAACTGCAATACTGTCTATTTTACACCCCTGCAACCCAATGTCCTCCTCAGCTATATTCATGTCCACTTGCGTGAACACCGAAGAGAAATATTGGTTCAATGCCTCACCAATCTCTTCCGGTTCCACACACAATTTCCCTCTACTGTCTGTAACTGGCCCTAATCTTGCCCTAACCAACCTTCTGTTCTTGACATACCTATAGAACGCCTTAGGATTCTCCTTAATCCTATCTGCCAAAGTCTTCTCATGTCCTCTTTTAGCACTTCTTAACTCACTCTTCAACTCCCTCCTAGCCAATCTAAAGCTTTCTAGTGCACTACCTGAGCCCTCAAGCCTCATCCGAACATAAGCCTCCTTTTTCTTTTTAACCAATGAAACAACTTTTTTAGTGCACCACCGTTCCCTAGCCCTACCAATTCCTCCTTGCCTGACAGGGACATACCTATCACAGACTCGCAGTAGCTGCTCCTTGAAAAAACTCCACATTTCGGACGTTCCCAGTCCCTGTAATCTCCTAGTCCAACCTATGCTTCCTAATTCTCTCCTAATAGCCTCATAATTACCCTTCCCCCAGCTAAAACTACTGACCCGAGGTTCATGCCTATCCCTTTCCATCACTAAGGTGAATGTAACCGAATTGTGGTCACTATCACCATCACCATTATACTCAATACTTTGATTTATAAAGGCCAATGTTCCAAAAGCACTCTTTATGACCCTATCTACCTGTGATGCCACTTTTAGGGAATTATTTCTCTGTATTCCCAAATCCCTCTGTTCTACTGCACTCTTCAGTGTCCTACCATTTACCACATATGTTCTCCTTGGTTTGTCCTTCCAAAGTACAATACCTCACACTTGTCTGCATGTATTTTTCCAGATGCCCCTTAAAAGTCACTGTTGTATCCGCTTCCACTCCCTCCCCTGGCAACGAGTTCCAGGCACCCACCACCCTCTGTGTAAAAAATCTGCCTCATACATCTCCTTTAAACCTTGCCCCTCACACCTTATTTTTGTTTTTTTCTTTCATAATTAAACTAGAAATACATTAAACTGAGACAGCAGCTTTCAACAATCTCATTATATTAAACAGTTCCTAAAAATCTGTTTAGGTTTATTTATTTCTTGTAAGTAGGCTTGCATTAAGACTGCAATAAAGCTACTGTGAAAATCCTCTAGTCACCACACTCCAGCGCCTGTTCGGGTACACTGAGGGAGAATTTAGCACTGCCAATGCAACTAACTAGCGCGTCTTTCAGTCTGTGGGAGGAAACTGGAGCACCCAGAGGAAACCCACACAGACACGGGGAGAACATGCAGACTCTGCACAGAGAGTGATCCAAGCTGGGATTTGAACCTGGGTCCCTGGCACTGAGAGGCAGCAGTGCTAATCACTGAATCATTGTGCTGCCCTCGGTCCCTGGTGCTGTGAAGCAGTCGTGCTAACCAATGTGCCACCAAACCGTTCCACAACACCTCATAGATTTTATGATCTATGAAGAAAATCCAGTAACTGTTACCACGCAGTGCTTTCATGTCTCTTTTGATTGCTTCTGAGGTCACACATTCAAGCAAACAGTTGTTCACCTATTAGCTGAGATCTGAAATACAGCTCCTTGCATTGGTTTTTTATCTCCTTAAATATGTTTTTTTCATTGATCTTCCCCATATCTGACCTAATTTATTAAGGACTATCTTCTCCCAGAATTAATTATCTTCATCTCTTATTTTAACTTTTTAGCATTTAAAAACAAAATAAACTCACTTTATCAACCTCCTTATGACACCTTTCTTTACACCTTGCATCTTTTCCTTTGAATCCTTAACAACTATTCAAGCTCTGTCCCCATTGTTAGTGAATTGTCTTTGGTTAGCATCTGTTCGCAGTGCTGCTAGGCACATTAACAGATCAAGCGCCTCGGTTCCAGTCACACAGTCGCTCTGTTTTATCTTTATTCATTCGTGGGACATGGGCGTCGATGGCTGACTGGCATTTATTGCCCATCCCTAGTTGCTCTTGTTCAGAGGGCAGTTGAGAGTCTGCCCACGATGCTGGAGTCACATGTTGGCCAGACTGGGTAAGGGCAACAGATTTCCTTCCCTAATGAGCCAGATGGGTTCTTTTGACAATTAGAACATAGAACATAGAACATACAGCGCAGAACAGGCCCTTCGGCCCACAATGTTGCGCCGACCAGTTAAAAAAAAACAATGACCCACTAACCTAAACCAATCCCTTTTCGTCCATAAACCTATCCACGGATCTCTTAAACGCCCCCAAACTAGGCGCATTTACAACTGCAGCTGGCAGGGCATTCCAATCCCTCACCACCCTCTGGGTAAAGAACCTACCCCTGACATCCGTCCTATAACTACCCCCCCTTAATTTAAAACCATGCCCCCTTGTGTTAGCTTTCTCCATCAGAGGAAAAAGGCTATCACTGTCCACCCTATCTAAACCTCTAATCATCTTATATGTTTCAATAAGATCCCCTCTTAGCCGCCTTCTTTCCAGCGAAAACAACCCCAATTCCCTTAGTCTCTCCTCATAGGACCTCCCCCCCATACCAGGCAACATCCTGGTAAACCTCCTCTGCACCCTCTCCAAAGCCTCCACATCCTTCCTGTAATGTGGGGACCAGAACTGCACACAGTACTCTAAGTGCAGCCGCACCAGAGTTGTGTACAGTTGCAACATAACACTGCGACTCCTAAATTCAATCCCCCTACCAATAAACGCCAAGACACCGTACGCCTTCTTAACAACCTTATCTACTTGATTCCCAACTTTCAGGGATCTATGTCCACGTACACCTAGATCCCTCTGTTCATCCACACTATTCAAAGTCCTCCCGTTAGCCCTATACTCAACACATCTGTTATTCCTACCAAAGTGAATTACCTCACACTTCTCCGCATTAAACTCCATCTTCCACCTCTCGGCCCAGCTCTGCAACCTGTCTAAGTCTTCCTGTAGACTATGACACCCTTCCTCACAATCTACCACACCTCCGACTTTGGTGTCATCAGCAAACTTACTAATCCACCCAACTATACCCTCATCCAGATCATTAATAAAAATTACAAACAGCAGTGGCCCCAAAACAGATCCCTGAGGCACACCACTCGTAACCGAACTCCAAGACGAATATTTACCATCAACCACCACCCTCTGTCTCCTATCCGCTAGCCAATTTCTGATCCAATTTCCTAGATTACCCCCAATCCCATACATCTGCATTTTCTGCAGAAGCCTACCGTGGTGAACCTTATCGAACGCCTTACTAAAATCCATATACACCACGTCCACTGCCTTACCCCCATCCACCGCTTTGGTCACCTTCTCAAAAAACTCAATAAGGTTAGTAAGGCACGACTTACCCGCTACAAAACCATGCTGACTATCTCCAATCAATTTATTACTCTCCAAATAACTATAAACCCTATCCCTAATAATTTTTTCTAAAACCTTGCCCACAACAGAAGTGAGACTCACCGGTCTATTGACAATGGTCTCATGGTCACTAGTAGATTCGTAATTCCAGTTTTTTTTTATTATTGAATTCAAATTCCATCATCTACCGTGGTGGGATTTGAATCCCCAGATCATTAGCTAAGTATCTGGATTAATAGTCTACCAATAATACTACTTGGCCATCACCTCTCCTGTTCCTGCCTTCATCATTTTACATAATCCCACAGTTCTAAATGTATAAACAGAATATCCACCCACAATATATTCCAATTTTTGGGATTTCTGATATTTTCATGACACCAGTAACATATCCCGTGGGCCTCTATAATATATTCCCGTTAGACAGTTTATCATGACTACTTGTTAAGACCTTCCTCCATGAATATGATTATTTCCAGTCTATCTATTCAGGATAACATTATCAAATTTAGTCCACAGCACTTGCTGCAACAAATCTAAGCAATTTGTTAATGCACATACACTCCTTCATATCTATCAAATTGATATCATGGCCATTTTACAATTGACACGACAGATAATTGAAAAAGGTGACCTTCTCCTGATTAATTTAACTCTGGTTGTGGAGTTAATTGGAAATTCTCCAGTAATCACTGTTTCTGATTTTTCTTTATTAAACATTTACTGCAATGTTACACCAACATCAGAATATGTAAATTATCCCCTTATAATCAAACAACTCCCACATGGGGCAGTTGGTGCTAACTTTACAAACTGCAGGGAGTTTTGACCTGGAGTCGATTCTATTCTAACAAAGAGGTCATGTTACACTTTGCTGTTTCGGCAGGAATCTGCTGGATTGCTTTTTGGATTTAATTCCAGCCTTACTGACAGCTTATTGATGTAGAGAAGCTTACAAGTGTTATTTTTCATTATGCTGTGAATCCTTTCTTTCTGATTTAATTTTTACAGGGGCTGCAACAAGTGACTATAGTGGAAGGATATCTGGCATAGCAAAGGTTAGCGAAGGGTTATTTTGTCCTTTAAACAATTTTGTCTTTTAAAAAGCATTTAGACAGTTATATGGGTACAATGGGTATAGAGGGATATGGGCCAAATGAAGGAAGTTGGGAATAGCTTGGGGGTTTAAAAATAAAAGGGCGGCATGGACAAGTTGGGCTGAATGGCCTGTTTCCATGTTGTAAACTCTATGATTCTTTGACTCTGCTAAACAGCCCTGCCCGTAGTGTGATATGAAGAGACATTACCTGAGATTAGAGAGAGTTGTTTATTGGACAGAGACAGATGTAGAAACAAGCATGGAGTTAGTTCCTAACTATGCACATATAGATAGGGCGGAATTTTACCGGCACATCTGCCCTAGGTTCATACAATCCCACACGGGGCCAATGGAGAATGCCCTTCTCCGAGCCTCACCAGGCCCCGGAATCGGGGCGGGCATGTCAGTAAAGTTCTGGCAACAGGGTATAACCCAAGTTATGTGTTATCAATACTCACTTCATGTTCGACCATACAAGACTCAGAACCTCATTGTGGGACGTACTGAACAATCAACAGTGATATTCGATGGAACCTTTGTACATCAAATTTCACTTCCATTTACTCCATCAGATAAAGAGTCTAAAATGTACAGATTAATCATCCTGCCTGAGTTATCATCACCTTTCCATAAAGATTCAGAAAAGCAGCTGCTTTATCACTCCCATAACTAGAAGCTCCAAATTAGTCAGCCGAAGAAGCTGCTATCCGCAGGGTAAGTGTATGATCCCCAGTGGGACTGCTGTGTAAAACCTAGGAGGTACATTCAGAGTTTAAATTGGGATCAAAGTTCATTAAACCTTCAATCATATTCCATTGTGGAAATAGTTTAATCATTAATTAAGAACATGTCATGTTAAATTCGAAAGAAAACATCGAACAATCCAACATTTCTACAGGCTATAGTTTGAATTATCTTTGAAGCAAATATTGGAAAAACAGTGCATTCCTGACAATTTCTATGTTCTTTAGACTGACTGTGATCAACTTTAAGAGGTTTAAATTTGCTCTCAAGATTCTAGAATTTCTAGGAGGTTCTTTTCTTCTTCTTTCATAGCTTTGGTGGAGAAATCGTGAAAGATTAATAAAATGACCCAATTTTCTAACTGTTCAGTCTGGAGGATCCCACAGAAATTTTACCTCTGGGCATTTAATCACAGCTGTTAACACAGTAAAATATTCACTTCTAGGAACTGGCTGGGATCAATGCCAACATCAGGTGCCACCTCTCTCCTGATTGGTACAGATAATCGTTAGCGCACCAGAAATTGCTCATTGTAATCTTCATCTGTGTTTGTCTAAATAAATGATCAATCTCTGGTTGTACAACAGCCTGGGGCTGAATCAGTTCTGGCTGGGGGCATAATCAGAACATGGTGTAAGAAACAACACTAAGGAGTACCAATTGCACTGACATAAAAGGAATACTTGTGGAGAAAATAATGCTTTGTTTCTGTTAATTAATAATAATCTTATGTAGGGGCCCTTTTATCAGAACAATATTGAGATTGCATACAGGCCAATTCCTGTCGAACTGGTGACCTATACAGCTGTTTTATGTTCAAAAAATAAGTTCAATTCATAGTAATTTCTACCCGTGCCAAAATTCATCCAGTAATGTCAAAGCTTTAAAATCTGATTAATGCAGTTCTAACCTGGTTATGGCATGGGATGCCAGGCAGCTTTCTCCTTTTAAACATTTAAACATTTCACACTGATCTCAAATGCTGAGTCCACTTCTCCTTCCCTCATTGATCTAAGAAATCAGAGTATAAAAATCCCAAGAAAGAGACAATCTAACATCCTCAGTCTGCAAGGCAAGAACCCTGTTACTGATACCAACTCAGGGGCTTGCTGGGCCAGTTCAGAATTGACCACATTGCTGTGGCTCTGGAGTCACATGTAGGCCAGACTAGGTAAAGACGACAGATTTCCTTCCCGAAAAAAAACATTAATGAACCAGATGGGTTTTTCAAACAATCAACAATTGTTCTAAGGTAATCAGTAGATTCCGAATTCCAGATTTTTAAAATTGAATTCAAATTCTACCACCTGCCATGATGGGATTCAAACCCAGGCTCTTATATCATTAGCTGAGTTTCTGAATTAATCATCTAGCAATAATACCACAGGCCATCACTGAGAGCTGTGGTGATTAGAAGGCTTGAATGAACTTTGGGAGAATGTTTGTCAGACAGAAAGGTTATTCAAGGTGTAAATGCCAATAAACCAACAAAATGTTATATTGTCATTAAAAAAAAGCATTTTTACAGACGAGATGCCTTTGATTCATTAACTGTGAGACACTTGATGTTTAAAGGATTTTGACAAACTTGGTATCGCACCCATTTATTGCTCACCTCTTCAACTTCGCTGGTAGTCGACGTGCAGTGAGCTGAGAAACAGAATAGCAAAAATAACCTGTTTCCTGGTCCAAGTTCCTCCTGGGTGAATCTTCATGCTTGGAAACACATTCAGAAAATTCATCCAAAAGCAAAAGCAAACACTGCAAAACGTTCTAGACATCACAATCCTTTGATACTATTTGTGGAGAATTCTTTGGCAAGATAGCTTTATAGAAATAAAACAAACTGGAAGCTCCCCTTACACATGGCTATATATTTGGCAAGCTATCTTGCTAAAGAATCCTCCACAAATGGTATCAAAGGATTGTTAGATCTTTTCTTCCTGACATATGGACATAAGGAAAAGTGTGGCGCAATATTTGACACACGATATATTACCATGTAAGGATGAGAGGTTGGTGAGCCAGACTAGAGGGCATGAACTATTTTCACTGCAGTAGAGATGATCAAGAGATGAATTTGTAATTATCAAGAGTTCTGACAAACCACAAAATCCCCAAGTTGGTGTATTTGTAACAAGTGGGCATCAATTTAAGCTCAACAAACCAGGAATATTTTAATGCAACAATTCACATTTATGTATTATCTTTATATTGACAAACATCTCAAGATGTTTCAGAGAAGGGTGAAAGACAATTTGACAGAATCACATAAGGAAACATTAGAATAGGTGACTAAAAGCTTGGTCAGAAAGATATTGATTTGATTTGTTTTGATTTACTGCCATGTGTGTTGGGATATTGTGAAAAGTATTGTTTCTTGTGCGCTATACAGACAGTGCATACCGTTCACAGAGTACATAGGGGAGACAGAAAGGAGAGGGTGCAGAATGGCATGTTACAGTCATAGAGAAAGATTAGATTAATCTATAACTTAGGTCCATTCAAATGTCTGATGGCAGCAGGGAAGAAACTGTTCTTGAATCGGTTGGATGTGACCTCAGACTAGTTTGGTTTTAAGGAGCATTTTAAAAGGAGGGCAGAATGACATATAGGTGAAGATGTTTAAAGAGGGAATTCCAGGGCTTGGGGTCACGGTGACTGAAGGAATGATCATTTATGGTCATAGTGTTTAAAATTGGGGATGTGAAAGAGAGCTGAATTGCAGAAGAAGTGAGAACCTAAAGGGCTATAAGACTGGAGGATTTGTTTATTGTGCTGGAGTTTGTTCGAACATGGGATTCCTGACCAGAAATAATGTTGGAAGAGAACCTATACTAACTTTTAAAAGGAAAAGTTGCCTAAAGAAATGAATAAAGAAAAGTTAAAATAGGTAAAGGAAGTTGGAGACTGGAAATAGTCGGTTTTTTTAGGTAATTTACATTGGCCCTTTGAATGCAATGGTCTCCTGGGCTGTAGCCTTCTATCATTACAGCTGTTAGGTTTATGATTCCCATTAGTTAGAAATAGTCACAATTCTGACTTCAAACTTTGGAACTTCATCAAATATATTTTTTCCAGCTCCTCATGTGGTCTGACTTATTGTATGGCTTCAGTGCAGTAGTGATTGTGGCACCCTGAGATCGATATCCACATAGCAGTTAATTCCTGGCTCTTTATGAATAAAACAACAATATAATACCATGATTATAAGTTTACAATCTGCCAACATTAGCAAGCCAACATTTCATCACTTTTCTCATCATCATTAAGCCCAAATCCAATTATACAATTGGTAGGAAGGAAAGTGAGAGGGAATAAGAATCATCATGGTGAGATCCAAGTTGTAGTGAGGAGTTGGCAAAAAGGAGATTTGGGAATACAGTTTCTATTTCAGGATACCCTGACATCAGAGGTGAGAATTTAAAGGGAAAAGGGAGTTAGATTGTCTGTGTGACTTGGGAGACCAGGATTTCCCGCTCTGGGACAAAGTCAGATGGTGGGAGTAGGCAGTCAGAGGGATTCCCGCTGGAGAGCTGGGTGGGTGCTTCTCACCTTATTCATTTGGCAGCCTGGAGGATTAGACCAAATCACATGGTAGGGTGGGTAGGAAATCTCCTGTCCCTCCACCCTCCCGCCCCGTGATGTCCGAGAGCCATATTAAAGAAGCATCTAGACAGCAAGTAATTAATCACGCTGGGACATTGAGGTGGCTTCCAAAAATCAGCAACACCACCCCGTGATTCAGCGATGTATCCCTGGAAACTCTTCCAGGACATGGAGGAAAAAAGGAAGGCCACTTTCCCAGAGACAGGAGCAAGAAGCCATCCAACTCTGAGAAGGTCACCAAAGGTCACCAAAATGGTCAGTGGCACACATGCAGAGGAGGAATACCACGCAACATGTGACCCTCCTCATGTCATGTGACTAGTGGCCCCTCCATTCTCCAGGCTCACCTCACCATTTTCTCGCCTTGCTGTTGACACCCACATCATGTGTTGAAATCCCGAACAAGTTGGAGAAGGTGCTTGAGTGCTTCTTCATTGTCCCATTGCAGTTCATCTGGTCTGCTGGTTGGAAGAGAACGGTGGGTTACTGACTCAGTCACACTGAAGGCACAGCCATTGGGATTGACAGGGGACTGGGCAGAGTGGTGCTATTGGTGCCTTCCTTGTTCTTGTAGCTGCTTCATCTTACGGTTCTGATGAAGTAGTCTTGGGGATGAGCCGTAGACACCGACAGCTACCAACACAATAGGATGATTCCATCTTCCCTCCATATCCTTTGATTCCCTTCTTCTCATGAGCTGTATCTCACTTCTTACTGAAAACATTCAATGTTTTGGCCTCAACTACTTTTCTGTGGTAGTGAATTCCGACCACTCTTTGGATGAATAAATTTCTTCTCATCTCTGTCCTAAATAGTTTAACTTGTATCCTCAGAATTTGGCCCCTGATCTGGACTCACCCACCATCGGGAATATTCTTTTTGCATCTACCCTGTCTAGTCTTGCTGGAATTTTCTAGGTTTTTGTAAGATTCCCCCTCATTTTTTTGAACTCCAGTGAATACAATCCTAACCGACTCAATCTCCCCTCATACGTTAGTCCTGTGATCCCAGGAATCAGGTTGGTAAACCTTTGTTGTACTCCCTCTGGAGCAAGAACATCTTTCCATCTTGCATCGGAATTACTCACAATCCGTTGAGATAGGATCATCACCTTCCCACTCTACCACATCCCACTATTCCCTCCCAGTTAGTGTCTTTCCCATCACCAGTATACTTAGTTTGCCAAAAGGATCCCAATGTCAACAGCATTGATTCCTCCCTCTGAACAATCCTGTCCCCACCACCCCCCCACCCCCCGGCCCCCAATACCTCCCCCTGGTTTTGTGCAGTTTACCTGCGCTGTCCTTCAGAGCTCCAGGCCACAGTTTTTCAGGTAAGTGCTATCTCGGTCTGGCTGTGAATTGGACCAGTGTGAATTCCATCTGGCTGGATGGAGGATATGCCAGAGTGAAACATTCCAGTCTGACACTGATTCCAATACCATTAATGATAAGTTAATCCATTTCCCGGTGACCCACCTTTAAACTCAGGACAGTTGTTATTTCTTGCTGTTGGAAGATTATTGTTCTCTTCCCCTCACTCACCGTGAGCTCATTGCTGACACAGGGGGAAAATTCTCGTCATGATTTCACTAAGAAGATAAATCAGGGAACAAGTGCTTGTCCATGGGTAGTTGCACAGGGTGTTCGCACTCCAACTTACAAGAAGCTCCATTGTCTGTTGTGGACATGCTGAATTGAGGGACAGATTCACAAATCTTGTTCAGACCAAGTCTTATGAAGATTTGCACAAATGCTGAGGAATTCCTAATGACCAAGGCACACTGTCATAGCTGAGATGGAAGATGTTCTTGCTGGGTTATATTCATTAACATCATGTCTGTGTTCTTCAGAAGTGCATTTCCAATTTGATGCACACTGTTTACAGAGGAAATCCTCTAAATTTATTTAGGTTAAATTTAAATAAGTTAAATTTGGGCTTAATTCTCCCACTCCTCAGTTCTGCAATCCTCATTCTGGTGAGCCAGAATTCCATTCAGTTTTTGAGAATGCATTATATTTTATTTCAACATGTGAAAGTATTACTTTCATCTCTGCATTCATCTTTTCAATTTCATCTCTTTTTAAAAGAATGTGCTCAAAATCAAGCTGATTTACATTATGTTCAAACAAAGAGAAACATTAGCGGAACAAAAATCATACTTTGTGGCCCTGTAGTTAAATCTTCCCTCTTTTCTGGTATTTATATCAAATATTTATCGAGAGCAACACACTGAAATACAGAAAATCACGCTAAATGGAGCTCAGTGCAAAGCTATCCTTACTCAAACTCTGACTCAGACTGTTCATTTAACACTATGTTCAAATTAACTTCAGGACCCCCTGTGATCTGAACTACATAGTATGCACAATTGTTATTCCAGGCTTTTGGAAAAAGTGGACAGACACTTGGTAAAACACGGCTTGGTGGTAATTGTTAAGCTACATTATTAACCAAACACTCCATTGTCTCAGCAATGCGAATGGCACTGTCACCTTGGTCGGCAGCGTTCCTTGTTCTCACGGCTAAAAATCAGATTTTCCAGTTACTGCCTCAAGTGCCACCAATTCTCCTTTCAAAGTGAGACTGTCTACTGGTTCTCCTGGGTCGCTTGTTAAGATGTTGCTTTATTTCTAGTTGTTTATGGGATGTGGGTGGCACTGGCTGGGCCAGCATTTATTGCCCATCCCTAATTGCCCTTGAAATGAGTGGCTCACTCTGCCATTTCAGGGGAAGGTTAAGAGTCAACCACATTGCTGTGGCTCTGGGTCACATGTAGGCCAGGCCAGGTAAGGATGGCCAATTTCCTTACCTGAAGGACATTAGTGAACCAGATGGGTTTTTATGACCGTTACATAGAAACAGATAGGAGCAGGAGGAGGCCATTTGGCCCTTCGAGCCTGCTGTGCCATTCATTATGATCATGGCTGATCATCCAACTCAATAGCCTAATCCTGCTTTCTCCCCATAATTTTTGATCCCCTTCACCCCAAGTGCTGTATCCAGCCACCTCTTGAATATATTCAATGTTTTGGCATCAACTACTTCCTGTGGTAATGAATTCCACAGGCTCACCGCTCTTTGGGTGAAGAAATGTCTCCTCATCTCCATCCTAAATGGTCTACCCTGAATCCTCCGGCTGTGACCTCTGGTTCTGGAACTGTGACCCTTAGTTCGGAGGTCATAATGGTTTGATGGTCATTGTTAGATTTTTAATTCCAGATTTTTATTGAATTCAAATATCACCATCTACCATGGTGATATTTGAACCCTCGTCCCCAGAGTATTATCCTGGGTTAGAACAAAGAACAAAGAACAACACAGCACAGGAAACAGGCCCTTCGACCCAATGAGCCCGCGCCACCATTTTAACATTATGAGTGCCCTCCTCTACCCATGACCTTTGTCTACACCTATTGGGGAAGATTGAGGGGAGACTAATTTAGGGACAATTTGTTACACCAATCAGCCTAAGAGCATGTTTTTGGGGTGTGGGAGGAAACCGGAGCACCCGGAGGAAACCTACACGTGTCTGCCCCTTGTTGGTCAACAAGGCAGATCGAATCACCTGCAAAGTAAAAGAAAAGACATCAATAAACATGCAAAACTTAGACAGACATTGACAGAATTCCCAGAAGCGCAGAAATAAAACAAGTGAGCCATGAAATATAGTGGAAGGTCCATAAGAATCAATTGATTCCCAGGGACGTCCCAAAGCTCTTGATCTTTATTTAGAAAAGTCTCCTGTATCCCTCCATCTCTAGTCCACTCATGTGCCTGTCTAAGTAAGCCTTAAACAACCCTAGGGTTGCTGAACTACTAGTCCAGTGACAATATCACTACACCATTGCCTCCCCACAGCACAGGAACCGTGAAGTCGTAGAGTCATAGAGGTTTACAGCATGGAAACAGGCCCTTTGGCCCAACTTGTTCATGCTGCCTCTTTTTTTTGAACCCCTAAGCTAATCCCAATTGCCCACGTTTGGCTCATATCCATCTATAACCATTTTACCCATGTAACTGCCTTGCTTCAATTGGATAAAACTTTGGTTGAACAGAACCTGGGATAGTGTGTGTGCATAGCTTTGGTCCACTTACGTTAAAGATATGAAGGTGGTTAGCATTGCTGCCTCTCAGCACCAGGAACTCGGATTCAATCCTGGCCTTGGGTGACCGTGCGGAGTTAGTACGTCCCCCTGTGTTTGTGTAGGTTTCCTCTGAGTATTTCACTTTCCTCCCATACTCCAAAGATGTGCAGGTTAGGCCATGGGAAATGTGTGGGGTCACAGAGATAGGCTGGAGAAGGGGCTTGGGTAAAATATTCAGTCAGAGGGTTGGCAGTAAATTGGGAGGGGGAGTGTGCAGAGGGACCTGGGTGTTCTTGTGCACCAGTCACTGAAGGTAAGCATGCAGGTACAGCAGGCGGTAAAGAAGGCAAATGGTATGTTAGAACATAGAACATAGAACATTCCAGCGCAGTACAGGCCCTTCGGCCCTCGATGTTGCGCCGACCAGTGGAACCAATCTAATGACCCTCTAACCTAAGCTATTCCAATGTTATCCATATGCCTATCCACTGACCATTTGAACGCCCTTAAAGTTGGCGAGTCCACAACTGTTGCAGGCAGGGCATTCCACGACCTTACTACCCTCTGAGTAAAGAACCTACCTCTGACATCCGTCCTATAATTACCACCCCTTAATTTAAAGCTATGTCCCCTTGTGTTAGCCATCACCATCCGAGGTAAAAGGCTCTCACTGTCCACCCTATCCAATCCTTTGATCATCTTGTATGCCTCAATCAGGTCACCTCGTAACCTTCTTCTCTCCAATGAAAATAACCTCAAGTCCCTCAGCCTTTCCTCATAAGACCTTCCCACCATACCAGGCAACATCCTGGTAAACCTCCTCTGCACCCTTTCCAATGCCTCCACATCTTTCTTATAATGCAGCGACCAGAACTGTACGCAATACTCCAAGTGCAGCCGCACCAGAGTTTTGTACAGTTGTAACATGACCTCACGGCTCCGAAATTCAATCCCTCCACCAATAAAAGCTAACACACCGTACGCCTTCTTAACAACCTTATCAACCTGGGTGCCAGCTTTCAGGGATCTATACACATGTACCCCGGGATCTCTCTGCTCGTCAACACCACTAAGAGTCCTTCCATTAGCCCTATATTCTGTACTCCTGTTACTCTTACCAAAGTGAATCACCTCACACTTTTCCACATTAAACTCCACCTGTCACCTCTTGGCCCAGCTCTGCAGCTTATCTATGTCCCTCAGCAAACTGTAACATCCATCCTCACTGTCTACAACTCCTCCGAGTTTGGTGTCATCAGCAAATTTACTCATTATCCTTCTACACCCTCATCTAGGTCATTTATAAAAATGACAAACAGCATTTTGGTCTTCATTGCAAGAGGTTTTGAGTACAGGAGCAGGGATGTGTTGTTGCAATTATACAGGGCCTTGGTGAGGCCACACCTAGAGTACTGAGTGCAGTTTTGGAGTCTCCTTTCCTGAGGGAGGATGTTCTTGCTCTCAAGGGAGTGGAGCGAAGGTTTACCAGGCTGATTCCAGGGTTGGCAGGATTCATGTATGAGGAGAGGTTGATTAGGTTAAGATTGTTTTTGCTGGAGTTCAGGTGAACGAGAGGGGACCTCATCGAGATTTATTAAATTCTAACATGATTAGACAGGGTAGATGCAAGGAGGATGTTCCCGATGGTGGGGGAGTCCAGAATCAGGGATCACAGTCTGAGCATTCAGGGTAGATCATTTAGGATGGAGATGAGGAGACATTTCTTCACCCAAAGAGTGGTGAGCCTGTGGAATTCATTACCACAGGAAGTAGTTGAGGCCAAAACATTGAATATATTCAAGAGGTGGCTGGATATAACACTCGGGCGGATGGGATTAAAGGTTATGGGGAGAAAGCAGGATCAGGCTATTGAGTTGGATGATCAGCCATGATCGTAATGAATGGCAGAACAGGTTTGAAGGGCCGAATGGCCTTCTGCTGCTCCTGTCTTCAATGTTTCTACGTTTACAGACTCAATGGCCCGAATGTCCTCTTCCGCATTTTGGGGTTCTGGGATTAACAAAGAGGGAATGCAACAAAGATTCACAGACTTGTTACTGAGATGGTGAGACTGTCCCATGATGAGGGATTGGGCCAACTGGACCTATCACCTCCAGAGTTTCGAAAAGTGAAAGGTATTCTCATCGAAACTGACGAAATGCTTAGAGGAACAGACAGGGTCGATTCAGGTCAGGTATTTTCCCTGGTTGGAAAGTCTAGAACCAGAAGGCACCGTTTCAAAGAAGGGAGAATGCCACCTCAGATGAAGATGTGGAGAAATCTCCTGGCCCAATGATCATATTGAACGCTGGCTGTGTGTACATTCCCTAAGGACACACGATGCAGGAAGGTAGCCTGTACCAAAAGACCAGTCCAAAACTCTGATTGGAGGATGCTGCAAAAAGGAACACAACAGACTCAGTACCATCACGGAGAACAAATGGGAAACTCTCGCTGATGTTGATGCAAATGGTGACACCAGCTATGGGCAGGAATTTGTCACCATGACAACAGGTGGTTTCAGAAGCTCCAATGCAGACACCAGCCTTGTAACAAAGTGTCAGCAGAGATCGTTCCACACCACCAGCAAAGGACAACTTGCTGTTTGAGACTTGTGACAGACTTGTCCAGTCCTGAATCATCTTGTTCAGCTATTGAAAGAACTGTAAGAAATGATAGAGTATCTACAGAGCAGAAGGAGGCCATTTGGACTATCAAGCTTGGACCAACAATAATCCCACCCAGGGCCTATCTCTATAGCCCCCACATATTTACCTTGCTAATCCTCCTGACAATAAGGGACAGTTTAGCATGGCCAATCAACGTAAGCCACACATCTTTGGATTGTGGGAGCAAACCAGAGCACCAGGAGGAAACCCACGCAGAAATGGGGAGAACATACAAACACCACACTTTCACTAGAGGCTGGAATCAAACCCAGTCCCTGATGCTGTGAGGCAGCAATGCTAACCACTGTGCATTTACTGTAGCAAATGATGTCATCTGAGCTCACCAAATTTCTAAGGCTACATTTCCAGCATCTCTTGCAGATGGAAGGGTGTCAACAAGTTGGCAAAATGGGATACCAGTGAATCAATCCTGTTACTCCACAGAGTTCAAACAATTCTGAATGATTGAGGCAATTTCTGGATTGAGAATTTAACAGCTGCTTTGAGGCTTGAGAAAGGAAATTTGTGGCAACAACAAAGTCTAACATGCAAGTACAAGAATTAAGTCCAACCCATTAAATCAAAATCATGTCTCAATGAATGGATATTGAGCGGTGATGTGGTTGGAGTGCAAACAAGCACCTCTCTAACGGCATCATGCGGGTGTGTGAATTCTCTTATCGATTCTCATCTGCCTGAACTTCATCCCTGTGGACATTCAGCCCTGCTCTTACTTGTTAGGAATAGATCAACACAACCCCAATATCCTCTCAGAGTGAGAATTCATGAGAACAATGGTTATATCAGCTTTAAAAAGGAAATTTAGCTAATGTTTGATTCCTTGGAGACCAATGAGATATTTCTACCCATGGCACTAACTAAAACAATTAGAACATCCATTACTGTCCAGCATGCTGAATCAAAATGAACATTAAGATTAGTGAGCTTGAAGAAAGCATGCTGGAATCACAATGCATGATCAAACTGTGTTACTTCAGTGGAATACAGCTCATCCCCAGCTTCATGCTGCCTATTGGCCAATGTTCCTCCTGCTGCTCATTGGTTGCTCACATCAGCAAGAGGTCCAATATGGTCACTTTGCAGCACTCCTTAACGTAAGCTTGAACCTCTTAAAGAAAAGGTATCTGGTGACTGCTGGAGATTCAAAGATCATTGGGAACATTGTGCATCAACCAGCAATGGCTGACTGTGGGGAGGTACAGCCATTAAGGGCTGGAAGCAGCACTGGAAGTCTTGGTGAAAGAGAGGAGAAATGTCCTATACCCTTGGTGAAGTGGAGAGGATATCCTCCAGATAAAAATGCTCAAGAAGTCAGTGATAGAGGGTCAACATCAGCTTGAAGAGTATTAATGCAATGCAGGAAGAAATTTAAGGATCCTACAGGCACGGTCAAACTCAAGAGTTTCATTTTCAAATGGCATATCCTACCAGCAGCCTCATACACTTCTCAATGCATCACTCATCCACCAACAATCTCCTGATGTCAGTAGTGGGGAAGCTTTCAGAGAAGGTATTGCGGGACAGGATATGTGCGCACTTGGAAGAAAATGGACTAGTTAGTGACAGGCAGCATGGTTTTGTATGGGGAAGGTCATCTCTCACCAACTTGATTGAGTTTTTTGAAGAAGTAACAAAGATAATTGATGACAGATAGGCTGTAGATCTAACTTACATGGATTTTTGTAGGGAGCTTGACAAGGTCCTACGTGGCAGACTGATACAGAAACCAAAATCACATGAGATTCGAGGCCAGATGGATAGAAAGCTGACTTGGTTATAGAAGACAAAGAGTAGCGGTGGAACAGTGTTTTTCAAAATGGAAACCTGTAGATAGTGGTGCACTGCGGAGATCAGTGCTGGGTCCCCTGTTGTTTGTAGTATATATAAATGATCTGGAGGAAAATGTGGGGTCTGATTAGTAAGTTTGCAGATGACAGGAAGATTGGAGGATGTGCTGATGGTTCCGGGGATTGTCAGAGGATACTACAGGATATAGACAGATTGGAGACTTGAGCAAGAAATGGCAGATGGATTTTAATCTGGGCAAATGTGATGTGCTGCCTTTGGAGGATGAAATGTAGGTGTGAACAAAGAACAAAGAACAAAGAACAAAAACAGCCCAGGAAACAGGCCCTTCGGCCCAATGAGCCTGCGCCGCCATCTCAACACCACCAGTCCCCCTCTCCACCCACGATCCTTGTCTAATGTTTTATGGCCATCCAGATTGAGGGAAACTGATTTAGGGACAATTTATTCCTGCCAATCAGCCTAACAGCACATCTTTGGGGTGTGGGAGGAAACCGGAGCACCCGGAGAAAACCCACGCAAGCATGGGGAGAATGCGCAAACTCCCACAGACACCGGCCCAAATCCATGTGTCTGCACAGCAATCAGTGATAGTCACTGAGCTGTCGTCTTGCCCAGTATCTGGTCCAGTTTAGGCACACACTAACGACATGAAGCACTAGGCCAATCTCGAACAACCAAGAGCAGCCCCAGTACAACTCATAGCGTGTATGCCCCTCGTTGGACATGAGGTGGACCGACTTAAAGCCTGTGAATGAAAAGGGAAAAAAAACATTATTATTGTACCATATCCATTTACCTTACCAGGGACGCCCCAATGCTAATGACCCTTATTTAAAACATCCCATATCCACCCATCTCCAACCCAGTCATGTGCCTGTCTAAGTTACTCTTAAATGACTCTAGCGTGTTTGCCTCCACCACCTTACTTGGCAGAGCATTCCATACCCCCACTACCCTCTGTGTGAAAAACCTCCCTCTAATATCTGTGTTGTACCTCTCCCCCCTCACCTTAAGTCCATGGCCCCTTGTCCTACGTGTCTCTATTATAGGAAATAGCTTACCTCTGTTTACTCTATCTATACCCTTCATAATCTTATATACCTCTATTAGATCGCCCCTCAGTCGGCGTCTTTCAAGGGAAAAGAGCCCCAATTTCTTCAATCTTTCCTCATACCCCAGTCCTTCCCTACCAGGCAACATCCTGGTAAACCTCCTCTGCACTCTCTCCAGAGTCTCCACGTCCTTCCGGTAGTAAGGTGACTAGAACTGGACGCAGTACTCCAAATGCGGCCTAACCAACGTTCTGTACAACTGCAACATTAGACTCCAGCTCTTATATTCTATACCCCTTCCTATAAAGGCTAACATACCATAGGCTTTCTTCACCACACTCTCCACTTGCACTGCCACCTTCAAAGACTGGTGCACTTGCAGGTCTCGCTGCGATTCTATACTCCTTACGGGCTTACCCTTTATCATATAACTCCTCCCTACATTATTCCCAAAATGCATCACCTCACATTTATCCAGATTAAACTCCATTTGCCATGTATCTGCCCAATATACCAGCCTATCAATATCCCGCTGTATCGCCAGACTCTGCTCCTCACTGCCCGCCAATCCAGCCACCTTAGTGTCATCAGCAAATTTGCTGATCACACCACCTACTCCCTCTTCCAAATCATTTATATACACTACAAAGAGAAGCGGTCCCAGTACTGAGCCCTGCGGCACACCACTAGTGACAGACCTCCAGCTAGAAAAGGACCCCTCCACAACTACTCTCTGACTCCTCTTTGCAAGCCAGTTCTCTGCCCATCTAGATACCTGGCCATGTATCCCATGAGCTTTAATCTTCTGTACCAACCTACCATGAGGGACTTTGTCAAACGCCTTACTGAAATCCATATAGACGACATCAACGGCTCGTCCTTCGTCGACCGTTTTTGTCACCTCCTCAAAAAATTCTACCAGATTCGTAAGGCAAGACTTCCCCTTTACAAAGCCATGCTGCGTATCCTTAATCAGATTGCAACGCTCTAAGTGCTCATACATCCTATCCCTGAGAATCCTCTCCATTAACTTACCTACCACTGACGTTAAGCTCACCGGCCTATAGTTACCCAGGCTATCCCTCCTACCCTTTTTAAACAACGGTACCACGTTTGCTATCCTCCAGTCCTCTGGGACCTCACC
The DNA here is from genome assembly GCF_965287045.1 of Carcharhinus amblyrhynchos. Lineage (NCBI taxonomy): Eukaryota > Metazoa > Chordata > Chondrichthyes > Carcharhiniformes > Carcharhinidae > Carcharhinus > Carcharhinus amblyrhynchos. The sequence continues at coordinate 406,303 of NC_137325.1, forward strand.
TGTGTCCAAAGAAGAGACAAAGATTTGCGTCAGAGGCCCAGCAATCTCATCCCTCGCGTCTCTAAGCAGCCTAGGATAAATGCAATCAGGCCCCGGAGATTTATTGGTTTTAATGCCAGCTAAAAGCCCTAACACTTCTTCCCTCATAATCGATGGATCTTTCAATTGGTCTACCGCTCCCTCAATGACCGTACCAGACATCAAGCCCCTCTCCTGTGTGAATACCGACGCAAAGTATTCATTCAGGATCTCCCCCATTCCCTCTGCCTCTAAGCACAATTCCCCACGTCTGTCCCTGAGAGGACCGATTTTACCCCTAGCCACCCTTTTGTTCTTAAGATAGGAGTAAAATGCCTTTGGATTCTCCTTAACCCTACCTGCCAAAGCCATCTCATGCCCCCTCTTTGCTCTCCTAACTCCCCATTTGAGATCCCTCCTACTCTCTCTGTACTCCTCCAATGCTCTCTCCATTCCCAGCTGCTTAGACCTGACATACGCTTCTCGTTTCTTCCTAACCAGGCCTTCTATATCTCTAGTAATCCATGGCTCTCTAATCCTACCTTTCCCATACTTTCTCCTAACCGGCACATGCCTTTCCTGCACCCTTTGCAGTTTTCCCTTGAAAGACTCCCACATGCCTAACGTGGTCTTGCCTTCCAACAGCCTATCCCAGTCTGTATCCCTAAGCTCCTGCCTAATCCGGCTGTATCTAGCCCTCCCCCAATTTAGCACCCTCCCCTTAGGACAGCTCTCATCTTTTTCCATTCGTATCCTAAAGTAGACGGAGTTGTGGTCACTATTAGCCACATGTTCTCCTACTGCAACCTCAACCACCTGACCCGGCTCATTGCCCAGAACTAAATCCAGTATAGCCCCCACTCTAGTTGGGCTATCTACATACTGTTACAAGGATCCTTCCAATACACATCTTACGAATTCCTCCCCATCAGACCCCCCAGCTCTAGGCACCTTCCAATCCACCCCAGGGAGATTAAAATCTCCCACTACAACAACCCTGTTCTTCCTACACTTATCCAAAATGTCTCTACATATGCCCTCTTCCACTGCCCGCGGGCTATCGGGCGGCCTATAGTACACTCCTAGCATAGTAATGGCCCCCTTCCTATTCCTCAACTCCACCCACAGAGACTCAATTTCCAACCCCTCCATGTTATCCTCCCTCTGCACCGCTGTGATCTGCTTCCTAACTAAGAGGGCCACTCCCCCTCCTCTTTTCAACCCTCCCCTATCACACCTAAAACACTTATACCCAGGAATATTTAGCTGCCAGTCCTGCCCCTCCTTTAACCACGTCTCTGTCACTGCCACCACATCTAAATTCCTCGCGAACATCAAGGCCCTAAGTTCATCTGACTTTCCCGTCACACTCCTCGCATTAAAACAGATGCACCAAAGACCCTCAGGCCCTCTCGGATCCTCCTTCTCCTGGGGGATTTTCCTATCAGCTAGACTTACCCTGACCTCCAACTCACTCCCAGTGCCTGAGCTGTCTCTCTCCTCCCCACCCCCCCTCCATACTAGTTTAAACCCTGCCGAAACACTCCAGCCAACCTCCCAGCTAAAATATGTGCCCCCTTCCCATTTAAGTGTTCCCTATCCCTCTTATACAAGTGCCCTTCCTTTGCAAAGACTTTCCAATGGTCACAAAACTAAACCCCTCTGTCCTGCACCAATCCCTCAGCCATGCATTCAGCTGCAGGATCTCATTATTTTTATCCCTGCTATTACTGGGCACTGGCAGCAGCCCAGAGATCACCACCCTGGAGGCCCTACACTTCAGCCTGGCTCCCAACTCCCTGAACTGCGTACGTATTTCCCCCCTACTCTTCCTTCCTATGTCCCTCTCTCCTACATGTATAATTACATCCGCCTGGGCCCCTTGGCCCTTCAAGATTCCCTCTACCCTCTCTGACACATCCTGTACCCCAGCTCCAGGGAGGCAGACCACCATCCTGGACTCCCGCTTTTGCCCACAGAACCGCCTATCAATTCCTCTAACCCTCCCATCCCCCACCACTATCTCACATCCAGCCCCCTTCCTTCCCTCTGAGGCATTTTCCTCTTCCCCTCGTGCCCTTTCCACCTCAGTTGGTGCCTTACCCCTGCTATCTTGAGAGACTACCCCTGGGGTAGCCTTTGGAACATTACTCCTCTTCTTTTTCCCCTTCCTAACTGTAACCCACCCATCCCCCCTCCTTGGCTCTGGGATCCCCTCTTGAATCTGGTTCCTATTCATTAGTGCCTCATTTTCCCTCACTGAAAATAAATCCTCCAGCCTCAGCTCCAGTTGCCTAACCCGGGCCCTCAAACGCTGCAACTCCAGACATTTGGTGCAGATGTGGACTCTCCGGAGATGCTGTGTCTCCAGGAACTCCCACATATTGCACCTTACACAGCTGACACATCTCCCCATGGACCCTGCCATTTATTTGACCACCCTTAGACCTATGGACACAGTTAGAAAAATTTGACCAGTATCTCACCCTGCCTAAGCCTGCTCTCGCCTAAGCCCTGTGAGCCAAAGCCCTTGCAGGACTCACTCAGCACCCGCCTCACTCCACTGCCCACTCCCGATGCTGCCCGCTGTCTACTGTGGCCTTGTTTTTATACTCCCGCTCTCCCTTCCCAACAGCCCTTGCGCCTAGGACCGCTACGGAAAGCACAAAAGGAAAAAAAACCCGTGACCCAGCAATGCAATTGAAAAAAAACAGTCCACTCGCAGTTTGTACCCACCAGCCACCAGTCCACAGCTCTGGAGAACATTGAGAACAAACAGTGTGAATTACACTGTAAATGGCAGAACCCTTAGAAACATTAACACACAGAGGGATCTGGACATGTAGGCCCACAGTTCCCTAAAATTGGCAACTTGGGTGGCCAAGGTGATTAAAAAGGCATATGGCATGTGGTGGCATGGTGGCACTGTGGTTAGCATTGCTGCCTAACAGCGCCAGGGACCCAGGTTGGATTCCCAACTTGGGTCACTGTCTGTATGGAGTTTGCACGTTCTCCCCGTGTCTGCGTGGGTTTCCTCCAGGTGCTCTGGTTTCCTTCCACAGTCTGAAAGAAGAGCTGGTTTAGGGTGAATTGACCCAAACAGGTGCCAGAGTGTGACGACTAGGGGAATTTCACAGTAACTTCATTGCAGTGTTCATGTAAGCCTTACTTGTGACTAATAAATAAACTTTACTGCATGCATGCCTTCACTGTCTGTGGCATTGAGCACAGGAATTGGGAAATCATGTTGCAGCTTTATAAAACCTTGGTTAGGCTCCATTTGGAGTATTGTGTGTGCAGTTCTGGTCATCACACTACCAGAAGGACATGGAAGATTTGGAGAGAGCGTAAAGAAGGTTCACCAGCATGTTGCCTGGTCTCGAGGGTGTTGACTATGAGGAGAGGTTGAATAAACTAGGATTGATTTCAAAAAGAAAGACAAAGGCTGAGGGGAAACCTGATAGAGGTCTACAAAATCGAGAGCCATACACAGGGTGGATAGTCAGAGGCTTTTTCCCAGTTTGCAAATGTCAATTACAAGGACGCACAGGTTCAAAGTGAGAGGGGGAAAGTTTAAGGGAGATGTGTGGGGGCAGGTTTTTCATACAGAGAGTGGTCGCTGCCTGGAACGCGCTGCCAGGGGATGTGGTGAAAGCGGACACATTAGCAACATTTAAAAGGCATTTGGATGGGTCCATGAATAGGGAGGGAATAGAGGGATACGGACTGAATAAGGTCAGAAGGTTTTTTTTAGTTTAATTTGGGCATCACGGTAGCACAGTGGTTAGCACTGCTGCTTCACAGCTCCGGGGTCCTGGGTTCGATTCCCAGCTCGGGTCACTGTCTGTGTGGAGTTTGCACATTCTCCTTGTGTCTGTGTGGGTTTCCTCCGGGTGCTCCGGTTTCCTCCCACAGTCCAAAGATGTGCGGGTTAGGTTGATTGGCCATGCTAAAATTGCCCCTTAGTGTCCAGGGATGTGTAGGTTAGAGAGGATTAGTGGGTAAATATGTAGGGATATGGGGGTAGGGCCTGGGTGGGATTGTGTTCGGTGTAGACTCAATGGGCTGAAGGGCCTCTTTCTGCACTGTAGGGTTCTATGTTATCATGATTGGCACAGGCTCCCAGGGCTCACAGGGCCTGTTCCTGTGCTGTCTTTGTTTTGTATTAATCACATCTTATTTAGCATTCAGAGTTTTAGCTCCCCCTTGTATACGCCACACTGCGGCAAGCCCCACACCTTTATCTCATAGCTTACCCACTGCCAGATAATCAACACTGGCAGATACGTCAACCAAATAAATTGCATCACACTCGGAAACTTCCATCTTGCAGGAAAAGGCGCACAAGCAGCAGGAGGCAGAGAGCTGCTTTAACTCCCATGGAGGAGACAGTGCTCACCATTGAGGGAAGGAAATTTGCTGAGTTTGTGACCAAGACTAAATGATTGAAGATTAGCTGCACTCAGCATTGCACACAGATTATCATCATGAATTGTCTACAGGTTACTGGTGGCTTGTTAACAGGTTTCTCTTTGAATATCTCCAACTGCATTCTCCTCACAGCTCTCATACCAGACCAATGGGATGAACATTTTAAGGCAGCAATTTGACTTGTATTTACCAGATATTTGACCAATCAGTTCATCAACAAATGAAAATTTACATGTTGAAAACTTGAGTTAATGGCCACAATGTTGCAAATTAAATTATTTCAATAATAAAACATAACAAACTTAGTATGAAAAGTAACTTGTAAAATTGTAAAATTCATTTATTGACAGCCAATGATTCTGCCTTTTGATTTCTGTGGTAATTTTCCATCAGTGAATCCGAGTCAGTGCAGGAAGATAAACATCTTGATTGAGAAAGGTCAGCCTTTAATTTTCCGACTGACACAAATTGGAGCCGTATTTATATCCTTGCAAAACTGCTGTTTTTAGTGATTTCTGTGCTAAATTGATGCAGACGGTACAATTACTATCTTAATAAACTGATGCTGGAAAAATTGAGAATCATTTGTATGCCTGCAGTTACCACATCCCTTTACAAAACGATATTCTGCAGCTTATTAACATAAACGGAGAAGTATTTCAAGAATGTGTTTACCTACTGTTCACCGAACAAAAAAGCATTTGAGAAATGGTTTGTACTAATCAAGAAATTCAAAAAAACAAAGAACAGTACAGCAGAGGAGCAGGCCCTTCGGCCCACCAAGTCTGTGCTGACACCGATGCCTCTCTAATCTAATATTTTCCTGCCTGTATGTGGCCCATGTCCATCTATTCCCTGCCTATCCATGTATCTATCCACATCCCTCTGGAATGTTGTTACAGAATCTCCTTCCACCACCTCCTCCGGCAGCGCATTCCAGCCATTCTCCAGCCTCCATGTAAAAAACTTCCCCTTACATCTCTTTAAAACTTCCCCCCTCTCATTCTTAACCTACGCTTCTGAGTAACTGACCTTTCAACCCTGGGAAAAAGACTCTGACTATCCACTCTATCCAAGCCTGTCATAATCTTGTAAATCTCTATCAGGTCCTCCCTCATCCTCTGACGCTCCAGTGAAAACAATCCATGTTTGTTTAACCTTTCTTCATAGTCCATATCCCCCAAACCAGGCAACATCCTGGTAAATCTCTTCTGTACCCTTTCCAATGCATCGACATCCGCTAGTGTGATGACCAGAATTATACACAATGCTCTAAGTGCAGCCTAACCAAAGTCTTATACAGCTGCAACATGATTTTCCAATTCCTATACTCAATGCCCTGACCAATGAAGGCCAGCGTGCCTTATGCCTTCTTGACCACCTTGGCCACCTGAGTTACCACCTCCAGGGAACTGTGAATCTGCACACCTAGATCCCCCTGTATGCTAATACTTCTAAGGGCGCTACCATTGACCGAGTGTGGCATCAAGAAGCCCTAGGAAAACTGGAATCATGGGTATCAGGGGGCAAACACTCCACTGGTTGGAGTCATACCTGGCACATAGGAAGAGGATTGTTGTGATTGGAGATCAATCATCTTAGTTGCAGGACATCACTGCAAGAGTTCCTCAGGATAGTGTCCTAGACTCAACCATCTTCAGCTGCTTCATCAATGACCTTCCTTCCACTATAAGCACAGAAGTTGGGATGTTTGCCGATAATTGTGAAATGTTCAGCACCATTTGCAACTCTGTAGACATTGCAGCAGTGTGCAAATGCAGCGGGACCTGAACAAGCCCAGAATGACAAGGATGTCAGCTGAAGTGTGCAGCATGCAAATGTGCCTGAGAGGAGAGCATCCATGCATGGTTCCCAATGGAAGTGCTGTAACACTGATGGTATGGACTGCCAGGAAAAGGTTTCATATTAACAGGCAACCTTTTGTGCTTTGCATGCTTGCATCATCATCATCAAATGAACAACAGCTCTGTTTCTTTGCGATTGTAGTTTACACTGCATTTGTTCTAGATTGTCGCTGATGGTCACGATGCTCTGCTCTCCCTGTTCAGAGAATGTTCTGGAATGCCAACAAGCAATCTTCAATGCACTCAGCCAACCAACACCAATAATAAATGTAGCAAATGGCCATTCCACCTAACTTATTTTTATGTCTATTCTGTCATCCAGAATCCTGTGTAGAGATGACATTATATACAAGAGGCAAAGTTTCAGCTCAGTGCTTGCACTAACAGCACGCCACATAGAGACATTTTCAGCCAAAGTTGTGTCCCTCCTGTATTTTACTAATATCCCAATATGGTTCTAAAAGTCTTAAGAGAAAGTCCCTGCTGAGTGTACAAGTCCCAGGAGTTCAGAGTGAATAGCTGAGGGGATGAGGATTGGTTCTAATCCTGTCTTGGCAGAGAGTCAGAACTAGGGCTCAAGAGTTTTGAAACATTTGGACTTGGTCTCAGAATGCAGGCGCTGTTTTCTCTGTCAGTCAAAATTTCTAGAGCAAACTGCAATTTAATCCAAGTTCTAAAATCAGTGACTGAGTAACTGATAATCACACGATGTGAATCGTGAGACTGGACATGTAGAGTCAGTTTGAACACTCGCTCTCTTTGGATCAAATACAGTCCATGCTGCTGAGAACATTATCTTATTCTGGCAGCTGTAAGGATCCCAGTGTGAAATGACGTCTGAGCAGTTTGACTCCAGCTCCAAGCATGGAATCTTGTGGAGGCGACAGGCTCTCTGACACCAGCCGCAGAGCGACAGCATTGAGTCCGGCATTGCCTGGGTTAGGGAAGGCCCACTATATCCTGAAGGTGGCTCACCACCACCTTCGCAAGGTCAAGTGGAGAGCGTCTATCTCCATTTGGAGAGGCAAAGCTTGATCAGAGCTAGTCAGCCTGGCTTCAGCAGAGGCATACAGGGTAATTTGATAAAGTGGATTCAAATTTGGCTCAGTTGTAGGAGACAGAGGGTGATGACAGAAAGCTACTTTAATGACTGGAAGCCAGTGTCCAGTGGCCGTACCACACGGATCTGTGCTGGGCCCCTATTATTTGTCATTTATATAAATGACACTGATGACTATGTGGGGGGTAGGATTAGTAAGGTTGCGAATTGGCCAGGTGGTTAACAGTGAGGCAGAGTGTCTTGGGCTGAAAGAGGATAGAGACGGAATGGTCAAATGGGCAGATGGAATTTATCTCTAAAATGTGAGGTGAACTTTGAATGGAGTCATTTGACAAGAAAATATTCAATAAATGGTAGAACACTAGGATGTTCTGAGGAACAAAGGGACCTTAGCATATTTTTCCATAGATCTCTGAAGTTGGATGGATGTGTTAGTAGGTGGTGAAAAAGGCATATGGGACACTTGCCTTTATCAATTTGGACACAGATTACAAATCAGGGAGGTTGTGTTGGAACTTTAGTGAGGTTACAGCTAGAGTACTGTGTGCAGTTCTGGTCGCCACATTGTAACAAGGATGTGGTTGCATTGGAGGAGGTACAGAGGAGATCCACCAGGATGCTGCCTGGGATGGAATATTTAAGTTATGAAGAGAAGTTGAATAGGCTTGAGTTGTTTTCTTTGGAGCAGAGAAGACTGAGGGCTAACCTGATTGATGTGCACAAGATTATGAGAGATACGGACAGTATGTTCCCTTAGTTGAAGGGTCAGTCATGAGGAGGTACAAGTTCAAAGTGAGGGGCAGGAGGTTGAGGGGGAATGTGAGGAAAACCTGAAGAGGTTTGTCAGGAAATACAGCAAGATAGAGACCGGTTGGAGACCTGGGCGGAGAAATGGCAGACAGAGTTTAATCTGGCCGAGTGTGAGGTAATGCATTTTGGAAGGACCAATACATGTAGGAATTATGCAGTAAATCATAGAACTCTTATGCGTATTGACAGGCAGAGAGATCTGGGCGTACACGTCCCCTGATCACTGAAAATGGCAATGCAGGGGGAGAAGTTAACCAAGAAAGCATACGGCATGCCTGCCTTTATTGGTCAGGGCATCGAGTATAAAAATTGTCAGGTCATGCTCCAGCTGTACAGAATCTTAGGCCTTATTTGAAATATAGTGTTTAATTCTGGTTCACCACACTACCAGAAGAACATGGATGCTTTGGAGAAGGTACAGAAGAGGTTTACCAGGATGCTACTTGGTCTGGAGGGTATTAGCTACGAGGAGAGGTTGGATTAACTCGGTTTGTTCTCACTGGAATGACGGAGGTAGAGGGGTGACCTGATAGAGGTTTACAAGATTATGAGTGACATGGACAGAGTGGATAGTCAGATGCTCTTTCCTAGGGTAGAAAAGTCAAATACTAGGGGACATAGGTTTAAGGTGCATGGGGAAAAGTTTAGACGAGATATGCGAGGCGGGTTTTTTTTATACAGGAAGTGGTGAAAGTCTGGAATGTGTTGCCCGTGGGGGTGGTGGGAGCAGATATGATAGCAACATATAAGGGGCATCTAGAATACATGAACACAAGAACACAAGAAATAGGAGCAGGAGTCGGCCATCTATAACCTCCACCACTTCAACGGGCAGAGAATTCCAGAGATTCACCACCCTTTGAGTGAAGAAGTTCCTCCTCAACTCCGTTCTAATCTGCCCCCCCTTATTTTGAGGCTGTGCCCTCTCATTCTGTTTTCCTTTCTAAGCAGGAAGAATCTCTCTACCTCTACCCTATCTAGCCCCTTCATTATCTTGTAAGTCTCTATAAGATCCCCCGTCAGCCTTCTAAACTCCAACGAGTACAGACCCAGTCTATTTAATCTCTCCTCATAAGCTAACCCCCTCATCTCCGGTATCAGCCTGGTGAACCTTCTCTGCACTCCCTCCAAGGCCAATACATCCTTCCGCAAATGTGGCGACCAAAACTGCACACAGTACTCCAGCTGCGGCCTCACCAGTGCCCTGTACAGTTGCAGCAAGACCTCCCTGCTTTTATATTCAATCCCCCTCGCTATAAAGGCCAGCATCCCATTCGCCTTCTTGATCACCTGCTGCACCTGCAGACTGGGTTTTTGTGACTCGTGCACAAGGACCCCCAGGTCCCTCTGCACCGTAGCATGCTGCAGCTTTTTGCCTTTTAAATAATAATCCCTCCTACTATTATTTCTACCAAAGTGGATAACCTCACACTTGCCAACATTGTACTCCATCTGCCAGGTCCTCGCCCACTCGCTCAGCCTATCCAGATCCCTCTGCAGACTTTCCACACCCTCCGCGCAATTTGCTTTTCCACTCATTTTCGTGTCATCAGCAAATTTTGTTACCCTACACTCAGCCCCCTCCTCGAGATCATCTACATATATGGTCCATACATATGAATAGGATGGGAATGGAAGGATTGGTTAGGAAGAAGAGGGAGGCGTATGATAGGTCAAAACAAATGGGTACAGAGTGTGCACTGGAGGAATATAGAGAGAGTAGGAGGGAGCTAAAAAGGGGAATTAGAAGGGCGAAGAGAGGGCATGAGATGGCTTTGGCCGGTAGGATTAAGGATAATCCTAAGGCATTTTATTCCTATATTAGAGGCAAGAGAGTAGTTAGAGGGAAAATTGGTCCTCTTAGGGACAAGAGTGGAGAGTTGTGTATTGAGTCGGAGGGAATGGGGGAGCTCCTGAATGAATACTTTGCGTCGGTATTCACGAAGGAGAGGGGTTCGGAATCGTGCGGTCTCTTGGAGGGAGCGGAGGTTCAGTTGCAGGATATAGTTATTACGAGAGAGGAAGTGCTAGGGCTTTTAGGTAGCGTAAGGACGGATAAAGCTCCGGGGCCTGATGGTATTTATCCCAGGCTGCTTAGGGAGGCGAAAGATGAAATTGCTGGGCCTCTGGCGCACATCTTTGTCTCTTCTTTGGACACAGGTGAGGTCCCAGAAGACTGGAGGGTAGCAAATGTGGTCCCGTTGTTCAAAAAAGGTAGTAGGGATAACCCTGGGAATTATAGGCCGGTGAGTTTGACGTCGGTGGTAGGGAAGTTAATGGAAAAAATACTTAGGGGTAGGATGTATGAGCATTTGGAGCGTTGCGATCTGATTAGGGATACGCAACATGGCTTTGTTAGAGGGAGGTCTTGCCTTACGAATCTGGTGGAATTCTTTGAGGAGGTGACAAAAACGGTTGACGATGGGAGAGCCGTTGATGTCATCTATATGGATTTCAGTAAGGCGTTTGACAAAGTCCCTCACGGTAGGCTGGTAGAAAAGGTTAAGGCGCATGGGATACGAGGCCAGGTAGTTAGGTGGATTGAGAACTGGTTGGGAAATAGGAGACAGAGGGTAGTTGTGGAGGGTACCTTGTCGGGCTGGAGGCCAGTGACCAGTGGTGTGCCGCAGGGCTCGGTACTGGGACCTCTCCTCTTTGTAGTCTACATAAATGACTTAGAAGAGGGAGTAGGTGGTGTGATCAGCAAGTTTGCTGATGACACCAAGATGGCAGGGTTGGCGGGTACAGAACTGGATTGTCAGGTGATACAACAGGATATAGATAGGTTGGTGCAGTGGGCAGATAGGTGGCAGATGGCATTTAATCCTGACAAATGCGAGGTGATGCATTTTGGAAGGAATAATGCAGAGAGGAGCTATGTGATAAAAGGTAGGCCGATTAGGAGTATAGACGTACAGAGAGACCTGGGAGTGCAGGTCCACAAATCCATGAAGGTTGTGTCACAAGTGGAGAACGTTGTTAGGAAGGCTTATGGGATGTTAGCCTTTATAGGAAGGGGCTTAGAGTATAAAAGCTGCCGTCTAATGCTTCAGTTATACAGAACGTTGGTTAGACCGCATTTGGAGTACTGCGTCCAGTTCTGGTCACCTTATTACCGGAAGGACGTGGAGTCTCTGGAAAGGGTGCAGAGGAGGTTTACCAGGATGTTGCCTGGCATGGGGGGACTGGGTTACGAGGAGAGACTGAAGAGACTGGGGCTATTCTCCTTGGAAAGAAGGAGATTGAGAGGGGACATGATAGAGGTATATAAGATACTGAAGGGAATAGATAGAGTTAATAGTGAGAGACTGCTCCCTAGACTGGGTACGAACACGAGAGGTCATCACTTAAGGGTGAGGGGGGGGAGGTATAATTTGGAGGTAAGAGGAAGGTTCTTTACACAGAGAGTTGTGGGGGTCTGGAATGCGCTACCGAGTAGGGTGGTGGAGGCAGGCACGTTGGACTCGTTTAAGATGCAGTTAGATAGGCACATGAGTGAAACGGGAATGGAGGGATATGGTAGGGGCTATTAAATAGGGTTAAACCTCGGGAGACACCGGAAGGGCAGGCTGTATGATTAATATTTTTTGTCTTTATTCCACAGGTGGAGGTCCACCTCGTGTCAAGCGAGGGGCATGCACACGGCGGGTTGTGCGTGGGCTGCTCTTGGAAGTCCAGGAGTGGCCTAGTACTTCATGTCGGTGTGTGTGCTTGATCCTGGACCGATAGACGGGCTCCACAACAGCTCAGTGACTAGCACTGCTAGCTGTGCAGATACATGGATTTGGGCCTGTGTCTGTGGGAGTTTGCGCATTCTCCCTGTGGTTGCGTGGGTTTCCTCCGGGCGCTCCGGTTTCCTCCCACACCCCAAAGATGTGCTCTTAGGCTAATTGGTTTCCACCAAATTGACACTATTTCTTCCCTGAATCTGACTGAGTAGGGTCCCATTCGTAGACATGCAGGGTAGAATAGGTGTAGGGCGATGTGGCGGCGCGGGCTCGTTGGGCCGAAGGGCCTGTTTCCCGTGCTGGGTTGTTCTTTGTTCTTTGTTCTTTGATATGGAGTCTGTAAGTGCATAAGGTTTTAGTTTAGGCAGACATCATGGCCATTGCAGGCTGGGAGGAGCCGAAGGGCCTGTTTCTGTGCTGTACTTTTCTTTGTTCTTTGTGGTTCTTTGTACTCAGAGAGTGGTGACAGTCTGGAATGCGCTGTCTTTGTGGAGGGGGGGGGGGGGGGGCGTGGCGGAGGGTTCGTATAGAGTTGGGTTGCTTCACATCCTTTAAAAAGTATCTGGATGAGCACTTGGCATATCATAACTTTCAGGGATATGGTCCAAGTGCTGGTAGATGGGATTAGGTGGGAGATCAGGTGTTTCTGATGTGTCGGTGCAGACCCAATGAGCCAAAGGGCCTCTTCTGTGCGATATGATTCTATGAATTAGAGATAGGCAATAAAAATGCCGGTCAAATCAGGAATGCCCAAATCCCATGAAAAAATAAACAACTCTTGTGCCTCTCAAGCATTTCAGAACAAGAGGCCTTTGTTCAGCATCAAGAAGTTAAAAATCTGACCTACACCAAACTGCGGTGAATCAGAGGTTTGCAGTTCCTCTGTACACAGCAGCATCTACTGGGAGGTGGTGGATGTTGTCAGTAATACAATCACCTTGAATTGAGGTGGAACCCAGACGCAGGTGAGCAATGGTGTTTGTAAGGTGCTGAGTGTAAGTCAGCCTTATTAAAGTATTCATCATCTTAGGTAGTTTCACAGTAAGCATTTATTAACTATAAAACTATATATATCGATACAGTAATTGGCTAAGCTAGGTGCTGTCTCCATGCTTGTTTCTACACACAGCTCTGTCCAACATTACACTGGCCCTGAGGTGACGTCACTGTGTGGGCAGTACTGTACCCAGTCCCACTTTAACCCTTTATGTGTCATACCCTTATACTACAGGGGTGATGGGGTGGGGAAAGGGGGGTGTTCACCAAGGGCAGGCGATGGCTTTCAGTGAAACCTTTGAAGGAATAATTGGCAAAAATGTGAAAATTTACTCCTTCTCCTTCATATTTTCCCGAATGGATTGTTAAAAGTACAGATAGATTTAAAATAGATCAGGAGATTCAATCAATACCATGAACAGTGATATTTCCTGTCCCTGTTTACGGAACAATTGCAGGAGAGACAGGAACCTCAGCAAACCAAAGCCAGGCAGGTTCAAAGTCCTTGCCTGTAAGTTACCTGATTTAGCTGGTGTTCTGCGCAGTACTAATGTTACCACATCTCACATACCAGCACCCCTGGAGTATCTGAGTCTGGAGAGGTTGTGAAGGATTCTGAAGGATAGTGAGTATTGTCCAAACAATGTTTTCAGGAATAGTTAGAGAATGTTTTCTCTTCCACTTTACCTTCCAAACTTAAGTGGCAGAGTGACAAAAGTTCAAATTGTGTTAACAGTAAATTTCCCTCTCCAGCCACAGGAGGGAAGCTGCACTAACTCACAGGAACCCACCCAATATCAGACATTCTGCTTTTAATTGGAGTGGGAGGGCAATGGAGCCTAAAACCTGCTGAAGCCCCTAATGAAGGGACATTGTCCAATAATGAGAACCTCTGGTTAATAATCCATTGTATTTAATTATTTATAGATGGAGGACATAAACTGGAGTTTCACCTCAGCAACGCTGGGTTTACGAGGAAGAACATACCTGTAATCACTCACCCTCTAAAATAAATAAGACAGAGTGAAAGAAGACTCCAGTTATCTCTTTACCTACTGAATTTCTGGCATTGAAAATCTTTCATTTCCCTCAGGTGATACATCTGGTCTGGGTCTTCAGCTCAATAAATTGTTCCTCTCTCTTTGAGAAATTATTGCTTCTTTTAAAACTCAATCTTTCTCTTCTGCTGTGGAAATGATGCTCATTAAAGTGCAATCACCCCTGATTCTCTGGGAAGGACAGGCTCTTCCTGCTGCTCAGATTAAAGTCTCTCATGTGGCACCTTGACAAATACCTTTGGAAATTCCATATTCACTAACTGTACTGCCCTCACCTATTATGGCTGGAATTCTCCAGCTGTTCATGCTCCAGTGATACCAGAGAGGATGGAGAATTTGGCACTCACTGTAGTGGAACTGGAGAATCTCACCCTGTGTTTCATATGTCATCAAAAATCTCATGTTATTCAAGCATTATCTACTCTTAACAAATCTCTGCTCTCTCTCCATTATTAATCTTTGCTTGTCCAAGTTGTTATTTCATTGAAATTATTATTTCTAATTATTGTTCTAAAAAGTTTCCCCATCATTGACATTAAACTGTGGTTAGCACTACTGCCTCAGAGCTTCAGGGACTCGGGTTCAATTCCCGGCTTGAGTCACTTTCTGTGTGGAGTTTGCATGTTCTCCCCGTGTCTGTGTGGATTTCTTCCACAGTCCAAAGATGTGCAGGTTAGATAGATATTGGCCATGCTACATGCTCAGGGATAAGGGAATGGGGAGGAGGGGGTGGGCCTGGGTCAGATTGCCTTTTGGAGAAATGGTGCAGATTCATGGATCTCCTTCTGCACTGTAGGGATTCTATGGTTTCCATGGTAATGTCTACGCTTACCTCAGCAATATAGAATATATGTCATCCAAAACCAATGACTTATCCACCTTAAGTACAATCAACATTCCTGGTTTCACCTCTTTAGCTATGTTTACCTTATCCTGAAAGGGTGGTGGAAACAGAGACCCTCATAACATTTAAGCAGTATTTAAATGTGTACTTCCAATGCCAAGGCATAGATGCCAAGGATTAGAAACATTGGATGGCTTGTTTTTGACATGATGGGCCGAAGGGCCTTTTTCTGTGCTTTATACATCTCTGATTCTATGACATCTGGTGCCCCTCAAGCTAGAGTTTTGGAAATGTCCTTGACTTTGGTAAATGCCAATAGGGAGTATTGATTTACTATCTCAAACATGCCCTCTGCTTCTACCAATGGGTTTCCCATTTGGTCCCTAATCAATGCCACTCGTTCCTCTGATGACCCTTTTGCTGTTAACATACGCATAGAAAATCTTTGGGTCATTGTTTGTGTTAGGCACCAATCTAATCTCATGCTGTTTCTTTGCCCATCCTCCTTTTTCACTTCTCTGTAAATGTTTTATTTAGTCTGATTCTCCCATTATCAAACTGACATCAGTCCAGTGCCATCTTTCTCTGCTTTATTTTTTCATTCTCTATCTTTTTTTGAATACGTTGCAGCCAGGAATACTCAGCGATCACAGTCATTCCCAAATTTCTATCAATTTATTCCCATGCAAGCTATCAGCTCCTGATGTTCACCAACTTTATTAACCACATTTTGGACAATTACATATGCACTCAAAACATAACAGAGAGTTCCTTGCACTTTTTATCATTCTGACCTAATTATGAATTATTTGTGTCTAAATTTGATTTGATTTGATTTATTATTATCACATGTATTGGGATACAGTAAAAAGTATTATTTCTTGCATGCTATTCGGTGGCATAGTGGTTAGCATTGCAGCCTCACAGCGCCAGGGACCCTAGTTTGATTCCTGGCTTGGGTCACTGTGTGGAGTCTGCACATTCTTCCCATGTCTACATGGGTTTGAACAAAAGAACAACACAGCACGGGAAACAGGCCCTTCGGCCCAACGAGCCCGCGCCGCCGTCCCCCTGTCTCAGTGACCTATTCATGATTTTAGTCTACGCCTGATCAGGGAGGTCCAATTTAGGGACAATTTAGTACCCAATCAATCAGCCTAAAAGCACATCTTTGGGGGATGTGGGAGGAAACCGGAGCACCCGGAGGAAACCCACGCAACCACGGGGAGAACGTGCAAACTCCCACAGACACAGGCCCAAATCCATGTGTCCGCACAGCAACAGAGATAGTCTCTGAGCTGTCATGTTGCCCTCGAGATGGTCCAGTTTAAGCACACTAATGACATGAAGCAATAGGCAACTCCCGAAGCAACGTCCAAGAGCAGCCCACTACAACCTGCCGCATGCATGCCCCTTGCTGGACTTAAATGCCTGTGGAGACAAAAAAATTCATTATTAAACAGGCAAAGACTAACATCCCTGAGGCAAAATGTATTCCCAGGCCTACAATGTTAAGTAAGGCCTACTATATCCCCCTATATGTAGCCCGCTCATATGGCTGTCTAAGTGACTCTTAAACAACCCTAGCGTGCCTGCTTCCACCACCTTACTCGGCAGTGCATTCCACACCCCCACTACCCTTTGTGTGAAAAACTGCCCTCTAATATTTGTCTTATACCTAGCCCCCCTCACCCTAAGCCCGTGACCCCTCGTTCTATCCATTTCTAATAGCGGAAAAAGCTTACCACCATTTACTCTATCTATCCCCTTCATAATCTTATAAACCTCTATTAGATCCCCCCTCAGCCGACGTCTCTCAAGGGAAAACAGCCCAAGTTCATTCAATCTTTCCTCGTAAGACAGCCCTTCCATACCAGGCAACATCCTGGTAAATCTCCTCTGCACTCTCTCCAGGATCTCTACATCCTTCCGGTAGTACGGCGACCAGAACTGGACGCAGTACTCCAAGTGAGGCCTAACCAACGTTCTATACAACTGCAACATCAGACTCCTACTCTTATATTCTATACCTCTTCCTATGAAGGCTAACATACCATACGCTTTCCTCATCACATTCTGCACCTGCACCGACACCTTCAGGGACTTGTGCACTTGCACCCCCAGGTCTCTCTGCGTATCTATACTCCGGATAGTTCTACCTTTTATCGTATAACTCCCCTCCACATTATTCCGGCCAAAGTGCATCACCTCGCATTTCTCCGGATTAAATTCCATTTGCCATCTATCTGCCCAATCTACCAGCCTGTCTATGTCCTGTTGCATTGCCAGGCACCGGTTTGCTCCGGTTTCCTCCCACAGTCCGAAAGATGTGCTTGTTAGGTGCATTGGCCATACTAAATTCTCCCTCAGTGTACCTGAACAGGTGCCAGAATGTGGTGACTAGGGGATCTTCACAGTAACTTCATTGCAATGTTAATGTAAGCCTACTTGTGACTAATAAATAAACTTTACTTTAACTATACAGACAAAGCATACCATATATAGAGAAGGAAAGAAGAAAGTGCAGAATGTAGTGTTCCAGTTATAGCTAGGGTGTAGAGAAAGATCAACTTAATGTGAGGTACATCCATTCAGAAGTCTGATGGCAGCAGGGAAGAAGCTGTTTTTGAGTCGGTTGTTACGTGACCACAAACTCTTGTACTTCTTGAAGAAGGTGGAAGAGAAAATATCTGGTGTACGTGGGGTACTTGATTATGTTGGTTGCTTTTCTGAGGCAGCGGTGAGTGTAGACAGAATCAATGGATGGGAGGTTGGTTTGAGTGATGGACTGCGTTTTGCTCATGACCATTTGTAGGTTATTATGGTCCTGGGCAGAGCAGGAGCCATACCAAGCTGTGATACATCTGAAAAGAATGCTTTCTATGGTACATCTGCAGAAGTTGGTAAGAGTTGCAGCAGAGATGCCAAATTTCCTTATTGCTCTGAGACAGTGGACGCTTTGGCGGGCTTTCTTAACTAAAGCTTTTGCATAGAGGGATGAGGACAGGTTATTGATGATCTGGACACCTAAAAACTTGAAGTTGTCACCATTTCTACTTTGTGCCCATTGATGTAGACTATGCTTTCCGAAATTGATGACTATCTCATTTGTTTTGTTAATATTGAGGGAGATATTATTGTCACTGCACCAGTTCACCAGTTTCTCTATCTCTTTCCTATACTCTATCTCGTTATTGCTTGAGATCTGACCCACTATGGTGGTGGCATCAGCAAAGTTGAAAATCAAGTTGGAGGGGAATTTGGCCGCAGTCACAGGTCTATAAGGAGTTTAGTAAAGGGCTGAGGACACAGCCTTGTGGGGCACCGGTGTTGAGGATGATGGTGGAGGAGGTGTTGTTGCCGATCCTTACTGATTGTGAGTTAGGAAGTTCAGGATCCAGTCACAGAGGGAGGAGCCAAGGCCCAGACCATGGAGTTTGGAGATGAGTTTTGAAGGAATAACGATGAGGGCTGAGTTGTAGTCGATAAATAAGAGTCTGACATGAGTGTCCTTGTTATCTGGGTGTTGGTTTTGGGGCCAGGGAAATGGCATCTACTATAGACTTGTTGCAGTGTAGGCGAACTGTAGTCGATCCAGGCAATCTGGGAGGCAGAAATTGATTTGTGCCATGAATAATCTTTCAAAACACTTCATAATGACGGATGTCAGAGGACCCAGCTGATGTCTGGCTTTTCTTTGATTTCGGGATGAGGGTTGTCTTCTTGAAGCAGGTAGGGGGCTCAGGCTATTGTAATTCAATAAATAAATGTAATTGTCAGCGCCTCCAAATGTTTGTGAGAGATGATACAATTGTGTTTGTGGTGTAACATAGAACATAGAACATTACAGCGCAGAACAGGCCCTTCGGCCCACGATGTTGCGCCGACCAGTTAAAAAGCAATGACCCTCTAACCTAAACCAATCCCTTTCCATCCATAAACCTATCCACGGATCTCTTAAATGCCCCCAAACTAGGTGCATTTACAACTGCAGCAGGCAGGGCATTCCAATCCCTCACCACCCTCTGGGTAAAGAACCTACCCCTGACATCCGTCCTATAACTACCACCCCTTAATTTAAAGCCATGCCCCCTCATGCTAGCTTTCTCCATCCGAGGAAAAAGGCTATCACTATCCACCCTATCTAAACCTCTAATCATCTTATATGTTTCAATAAGATCCCCTCTTAGCCGCCTTCTTTCTAACGAAAACAACCTCAAATCCCTCAGTCTCTCCTCATAGGACCTCCCCTCCATACCAGGCAACATCCTGGTAAACCTCCTCTGCACCCTCTCCAAAGCCTCCACATCCTTCCTATAACGTGGGGACCAGAACTGCACACAATACTCCAAGTGCGGCCGCACCAGAGTTTTGTACAGTTGCAACATGGCGCTGCGGCTCCTAAATTCAATCCCCCTACCAATAAACGCCAAGACACCATATGCCTTCCTAACAACCCTATCTACTTGATTCCCAACTTTCAGGGATCTATGTACACATACACCTAGATCCCTCTGTTCATCCACACTATTCAGAGTCCTACCGTTAGCCCTATACTCTACACATCTGGTATTCCTGCCAAAGTGAATTACCTCACACTTTTCCGCATTAAACTCCATCCGCCACCTCTCGGCCCAGCTCTGCAACTTGTCCAAGTCTCCCTGTAAACTAAGACACCCTTCCTCACTATCTACCACACCTCCGACTTTGGTGTCATCAGCAAATTTACTAATCCACCCAGCTATACCCTCATCCAGATCATTTATAAAAATTACAAACAGCAGTGGCCCCAAAACAGATCCCTGAGGCACACCACTCGTAACTGAAATCCATGTTGAATATTTACCATCAACCACCACCCTCTGTCTCCTATCCGCCAGCCAATTCCTGATCCAATTTCCTAAATCACCCTCAATCCCATACATCTGCATTTTCTGCAGAAGCCCACCATGGTGAACCTTATCAAATGCCTTACTAAAGTCCATATATACCACGTCAACTGCCTTACCCCCATCCACCTCTTTGGTCACTTTCTCAAAAAACTCAATAAGGTTAGTAAGGCACGACCTACCCGCTACAAAACCATGCTGACTATCTCCAATCAATTCATTGCTCTCCAAATAACTATAAATCCTATCCCTAATAATTTTTTCTAAAACCTTGCCCACAACAGAAGTAAGACTCACCGGTCTATAATTCTCGGGGAAGTCTCTGTTCCCCTTCTTAAACAATGGGACAACATTCGCTATCCTCCAATCTTCTGGCACTATACCAGAGACCAACGACGACCTGAAGATCAGAGCCAGAGGCTCTGCAATCGCCTTTCTTGCCTCCCAGAGAATCCTAGGGTGAATCCCATCCGGCCCAGGGGACTTATCTATTTTCAAACCCTCAAGAATAACTAGCACATCCTCCTTATCAACTGCAATACTGTCCAGTTTATAACCCTGTAACCCAGTGTTCTCCACAGCTACATTTATGTCCCCCTGCGTGAACACCGAATAGAAATATTGGTTCAATGCCTTTCCAATCTCTTCCGGCTCCACACACAAATTCCCACTGCTGTCTCTAACTGGCCCCAATCTTGCCCTAACCAACCTTCTATTCTTAACATATCTATAGAACGCCTTCGGATTCTCCTTAATCCTATCAGCCAAAGTCTTCTCATGTCCTCTTTTAGCCCTTCTTAACTCACTCTTTAACTCCCTCCTAGCCAATCTAAAGCTTTCCAGTGCACTGCCTGAGCCCTCAAGTCTCATCCGGACATAAGCCTCCTTTTTCTTTTTAACCAGCGAACCAACTTTCTTAGTGCACCACGGTTCCCTAGCTCGACCAATTCCTCCTTGCCTGACAGGGACATACCTATCAAGGTAACGTTACTCTTCAGGGGACGTTTGTTTCATGTTGTGTTGATGCACCTTTAATTTGTGATTAAAAAGTAGTTCTTGTCTGAAGTTCACCCGTTAACTGCAATGTCACATTGTTCAGTGCAATCTGCGCAGCAGATAGTTCTTGCTGCAGCTTATCTGTGTGCCAAACCTCACCGAAACCCTGATATTATGCCTTCTGATTTGTAAAAAGGGTAGAAGGAGAGTGTAATTGTGTAAATTTAATGAATTCCCAATGGGCCCAATGACCTTAAAAACTCGATAAATGTAACGAAGGAATGGAGCAGTTTCCATTAACACAGTGAGACAAAAAATGTGATTCAATATTTCAGCCTCTCCCCAAGCCGATACTGCAACCAACAGTAACTCAAACCAGACCAGGAAAAGGACCTGTCAAAGGGGGATTTTTGTCAGTAATCTTTAGTGCTTCACATTACTTGAATAAATGAACTCATCCATGTTAGCACATCTTCAAATACCAGAGTGTTGGAAAGAAGGCAATTAAAGTGTTATGGATAATTATTTTATGCATTTTGTGTGGTGAATAATGCGATTGGATACGTATTTGTTACTTCCTGTATGCAAAATACAGAATTGCTTCTATCTACCAGAAAACCAAAAATTAATTCTTATTCAGCAGCTACAGAAAAGGTCGTCTGTTTTGTATCCTATTTTCGTTCTACAGACTGTCATCCATAACCATGGCAACTTCCATCCAATAACTGCAGCTGAATCTTCTGCAACATCAGTACCACAGGCAGGGCATGGAGTCAGAACGAGAATGAAACTCTCTCAGCGTCACTAAGCAGTCTTCATGTCACCATAGTAACTATTGTGCTTGTTCACTCAACTACTTATTATCACAAATTAAAGGTGAACCAACACAAGGCTAAACAAATGCCCCCTGAAATTAAAGGTTACACCACTAAAATTACACATGACAAATCACCGGCAAGTATTTATTAACCGACAAACACAGGTGTTGGTAATAAAATTATATTAAAAGTAAGTAACACTTAATCTTTTTTACAAAATCTCTTCCATCCTACCCCAGACCGCACATATTTCATCAACATGGCAATTCCTGTACTCCTTCACGGGATCTCAGTGTCATTGGAAATACTAGCACTTGTTGCCCACCCCTAATTGCCCTTGAACTGAACATTTCCAATGGCATTAAAGGATTGACCATATTGCTGTCGCTCTAGAGCCACATGTCAGCCAGGCCAGGTAAGGATAGCAGATTTTGTTCTAAACAAACCAGATTGGTTGATATGAAACAGTTCCATGGTCACTATTACTGAGACTAGCTGCAGATTCTAAATGTACTCATTTATTTTAACTTTCTTCAACTATCATGCTGGGATTTGAACCTGCGTCCTCAGAGTATTAGCCTGGGCCTCTGCATATCTAGCCCAGTAACATTACCACTGTGCCACTGCCTCCCCTGCGTTTACAATTTGGTGAATCTACACCTCACACTATCACCAGCGCTGATGATACCCTCTGAATAATTTTCTGTTTTTGTTCTTCCCATCCACTATTTAGATTCTTGCATTTGATTTCCCTGCATGTTCTGGTTTGTGATGAACTGCACAGAGGTTTAATGGAGAGTTTTACTGGTAAGAAACTGCAGGGCCATGGGGATTGGGATGTGAGGTTGGGGAGGAGATTGACTCGGTATCTATGGTTGTGTGTGGGGTGGGGTTTCATGGTGGGTTAAGTAGGCCAGAAACCAATCAAATCCTGGGAGTTAGTATTAATTAGGAACTGATCGAGACGAGCCTTAGAAATACTTTGGCTGCAGGAATGGGTCAAAGGCTGTGAATGATGTGGTGAGTAACTCAGCTTCTGAGCGAGAAAGTGAGAAATTGGAACCTGAGAGAAAACAACAAGAAATATAAAAACATACAATAAAACCTTCTGCAAGGAGGTGAAAAGGAACCGAGTAACTGACTAAATATTTCCCCTTCGAGTAGTGAGCCTCAGAGATTAGTAATAGGAAACAAGGAAATGGAAAAGACTTTGAACAAATCTTTTGTAACTGTCTTTACAGAAGAAGACATAAAAACCTTCCTAAGAATTGTATTGAGGCAAGAGGCAAAAGGAAGAGAGGAACGAAACTCAATCCCAGTTACTTGAGAAAAAACAGTAATGAGACTAACGGTTGACAAGTCCCTTGTACCTGATAGTCTGAATCCAGGTTCTGAAGTGGCAGCACAGATAATTCCCAGGATTCTGGAAAGGGAGGTTGCAAAATCGCAATAAACTGGATAGTTGTCTTTCACACAGTGTGATTCTGTGATTATTGTGCTAATTTCTACTTTAACCACCTTTTCCATTTTGCCTGTCCTCCCTAAACGTTCAATACCCTAGGATATTCAGCTTCTGGTTACCCTGCAGCCCATACCTTTGTGATCTCGACAATATCATGTAGGCTGCATGGTGACACAGTGTTTAGCGCTGCTGTCACACAGGGACCCGGCTTCAATTCCAGCCATGGGTGACTGTCTGTGCGGGGTTTGCATATTCTCCCCGTTTCTGCATGGGTTTCTTCTGGGTGCTCCAGTTTCCTCCCACAGTCCAAAGATATGTAGGTGAGTGGATTGGCTGTGCTAAATTGCCCCTTTGTGCCCCAAGATATGTAGGTAGCGGAGATTAGTGGGGTAAATATGTGGGTTGGGTGTGATAGGGTGAGGATGGGCCTGCTCAGATGCCCTCTCAGAGGGTCAGTGCACTCAGTGGGCTGAACGGCCCCCTGTAGGGAATCTATGATACTCAAAGAGAAATACAGCACAGGAACAGGCCTTCAGCCCTCCAAGCCCGCACCAATCATATTGTCCTATCCCAGACCAACCACGTGTATCCCTCATGTGTCTACCCAGATAAGTCTTAAATGTCATGAATGTATCTGCCTCAACCACCTCACGAGGCAGTGCATTCCAGGCCCTCATCATTCTCTGTGTTAAAGACATCCCCCGCACATCTCCACTGAACCTTTCCCCCCTTACCTTGAACTTGTACCCTCTTGTCATTTCTGCCTGGGAAAAAGCTTCCAAATGTTCCCCCTATCTGTACCCCTCATAATTTTACAACTTCTATCAGGTTGCCCCTCAGCCTCCATCTTTCTAGGGAAAACAATCCCAGTTTGTTCAATCTCTCCTCATGGCTAATAACCTCCATACAAGGTAGCATAGACCATAAGACATATCAGCGCAACTAGGCAACTCAACACATCGAGTCCATGTCATAAATAACATGGCTGATATTTTTCTCATCCCCATTCTCCTGCCTTTTCCCTGTAACCCCTGATCCCCTTGTTAATCAAGACCCTATCTATCTCTGTCTTAAAGACACTCAGTGACCTGGCCCTCCACAGCCTTCTGCGGCAAGGAGTTCCACAGGTTCCCCACTCTCTGGCTGAAGGAATTCCTTCTCATCTCTGTTTTAAAGGATTGTCCCTTTACTCTGATGTTGTGCCCTCTGGTTCTAGTTTTTCCTACTAGTGGAAACGTCCTCTCCACATCCACTCTATCCAGGGCCTCACAGCATCCTGTAAGTTTCAAAAAGATCCCCCCATCCTTCTAAACTCCAACGAGTACAGACCCAGAGTCCTCAACTGTTCCTGGTAACCTTTTCTGTACCCTCTCCAAAGTCTCCACATCCTTCTGGTAGTGTGGTGGCCAGAATTGGACACAGTATCCCAAATGTGGCCGAACCAACATTTTATATAACTGTAATATAATTTGCCAATTTTTATGCTTGATGACCCATCTGATGAAGGTAAGCATGCCGTATGCTTTCCTCACTGCCTTTTCCACCTGGGCTGCCACTTTTAAGGATCTGTGGACCTGTACTCCCAGATCTCTCTGTGTGTCTGTGCTCCTGATGGTTCTACCATTTATTTTATAACTCTCATCTGAATTGGATCTACCAAAATGCATCACCTTGTATTTGTCCAGATTAAATTCCATCTGCCATTTCCCTGCCCAATTTTCCAGCCTATCTATATCCTGCTGTATTCCCTGAGAATCTTCATCACGACCCGCAACTCCATCAATTTTAGTATCGTCCGCAAACTTGCTAATTGGCAAGGCCAATTTTGATGTATCAGGCAGGAACTTTCAAAAGTTAATTGGGAGAGTCTGTGGGAAATGGCAGGCTTTCAAAACTGTGTTAACCAAGTTTCAGGATAAACACATTCCTCTTAAAGTGAAGGAAAAGGCTGGCAGAAGTAAGGAACCCTGGGTGACTTGGGACATTGAGGGCCTGGTCAGGAAGAAGAAGGAGGCTCATACAGTCATAGAGGTTTACAGCACAGAAACAGGCCCTCCGGCTCAACTTCTCCATGTTGCCCTCTTTTTTTAAAACCCCTAAACTAATCCCAATTGCCCGCATTTGGCACATATCCCTCTATACCCATTGGACCCATACAACTATCTAAATGCTTTTTAAAATATAAAATTGTACCCACCTCTACTACTACCTCTGACAGTTTGTTCCAGACACTCACCACCCTCTGTGTGAAAAAATTGCCCCTCTGGACACTTTTGTATCTCTCCCCTCTCACTTTAAACCTATGCCCTCTAGTTTTAGACTCTCCTACCTTTGGGAAAAGATATTGACTATCTACCTTGCCTATGACTCTCATTATTTTATAAACTGCTATAAGGTCAGCCCTCAGCCTCCTATGCTCCAGAGAAAAAAGTCCCAGTCTATTCAGCCTCTCCTTATAACTCAATCCATCAAGTCCTGGAAGCATCCTAGTAAATCTCTTCTGCACTCTTTCTAGTTTAATAATATCCTTTCTATAATAGGGTGACCAGATCTGTACACAGTATTCCAAGTGTGGCCTTACCGGTGTCTTGTACAACTTCAACAAGACGTCCCATCTCCTGTATTTAATGATCTGATCGATGAAACCAAGCATGCTGAATGCCTTCTTCACCACTCTGTCCACCTGTGACTCCACTTTCAAGGAGTTATGAACACGTACCGCTAGATCTCTTTGTTCTGTAACTCCCTACAATTAACTGAGTAAGTCCTGCCCTGGTTCAATCTACCAAAATGCATCACCCCACTGGCCCAATTGATCAAGATGCTGCTGCAATTGGAGATAACTTTCTTCCCTGTTCACTATGCTACCAATCTTAGCGTCATCTGCAAACTTACTAACAATGCGCCCTATATTCTCATCCAAATCATTGGCCTCTGTCAAGAAGCCAATTTTGTATCCATTTAGACACCTCACCCTGGATCCCATGAGATTTAACTTTATGCAACAACCTACCATGCGGTACCTTGTCAAAGGCCTTGCTAAAGTCCATGAAGACAACATCAACTGCACTGCCTTCATCTACCTTCTTGGTTACTCCTTCAAAAAACTCAATCAAATTTGTGAGAGATGATTTTCCACTCACAAAGCCATGCTGCCTGTCCCTAATCAGTTCTTGCATCTCTTGGCAAATGTGAGGTGGTCCACTTTGGTAGGAAGAATGGTAGGAAGGACTATTACTTACGTGGCGAAAAACTGCAGCAGGCGACGGTGCAGAGGGACCTCAGGGTCCTTGTGCATGAGTCGCAAAAACCCAGCCTGCAGGTGCAGCAGGTGGTCAGGAAGGTGAATGGGATGCTGGCCTTCATAGCGAGGGGGATTGAATATAAAAGTAGGGAGGTCTTGCTGCAGCTGTATAGGGCACTGGTGAGGCCGCAGCTGGAGTGCTGTGTGCAGTTTTGGTCGCCGCACTTACGCAAAGATATTTTGGCCTTGGAGGGAATGCAGAGGAGGTTTACTAGGCTGATACCGGAGTTGAGGGGGTTGAGCTATGAGGAGAAGCTGAATAAACTAGGCTTGTACTCGTTAGAGTTTAGAAGAATGAGGGGAGATCTCATTGAGACGTATAAGATGATGAATGGGATGGATAGGATAGAGGTGGAGAGACTCGCTCAGAAAGGACAGTAGGACTAGGGGGCACAGCCTCAGGATAAAGGGGGGGCGGTTTAGAACGGAGTTGAGGAAGAACTTCTTCACTCAAAGGGTGGTGAATCTCTGGAATTCTCTGCCCGTTGAAGTGGTGGAGGCTGCCTCGCTAAATATTTTTAAGACGCGGGTTGATGGGTTTTTGATAAGCGAGGGGATTAAGGGTTATGGGGAGAGGGCGGGAAAGTGGAACTGAGCCACGACAGATCAGCCATGATCTTATTGAATGGCGGGGCAGGCTCGAGGGGCTAGATGGCCTACTCCTGCTCCTATTTCTTATGTTCTTATGTTCTAAATGCCTGTAGATTCTATCTCTCAAAATACCTTCCAACAATTTACCCACCACAGATGTGAGGCTCACTGGCCTGTAGTTCCCAGGCTTTTCCCTGCAGCTCTTTTTAAACAAAGGCACAACATTTACCCCTCTCCAATCTTCAGGCACCTCACCCATGACTATCAACGATTCAAATATCTTGGCTAAGGGGTCCGCAATTTCCTCCCTAGCCTCCCACAACGTCCTGGGATACATTTCATCAGATCCCGCAGATTTATCTACCTTGATGCACTTTAACATTTCCAGCACCTCCTTCTCTGTAATATGTACACTCCTCAAAACATCAATATTTAATTCCCCAAGTTCCTTAACATCCTTGCTTTTCTCAACAGTAAAAACTGATATGCAATATTCATTTAGGATCTCACCCATCTCTTGTGGATCCGCACATAGATTACCTTGTTGATCCTTAAGAGGTCCTTACTCTCTCCCTTGTTACGATTTTGCCCTTTATGTATTTGTAGAAGCTCTTTGGATTCTCCTTTGCCGTATCTGCCAAAACAATTTCATGTCCCCATTTACCCTCCTGATTTCTGTCTTAACTCTACTCCTGCACCCCTTATATTCTTCAAGAGATTCACTTGATCCCTTGCAAGGTAGCAAGGAATGAGCTGAAAAAAGGGCTGAGGAGAGCTAGGAGGGGGCATGAGAAGTCCTTGGCGGGTCGGATAAAGGAAAACCCCAAGGCTTTTTACTCTTATGTGAGAAATAAAAGAATGACCAGGGTGAGATAAGGGTGGTCAAGGATAGTAGTGGGAACTTGTGCATGGAGTCAGAAGAGATTGGTGAGGCTTTGAATGAATACTTTTCTTCAGTGTTCACTGAGGAGAGGGGCCATGTTTTTGAGGATGAGAGTGTGATACAGGCTGATAGGATGGAGGAGGTAGATGTTCTGAGGGAAGATGTATTAGCAATTTTGAAAAACCTGAGGGTCAATAAGTCCCCTGGGCCAGATGGGATACATCCTGGGATACTTTGGGAGGCAAGGAATGAGATTGCAGAGCCTTTAGCTTTGATCTTTGGGTCCTCACTGTTCACGAGGAATGTGCCAAAGGACTGGAGAGTGGCAAATGTTGTTCCTCTTTTCAAGAAAGAAATAGGAATGACCCTGGTAATTATAGGCCAGTTAGTCTTATTGTGGTTGGTAAGTTAATGGAAAGGGTCCTGAGGGATAGGATTTATGACCATTTGGAAAGATTCAGTTTAATCTGGGATAGTCAGCACGGTTTCGTGAGGGGGTAAGTCCTGCCTCACAAATTTGATTGAATTCTTTGAGGAGGTAACTAAGTGTGTAGATGAAGGTAGAGCAGTTGATGTCGTATACATGGATTTTAGTAAGGCGTTTGGTAAGGTTCCCCATGGTAGGCTCATGAAGAAAGTAAGGAGATTTGGGATAGAAGGAAATTTGGCCAATTGGATAAGTAACTGGCTATATCATAGAAGACAGAGGGTGGTGATGGATGGAAAATTTTCAGACTGGAGGCCAGTTACCAGCGGTGTACCACAGGGATCAGTGCTGGATCCTCTGCTATTTGTGATTTTTATCAATGACTTGGAAGAGGGGACTGAAGGGTGGGTCAGTAAATTTGCTGATGACACCAAGATTGGTGGAGTAGTGGATGAGGTGGAGGGCTCTTGTAGGCTGCAAAGAGACATTGATAGGATGTAGAGCTGGGTCGAAAAATGGCAGATGGAGTTTAACCCTGATAAGTGCGAGGTGATTCATTTTGGTCGGACAAACTTGAATGTGGATTACAGGGTCAATGGCAGGGTTCTGAGGAATGTGCAGGAACAGAGAGATCTTGAGGTTCGTATCCACAGATCTCTGAAGGTTGCCACTCAAGTGGATAGAGCCGTGAAGAAGGCTTATAGTGTGTTAGCGTTTATTAACAGGGGGTTTGAGTTTAAGAACTGAGACCGGACCTTGGCGAAACCACATTTGTAATATTGTGTTGAGTTCTGGTCACCTCACTATAAGAAGGATGTGGAAGCATTGGAGAGAGTGCAGAGGAGATTTACCAGGATGCTGCCTGGTTTGGAGGGTAGGTCTTATGAGGAAAGGCTGAGGGAGCTGGGGCTTTTCTCTTTAGAGAGAAGGAGGATGAGAGGCAACTTAATAGCGGTTTGTAAGATGATGAGGGGAATAGATAGAGTGGATGTGCAGAGACTATTTCCTCCGGTTGATGTAGCTGTTACTAGGGGGCATAATTATAAGGTTCATGGTGGGAGGGATGTCTGAGGTAGGTTTTTTATTCAGAGAGTGGTTGGGGTGTGGAATGGACTGCCTGCTGTGATAGTGGGGTTGGACACTTTAGGAAATTTCATCCGGTTATTGGATAGGCACATCATACCAAAATGGTAGGGAGCGGGATAGCTTGACCTAGGTTTAGGACAAAGCTCGGCACAACATCGAGGGCTGAAGGGCCTGTACTGTGCTGTACTATTCTATGTTCTATTATATGTTCCATGAGAATATAGAAGACATGGCTCGTAAATTTGCAGATGACACCAAGATTGGTGGCATAGTGGTTATTTTCCAGACGTCGCTGGATTCCGGGGAAGTGCCGGATGATTGGAAAACGGCTAATGTTACGCCGTTGTTTAAGAAGGGTGCCAGGCAAAAGGCGGGGAATTATAGGCCGGTTAGTTTAACGTCTGTGGTAGGTAAAATGTTAGAATCTGTCACTGAGGAGGAAATTGCGAGGCATCTTGAAGGGAATTGCTTGATAGAGCAGACGCAGCACGGTTTCATTAAAGGGAAGTCGTGTCTGACAAATTTACTGGAGTTCTATGAGGATGTGTCTAGGGCGGTGGATAGAGGAGAGCCGGTGGATGTGGTCTTTCTAGATTTTCAGAAGGCATTTGACAAAGTACCTCACAAGAGGTTATTGCAGAAGGTCAAGGGACATGGAGTTGGGGGTAGGGTGTTAGCGTGGATAGAGGATTGGTTGTCAAATAGGAGGCAGAGAGTGGGGGTCAACGGGTGCTATTCGGATTGGCGGATGGTGACTAGTGGAGTGCCCCAGGGGTCGGTGCTGGGGCCTCAGCTATTTACCATTTATATAGATGATCTGGAGGAGGGAACCGAGTGTAGAGCGTCGAAATTTGCTGATGACACCAAGATTGGGGGAACGGCAAATTGTGCGGAGGGTGTGGAGAGCCTGCAGAAGGATCTAGATAGGCTGGGCGAATGGGCCAGGAAATGGCAAATGGAATTTAATGTTGGCAAGTGTGAGGTGGTCCACTTTGGTAGGAATAATGGTAGGAAGGATTATTACTTACGGGGTGAAAAACTGCAGCAGGCGACGGTGCAGAGGGACCTCGGGGTCCTTGTGCATGAGTCGCAAAAACCCAGCTTGCAGGTGCAGCAGGTGGTCAGGAAGGCGAATGGGATGCTGGCCTTCATAGCGAGGGGGATTGAATATAAAAGTAGGGAGGTCTTGCTGCGGCTGTATAGGGCATTGGTGAGGCCGCAGCTGGAGTACTGTGTGCAGTTTTGGTCGCTGTACTTATGCAAGGATATTTTGGCCTTGGAGGGAGTGCAGAGGAGGTTTACTAGGCTGATACCGGAGTTGAGGGGATTGAGCTATGAGGAGAGGCTGAATAAACTAGGCTTATACTCGTTAGAGTTTAGAAGAATGAGGGGAGATCTCATTGAGACGTATAAGATGATGAATGGGATGGATAGGATAGAGGTGGAGAGACTCTTCCTGCTCAGAAAGGACAGTAGGACTAGGGGGCACAGCCTCAAGATAAAGGGGGGGCGGTTTAGAACGGAGTTGAGGAAGAATTTCTTCACTCAAAGGGTGGTGAATCTCTGGAATTCTCTGCCCGTTGAAGTGGTGGAGGCTGCCTCGCTAAATATTTTTAAGACGCGGGTTGATGGGTTTTTGATAAGAGAGGGGATTAAGGGTTATGGGGAGAGGGCGGGAATGTGGAACTGAGCCACGACAGATCAGCCATGATCTTACTGAATGGCGGGGCAGGCTCGAAGGGCTAGATGGCTTACTCCTGCTCCTATTTCTTATGTTCTTATTTCTTATGTGAAGAAAATTATCTCCAATTGTAACGGGATCTTGATCAATTGGGCCAGTGGGCTGACAAATGGCAGATGGAGTTTAATTTAGATAAATGCGAGGTGATGCATTTTTGTAGATTGAACCAGGGCAGGACTTACTCAGTTAATGGTAGGGCATTGGGGCGAGTTACAGAACAAAGAGATCACGGGGTACATGTTCATAGCCCCTTGAAAATGGAGTCACAGGTGGACAGAGTGGTGAAAAAGGCATTTAGCATGCTTGGTTTCATTGGTCAGAACATTGAATACAGGAGTTGGGATGTCTTGTTGAAGTTGTACAAGGCATTGGCAAGGCCACACTTGGAATACTGTGTACAATTCTGGTCACCCTATTATAGAAAGGATATTATTAAACTAGAAAGAGTGCAAAAAAGATTTACAAGAATGCTACTGGGACTTGATGGATTGAGTTACAGGAAAAGCCTGGATAGACTGGGACTTTTTCTCTGGAATGCCGGACGCTGAGGGGTGAACTTATAGAGGTCTATAAAATAATGAGGGACATAGATCAGCTAGATAGTCAATATCTTTTCCCAAAGGTAGGGGAATCTAAAACTAAGGGGCATAGGTTTAAGGTGGGAGGGGAGAGATACAGAAGTGTCCAGAGGGATTAGCTTAGCCGTTAAAAAAAGGTGGCATGTACAAGTTGGGCCAAAGGGCCTATTTCCATGCTGTAAACCTCTAAGACTTTATGATTCTATGACTCAAATGAGACCAGCTATGTTTTCTTCCAGCCATCTATATATATTACGAACAGCAGAGGTTCCAGCACTAATCCCTGCAGAACACAATTAGTTACAGACCTCCTTCTAACATTATCCTCTGTCTGGTCAAGCCAGCTCTGAATCCATTTAGCCAGTTAACCCTTGATCCCGTATGAATTAACCTTTTGCACCAGCCTGCCATGAGGGACCTTGTCAAATGCTTTACTAAAGTCCACGTAGACAACATCCACGGCCCTTCCCTCATCAATCATTTTCGTCACCGCCTCAAAAAGCTCAATCAAATTAGTGAGACATGACCTTTCTTGTACAAAACCATGCTGTTAGTCATTGATAAGACCATTCATTCCAAATGTGTATCAATCCTATCCCTAAGAATCTTCTGCAACAATTTCAGTCACTGAAAACAAGCTCATTGGCCTATAATTACCTGGGTTATTCTTGCTACTCTTCTTAAATAACGGGACAACATTAGCTATCCTCCAATTCCCTGGGACCTCATCCTTTATCTTTTTGACTAGACTCACAATTTCTCTGGTCATCCAACATTCCTGAATCCTGCCTTCCCTGTTCTTCCTTTTCATAGGCACATTCCTGTCCTGCACTCCAATCAACTACTGCTTGGAATCTCCCACATGACAGATGTGGCTTTACCCTCAAACAGCTTCTCCCAAAAAGCAGCCTCCAAATCCTGCCTAATCTGGTTGTGGTTAGCCATTTCCCCAATTTAGCACGTTAATCCTAGGACAACACTTGTTCTTTTCCATCAGTATCCAAAAGCTTAGAGAATTATGGTCACTGTTCACCACATGTTCCTCCATTGCAACCTCAATGATCTGGACAGCCCAGTCCCATTTACATTTTTTTGCCAACACTCCACGTATTAAGGCTCAAAGGCTTAAAGTTTGTCTTTTTAACATTACTTGTCCCATGAGGAGAGGCTGAATAAACTAGGCTTGTACTTGTTAGAGTTTAGAAGAATGAGGGGAGATCTCATTGAGACGTATAAGATGATGAATGGGATGGATAGGATAGAGGTGGAGGGACTCTTCCCGCTCAAAAAAGACAGTAGGACTAGGGGGCACAGCCTCAAGATAAAAGGGGGGCGGTTTAGAACAGAGTTGAGGAGGAACTTCTTCACTCAAAGGGTGGTGAATCTCTGGAATTCTCTGCCCGTTGAAGTGGTGGAGGCTGCCTCGCTAAATATTTTTAAGAAGCGGGTTGATGGGTTTTTGATAAGAGAGGGGATTAAGGGTTATGGGGAGAGGGCGGGAATGTGGAACTGAGCCACGACAGATCAGCCATGATCTTATTGAATGGCGGGGCAGGCTCGAAGGGCTAGTTGGCCTACTCCTGCTCCTATTTCTTATGTTCTTGTGTTCTTATTCCCATTATTTTTCTGGCTGAAGTGGGCAGTGACTGCTTCAGCCTGAACCTTTGCCCTGATGTGTTGGGCTCCTCCATCACTGAGGATGGGAAGATTCATGGAGTCTCTTCCTCCAGTGAGTTGTTTACCACTCATGGCTGGTCATGGCAGGACTGCAGACATCTGTTCGTTGTGGAATTGCTTAGCTCTGTCTATTACTTGCTGCTTGTGCTGTTTTGCATACAAATAGTCCTGTGTTGTAGCTTCACCAGGTTGACACCTCATTTTTAGATATGCCTGCTGTTGCTCCTGGCACACCCCCCTGCACTCTCCATTGAACGAATGTTGATCCCTAGCTTTGTGGTAATGTACAGAGTGCATTACCGCCTGTAATTCTGTACAATTTGCTGTTGCTGTTTGCACCAAAACTGAGATATTAAAAGTTGAATTGATGATAAATTTAATCAGATTGTAAAGTGAAGTACTGTGCTGGATATTAATTGCACAAACAATGGAGAAGGTTTGTTGTAAATGATGCACTCAGCAACCTTTAGCATTGTGTCATTTTTATTATGTAAACTGTCCACATTTTGATGGCAGGGTAATTATTATTCTTTTTGCATTAATATTTCCTTGTAGCATTCCTCACCGGCCAACACTGATACTTAGCGTGCAGCTCTTCATCATGAAAATGGCATGGGTTCGGTCTCCATATGTCCTGAACTCATCCTTTGGGACTGTTTCTTCTGCTGCTTCTATTGTGATCTGATGGATAGACTGCAGCCCATAGTGCTGTGTGTAGAGCTGTGATCAGTAACCTTTGAAGAACTGAGTACACTGCATGGAGGAGGAGAAGTTTTCTTGCTGGTATTTTGTATCATTGTGAAAAGCATTCATCTTCCATGCACCCTCAATAGATCGGCATCGTGGACATACGACCTCATGAGCAGGAAATGGAGTGTTTAAGGAATCATGATGTGTCTCTTGGTTTATATGTTAGTTAAGAACATGTTTTCATTAATATTTTGAACGAGTGGAATGGTGCATAGCAAAATTTGTACAGCACTGTTCTTTATTATTGTTTTTTAGATAGCAACTGTGACATTTACACATTTTCACTGTGGCAGAAATATTTAGCAATTGAGACAAAGGGACCTATTTCATCATTTTGATTCTAAGTGCTTGGCAGATTTGAAACAAGGAGTGTTTCAGATCCGAATTTTAGACCCGTTCCCATATGTACTCTGCCTGAAAAAATATCAGCAATTCTGAATCATACTACAAAAATCTATGGGTGGGGCTTAACGTGCCTGAAACCCTGCAGCTCTGATTGGAGGTTCCAACTGCGCATGTGCAGAAAAAAAATGATAGAATGAGGCTCCCCTGACACATCCTTCCTGGGCTGGATAATGCCTCCTCCTGGACACACAGACATTGCCCCAACCCCATAACATTACTGACCCCCTTATCCTGCCACATCCTCTGCCACCCAGACTGATCATGGGCCCCTCCTCCCCTTCCCCCACATTGCTCTCAGGCAGAGTGGCAGCGGACTCCTTCCCTCCCCCTGCTGATCTCGAGCAGAGAGCCGTCAGACACTCAGCACTTACCCCCTCACTAACTGGAGCACTGGAATCGGACTTTTGTGGACCATGTCTGTTTTCTGCTGATTCTGGATGAGCGAATGTGGTGGGAAAGGGGGAAGTGCCGGTAAGGTTGGGCATGCAGCCCGTTAAGTCAATTTAAATGTATGCAAATGCGTTGAAATGGCCATCGTGTCCGTTTTGGATGCTGTCCCAATTGCAGCCATTTTCAGGCCTTGATAAAGGAGGAACCAGCACGGAGGCAGGCACGGATTGTACCACTCACCTCACACCCGACTTTACCAAGTTTTTGCACTCAAAAGTGGGCACAACACAATGATAAAATCAGGCCCAGTGTGTGTACTGACATCAGTGATTCCCAATTGTTCAAGAAGACAAGTCAAACAGCTATCTGCTGCAAATTGGATTACACCCGATCTTAAAATCCTTCAGCTGTTTTCTTTCTGGCATCTGGAAATCCTGGAATGCTTTAAATGAAATACTGATGAGATTAGTGTGAAACTGAGCAAGCTATGCGCCATTGATTGGCTGTCTCCTGACACAAACCCTTTGCTGACGGTTCCTTCCGTCTGACAGTTTGAGATAATTTTTTTTGCAATCAGAAGAAAATGACTTTTTTTTTGGCTGGAGAAAGAAACAGTTTCTGATTTTCTAAGAATAATCGAAAAGATGAACAAAACATCTCATCTGTTTTTATTTTCCAGATGCCAGTCAAATCAATGACTGTTGTCATTTTTCTAATCATCCTTATTCATCAAGGCTGAAGAATAAAGGGAAATGTGATTGCATCAATTGAATTCCTCATTTGTCCGATTTAAATTGTTGGATCAGTCACACTTTCAGTCCCAAATGAACAGAGAATTTTGGGATATTAATTCCTGGAACTTCCTCTTGACTTCTTCTGATCAAGCACCTTCTTTTCTAAATAAGATGGAGAATGGAAAGGAAATAAATGGAAGGGAGGAAGATGAATATGAGGTGGGAGAGGAGAAGAGCGTAGTGGGAGGAAAGTGTTGAACGCCAG
Organism: Carcharhinus amblyrhynchos; assembly: GCF_965287045.1. Taxonomy (NCBI): domain Eukaryota; kingdom Metazoa; phylum Chordata; class Chondrichthyes; order Carcharhiniformes; family Carcharhinidae; genus Carcharhinus; species Carcharhinus amblyrhynchos. The sequence continues at coordinate 442,109 of NC_137325.1, forward strand.
TACGAGGAGTGTTGGGTGGTGACAGTCTAGAATGTGCTGCCTGTGAGGGTCTTAGAGGCAGGTTGCCTCACATCCTTTAAGAAGTACCTGGGTGAGGACTTGGCACATCCTAACATTCAAGGCAATGGGCCAAGTAAATAGACACTTGTAAAAGGGATTAGATGGGAGGTTAAGTGTTTCTTGTGTGTCGGTGAGGGTTGATGAGCTGTGCTCCTGTCATTTTGCTACACCCAGTACTTGATTTTTTTCTGTCAGTTGTTTATACACTTGCAGGCTAATTTTTGGTCAAATATTATGTAAAGAAGAAATGACCTAGTCAACATCTGCTTGGGATATGAATTATTTAACATTATGTACCAAGTTCCTTATAAGGTCAAAACAATAACTGAATTTTGTGTAACTAAAATATGTTACCAAAAGGACTGCCAGTTTGTGCTTCCGTGATTCTAGGCACTCCCACTTCCAAATCGATGTTTAAAAGCGGAAAGCAATAACTGTTAAAAAAAAGCTGCAGAATTTCCTGATGTTACTGCTTTCATGCAATTAGAATGTAGCAGTGCACCTGATCGCAATTCTGTAAATTTCAAAATACTTGTAGAAAAGGATGGAAGGACCAAACTGGGGAAAAGCTAACTCGGACAGTATTAGGCAGGAGTTAGGGAATGTAGATTGGGGGCAGCTGTTTGAGGGTAAATCCACACCCGACATGAGTGAGTCTTTTAAAAGTCAGTTGTTAACAATTCAGGACAAGTTTGTCCCCATAAAAATGAAAGATAAAGATGGCAAGATTCAGGAACCCTGGATGGCAAGAGAGATTGTGAGCTTAGTGAAAAAAGGATGCACACACAAATTTCGGGAAATTGAAAATGGAGAAGATTCTTGAGGAATACAAAAAAAGCAGGAAAGAGTTTAAACAGAGACTTAGGAGGGCAAAAAGGGGCAATGAGATGTCCTTAGCAGCCTGGAATAAAGAGAATCCCAAAGCTTTCTATGTGTATATAAGGAAGAAGAGGGTAGCTCAGGGAAAAATAGTCCAATCAAGGACAGTGGAGGGAATTTGTGTGTGGAGTTAGATGAGGTGGGTGAGGTCCTTAATGTGTACTTTGCACCTGTATTCACAAAGGAGAATGATGTGGTGGGTGGTCAGAGTAAAAAGGAGGATGTTGATGTTCCAGGACATGTCGAGTTAAAAAGGGAGGAGATATTAGAGGTTCTGAAAACCATTAAGACAAATCCCCAGGGCCAGATAGGATCTATCCCAAAATACTGAGCGAGACGAGGGAAGAAATTGCTGAGGCCTTGGCCAAAATCTTTGTATCCTCTTTAGTTACGGGTGAGGTACCAGAGAATGTAAGAATAGCTAACAATTTTCCTCTGTTTAAGAAAGGACAATCGGGAAATCCAGGATCCAAGATGAGCTGGTAAAATAGATACAAAACTGGCTTGGGCATAGAAAGCTGAGAGCAGCAGTGGAAGGGTACTTTTCTGACTGAGGTCTGTGACAAGCGTTCCATAGGGATCAGTGCTAGGGCCTCTGTTGTTTGTAATATATATCAATAATGTGGAGAAAAATGTAGGTGGTCTGATTAGTAAATTTGCAGATGATAGAAAAATTGGAGGAGTGGCGGATGATGAGTAGGCTGGTCAGAGGATACAGCAGAATATAAATTGCCTGGAGACCTGGACCAAAAGATGGCAAATGGAACCTAACCTGTCCAAATGTGAGGTGATGTGATTTGGAAGGTCTGCTGCAGAAGGAAAGTAGACAGTAAATGGTAGAGCCCTTAAAATATTAGCATACAGAGGGATCTAGGCATGCAGATCCACAGTTCTTGAAGGTGGCAACTCAGGTGGTCAAGAAGGCATGTGGCATGCTGGCCTTCATTGGTTGAATATAGGAATTGGAAAATCATGTTGTAGCTGTTTAAGGCTTTACTTAGTCCGCTTTTGGAGTATTGTGTACAATTCTGGTCACTACATGACAGGAAGGATGTTGGTGCATTGGAAAGGGTGCAGAAGAGATTTACCAGGATGTTGCCTGGTTTGGAGGAAATGGATATGAAGAAAGGTTGAATAAACTTGGACTATTTTCATTGGAGCGTCGGAAGATAAGGGGGACCTGATAGAGGCATACAAGATTATGACAGGCTTGGATAGAATGCATAATCAGAGTCTTTTTCCCAGGATCAAAGGGTCAATTACTCAGGGGTGTAGGTTGAAAACAAGAGGGGGAATGTTTAAAAGAGATATAGGGGCAGGTTTTTCACACAGAGGCTGGTGAATGCCTGGAACACACTGTCGGAGGAGGTGGTGGAAGCAGATTGTATAACAATGTTCAAGAAGCATCTGGATAGATACATGGATAGGCAGGGAATAGAGGGATATGGACCACATAGAGGCAAGAAAATATTAGATTAGAGAGGCATCTGTATTGGCCCAGACTTTGTGGGCCAAAGGGTCTGTTCCTCCGCTGGTCTGTTCTTTGACATTATAGAAATGGTGTCAACTGGAGTCCATTAATGTCCCTTGAATGGACTCCATTTATAAGGTCACAAAGTCACAGAATCACAGAATTGTTACGGTGTAGAGGGAAGGCATTCAGCCCATCATGTTTGTACACAGTCTCCAAACAAGCATTAAGCCATTCTCCTGCCTTTTCCTGGTCCTCCTGCGTATTGTTTTTAATCATCTCATGTTCATTTGAAAGCCTCGATTAAACCTGTCTTCACCACTCGTCCGGACAGTCCATTTCAGGGCTAGCCACTCGCATTTGCTTTTTTTGTAAATCATTTTAAATTTGTGCCACAAATGTCCAATTTGGGCGCTACAGTTAGTGAGGAGATAAGTGTCGAGTGTCCGACAGTTTTCTGCTTGAGATTGGTTGGAAGAAAGGAGTGGGGGGGGGGGGTGGGGGGGTGGGGGGGGGGGCACGCTGTCACTCTGCTCGAAATCAGTGAGGGGGAAAGGAGGGAACGGCCCACAATTGGTCTGGTTGGTGGGCGGATGAGGTCAGTAATTTTGTGGGGGTGGGGCAATGTCTGTGGTGGCTGTGGGAGGGGGGGGGTGAGTGCATTATCCAGCCTGGGAGCAAAGTGGCAGGGGAGCCGCATTCTATCATTTTTTTCTGCGCATGTGCAGTTAGAGGCTCCAATCAGAGTTAAGCCCCAGCCGTGGGTTTGTGCAGCGCGATTCGGAATCACTGATATTTTTTCAGGCAGAGTGCATAGGGGGGTGCCTGAGAACCAGTTTAAAAGTTGGATCTGAAACACTCCCAGTTCCAAGTCCACTTCGAATCAAAATGGTGAAATAGGATCCAATATTCCAGATGAGGTATAACTCGTGTCTTGTATAAATTCAGCACAACCTCCTTGCTCTTGTTCAAGGTTGAGATAGACAGATTGTTCATTAGTAAGGGATCAGCGCTTATGGGCATTCGGTGAGAAAGTGGAGTTGAGGATTATCACATTAGAGTAACCATGATCTTATTGAATAGCAGGACAGACTTGATGGGGTGAATGGCCTACCTCTATTTCTCTGTCATAGGGTCTTGTGCTCGATGTCCAGAATACTCTGTGCCTTATTAACTGCTCTTCCTCCCTGTTCTGCTACCTTCAATGATCCAATTACATTTATATCCAGTTCTGCCTGCTTAAAGCTAAATCTTTGGTGTTTGTCAATACCTTTTGAATTTGCAATTTGACTTCAATATTTTCTGTGGTCTCAGCTTTCATTTCAATCTAGAAAGATATTAAAATAAAACAAAAAAATGGAATCCATTGAGGTTACTGGTGAATCTTTTAGCCTGCACTCAATATGCTGCTTTTATACTACAATGACATGTTAATAATTTGTAAATAGCAACATCCCTATAAAAGGATTAAGAATATCATCAAGTGAAGTGTAAGGTTTTGGGGCTGTTTGCACCTCTTTAAGGCAGGAACAGTCTTGGCAGCAAGGTTATGTTGTGAATCAATGTTTTGTTCATAGAATCCCTACAGTGTCGAAAGAAGCCATTCAGCCCATCGAGTCTACACCAACCACAATCCCACCCAGGCCCTATCCCCATAACCTCATGCATTTACCCTAGCTAACTCCCTGACACTAAGGACCAATTTAGCACGACTAACCCACACATCTTTCAGACTGTGGGAGGAAACTGGAGCACCCGGAGGAAACCCACCAATCATGGGGAGAATGTGCAAACTCTACACAGACAGTGATCCAAGCGGGAATTGAACCCTGGTCCCTGGTGCTGTGAGGCAGCAGTGCTAACTACTGTGTCACTGTGCCATCCCCTCGACTTTATTGAAAAGGGACAAGTTTATCAAATTCTCAGATAAAATCCGTCAACAAACCTGGGTGATGATTGACAGTTCAAAGCAAAATATACTTTGGTATCAAGAACTGGACAGCAATATGCACAGAGTGGTTTTCCTCTCTCTTCCTGTTTCTAGTCTTATTTTGATCTTATCTCTGGATGTTTTTTCTCTTTGCTGTAAAGACAGTAAAATCAGGACATAATTATTCTGGTGTTATCTAATTAACTCCTTCCTTACCTCAATCACCTTCAGCCCGAGGTGTGAGGACACTTTCCTTCACCAACCAGGAGTGGTTTGTGTGGCCGCTAATAACCCTTCATGTTTATGTTTATGTAAGTAACGTCTTTTATATCTCAATGTTTTTACATAAGATGATGCTTTATGTGAGAGAGCGAGACATTTATATTCCATTCTCATAGACAAGTGGTTTCCCCACGGATAAGTTTAAGATGTTGAACATTTTCATTGTCACAGCTCTTTATAACGTGACATAAACTCCCAGAATTCCTTTACCTTGGCATTTTTCCACATTACACTCTGCATCTAAGTTTCCTAACTACATTAAACCGCTTGTGCCACCTCACTGCCCACTCACTGACCTGTATCCATCTCTTTACAGCTTCTCTATGTCCTGCCCACAGGTCACCTTTCCATCCAGCTTAGTATCACCAGCAAGTTTAGATACATTATTCATTCTCTGTCAATAATATCGATGATAAACAGCTGAGTCCCCAGCACTGATCCCTATGGCATTCCGCTAGACACAGCCTGCCAAATTGACAATGGTCCATTCATGCCCATATAAATAAAAGCAAATTACTGCAGGTGCTGGAATCTGAAACCAAAAGAGAAAATGCTGGAGAATCTCAGCAGGTCTGGCAACATCTGTAAGGAGAGAAAAGGGCTGACATTTCGGGTCTAGATGAGCCTTGGACAAAGTGTTGTCCGTTTTCGAAATGTCAGCTCTTTTCTCTCCTTACAGATGCTGCCAGACCTGCTGAGATTTTCCAGCATTTTCTTTTTCCATTTATGCCCTGTTTCCTGTCCATTAACCAATCCTCTATCCAGTGTGCTATATTTCCCAAAACTCCATGAACTTTTATCTCGCCGGTTAACATACTGTGTGACCCTCTTATCATGAGCGTTTTGGAATTCAGGGAAACAACATTTCCTGGTTTACCTTTATCTACACTACCAGCTAAATTCTCAAAAAATTCTAACAAATTCTTCAAATAGATTTTTCCTTTTGTAAAAGGCCGTAAGAAAGAGAAGCAGAATTAGGCCATTCAGCCCATTGAATTTGTTCTGCCATTCAATCATGGCTGATAAGTTTCTCAACCCAATTTTTCCACCTTTTCCCATAATATTTGATCACCTTATCAATCAAAAATCTATCTCTTTCTTTTTCAAAGAGACTCAATGACCCAGCCTCCACAGCCTTGTGGCAATGAATTCCACAGATTCACCATTCTCTGGCTGAAAAAATTTCTCCTCATCTCAGTTCTAAAGGGTTGTCGCTTTATTCTGAGGCTGTGCCCTCAGATCCTGGTCTTCTGCACTAATGGACCTGATATGATAATCCTCAACTCCACTTTCCCACCTTATCCACATAACAGTTTATTCTCTTATTGATTACAAATCTGTCTACCTCAGCTTGAACATATTTAATGACTCAGCCTCTGCAGTGCTTGAGGTAAAGAATTCCACAGATTTACTACCCTCTGAGAGAACATAAGAACATAAGAAATAGGAGCAGGAGTAGGCCATCTAGCCCTTCGAGCCTGCCCCGCCATTCAATAAGATCATGGCTGATCTGTCGTGGCTCAGTTCCACATTCCCGCCCTCTCCCCATAACCCTTAATCCCCTCTCTTATCAAAAACCCATCAACCCGCGTCTTAAAAATATTTAGCGAGGCAGCCTCCACCACTTCAACGGGCAGAGAATTCCAGAGATTCACCACCCTTTGAGTGAAGAAGTTCCTCCTCAACTCCGTTCTAAACCGCCCCCCCTTTATCTTGAGGCTATGCCCCCTAGTCCTACTATCCTTTCTGAGCGGGAAGAGTCTCTCTGTCTTAACTGGGCAATCCTTTACTCTGAGATTATGCCCTCTGGTCCTAGACTCTCCCGCAAGATGAAACAACCTCTCAGCATCTAACCTGCTGACCCCGAGAATCGTGTCAGTCTCAATAAGGTCTCTTTTCTAAATTCTGACCTACTCAATCTCTCCTCATGAGAAAATCCCTCTGTACCCAGGATCAGCCCAGCTGATCAACATCCCCACTTCTGACTTTATAATGGAGGGAAGGTCATTGATGAAGCAGCTGAAGATGGTTAGGTCTACAACACTATCCTGAGGGACTCCTGTAGAGATTCCCTGGGATTGAAATAATTGGGATCCAATCACCATGATCATTTTCCTTTGTGCCAGGTATGACTCCAACCAGTGGAGATTTCTCCCCCTATTCTCACTGACTCCAGGTTTGCTCAGGCTCCTTGACGCCGCATTCGGTCAGATGCTGCCCTGGGGTCACTCATCCGGACAATTCGGCCCTTTTGTCCAAGTTTGAACCGAGGCTGTAATAAGGTCAGGAGCTGATTGGCTCTGGCAGAGTCTTTTCTTCCTTAGTAAATGCATTCTGCTGTGAGTGCAGCTGATGAAGTTGCCTCTAGTAATCCATAAAAATGTCAAAATTGCTTCATTACATTTCAGATGTGTAGAAATATGAAGAGAGGTTTCACCTACACAGCAGGTATTAAGGGAAAGCTGACATTAATGGAAGGGTGTGGTTTTCCATCATGTTCTGAGGTCAGTAATGATTGGGTGTGTCTGTCACAGGAGCTTTAAAACTGCTGTTTATCATTCAGATGGAGTCTTGGACTAGTAGCAGCTGATGTAGCTTTTCAGAATTGCTGCTTGTCTTCCTTCATCGCTAGCCCATTAAGTTGTGTCTCCCAGCAACCCTCGAAATTCTCAAGCTTGGCAGCTGGTCAGAGTCTCTATGCCAATGGTGATGGATAAGGCTGGGGTGCTGTTGCTTCTGATTCCCTTCCTTCAGACAAAATGCCTCCCTCCCCCACTTTCCCCTCCCCCTTCCCCCTCCTCCTCACTCCTCCCCCTTCCCCCCTCTGCCCCTTCCCCCTTTCCCCCTCCCCTTCCCAACCCCCTCCCCAACCCCCTCCTCCCTTCCCCAACCCCCTCCCCCCCCACCCACAATCAGCCTGTTTCTTCTAATAATTAAATAATAATTAAAACAAATAAACATTGAAGCAAATATCAGATTGCAGTGAAGATATAAATGTAGACATGTCCAGACACTGCAAAGCTGGCAATGCCCAGGGGGCACCTCCTTACTCCTGACCTCCCAGGAGAGCTCCAGGTCCCCCTTTCACTCCAGTCAGGTTAGGCCTCTGGTGCCTCGCTTTGAGCAGTTGTAAACCCCCGCTGGAGTGAAACGTGGAGGGGGGGGGGGATTGTGGGAGAGGCTCATGAACCCGGAGACTTCAGTTCGGGGCCCGCTAATGCAATGGAAACAAAGAACAAAGACCAAAAACAGCCCGGGAAACAGGCCCTTCAGCCCAACGAGCCCGCGCCGCCATTTTAACATTACCAGTCCCCCCTCCACCCATGACCCTTATCTATTGTTTATGGTATTCCACATTGAGGGAAACTAATTTAGGGACAATTTATTACTTCCAATCAGCCTAATAGCACATCTTTGGGGTGTGGGAGGAAACCGGAGCACCCGGAGAAAACCCACGCAAGCACGGGGAGAATGCGCAAACTCCCAAAGACACCGGCCCAAATCCATGTGCCTGTACAGCAGTCAGCGATAGTCACTGAGCTGTTGTCTTGCCCAGTATCTGGTCCAGTTTAGGCACACACTAACGACATGAAGCATTAGGCTATTCTCGAACATTTAAGAGCAGCCCAAGTACGACCCATCGCGTGTATGCCCCTCATTGGACAACAAGGCGGACCGACTTAAAACCTGTGAATTAAAAGAGAAAAATGTTATTATGATACCATATCCTTTTACATTGCCAGGGACATCCCAATATTAATGAACCTTATTTAAAACAATCTCCTATATTCTCCCATCTCCAACCCACTCATGTGCCTGTCTAAGTTACTCTTAAACAACTCCAGCGTGTTTGCCTCCACCACCTTACTTGGCAGAGCATTCCATACCCCCACTAGCCTCTGTGTGAAAAACCTCCCTCTAATATCCGTGTTATACCTCTCCCCCGTCACCTTAAGCCCATGGCCCCTCGTACTGTGTGTCTCTAACATAGGAAATAGCTTACCTCTGTTTACTCTATCTATACCCTTCATAATCTTATATACCTCTATTAGATCCCCCCTCAGTCGCCGTCTTTCAAGGGAAAAGAGCCCCAATTTGCTCAATCTTTCCTCATAACCCAGTCCTTCCATACCAGGCAGAACTAACAGAAAATTAGCCATTGTTTCCAGTTAACAAATTCAGACCTTACTAATAAACTTACTAATAAATGCCATAAATATTGTTATCTTAAAGATAAGGGGAAAATCATAGAATCTATGGCGCAGAAGGAGGCGATTTTGCTCATTGAGTCTTCACAATCCCACCCAGGTCCTGTCCTGTAACCCCTGCTATTTATTCTGCTAATCCCCCTGACACTAAAGGGCAATTTAGCATGGTCAATCAATGTAACCTGCACATTCTTGGCATGCGAGAGGAAGCCAGAGCTCCTGGAAGAAGCCCACACAGACATGGAGAGAATGTACAGACTCCACACAGTTGGTTACCTGAGGCTGGAATTGAACCCGGGTCCCTGCACTGTGATGCAGCAGTGCTAACCATTGTGCTAACCCCCTTCAAATGTTTGACACATCACAGGCTGTATTAATTAATGCACCACTATCATTTTACCATCAGAGATTTTTCATCAAAACTATTAACATTTTATTAACAAGTTGTACTTTCCACATTTAACACTAAGCTGTAGATTAAAAGGTGGTAACAATGTGACCTAGTCCTCCTGTACGGGTGACCCCAGCACAGGAAATGATGGGATGATTGGAATATCTCTGGGGTACGTTCCATTGAACTTTTCCCAAATGAACACCGACACATTCTGGGCAGGAAGGGAGGTGAATTCTGAATCTGCTGATCTATTATTGGTCAATTAATTCTTCACTGGCTGTGCTATCAGCTTAAAATTGCCCATTCTGAACAAGGAGTTAATATTTCCATCACTTATTTTTATTAAATTTATGCAGAACAGTCCACGAGAGATGAAGACAAACAACATTTACCATTTACCATTTATATAGATGATCTGGAGGAGGGAACCGAGTGCAGGGTGTTGAAATTTGCTGATGACACCAAGATTGGGGGAAAGGCAAATTGTGCGGAGGGTGTGGAGAGTCTGCAGAAGGATCTAGATAGGCTGGGCGAATGGGCCAGGAAATGGCAAATGGAATTTAATGTTGGCAAGTGTGAGGCGGTCCACTTTGGCAGGAAGAATGGTAGGAAGGACTATTACTTACGTGGCGAAAAACTGCAGCAGGCGACGGTGCAGAGGGACCTCGGGGTCCTTGTGCATGAGTCGCAAAAACCCAGCTTGCAGGTGCAGCAGGTGGTCAGGAAGGCGAATAGGATGCTGGCCTTCATAGCGAGGGGGATTGAATATAAAAGTAGGGAGGTCTTGCTGCAGCTGTATAGGGCATTGGTGAGGCCGCAGCTGGAGTACTGTGTGCAGTTTTGGGCGCCGCATCTGCGCAAAGATATTTTGGCCTTGGAGGGAGTGCAGAGGAGGTTTACTAGGCTGATACCGGAGTTGAGGGTGTTGAGCTATGAGGAGAGGCTGAATAAACTAGGCTTGTACTCGTTAGAGTTTAGAAGAATGAGGGGAGATCTCATTGAGACGTATAAGATGATGAATGGGATGGATAGGATAGAGGTGGAGAGACTCTTCCCGCTCAAAAAAGACAGTAGGACTAGGGGGCACAGCCTCAAGATAAAGGGGAGGCAGTTTAGAACGGAGTTGAGGAGGAACTTCTTCACTCAAAGGGTGGTGAATCTCTGGAATTCTCTGCCCGTTGAAGTGGTGGAGGCTGCCTCGCTAAATATTTTTAAGAAGCAGGTTGATGGGTTTTTGATAAGAGAGGGGATTAAGGGTTATGGGGAGAGGGCGGGAAAGTGGAACTGAGCCACAGCAGATCAGCCATGATCTTATTGAATGGCGGGGCAGGCTCGAAGGGCGAGATGGCCTACTCCTGCTCCTATTTCTTATGTTCTTATGTTCTTATGTTCTTATTTAGTGTAGCATATTAATAATATCCAAACATCACACAGAGTCATATCTGAGCTACATTAGCTAATGGAAGGAGAGAAACCATTGATTATTGTGTGTGTCTCTCAGGGTAAAAGCTGTGTAAAAGAAATTGAGCTTTTAAAGGCAATTTAAGATGACAAACAATATTTTGTTTTGTGATACGTTACAACATTGCACATTTATAAATTTGATTTAGAAATAGCCGGTATCTGTGAAGCTTCTCAGCTGAATTTCAGCCCAATGCAAATTCAAACAGTGTATGAAAGAGATTCCATTAAACCCCACCAATCAATCAAGATGATTTAGAGGGTTCGGTTCCTCTGTCCTTTTACAATCACAGTTGACAGGGAGGAGATTGGAAGCTAAGAGTTCTCCATTTATGGAAAGTAGTTAATGAAACTCAAAGTCAAGATGCAAAAGGTTTTTGAAAAATATAAATCAGACTTTAGCTGGAGAGAGCAGCGTATTGCTAATGTAACTGCCTTTGATTAAACACAGACCTGCACCATCAGAATTGTGAATAAAACCATTGATTAGAGATTGTAAGAGGAATGCTGCTCTGCTTCTTAATAAAACTTCCAATCTTTTTTCATCTGAATGTTAATGTTCAAATAGTAACAACCTACATTTTCATATAGCTTTTATATTCATTTAAAAATACATACAGCAAGCTTATATTGAATTTTGGATAAGATGTCTATCAGTAATATTACTGTGTGCCAAGGACCATAGGAAATATTTCATTTCTTTATTATAATCTTTGCCCAGGAGACAGAGCAGGTTCAACTATTAGGCTAATGAATTTGAAATATGTGTATGTTGTTGGTGGTTTTCAGTCTGAAACTATTGATCCATTTGGCTGCAAGTGATGGTTTCGTGACAGCAATCCACAACTTACGTGTGATTGTAAACCTCTTACCAATAAAATACTAGAAACTTAAAATGCTTTCTGTACTTGTCTGAAATTCTTCTCTGTGCAATTTTGACCCATGCATTTAAAGAAAGGGGGTTAATGCCTTCACTAACTGTCATGTCCAGTAGGTATTAATTGCTGCAGTAACTAAATCCCAATGGGGAACTTGGACCATGGATCACAACCTTTTTTGGTGCATTCTGACAACAAGAAAAATGTCAACTGACTTCAGAAGCCACAAATTTAAGTGACACTTCTGGATTTTAAACATTAAATTGAAACATGCATTAAGAGAATAACATGTAAGAACACATGTTTAAAGCTGAACTGTTAAAAATTGCTTCATACCACATCCCTCACAAGAGCCTCACTGGTTAAACTCACAGGCAATGCTTCCTTACAGATGTTTAACTACAAAATAATTAGTAATATTTTCACAAAACAGACCCAGAGTTACGATAGGAAATGTATATCACAAGATGCCTCACATTTTCTCTACCATGGAAATTCAAGAAACTTCAAAAACAAAGCCCTACTTTCTCAAAAACAAAAACTTTCTGGTTTGGTGGAACCTGCAGCTTTACAGCTCATTCTCCAACACCAAGCTGTGCCCCAGGAGGTCTTACATTGCCATCCCCAACACATACCAACATCTCTCCTTTAATATCCTTTTGTCCTGAGCACTTTCCAAAATATAAAAATCTTTCAAAAATCTCAGTGTTGCTTCCAATTTCAGATTAAATCAAACTTAATAACCTTTTTATTTCTACAATTTCCAAGTTGTAAAACCTCTTTCTTCCCTTTGAAATTTAATAACAGAAAATCCAAAGCTTTACTTATCTCCAGATGCAACTTGTTACCCCATGCTCGTTTACTAATGGAAAGCTCACTTGGCCATACTTATTTCAAATGCATGCCTTTGACATCCATACTTAGTTTATGTCTCAAATTCTTCCAGATGATCAGTCCCCACCTTAAATAGGTGATTTTCACACACAAATAGACGCACAAGCCTGATTGACAGATTGACAATAATTCCCTCCATTTATTAAATGTAATAACAACTTGACATGAGATGTGGAATATCAATGTTTTCACAAAATGGCAATGGCAATATGTGGCAATCACTTTTTCAATTTAAAACAGCAATGTTTTAGTGTTTTGAGCTAATTGAAAGGATTCAAGTTGAACCAATTTGATTTAATTGTTATCTTTGTCCTGCCCAGCATCAGAAACAGATGCTCTGTAGCATGTTTGATACACCTTTTATACACACAGCCCACAGTCAGCTGTCAGCAATTGTTGATCTTGTGGGTCGAACCAAGTAAACAAACTTAAATTACATTTGGACAAAGAAAAAGGGGGCGGTTCCCCAAAAGGAGGGGGAACGGCCCGAACGGAAACAAAAAGTACAAAGGAAACTTAAGACACGTCAAATCAAAATGTGATTATCGGGGTCTATAAGGCACCTCAGCCCCTGTGGTGCCCAACGGGCACAGAAGGCCTCGACTGTGCCCGCGGACACCGCGTGCTCCCTCTCCAGGGACACCTGGCCGTGAACGTATCCGCGGTAGAGGGGCAGGCAGTCGGGACGGACGGCCCCATCGATCGCCCGCTGCCTGGAATATTGGTCACACCTCCCCCTAATCAGAACCACTGAAGCAACCAATTGTCAGGTTTAGGTTTTTGCTCATTGCAATGGCAAATATAAAGAAAGCCAAATAAACAACAAATGAATTTACAAATTCCTCTTTCATGTCTTTCATCGTTTCATTCTGTGGAAGTTTTTTGTTATTTCCAAGGAAGATACTATTTTTTCCAGAACAACAATTACGATTACAAGTTGAAGAAAGGAAAATGATATTTCACTTAATATGAAAATATATTATTCAATAATACAAAAAGGTAATAATTTAGTAGTTTTAGTTTATAAATTACAGACAATCTTTTGATTGTTTACTGGAAGAAAGGAAACAAGTGATTCCAACTTCATGCTCCAGTTGCCAATGCAGTTGAAGTGGGAACTCTGATTAACAGAAGTGTTACTTTTGCTGGAATATACACTATGACCCAAGGAGGTCTGAAATATGTTGTAGCCGTTGATGTGATAAAGAGCAACCTAATGGTTATCTGACAAATGCTTTAGAAGATGTTTTTCCAAAGTCATTTGTGAATAATGTGTTTGTAAACTTTACCCTTAGAATGTGTAACTCAATTTAAAATAACCCAGCAAAAACACCTTTTTACTTCAAAAGGAAAAGGTTAGTTTATTTTACTTATTGGTCTGAAATGTTACCAAAGTGACTAACACATACCTGCACAAAAATTAGTTACAAGTGAAGTTAAAATAAGACTTAAAAAAGTAAATCAAGTTAACTTTGTATTTGGTATGCCCAGGCCACATATTTCATGGAAGTTGATTTGTTGTATTATCTGAATGGTGGGAGTCCAGACCAGGGATCCCAGCTTGAGGATAAAGGGTAATCCTTTTAGGACTGAGATGAAGAGAAATTTCTTCACCAGAGAGTGGTGAGCTTATGGAATTTGCTACCCCAGAAAGTAGTTGAGGCTAAAACATAAAGGTGGAAAACAGAGCAGAAACCCAAGATAAACCAAGGAAAGTCAAGACATAATCCATCAGAGTCAATATGGTTTCATCAAGGATAAATTGTGCTTTAGTAGTGTTCTAGAATTCTTCAAAGATGTAACAAGAAATATTTTAGGTTTCTGCTCGAATTTTCTGGCCATTTTCACTGGCGGGATCTTTCAGTGCTGGAGTGGAAGAACTCTAAAGGCAATGCTGAAACAGAGAACTTGTATAAGACACTAGTTAGGTCTCATCTCAAGCACTGTTCAGTTCTGGGCACTGTACTTCAGGGAGGATGGGAAGGCATCAGAGAGAGTGCAGAGGAAATTCACAAGAATCATTCCTGGCATAAAGAACATAAGAACGTAAGAACTAGGAGCAGGAGTAGATCCGCTATTCAATAAGATCATGGCTGATCTTTTTGTGGACTCAGCTCCACTTACCCGTCTGCTCACCATAACCCTTAATTCCTTTAAAATATTCAATGAGGTAGCCTCAACTGCTTCACTGGGCAGGGAATTCCACAGAATCACAACCTTTTGTGTGAAGAAGTTTCTTCTCAGCTCAGTCCTAAATCAGTTTCACCCACCAGCGGAAAAGACTTCCCTGCTTCTATTATATCTATTCCCTTCATAATCGTATATGTTTCTATAAGATCTCCTCTCATTGGAATTCAAAAGAATGAGTATAGCCCCAGTTTACTCAGTCTCTCCTCATAATCCAATCCTCTCAACTCCAGAATCAACCCAGTGAATCTCCTCTGCACCCCCTCCAGTGCCAGTATATCCTTTCTCAGGTAAGGAGACCAAAACTGTACACAATACTCCAGGTGTGGCCTCACGAGCATTTTATAAAACTGTACCATAACGTCCCAGTTTTTAAACTCCATCCCTCTCGCAATGAAGGACAAAATTCCATTTGCCTTCTTAATTACCTGCTGCACCTGCAAACCAACTCCTTGTGATTCCTGCACAAGGACTTCTTGCAGGTAAAAATGCTACAATTTTTTACCATTTAAACAATAGTCCATTTTGCTGTTATTCTTATCAGAATGGATGACCTCACATTTATCAATATTGCACTCCATTTGCCAGACCCTCACCGACTCACTTCGACTACCTATATCCCTTTGCAGACTATTAGCATCCTCTGCCACTCATTTTTGTGTCATCTGTGAATTTTGACACGCTACACTTGGTCCCCAACTCCAAATCATCGATGTAATTCATAAACAAGAGCTGTAACTATGAGGAAAGGTTGGGACTGTTTTCCTTGGAGAAAAGAAAGTTGAGAGGAGACTTAATAGAAGTATCCAAAATCCTGAGGGGTATGGACAGAATAAACAGTGAGAAAAGTTTCCTTCTCAAAAGTACTTCAGGAACTAAAGTGCTCAGATTCAAATAATTGGCAAAAGGAGAAGAGATGTGAGGAAAAATGTTTCTACCCAAAGGGTGTTTGGAGTCTGGAAGGAACTTCTTGAGAGCGTGATGGAGGCAGGCTCAATCGAGGTATTCAAAAGGGAATTGGATTTCTATCTGAAAATAAAGGATGGGCAAGGTTAAGGGGATAAGACAGAGGAGGAGGAATAGACAGAATGCTCTTTCAGAGAGCCAGTGCAGACTCGATGGGCTGAATGACCTCCTTCTACACTGTGAAGGTTCTGTGATTCTGTGATATAACACTCTGCCAAAATGCTTTACAACAAATGAAGTACATTTAGAAGTGTAGTCACTGTGGTAATAAAGGAAAGGTGGCAGCCAATTTGCACACAGCAAGATCCCACATTCAGTGATGAGGTAAACAACCATATACTCTGTTTGATTGTGTTGTTTGCGGGATGGATTATTGCCAGGATACCAGGGCTTTATATATTGCAATGTCATGGGATAATTTACAAATCCATGACAGGGTAGACAGAGTTTCAGTTAACACCTTATTCCAAAACTGATCAATGGCAGCTCTCCAACCCTAACTTTGCCAGAATTTACAGGGCCAATGGCTTCCATGGATCTGAATCTTCACCTCTCCTGGTGGTATCTGACATTGTTGATAATATTTTGAACTCTGGTTCACACTTGAGTCAATCTGGAATGGAAGTCGTTGCTTTAATCAGGATTTGGAGATTTAAGATGTATTAGCCAGCCTGGGGTCATCTGCAAAAGTGGAAATGAAGAACACTTGCTAATTGTGGGGAGGAGTAGCTGTTTAGAGATGGACTATTACCACATTGGAACTCCACAAATGGAGTTTAAAGGCTTGGCTCATATGGGGAGGAGTCCAAGTGTCTCTGACATTCAACCTGTATTCTGGAAAGTTCTGGTGCTTTTGTTGGTTATACACTCTCTAGTTTGAGGGACTGTGGGTCTGGTGACTCTTTATTCTGCTTTGTTTCTGGGAAAATTCTCAAGTTAATATTGTACTTACTTTCAAAAAATACTTGTCAAAGTGACTCTGCTTTGGATCCACAGCTCGGGGGAGGAGGGCGGTGGCCGGGGGTTGTGGGGGAGATATCTGCAATAAATTATAATAAAAATCATAGAAAATTCCAATAAATAAGTCTGAAAACATGAAGTTAGACTCAAACTTTAGATCAAAGCAGTTTAAGCACGCATAAAAATTTTTGGAAGTGATAGACCTGCGATAGCGGAATTGTTATAACAAATTGTAGAGTATAAGGCAACCTCATTTCTCCATCCCAGATATGAGTTCTTTGCACATACTCAGTGTCTAACTCAATCTCTTTTTCATCCAGAATATATTACACTCACATTCTTGGTCAAAGACCAGCAAATAAGTGTTTTACTTGCAGGTACTGTAAACCTAGGCAAAAAGGGTGAAGCAGTTGATATGAGGTATATTAAAGGAGTGCGTAGGACTTTAATACATGACTCGCTTTGCATTGGATGCTGAAGACATTTCAAAATGGTGACCACCCACACTCACGCCAGTGTTTTATTTTTAGATTTGGAAGACGGCGTAAGTTGACCCCTGATTTTGGAGGGGTTTTTTGAGGCTTTTTAGTCAACTTACATTCTGACACCTACGGTAGTCACAAGAAAATCCACTGTGACCTGGCATTGAGTGAGTGCCTGTGATATTTCTCCAATAACTTGTCTACTTGTAGTTTGGATCTTCAGTTCCAGTTTGATTTGAATCATTAATTCTTCATAGCTTGTATTGATTGACTGACAACAATTTGGAAGACAGAATCACACCAGGGTTCATTTGAGATTTGTTCTGTCAGATTATTGTATTCAAAACATTAGTAAATCACCGCAAAAACTCCAATTATGGATAAATATTTGAAATGCTTCATAAACATTGCAAAAACTCCAGGAGGAAAAAGGAACCTGGAGTCTTCCTGTATTTGTGATTGATGGCTGTATTCCCAATTATTGAGAAGGTTTGGTAAATCCATTAGATCAGCTTCAATTTTGTGATGATGAAATTCTGCAATAAATGGCATCTTCAAATCTTCACTCGGAAACAAGGAATATTGGAAATATTTATCCGCATTTAGAAGGTGTGTGAATCTGAGGGGGTTTCCTTCTTCACTGTGACCTCATTGAGAAAATTGCTGACTCTGGAGACACAAAATTCATCTCGATATTTGATTCAGTCCTATACAATACAATGGCACTGCCGAAACTGTCCAAGGAAATCACATGGTGCTGAATATTTCCCCTTCCACAGGAGTTAATTACAAAGGCGTCATTGGGAACATTTTAAACAAAGTGACTATTCCAGGTGATTCACAAAGTGCTGAAAAAGTTATTGTGATTTCCACTAAAGGTAGCTCTTCACATAGTTTCAGTCAGTGAAGCACATCTGGTTAATGAGATTCAAGCTCTAATGCCTCCCAATCATGAGAGATAATTGGTAAAGAGAGAGTGATCATTGGCCACTTCCACGTCTAGTCAATTTCTGCAAGGTGACAGTTATTACCAGTTTGTTGTTCTGCTAAAACCTTTCGACACTGAGATGCTGCTTTTCATTTCCCACTGAGTCTTCAAAGTCCAGCTTCTGAAATGCCAAGCATTGGAGAAGTTTGATTACAGTGCTGTATTCTTAGGGAAAACACAGTAAGAAGTCTACAACACCAGGTTAAAGTCCAACAGGTTTATTTGGTAGCAAAAGCCAATAGCTTTTGGAGCGCTGGCTGTCCCTTCATCAGGTGAGTGACCTGACGAAGGGACAGTGCTCCGAAAGCTAGTGGCTTTTGCTACCAAATAAACCAGTTGGACTTTAACCTGATGTTGTAAGAATTTGTACTGTGTTTATTCCAGTCCAATGCCGGCATCTCCACATCTTGTCAAAGAAAGATACTCCTACAGCACTAACTGTCTAATGTAAGTTTAAATACCCAGTCTGAGTGTCAGTGAGTAGGTGAATCAGTTAGTGAATGGGTGAATGGATAGGGTGATAAGGTGTGTATATGGGTGGGTAGGTGAGGCAGCAGGTAGGCAGGTAGGTGGGTAAGTTTAGGTGTGGCTGGGTTGAGGATGGTCAGATTGCAGGGTGGAGTGGGGTGAGGGGTGAGTGGCGTTCACTTCAGGAACATTAATGTCCTTTAGGGAAAGAAATCTGCCATCCTTACCCAATGTGATCTACATGTGACTCCAGGTCCACAACAATGTGACTGACTCTCAAATGGCCCACTGAGACACTCAGTTCATGAGTATTAGGGAAGGGCAATAAATGCTGGCTCAGCCAGACAGCCCACAGCCCTTGAATAAATAAAATAAAAACACAGCCCACTGTGTAAGAAATCCTTTAACGATCCACTACGATGGATAATATTAGCATCCAAATTCTTTAAAGTGATTGTTTTTATTGATTGTGAGGTTAATGATCTCCAAAACAGAAAACTCTCTGAAGCTAAAGTACCAATGACAGTCTGAGGAATGATAGAATAATTAAACACTTTGTTTCATGCTGGAAAACAACACCAGATATGGATAAAGAATAAATATTTTAAATAATAATTCACCCTTAACAATAATGCCCCATTTGAAGTCACATTATAATCTAAATGTCATGGTGTTTTCTGGGGAAATGGGAGCTGTCAGCTTCAGGTTTCTAATGGCTGATATTCTGATTTGTTCAACGGAACTGATTATTGGAATCTATTCCAGGTGGGGGTTCAGTGATTAAATCTGAGGTGATTTTAATCGCCTGTCTGCCCAGTTTTCAATGGATCACTGGGATTAAAGTATTTTAGGTTTACTTTGCTGTTTTACCTGGACACATCATTTGTTGTCATGAATTTACAGTGAACTAGCATGGAATATTTGAGCAATCTGGTTGTTGAGTCCTCTTTCTGCTCTAAGTGACTAAATCTCTGTGCCAGGGACTCAGTGAGATTGCTGACACTGTTATTTCATTCCCCCACCCGGAACCTTCATTCATTGGCTGGCAGAAAGCAGCTCATCATTGGAGGCCAATGGCAAATCGCCTCATAGCCCAAAGAGAGAGGAGGACTAACCAATCATCTGTCACGATAATACCTCAATCAAAACTAAGACGAGGCACTCACATTGACAGTGTTATTATCCCTGCTGGTTAAACACTGGACTTTCAGGTAAAACAAGCAACTGCTAAATCTAATAAAAGCTGTGAAACAAAGAACACACTCGGTAGGATTTTATTGCCTCGTTCGTCCTGAAACCGTAAAGTCCTGCCTGAGATCATGATCTGCCCCTCGGCTGCTCCAATTCCCATGGAGGGTGAGAGGGTAAAATTCTGGCCACTGTTTTATGTTAACTCAGTATTTTATTGGTTAATTCCACTCTAAAAGAGATTATTAAAACTTTATAACATTCCTACGCTCACTCAGCCTTAAAATATTCTGAGAAAATTGGTGACAATTCAGATTTATCCAAAAATGCTCAGACTGAGTCACAACCTCACCTCTGGGTCAGAGGATTGTGGGTTCAAGTGCCACTTCTTGAGCATAACAATCCAGGCTGACACATTCTCTCCGTGTCTGCTCGGGTTTCCTCTGGGTGCTCTGGTTTCCTCCTACTGTCCAAAGATTTGTGGGTTAGGTGGATTGGCCAAGCTAAATTGCCCCATAGTGTCCCAAAAATGTTTAGGTTAGAGGTGATTAGCCATGGTAAATGTGCAGGGTTATAGGGATAGGGTGAGGGCAGAGTGGACCTGGATAAGATGCTCTTTCAGAGGGCCATTGCAGACTTGATGGGCCAACAGCCTTCTTTAGAACTATCGGGATTATATGGATTCTATGAAAAGTGTATGTTTGAAGGAAAATGGAATGAAATTGGGCTTGGGAGTGGTGTAAATTTGCTAGGAGTGAAAAGACATTCCATTTCACAGCTGACTTCATTTCCTTTCCCATGTAAAAATAAACATGAAAGAAGATTGAGTGGCTGCAAACCAGCTGTCAATTCTCTGCTGCCATTTTGTGTTACTGCCCAAAATCAACTTCACTTCAGAAACGAAAGGGAAATGCTTTCAGGGCAATGAACTTGTTTAACTTTGTTCTTCCAAAGCGTAAACAATTCTTCTCACTAGCAGAGAATTTAAAGTTATGGTTATGTGGAGTCTGGAGACAGCACCGTAGATCAGGAGCATCCCTCGCCAGGTTTGTTTAGAGGTCCAGGTTGGCATGGCTCATGGTTCAGAGTTCCCAGCTCACTGCACTGATATAGTTGGCTGGCTAGGAATAGAAAGATGATAGATTGGAAGTGGCAGAATGCCAGATGGTAGCTCAGGAGGGTGATCACCTGGGACCCACAAGCTTTGTCATATCTTATGGTTGGTTATATGTTATCTGTGTTGAGTTACATCATATATGACCATTTCTGATATCAAAATCTGAGAACTTTAGGAGTTATTAGTAACAATAAATTTAAATCTATTAAATAAGAATAGAATCAGAATATAAGAATTGCAAAGGCAATTTCAACTATTCATCATCAAATTCAATTAAAAATTAAATTGAATTGTTTGCAGAACATAATGCCATTATTAGCACCACAATCAACTCAGGAAAGTGTGTAACAAGCATAATGTTAACCAATTTTAACTTAGGATGAGTGCCAGTGTGGGGTCAAAGTGGGGTAAATGGCGTAATTTCAGTATGACGGACATTCAAACAGCTTCACTATCAGTAACACTGGACAATGGACACCGAGATTCGATTGAATACTCTGACAATCAACATGAACAAACAAAATGAATTGTCTTCCATTCACTTCTTACTCGATTAAACCATCCTGCTTCCCTAACTCTACTTTCAGGGTCTGAGCTCAGCAAGTGAAACCCTCTTTTGTAAACATTTAAGACGTTCAATGACTTCTGACTGCTTGAGCCAATGAGAACTCAGCCACAAGGTGCTACATTGCTGCGATTGGTGAGTTTGTTCCAGTAAACGCCAGAAATTCTATTGGTCTGAGCCTCTAGCCATTCACCCCAAGGTGAGATTGGACCTTAGGAAAGAGTTACCCAATCACCACCTGACTGTAAGCACCTTTTCCATTTTATTGCCCTGCTTCTAACATCAACAAGAAGGAATTTCTTCAAAGAAGTCCATATTGTTACTGGGAAGCAACATCTTGAGTCGAATTGAGATGTAGCAAAAAGGTGCCAGTTCAATTCAAAAAGATTCAGTGATTCTCTAACCCCCTTAATGTGTCCGTCCCTAGGAGTATCCTCCCTATTTGCAAATAAAAGGTCAAAGAAATTAGTCTTGTCCCTCGATCCCATTTCAATTCCCATGTGCAAATTAAAGGGTGTGGACAGTTACATGAGGTGGCAAGTTTCAACATTAAACTTTTCACCTTACTACCTCAAACCCATTATCAAACTGATAACTAACTGCTTTGTCTTTATGATTAATCTATTTTCTCTATTTTAGTTATCTAATTCTGGAAGCAAATAATATTCATTATTTTAGTTGATGAGATTTCTGGTCTGATTTAATGATTGTCTGAACAGTTTTGACTGATATGCTATACAGGGTGAAATGTTAAACTGAGGCCCATTTCAGCTCATCTCTGATGGTTTGAGGGGAACAGTAAAGAGCTGACATTTCCCCCAGATCTTGGGTAACTTTCATTTCTCAACCCCAGACTAAAACCTGGTTAGCATGCTCCTCATTCTTTGTTGAAAGTGGACCATGGATTGGCAGCTATTCACAATTCCCAAGTTCAGAGCCTACATTGAGATTCCAGATGGATTTTTCTCTTGTTACTGATGCAAAGGCAGCTGCAACCCTGCTCTACTCCCTTGGGATAGACTTCATTTACATGTTTTTAAGTTTTATTTTTTAATGACATACGAGCATTGCTGATGCGACCAGCAGAGAACTTGTGTGTTAGTAAGAGGGATCCTTTCAGAGCAGCACCTGATAAGAGATACTGTTTGAACAGATCTCTGAAGATCCAGGAAGCACCTACAGGTTGTAAATCTTCCAGTGGGATACCTGGAAAGGTAATGGTTGGACCTCTGATGTGAGGGAGATATTACAGGCTTTAAAACAGGCATCAGGAGATCTCTAGGCTTTGCTCGGGGACTGTGACCATTCCTCACCATGCTGTCTCAAGCGAGGGGTGATGAAGGATTCAGAGATAGATGGCAGAGTTGAAGGGCATCTTGCAAAATCTGTCTGCCTTCTGTAATTTGTGAGGGGTGGGCAGTGCCAACTGAGCAGAGAAGGAGAGAAATTGAAGTGGGGATGAGAACAAGGTGGGTCCTTTCCCAGGAATTCCGACTTTATTCTGCAAATGTTGGGAGGGGGAAATGGAGGAAACTCAACTTGTTCCCTGGCAGCTTTAGCTTCACATCGCTCCTGGGAAATGTGTGTCAGCCAATAGCCATGGAGAGTACTCTCATTTGCAGGACTTTTTAATTCCAGTAGACAAGATCAGCATTTTGAACAAGAAATACAGCAAAATAGAACATATCCTGCTAGTAATGTAGAAAAGATTGTTTTTATGAGGAGAATTCAGGTGGTTTTGATTCCCAGAACATTGTTCTGTCAGAATGCAGAGTGAGTGATTTGAACTGTTATTTTCTCTGATAAATCTATTGACAATATATTGATTTGATAATAGGGAACTTTCTGGAATTCACTGAACATTACGTAAATGCTTACTGCTCTGAGCTCCATGAGTAACTGCACCAAAGCAACACAATGAACAAACTGAATGAGTAAACAGACAGTTGAGACAGAGGCCATTAATGTTATTCGGTTGGGAGAGCATTTAGTAGAATAGATCTGGCAGTAGGCTTGGGGGATTTGTTTGTCTAGCGGTATGCAGCTACCCTCTGTTTTAAATCAACAATACAGCTGACAGCAGGTTTAGCGCAGCTTAAGCCTGTGTTTGGATTAGTGCTGATTTTCTCAGTAGACGTGTGGGAGGGAATAGTTTTGAAAGGATTTAGTTTATTTGTTTGATTTATGGTTGTCCTAACTAAGTTGACATCCCGGGTATAATTTTTCATTCCTGCAATGCGCCAGGACGCTCTTTGGTGACCAACGCAACACAGCTAACTTCAGAGTTCCCGATTGATGGATCATTTCTGTGTGCCTGTCTTTTTCCATTACAGCTTTACTTCACTACAAAACTGCATTGATATACATGGACTGGTACACCCTGCATTGATATACATGGACCGGTACACTCCGCATTGATATACATGGACCAGTACACTCTGCATTGATATACATGGACCGGTACACTCTGCGTTGATATACATGGACCGGTACACTCTGCATTGATATACATGGACCGGTACACTCTGCGTTGATATACATGGACCGGTACACTCTTTGTTGATATACATGGACCGGTACACCCTGCATTGATATACATGGACCGGTACACCCTGCATTGATATACATGGACCGGTACACTCTGCGTTGATATACATGGACCGGTACACTCCGCATTGATATACATGGACCAGTACACTCTGCATTGATATACATGGACCAGTACACTCTGCGTTGATATACATGTACCGGTACACTCTGCATTGATATACATGGACCAGTACACCCTGCATTGATATACATGGACCAGTACACTCTGCGTTGATATACATGTACCGGTACACTCTGCATTGATATACATGGACCGGTACACTCTTTGTTGATATACACGGACCGGTACACTCTGCATTGATATACATGGACCGGTACACTCTTTGTTGATATACATGGACCGGTACACCCTGCATTGATATACATGGACCGGTACACCCTGCATTGATATACATGGACCGGTACACTCTGCGTTGATATACATGGACCGGTACACTCCGCATTGATATACATGGACCAGTACACTCTGCATTGATATACATGGACCAGTACACTCTGCGTTGATATACATGTACCGGTACACTCTGCATTGATATACATGGACCAGTACACCCTGCATTGATATACATGGACCAGTACACTCTGCGTTGATATACATGTACCGGTACACTCTGCATTGATATACATGGACCGGTACACTCTTTGTTGATATACACGGACCGGTACACCCTGCATTGATATACATGGACCGGTACACTCTTTGTTGATATACACGGACCGGTACACTCTGCATTGATATACATGGACCAGTACACTCTGCGTTGATATACATGGACCGGTACACTCTGCGTTGATATACATGTACCGGTACACTCTGCATTGATATACATGGACAGGTACACTCTTTGTTGATATACACGGACTGGTACACTCTGCATTGATATACATGGGTCGGTACACTCTGCACTGATATACATGGACCGGTACACTCTGCATTGATATACATGGACCAGTACACTCTGCGTTGATATACATGGACCGGTACACTCTGTGTTGATATACATGGACCGGTACACTCTGCATTGACATACATGGACCGGTACACTCTGCATTGATATACATGGACCAGTACACTCTGCATTGATATACATGGACCAGTACACTCTGCGTTGATATACATGGACCGGTACACTCTGCGTTGATATACATGGACCGGTACACTCTGTGTTGATATACATGGACCGGTACACTCTGTGTTGATATACATGGACCAGTACACTCTGCACTGATATACATGGACCGGTACACTCTGCGTTGATATACATGGACCGGTACACTCTGCGTTGATATACATGGACCGGTACACTCTGCGTTGATATACATGGACCGGTACACTCTTTGTTGATATACACGGACTGGTACACTCTGCATTGATATACATGGGTCGGTACACTCTGTGTTGATATACATGGACCAGTACACTCTGTGTTGATATACATGGACCAGTACACTCTGCACTGATATACATGGACCGGTACACTCTGCATTGATATACATGGACCAGTACACTCTGCATTGATATACATGGACCAGTACACTCTGCATTGATATACATGGGTCGGTACACTCTGCACTGATATACATGGACCGGTACACTCTGCATTGATATACATGGACCAGTACACTCTGTGTTGATATACATGGACCGGTACACTCTGCATTGATATACATGGACCAGTACACCCTCAATTGATATACATGCACCAGTACATCCTCAATTGATATACGTGGACCGGTACACTGTGGTTTGTCAAAGAACGGTACAGCACAGGAACAGGCCCTTCGGCCCACCAAGTCTGTGCCGAAACATGACACCTTTCTATATTAATGATCCTTTGCCTCTATGTGATCTGTGTCTCGCTATTCATTTACCTGTCAAAATGTCTCTTAAATGTTGCTATTGTATTTGCTTCTACAACCTCCTCTGGCAGCGCATTCCAGGCAGCTACCACCTTCTATGTAAAATCCTTTCCTCTCACATCTCCTTTAAACTTTCCTCCTTTTTCTTTAAACCCATGTTCCTGAGTAATTGACATTTCTACCCTGGGAAAAAGGCTCCAACCATCCATTCTATCCATGCCTGTCATAATTTTGTAAACTTTGATCAGGACATTCCTCAGCCTCCAATGTTTAAGTGAAAACAAACCAAGTTTCTCTAACCTCTCCTCATAGCTAATACCCTCCATACCAGGCAACATCCTAGTAAACCTTTTCTGTACTCTCTCCAAAGTCTCCACATCTTTCTAAGAGTGTGGTGTCTGGGGTTGTGCACAATATTCCAAATTTGGCCTAACTAAGGTTCTATCAAGCTGCAACATGACCTGCCAATTTTTATACTCAATGCCCCGATCGATGAAGGCAAGCATACCATACACCTTCTATACAATACCATATTCTATACCATACACCTTCTATACAATACCATATTCTATACCATACACCTTCTACACAATACCATATTCTATACCATACACCTTCTATACAATACCATATTCTATACCATACACCTTCTATACAATACCATATTCTATACCATACACCTTCTACACAATACCATATTCTATACCATACACCTTCTATACAATACCATATTCTATACCATACACCTTCTATACAATACCATATTCTACACCATACACCTTCTACACAATACCATATTCTATACCATACACCTTCTATACAATACCATATTCTATACCATACGCCTTCTATACAATACCATATTCTACACCATACACCTTCTTGACTACCTTATCCACTTGTGTTGCCACTTTCAGGGAACTGTGGACCTGTACGCCCAGATCCCCCCCTGTATGTTAATGTTTTTAAGGGTTCTACCATTAATTTTATACTTCTCTCTTGTATTAGACCTTGCAAGGTGCATTACCTCACATTTGTCCGGATTAAATTCCATTTGCCATTTCACTGCCCAAGTGTCCGGACGATTTATATCCTGCTGTATTCTCTGGCAATCCTCCTCACTATCCAAAGCTCCCCCAATTTTTGTGTCATCTGCAAACTTACGAATCAGACCACCTACATTCTCCTCCAGATTATTTATATATATTATAAACAACAGAGGTCCCAGCCCTGATCCCTGTAGAACACTGCGAAGACTAAGTGCAGATCGAGTGACTGCTTTGCAGAACACTTCTATTTAGTACACAAGTGTGACTCCACACTTCCAGTTGCATGTCATTTTAATTTGCTACTCCACCCCACACTGACATCCATGTCTTTGACCTGCTGCACTGTCCCAAAGCAGCTGACCAGAAGCTGAAGGAATTTAACATTCCTCACTCCTCCACCAATCCTGACCACAGTGTGGCAGCGGGACCCCCACCCCCACTGATCTCCCCATCAGGCCCAGGCACCAACCCCATTACACCCCACCCCCTTGGTACTGCCATCAAGCAGCGCCAATGTTCTCCTTGGGCATTAGCAGTATGCTCCTTAGACTGGGACTGCCAAAGTGCCAATGTACAATGGGCACCCACCCCTCCCCCCGTCCTTCTGGGATCTTGATGTCCCCCCTTCACCCCAGTGGAGTCGGGCTGCTAGCTTCCTGCAAGTGGGGAGCTCCTGTAAACCCCGCTGGAGTGAAATACCCTTGGTAGGGGAGTGGGAGTGTGGGGGGAGGCTAACAGGCCGGTGATTTCAATCCTGGGCCTGCTAAGACAATTTAAATGATATTGAGATCAGTATAATTTATGCAGCTCCATGCTGCTTCCTGGCGAGGAACTGAAGGTGCTGGATATCTCCACTGGGAAATGTGCTCGGGACCAGCTGTCCAGCGTGGATGGAACGGATCGGGCACTGCCTAAACATCCTGGCCCCCTGCATTAACGGGATGGGAGAACTGCAGCTGTTGAATCTGTTTCTGTCTCCATAGATACTGCATGACCTGCTGAGTAATTCCAACATTTCCAGCTTTTATTTTCGATTTCCAGCCACTGCAGCAATTTTGTTTTGTATTAAGGATTTTGGTTGGATTGCTCTGGTGAGTGCAAAGCTTCCACTTTCTAATTCTGCTGTGGCAATGCTGAGATCAGGCAGTATGTGGCATGTACAAGTCTGCAAAAATAAATCCTCATATCGTTTGCTGTCTAACCATGTGGTACAATATTCATTTTTAGTTTAATCTGGTACAACACAAAGAAAGCTAGCTGTCAGCGTGAAATGGGATTACCTCCACTATTCATTCAGCCCACACAGGGCTAATTTCAACAGACTGATCTTTCCAATGTCTTTCACTGCTCAAATCAAGCTTCAATTAGTGGCACATTGAACGGCTGAGAGAGGGTTAATAAAGCACTCACATTACACTCTTGTAATTTATGATGTTGGCTGAATCCTGGGTGATGTTGCTGCTGTGTAATGTGCTGCAGCTTGTATGGAAGCCTATATTTAGTAGTGAGACATTTCTTGGGTTGTTACACAGCTCGATGTTCTATTCACTTGAGGAAGTTGCTGCTCGCTCTGGGTTGCTGATAGTGTTTTTACGGTTATGGAACTAATCTGCTGAATCTGCATTCAAGCCGCAAAGCCTCAGTAAGAACAGAGTCATCGCCTGGATATCCTGCAGCCCAAATAATTGAATAATTCACAATATTGTTTCCATATTCGTCATTTAAAATGCCAGTAGTGATTAGCCTCTTTCAAATAAAACTGGCAGAGCATTAATATGGAACAACTAAAATGTCAATTATTGGAACAGAGAAAGGAAATATAAAAATAGATACAAAAACAGTAAATAGCTGGAAAAGCTCAGCAGGTCTGGCAGCATCTGTGGAGAGAGAGATACATCAGTCATCCAGATTAATTTGCTTTGCTGTCACTTTCTCCTCTCCATCACCCACTATCTGAGGAGGATATTATAAAGAATAATTGGCAGCAAGCCCTTTCCCCAAAATCTCCACCCAATTCCTTTATTCTGGGAGGGAAATCTCTATCCCACCCTTGTGCAGCTTTGTCTATCAAAATGAGATTGCAGACAAGAGGCTCTTTGCTGCCTGAAGTGAGCACATTGGGACGGTGGGAAAATGCTCATTGTTACCCAATAGAGGGGAAAGGACCCTTGGGGATGTTGCATTGTCATCATCTCTGGCTCAAGAAACTCTTCTGGGTCTTGTTTCAACCCAATGCTAAAAAAGTGATTCATTGCTCAAGACTTCCTGGCTCTTCTGCACTTTCTCGTGACTTCTATTTCTATTTGTGTTGCAGAGAGTCTCATCTTCCTCTTTTACTGCAATGGCTTCACCACCAGTGTTACATTCTTCTTCACTGTACAATGTGCTAATAATGCACATTGGCGAAATAATAACATAGCTTCTTTATTCAAAGGTACGACTCTGTACAGATCGTACTCACTGGGAGACTGTGAGGCAAATGTTTGAAGTCAACCAATGCTGTTGTTCGCTACAAGTCATAGGACTACTATGTCACATCCTGTGTTCAGGTTGGGTAATTTATTATCTGCATGCCACTCACAGGCACCTTTCAAAAGACTTCCTGGTTAGGTGTATTGGCCATATTAAATTCTCCCTCAGTTTACCTGAACAGGTGCCTGAGTGTAGTGACTAGGGGATTTTTACAGAAACTTCATTGCTGTGTTAATGTAAGTGTATTTGTGACACTAATAAATAAACTTTAAACTTCATCTTTCCCTGTTTTTCAAGTGCTGCATGTGTACTTTTGGGATACATGGCAAGGAAATCCTCACACTGAGCATTTTCACACTGAAATCCAACATGCTCACCTGTAGCTCGTGGTTTGTTTGACAACACTTCAGTATTTTGGAGTTTACAATTCAAACCATACATTCTGCAATTGGATCCGAGGCAAGTTGCTATGGGCGACTGCCCATTTTACACACAACTCCTTAAACAGTTGTCCTATGTACTGGAGTCTGTTGTCAGAAACAACCTCCTGTGTTGCCCTGAACAGACTGAAGATTGAACTTGTATCTCCAATGGTTGGCCTTATGTACCTGAAACCCGGAGCAGTAATCTGTTACTATCAAGAAATCTGCATGAACGCTGAAGAGGTCAGTTATGAGTCTAGTCCATGGATGTGTGGTTCTCTGTGAGGCAGTAATGATTATTTCTGGTTGTTGGGTATGCCTCACGTTCTCTCACCACCTTCTCGATGTTGTGGGTCAGTAGATGAGGTGGGCACGGTAAGAAGTCTCACAACAACAGGTTAATGTCCAACAGGTTTATTTGGTAGCGCAAGCCACAAGCTTTCAGAGCGCTGTCCCGAAGGCAACGCTACAAAATAAATCCATTGGACTGTAACTTGGTATTGTGAGACTGCCTACTGTTATTAGATGAGACCATGGAATTACTCAACTTGTTGCATTTGCCATCATCATAGCCTTGTGTTGTAATTGGGAGTGCGATAATCTTGGTGGCTTACTAGTTAGTGCTCTGTGCTAAGTTATTTCAAGTGGCTTATGATCAGTAACCACAAGAAGCCACGAGGGGAACTTGCTACGGAGGCATGGGGTTGGGGGGGAGGGGCGTCACTTTTGGTGGGATTGGAAGATCCCACTGAGGGAAAAGGCT
Source organism: Carcharhinus amblyrhynchos (assembly GCF_965287045.1). Taxonomy (NCBI): domain Eukaryota; kingdom Metazoa; phylum Chordata; class Chondrichthyes; order Carcharhiniformes; family Carcharhinidae; genus Carcharhinus; species Carcharhinus amblyrhynchos. Next base: position 472,663 of record NC_137325.1, read on the forward strand.
GGGAAATTCCATCGTTTGCTACTGGAACTCACAGATTTTAGTGGCTTCCCCTTTTACCACAGCCACAAGTCACACATCTTCTTGGCTTCCAAGACTCCACCAGTGTTTCCATATTATCCCATATTTTATTACAAAAGAAATGGAAGAGCGGTTGCGCTGAAGGAACAGTGTTGATATATTTTCTGTGCAGTACATGTTGTGTTAATTGGTCTCCAGGACTTTATGCAGATTGTTGGTGGCTGACATTATTTTAATTGGAACGAGACTGAAGTGGGAGACACTCGCTGACATTCAGCAAGGATCTGGAGTGAGCACATTGAATGATATTTATCCCAGGATATTCAAATTCCATCATCTTGTCTTTAACACAGTCCTACCTATGTTGTCATGTTCTGCTCAATAATTTACAATTATTGCTTTCTCCCCAGAAATTAGGCTCCACAGTGTACAGTTCCAGAAGACTGTCTGTGCAAATCCTAACTCCATTAACACGGTGCTGCTGAGTGGAATTTGCTTTGATTAAACTGACTGCGAGGCTCTCGGGCCAAAAAAGATCAACTCAGCAGATAAACATTTTGTTAAATGTGTCACATGACATACAGCAGTGAAGTATTTGAGAGAACGATCTAAAGGATTGACATTTCAGAGCAGATTCTCAGTATGCACACAGCAAGAAACTGCACACAGGGCTTTAGTGTTTGACCCACCAGTCCACAACTGACTGAATGTGGAACAATTCAACTTTGTTACAGCAGCAAGGGAAAAATAACTTTCCCTCTGGATACCGTCCATCACACCACAGCACATGTTCAATATTGCTCTCTTAAATTACCACCAAGCTCATTCAGTCCATCCCCATTCCCATCCCAGCACCAACCCGCCATTGTTTATTCTTCATCGGCCACTTCCTGCTTCTCCTGTTGTATCTCCAATCCCCAGCCTCCTTCATCTTCACTTCTTAAAATCAGCATCTTACAGGAGGAGAGAATTTGAGAGAGATGTTGAGTTTTAGGAAGCAAAGCCAGAACCAGGGGCCCAGACGGCTGCAGGCATGGCCGCCAATGGTGGAACACTGACAATGTAAAAGGGATCAGGATGAGGGGAGCACAGAAAGATCCCAGGGATTGTAGAGCTGCAGGAAGTTACAGATAAGAGGGGCTGAAGTCATAGTGGGTTTGATACCAATAATGAGAATGATAAAACTTGCTGAAGAAAACAAAGCTCAGCAAGTACAGATGAAAATGGGTGAATGAGTCTTTGAGCACTCCGTCCTCAGCACTGACCCTCTGACAGTGCGGCACTCCCTCAGTACTGACCCTCTGACAGTGCGGCACTCCCTCAGCACTGACCCTCTGACAGTGCGGCACTCCCTCAGCACTGACCCTCTGACAGTGCGGCACTCCCTCAGCACTGACCCTCTGACAGTGCGGCACTCCCTCAGCACTGACCCTCTGACAGTGCGGCGCTCCCTCAGCACTGACCCTCTGACAGTGCGGCACTCCCTCAGCACTGACCCTCTGACAGTGCGGCACTCCCTCAGCACTGACCCTCTGACAGTGCGGCACTCCCTCAGCACTGACCCTCTGACAGTGCGGCACTCCCTCAGCACTGACCCTCTGACAGTGCGGCACACCCTCAGCACTGACCCTCTGACAGTGCGGCACACCCTCAGCACTGACCCTCTGACAGTGCGGCACTCCATCAGCACTGACCCTCTGACAGTGCGGCACTACCTCAGCACTGACCCTCTGACAGTGCGGCACTCCATCAGCACTGACCCTCTGACAGTGCGGCACTCCCTCAGCACTGACCCTCTGACAGTGCGGCACTCCCTCAGCACTGACCCTCTGACAGTGCGGCACTCCCTCAGCACTGACCCTCTGACAGTGCGGCGCTCCCTCAGCACTGACCCTCTGACAGTGCGGCACTCCCTCAGCACTGACCCTCTGACAGTGCGGCACTCCCTCAGCACTGACCCTCTGACAGTGCAGCACTCCCTCAGCACTGACCCTCTGACAGTGCGGCACTCCCTCAGCACTGACCCTCTGACAGTGCGGCACTCCCTCAGCACTGACCCTCTGACAGTGCGGCGCTCCCTCAGCACTGACCCTCTGACAGTGCGGCACTCCCTCAGCACTGACCCTCTGACAGTGCGGCATGCGAATGTTGTCCCATTGTTTAAGAAGGGGAACAGAGACTTTGCCGGGAATTATAGACCGGTGAGTCTTACTTCTGTTGTGGGCAAGGTTTTAGAAAAAATTATTAGGGATAGGATTTATAGTTATTTGGAGTGTAATGAATTGATTAGAAATAGTCAGCATGGTTTTGTAGCGGGTAGGTCGTGCCTTACTAACCTTATTGAGTTTTTTGAGAAGGTGACCAAAGAGGTGGATGGGGGCAAGGCAGTTGACGTGGTATACATGGATTTTAGTAAGACGTTCGATAAGGTTCACCATGGTAGGCTTCTGCAGAAAATGCAGATGTATGGGATTGTGGGTAATCTAGGAAGTTGGATCAGGAATTGGCTATCAGATAGGAGACAGAGGGTGGTGGTGGATGGTAAATATTCATCATGGAGTACAGTTACGAGTGGTGTGCCTCAGGGATCTGTTTTGGGGCCACTGTTGTTTGTAATTTTTATTAATGATCTGGATGAGGGTATAGTTGGGTGGATTAGTAAATTTGCTGATGACACCAAAATTGGAGGTGTGGTAGATAGTGAGGAAGGGTGTCATAGTCTGCAGGAAGACTTAGATAGGTTGCAGAGCTGGGCCGAGAAGTGGCGGATGGAATTTAATGCGGAGAAGTGTGAGGTAATTCACTTTGGTAGGAGCAACAGATGTGTCGAGTATAGGGCTAACGGGAGGACTTTGAATAGTGTGGATGAACAGAGGGATCTAGGTGTGTGTGTACATAGATCCCTGAAAGTTGGGAATCAAGTAGATAAGGTTGTTAAGAAGGCGTACGGTGTCTTGGCGTTTATTGGTAGGGGGATTGAATTTAGGAGTCGCAGTGTAATGTTGCAACTGTACACTACTCTAGTGCGGCCGCACTTGGAGTACTGTGTGCAGTTCTGGTCCCCGCATTACAAGAAGGATGTGGAGGCGTTGGAGAGGGTGCAGAGGAGGTTTACTAGGATGTTGCCTGGTATGGTGGGGAGGTCCTATGAGGAGAGACTGAGGGATTTAGGGTTGTTTTCGTTGGAAAGAAGGCGGCTAAGAGGGGATCTTATTGAAACATATAAGATGATTAGCGGTTTAGATAGGGTGGATAGTGATAGCCTTTTTCCTCGGATGGAGAAAGCTAGCACGAGGGGGCATGGCTTTAAATTAAGGGGGGGTAGCTACAGGACGGATGTCAGGGGTAGGTTCTTTACCCAGCGGGTGGTGAGGGATTGGAATGCCCTGCCTGCTGCAGTTGTAAATGCGTCTAGTTTGGGGGCGTTTAAGAGATCTCTGGATAGGTTTATGGACGAAAAGGGATCGGTATAGGCTAGTGGGTCATTGTTTTTGTAACTGGTCGGCGCAACATCGTGGGCCGAAGGGCCTGTTCTGCGCTGTAATGTTCTATGTTCTATGTTCTATGTTCTATTCCTTCAGCACTGACCCTCTGACAGTGCGGCACTCCCTCAGCACTGACCCTCTGACAGTGCGGCACTCCCTCGGCACTGACCCTCTGACAGTGCGGCACTCCTTCAGCACTGACCCTCTGACACTGCGGCACTCCCTCAGCACTGACCCTCTGACAGTGCGGCACTCCCTCGGCACTGACCCTCTGACAGTGCGGCACTCCCTCGGCACTGACCCTCTGACAGTGCGGCACTCCCTCGGCACTGACCCTCTGACAGTGCGGCACTCCCTCGGCACTGACCCTCTGACAGTGCGGCACTCCCTCGGCACTGACCCTCTGACAGTGCGGCACTCCCTCGGCACTGACCCTCTGACAGTGCGGCACTCCCTCGGCACTGACCCTCTGACAGTGCGGCACTCCCTCGGCACTGACCCTCTGACAGTGCGGCACTCCCTCGGCACTGACCCTCTGACAGTGCGGCACTCCCTCAGCACTGACCCTCTGACAGTGCGGCACTCCCTCAGTACTGACCCTCTGACAGTGCGGCACTCCCTCAGTACTGACCCTCTGACAGTGCGGCACTCCCTCAGTACTGACCCTCTGACAGTGCGGCACTCCCTCAGCACTGACCCTCTGACAGTGCGGCACTCCCTCAGCACTGACCCTCTGACAGTGCGGCACTCCCTCAGTACTGACCCTCTGACAGTGCGGCACTCCCTCAGTACTGACCCTCTGACAGTGCGGCACTCCCTCAGTACTGACCCTCTGACAGTGCGGCACTCCCTCAGCACTGACCCTCTGACAGTGCGGCACTCCCTCAGCACTGACCCTCTGACAGTGCGGCACTCCCTCAGTACTGACCCTCTGACAGTGCGGCACCCCCTCAGCACTGACCCTCTGACAGTGCGGCACTCCCTCAGCACTGACCCTCTGACAGTGCAGCACTCCCTCAGCACTGACCCTCTGACAGTGCGGCACTCCCTCAGTACTGACCCTCTGACAGTGTGGCACTCCCTCAGCACTGACCCTCTGACAGTGTGGCACTCCCTCAGCACTGACCCTCTGACAGTGTGGCACTCCCTCAGCACTGACCCTCTGACAGTGCAGCACTCCCTCAGTACTGACCCTCTGACAGTGCGGCACTCCCTCAGCACTGACCCTCAGACAGTGCGGCGCTCCCTCAGCACTGACCCTCAGACAGTGCGGCACTCCCTCAGTACTGACCCTCTGACAGTGTGGCACTCCCTCAGCACTGATCCATCAAGCGGGGTGAAAAGTTTATTTTCTTTATAAGTTCATTGATGGGATGTGGGCATTGCTGACCACACCTGCATTTATTGTCCATCTCTAATTACTCCTGAGAAGGTGATGGTGAACTGGCTACTTGAACCACTGCAGTCCATGTGGGATAGGTACACCCACAGTGCTGTTGGTGCGGGCGCTGGGGGGGAGGTTCCAGGACTTTGACACAGTGACTGGGAAGGAATGGTGTTACATTTCCAATTCAGGAGGCGGTGTGAACATGCCGGTGGTGGTGTTCCCATGTATCTACTGCACTTGTCCTTCTAGATGGTAGCTCTTGAGATTGCAGTGTTTATATGGCTAGTCCAGTTCAGTATTAGGTTAATGGTGACCCCACGATGTTGTTAGAAGATAGAACATTACAGCACAGTTCAGGCCCTTCGGCCCTCGATGTTGTGCCAAGCTATGTCCAAACCCAAGATTAAGCTATCCCACTCCCTATCATTCTGGTGTGCTCCATGTGCCTATCCAATAACCGCTTGAAAGTTCCTAAAGTGTCCGACTCCACTATCACAGCAGGCAGCGCATTCCACACCCCAACCACTCTCTGATTGAGGAATCTACCTCGGACATCCCTCCTATATCTCCCATCATGAACCTTATAGTTATGCCCCCTAGTAACAGCTACATCACTCCAAGGAAATAGTCTCTGAGCGTCCACTCTATCTATTCCCCTCATCATCTTATAAACCTCTATTAAGTCTCCTCTCATCCTCCTCCGCTCCAAAGAGAAAAGCCCCAGCTCCCTCAACCTTTCCTCATAAGACCTCCCCTCCAAACCAGGCAGCATCCTGGTAAATCTCCTCTGCACTCTCTCCAATGCTTCCACATCCTTCTTATAGTGAGGTGACCAGAACTGAACACAATATTCCAAACGTGGTCTCACCAACGTCTGGTGAAGTTGCGGCATAACCCCTTGGCTCCTAAATTTCAACCCCCTGTTAATAAACGCAAACGATGGAGGGGAAGGGAGTTGGCAGGAGTCAGTAACAGAATTGCCATTGAAGGTCATGGGGCAATGGTTAGATTGTCTCTTGTCGGAGATGGTCATTGCCTGGTACCTGTGTGGCGTGAATGTTATTTGCTGTCAGTCCAAGTCTTGCTGTATTTGGATGTGGACTCCTTCAGTATCTGAGGAGTGGCGAATGGTGCTGAACATTGTGCAATCATCAGCGAACATCCCCATTTTTGACCTTATATTGGATGGAAAGTGATTGATGAAGCAGCTGAAGATGGTTGACTTTGGACACTATCCTGAGGGACTCCTGGAGGGCGGTCCTGGAGCTGAGATGGTTGAATTCCAATTCACACAATCATCTTACTTTATGTCAGATATGATGCCAAACAGTGGAGACCTTTCCCCGAATTACTTGGAAAAAGGGCTTATTTATGAGGAAAGGTTAAACGGTTTGGCCGAAACCCATTAGAGTTCAGAAGGAAAGAAGAGATATTCTTGAAACTTGAGGGGATTTGACGGGATGGATGCTGAAAAAATGTTTCTTCTTGTAGAAGAATCTTGATCTGGATTATATCGTGTTAAAAAATAGAAGTCTCTCGAAGAAAGAGGAAAGGAGCTTTAGAGAGCTTACACATGTCAGTGGGAGTGAGATTGCAGCCAGAGTGAGATTCAGCAGAGAGAGATTCAGCCAGAGTGAGATTGCAGCCAGAGTGAGATTCAGCCAGAGAGAGATTCAGCCAGAGAGAGATTCAGCCAGAGAGAGATTCAGCCAGAGTGAGATTGCAGCCAGAGAGAGATTCAGCAGAGAGAGATTCAGCCAGAGTGAGATTGCAGCCAGAGTGGGATTCAGCAGAGAGAGATTCAGCCAGGGTGAGATTGCAGCCAGAATGAGATTCAGCAGAGAGAGATTCAGCCAGAGTGAGATTCAACCAGAGAGAGATTGCAGCCAGAGAGAGATTCAGCCAGAGTGAGATTGCAGCCAGAGTGAGATTCAGCCAGAGAGAGATTCAGCCAGAGTGAGATTGCAGCCAGAGTGAGATTCAGCCAGAGAGAGATTCAGCCAGAGTGAGATTGCAGCCAGAGAGAGATTCAGCCAGAGTGAGATTCAGCCAGAGTGAGATTCAGCCAGAGAGAGATTCATCCAGAGTGAGATTCAGCCAGAGAGAGATTCAGCCAGAGAGAGATTGCAGCCAGAGTGAGATTGCAGCCAGAGAGAGATTCAGCCAGAGTGAGATTGCAGCCAGAGAGAGATTCAGCCAGAGAGAGATTCAGCCAGATGAGATTGCAGCCAGAGTGAGATTCAGCCAGAGAGAGATTCAGCCAGAGTGAGATTCAGCCAGAGAGAGATTCAGCCAGAGTGACATTGCAGCCAGAGTGGGATTGCCGCCAGAGAGAGATTCAGCCAGAGTGAGATTGCAGCCAGAGAGAGATTCAGCCAGAGAGAGATTCAGCCAGAGTGAGATTGCAGCCAGAGAGAGATTCAGTCAGAGAGAGATTCAGCCAGAGTGAGATTGCAGCCAGAGTGAGATTCAGCCAGAGTGAGATTCAGCCAGAGTGAGATTGCAGCCAGAGAGAGATTCAGCCAGAGAGAGATTCAGCCAGAGTGAGATTGCAGCCAGAGAGAGATTCAGCCAGAGTGAGATTGCAGCCAGAGTGAGATTCAGCCAGAGAGAGATTCAGCCAGAGTGAGATTGCAGCCAGAGTGAGATTCAGCCAGAGTGAGATTCAGCCAGAGAGAGATTCAGCCAGAGTGAGATTGCAGCCAGAGAGAGATTCAGCCAGAGAGAGATTCAGCCAGAGTGAGATTGCAGCCAGAGAGGGATTCAGCCAGAGAGAGATTCAGCCAGAGAGAGATTCAGCCAGAGTGAGATTGCAGCCAGAGAGAGATTCAGCCAGAGAGAGATTCAGCCAGAGAGAGATTCAGCCAGAGTGAGATTGCAGCCAGAGTGAGATTCAGCCAGAGAGAGATTCAGCCAGAGTGAGATTCAGCCAGAGAGAGATTCAGCCAGAATGAGGGTATCGGGAATTTGGAGCCAAGGGAGAAGAAGTGCTGATCTTTGGGAGGAGCAGAGAGACGGACCTGCGAGGGAGACTCGAGGACAAGTGAGAGATAGAAAGAAATTGAGCCACGATGTCACAGCCAGCAGGTAAATGATTGGCTGGTGACTGGTAAGTAGTTTTTCTTTATTTCCTTGGCATTGTTGTTGTTGTTGTAACTTAAGGGTTAAGTCACAGCAGGAGATCCCAGACCCATGTCATGCTGTTCTTGTGCGATGTGAGAATTCAGGAACCCCTCCAGCGTCCCCACCTCCTTCATATGCAGAAAGTGTATCCAACTGTAACTCCTGCTAGATTGCTTGACAGTTCTGGAGCTGCGGATGGATTCACTTTGGAGCATCCAGGATGCTGAGGAAGTCAGGGATAGCATGTTCAGTGAGTTGGTCACATCGCAGATAAACATTACTGAGTGAGATGGGGAATGGGTGACCAGCAGACAGAGGAAGAGTAGGAAGGCAGTGCAGGGGCCTCCTGCGGTCATCTCCCTCCAAAACAGGGATACTACCTGGAATATTACCGGCACACCCACCCCAGTGGCTCACAGAACGGCAATTCTCCATTGGCCCCGAGTGAGGACATACGGGTAGAGCTCAGGAACAGGAATGGTGCAATCACACTGTTGGGGTTGTACTATCGACCTCCCAACAGTCAGTGTGAAATGGAGGAACTGATATGTCAGTAAATTATGGAAAGATGTAAAAACAACAGGGTTGTTGTGATGGGTGATTTTAACTTCCCCGACATAGACTGGGAACCCTTTAGTGCCAGGGGCTTGGATGGTGCAGAGTTTGTACAGTGTGTCCAAGACAGCTTCTTCAAGCAATACGTAGATCCTCCACCTCTGGAAGCGGATATCTTGGACCTGTTCTGGGAAACGAGCCTGGACAGGTGATTGATGTCTGTGGGCGATCGTTTTGGGAACAGTGATCCCATTAGGTGCTGCATATTTAATAATGCACCTGAGACCTGTATCACACATAAAACCACACCTTTCCATTAAAGTGGCTGCACACAGCTATGAACAATGTCCCTTCAGATAAATATTTATTCAGGGCAGTAACAGAAACTCCCCCCTAGCCACATGAGCCTAGTTTAATCCTCTGGTGTATGTCCGCAGGATATTTACGTTAGTGGCTGCATGTTCTTCTTAAGGGAATTAAGAGCAAACCATGTAAAAAAACAATATCATCTACCATGTCGGAAAGAGGAACAGTGGAAGCCGCTTTACACAATCTTGCTCTAGAATCCTTTCTCGGAATATATCTGCCCCATTATAACCTTGCTGCCTCCATCTCAGATTTGACAATATCCCTAGTCAATAGCTTCAGGAAGTGGAACTCTGCCAGAACTAGGTGACACGGTGGCACAGTGATTAGCACTGCTGCTTCACAACTACAGGGGCCCGGGTTCATTTCCTGGCTTGGGTCACTGTCTGTATGGAGTTTGCACATTCTCTCCATCTCTGTATGGGTCTCCACCCACATTCTGAAAGATGTGCTGGTTAGGTGCATTGACCCAGACCGGTGTTGGATTGTGGCGACTAGGGGAATTTCACAGTAACTTCATTGCAATATTAATGTCAGCCTTACTTATGATTAATCAATAAACTTTATTTTGAGAGTGAGAGATTATAAAGAGTTATTCATGGAAGATTCTGAGACATAATGTAGGGGCGATTCTCCCATCATTCTTGAAGTTATTATAACTTTTCCACATTTCTGTTAATTCTTCAACAACTGTGTTCAAATTAAGTTACAGCTTAAGAGGGAAATATTTTTCCCAGACTCTAGAGGTGTCAGGGGTTTTGGGGAGAGTGCGGGAGAATTGAACAGAGGTCCAGGAGCAGGCAGTCATCATGGTGGGACGGTGGGACAGACACAAGGAGCTGAATGACATTTCCTGACAGATTTCTGCTCCTGTTTTCTCTGGGTGGGCGTGGGGAACGGGTAATGGGGTGGGGTGGGGGGTGGAGGGGGGAGGTGGAGGAGGGGGGTTTAAGGGTCCATTCACCACGACTGCAAATTCTGTTTTGTCCAGAAGTTCAAGCTGCTGCTTCTGAGAGTTTCACCCCCCTCCCCCCACTCCCTACTGCTACGACTCCCCTGGCACTCTCTAGCTGTCAGGATAACCACACTAGGGGCTCAGAGATAAATCCAGTCCTTGGGTGGTCAGGGGCATGGCAGGGTAGTGCCAACCTGGCCTCTGCACTGCCTATGGCCAGGGAATGGGAATGGGAAAGGGGTGGGGCCTTTAGAGCCCCATTGGGGTTCCCCATTATGTTGGGGAGGTGGTGGGGGTGAGGTTGTGACAGTGGCTAGGGGGTGGGTGAGTGGGTGGGGGTGGGATTGGTGGGGGGAGGAATAATTCCCAATATTGGTGATGATAGGGAGGTCGGGTGATGCCTGCGTGCTGTGGGTGGTGTGACCCACACATTGAGTATTGAGGGAAAGGTTGTTCCTGTGTGGTCAAGAACTGCAGCTTTACCTCTTGTTCACCAGGTGAGGACAACGTTCGTGGTGGGGGCAGCTAGTGGGGGCGGTGGTTAACTTTACAAACGGTGTCCCAATCTCTGTGGAGCTGACCTTGCCATTGTCTTTAGGCCTCACTTCCCAAGACTGACATCACCAAAGATGTTGTCTTTTTGATAAAGTGTCAGAAGATGTGGAGTGAAAACCTGGCTGTGTTTCTGGAGGGAAATTAGAGTCAGAGAGGTTTACAGAATGGAAACAGGCCCTTCGGCCCAACTTGTCCATGCCATCTTTTTTAAAAACTCTTAAGCTAATCCCAATTGCCTGCATTTGGCCCATATCCCTCTATACCCATCGTATCCATGTAACTATCCAAATGCTTTTTAAAAGATAAAATTGTACCCGCCTCTACTACTACCTCTGGCAGCTTGTTCCAGACACTCACCACCCTCTGTGTGAAAAAATTGCCCCTTGAGATACTTGTATCTCTCCTCTCTCACCTTAAACCTATGCCCTCTAGTTTTAGATTTCCCAACCTTTGGGGGAAAAGATATTGACTATCTAGCTGATCTGTGCCCCTCATTATTTTATAGACCTCTATAAGATCACCCCTCAGCCTTTTACACTCCAGAGAAAAAAGTCCCAGTCTGTCCCAGCCTCTCCTTATAACTCAATCCATCAAGTCCCGGTAACATCCTAGTAAATCTTTTCTGCACTCTTTCTAGTTTAATAATATCCTTTCTATAATAGGGTGACCAGAACTGTACACAGTATTCCAAGTGTGGCCTTACCAATGTCTTGTACAACTTCAACAAGACATCCCAACTCCTGTATTCAATGTTCTGACCGATGAAACCAAGCATGCTGAATGCCTTCTTCACCACTCTGTCCACCTGTGACTCCACTTTCAAGGAGCTATGAACATGTACCCCAAGATCTTTGTTCTGTAACTCTCCTCAATACCCTATCATTAACTGAGTAAGTCCTGTCCTGGTTCAATTGACCAAAATGCATCACCTCACATTTGTCTAAATTAAACTCCATCTGCCATTCATCAGCCCACTGGCCCAATTGATTAAGATCCCACTGCAATTGGAGATAACCTTCCTCACCGTCCACTATGCCACCAATCTTGCTGTCATCTGCAAACTGCTAACCATGCCCCCTATATTCTCATCCAAATTATTAATATAAATGACAAATAACAGTGGGCCCAGCACTGATCCCTGAGGCACATCGCTGGTCACAGGCCTCCAGTTTGAAAAACAACCCTCTACAACCACCCTCTGTCTTCTGTCAAGAAGCCAATTTTGTATCCATTTAGATCCCTCACCCTGGATCCTGTGAGATTTAAATTGATCAAGTTTCAGTCAGAACCTGACACTTTGCCATTTATTGGGAGAATTCCATGCTGTGGCTGGGATTTTACCAGCACGCCCACCCTGGAATTGGGGTGGGTGAGGCCCGCAGAATGGCATTCTCTGTTGGCCTCTGTGGGGGGGCTGTGTGCGGGTAGGGGGTTGGGGGGTGGGGGGGTGGTGAGGGAGGCAGGGGGTAGTTTTATGCCTTGCGCAGGCGAGACAGTAAAATTCTGGTGCATGTTTTTGGCAGTTTAACCAGTGGCTTTATTGTAATGAAAACTCAACCAACTGCTGAATTATTTTGACAATATTTCTACTGAGGTCAATTTCCCCGATGAGTTATTTTATGTTGCATTGCAAAACACTCAGCAGGAAATCTGTTAATAACAGAGGTTTTTTAATTTGTTCATTGCTGCTTCAGGCCAGGTTTAATATCCCTTTAAAAGCTACTAATTGATCTGACAAAATAGAATTTAGAATATATTTACATCCAAGCTCCTCCATCCACATTTCTATTCCTGGAAAGAGTTTAACTCGACACAACAAATCCTTGAATATCTTGTTAAAAATAATTTGTTTAATCTCAAAGGCTGTGTTGCAGCTCTGGGGATATTGCATCCCTATCTTTCAAAGAACAAAGAATAGTATAGCACAGGAACAGGCCCTTCGGCCCACCAAGCCAGCATTGATCATGTTATCCTAGCCACTGATATCCCTCCATTACCTGCTGGCCATGTGTCTGTCCAGATGAGTCTTAAATATTACTAACGTATCTGGCTCAACCATCTCACCTGGCAGTGCATTCCAGGCCCCCAACACCCTTTGTGTAAAGATACTTCCCTCACACATCTCCACTGAACATTTCCCCCCTTACCTTGAACTTCTGCCCCCTCTAATTGTCATTTCTGCCCCTGGGGAAAAGCTGCCGACTCGTCACCTTATCTACACCCCTCATAATTTTATAAACTTCTATTAGGTTACCCCTCAGCGTCCGTCTTTCCAGGGATAACAATCCCAGTTTATTCAATCTCTCCTCATCGCTAATATCTTCCATACCAGGCAATATCCTGGGATACCTCTTCTGCACTCTCTCCAAAGCCTCCACATCCTTCTGGTCATGTGGTGACCAGAATTAGAGACAGTATTCCAAATGTGACCGAACCAATGTTTTATACAACTGTAAGATAATTTGCCAACTTTTATACTCGATGCCCCGTCCAATGAAGGCAAACATTCCATATGTTTTCTTCACCACCTTTTCCACCTGTACTGCCACTTTTAAGGATCTGTGGACCTGTACTCCCAGATCTCTCTGTGTGTCTGTGCTCCTGATGATTCTGGACCTCGGGGTACTTGTGCATGAGTCGCAAAAACCCAGCCTGCAGGTGCAGCAGGTGGTTAGGAAGGCAAATGGGATGCTGGCCTTCATAGCGAGGGGGATTGAATATAAAAGTAGGGAGGTCTTGCTGCGGCTGTATAGGGCATTGGTGAGGCCGCAGCTGGAGTACTGTGTGCAGTTTTGGTCGCTGTACTTACACAAGGATATTTTGGCCTTGGAGGGAGTGCAGAGGAGGTTTACTAGGCTGATACCGGAGTTGAGGGGGTTGAGCTATGAGGAGAGGCTGAATAAACTAGGCTTGTACTCGTTAGAGTTTAGAAGAATGAGGGGAGATCTCATTGAGACGTATAAGATGATGAATGGGATGGATAGGATAGAGGTGGAGAGACTCTTCCCGCTCAGAAAGGACAGTAGGACTAGGGGGCACAGCCTCAAGATAAAGGGGGGGCGGTTTAGAACGGAGTTGAGGAAGAATTTCTTCACTCAAAGGGTGGTGAATCTCTGGAATTCTCTGCCCGTTGAAGTGGTGGAGGCTGCCTCGCTAAATATTTTTAAGACGTGGGTTGATGGGTTTTTGATAAGAGAGGGGATTAAGGGTTATGGGGAGAGGGTGGGAATGTGGAACTGAGCCACGACAGATCAGCCATGATCTTATTGAATGGCGGGGCAGGCTCGAAGGGCTAGATGGCCTACTCCTGCTCCTATTTCTTATATTCTTATGTTCTTATGTGAAGAAAATTATCTCCAATTGTAACGGGATCTTGATCAATTGGGCCAGTGGGCTGACAAATGGCAGATGGAGCTTAATTTAGATAAATGCGAGGTGATGCATTTTTGTAGATTGAACCAGGGCAGGACTTACTCAGTTAATGGTAGGGCATTGGGGCGAGTTACAGAACAAAGAGATCACGGGGTACATGTTCATAGCCCCTTGAAAATGGAGTCACAGGTGGACAGAGTGGTGAAAAAGGCATTTAGCACGCTTGGTTTCATTGGTCAGAACATTGAATACAGGAGTTGGGATGTCTTGTTGAAGTTGTACAAGGCATTGGCAAGGCCACACTTGGAATACTGTGTACAATTCTGGTCACCCTGTTATAGAAAGGATATTATTAAACTAGAAAGAGTGCAAAAAAGATTTACAAGAATGCTACTGGGACTTGATGGATTGAGTTACAGGAAAAGCCTGGATAGACTGGGACTTTTTCTCTGGAATGCCGGACGCTGAGGGGTGAACTTATAGAGGTCTATAAAATAATGAGGGACATAGATCAGCTAGATAGTCAATATCTTTTCCCAAAGGTAGGGGAATCTAAAACTAAGGGGCATAGGTTTAAGGTGAGAGGGGAGAGATACAGAAGTGTCCAGAGGGATTAGCTTAGCGGTTAAAAAAAGGTGGCATGTACAAGCTGGGCCAAAGGGCCTATTTCCATGCTGTAAACCTCTAAGACTTTATAATTCTATGACTCAAATGAGACCAGCTATGTTTTCTTCCAAGCCATCTATATATATTACAAACAGCAGAGGTTCCAGCACTAATCCCTGCAGAACACAATTAGTTACAGACCTCCTTCTAACATTATCCTCTGTCTGGTCAAGCCAGCTCTGAATCCATTTAGCCAGTTAACCCTTGATCCCGTATGAATTAACCTTTTGCACCAGCCTGCCATGAGGGACCTTGTCAAATGCTTTACTAAAGTCCACGTAGACAACATCCACGGCCCTTCCCTCATCAATCATTTTTGTCACCGCCTCAAAAAGCTCAATCAAATTAGTGAGACATGACCTTTCTTGTACAAAACCATGCTGTTGGTCATTGATAAGACCATTCATTCCAAATGTGTATCAATCCTATCCCTAAGAATTTTCTGCAACAATTTCAGTCACTGAAAACAAGCTCATTGGCCTATAATTACCTGGGTTATTCTTGCTACTCTTCTTGAATAATGGGACAACATTAGCTATCCTCCAATTCCCTGGGACCTCATCCTTTTTCTTTTTGACTAGACTCACAATTTCTCTGGTCATCCAACATTCCTGAATCCTGCCTTCCCTGTTCTTCCTTTTCATAGGCACATTCCTGTCCTGCACTCCAATCAACTACTGCTTGGAATCTCCCACATGACAGATGTGGCTTTACCCTCAAACAGCTTCTCCCAAAAAGCAGCCTCCAAATCCTGCCTAATCTGGTTGTGGTTAGCCATTTCCCCAATTTAGCACGTTAATCCTAGGACAACACTTGTTCTTTTCCATCAGTATCCAAAAGCTTAGAGAATTATGGTCACTGTTCACCACATGTTCCTCCATTGCAACCTCAATGATCTGGACAGCCCAGTCCCATTTACATTTTTTTGCCAACACTCCACGTATTAAGGCTCAAAGGCTTAAAGTTTGTCTTTTTAACATTACTTGTCCCATGAGGAGAGGCTGAATAAACTAGGCTTGTACTTGTTAGAGTTTAGAAGAATGAGGGGAGATCTCATTGAGACGTATAAGATGATGAATGGGATGGATAGGATAGAGGTGGAGGGACTCTTCCCGCTCAAAAAAGACAGTAGGACTAGGGGGCACAGCCTCAAGATAAAAGGGGGGCGGTTTAGAACGGAGTTGAGGAGGAACTTCTTCACTCAAAGGGTGGTGAATCTCTGGAATTCTCTGCCCGTTGAAGTGGTGGAGGCTGCCTCGCTAAATATTTTTAAGACGCAGGTTGATGGGTTTTTGATAAGAGAGTGGATTAAGGGTTATGGGGAGAAAGCGGGAATGTGGAACTGAGCCACGACAGATCAGCCATGATCTTATTGAATGGCGGGGCAGGCTCGAAGGGCTAGATGGCCTATTCCTGCTCCTATTTCTTATGTTCTTATGTTCTTATTTTATAACTCCCACCTGAATTAGATCAACCAAGATGCATCACCTTATATTTGTCCAGATTAAATTCCATCTGCCATTTCTCCACCCAGTCTTCCAACCT
Organism: Carcharhinus amblyrhynchos; assembly: GCF_965287045.1. Taxonomy (NCBI): domain Eukaryota; kingdom Metazoa; phylum Chordata; class Chondrichthyes; order Carcharhiniformes; family Carcharhinidae; genus Carcharhinus; species Carcharhinus amblyrhynchos. The sequence continues at coordinate 488,690 of NC_137325.1, forward strand.
ATCTATATCCAGCTATATTCTCTGACAATCTTCATCTCTATCCGCAACTCCACCAATTTTTATCATCCACAAATTTGCTAAACAGACCAGTTATGTTTTCTTCCAAGTCATTTATATATATTACAAACCGCAGAGGTCCCTGAGGAACATCACTAATTACAGACCTCCATTCAGAAAAACATTCTTCCACCGTTATCCTCTTTTTTTTTGACCAAGCCAGTTCTGAATCCATCTAGCTAGTTCATCCCTGATCCCATGTGATTTAATCTTTTGCTCCTGCCTGGCATGAGGGACCTTACCAAATGCTTTGCTAAAGTCCATGTAGACAATATCCGTGGCCCTTCCCTCATCAATCCTTTTTGTCACCTCCTCAAAAAACTCAATCAAGTTAGTGAGACATAACCTCCCTCCGACAAAGCCGAACTACCTGTCGCTAATAAGACCATTCAGTTCCAAATGTCTATAGATCCTATCCCTAAGAGTCTTCTCCAACAATTTCACTATCACAGACATCAAGCTCACTGGCCTATAATTATCCAGATTATCCTTGCTGCCCTTCTTAAATAACAGGACAACACTGGCTGTCCTCCAATCCTCTGAGACCTCACCTGTGGCTAATGAGGAGACAAAATCTCTGTTAGAGGCCCAGCAATTTAATCTCTTGTTTCCCTCAGTAATTTGAAATAGATGTCATCTGGCCCTGGGGATTTGTCGACCTTAATGCTTTTTAATACCTAACACTTCCTCCCCTGTAATGATGACTTGTCAAAATGTGAAAGACAAGGTTAGTGTGTTCTTTACTCCCTGTGTATATTTATTACCCTTGGATTAATTGTCCAATATAAATAATTCCAGCAGCAAGATTTAGGGAATTAAAAAATAAACAAAGTCACTTATTATTATACAGTTGCCCCAGAAGTTTAAAACATGACCTCTAACTCACTCGATTAATCCACATTATCACTCACAAGAAGATTAGATATAGATGAGGAAAAGAAAACACAGTTATCATTTATGATTATCTGAGTCCCTCTCTTGTGTCAGGATTGCAATTTCTTAGATGAGTTAATGCATTCAGTGAAGGGAAAGTTTTTATAGCAGAGGATTTTCAGTAAGTGTGAAGCCTCTTGCAGTTGTCTTTCCAGGAGAGTGGTTCTCAGGTCAATCTGAAGTGATAACTTGTTTGAGAGAGTCCGTCTCCCACATTCAAAGCCTGGCTGGTTCTTATCTCAGCTGCTAATTTGACACTGAGATGGTTTGATTGATTCAGATGGTACTATGTCTCTGAAAACAACTTTTGCTTTCTTTAAAAGCAGATAGAAACATGGCTATGTCCATTATGTGACTTGTACAAGTCTGAAGTCCTCTGTCCAGACAAAAGTGGTGTGCATATTACACATCCTGCACCGTCATTTAACATTTTGAAATCCATTCTGTCTAGTTTGGATGAGAAATGTTCACAGTTCAATGGAAGGTCAATAGGAACTATTTCACATTTCTTGATTTCATTTGTTCACAATGAAACTGAAAGACAAGTCAATTGGAATGTTCATTTTGTTGTTGGTTCATCCTTAAAGAAGAAGGGTGAATTTTTAGATGGTTGTAAGTGCCCAGATTTAATTAGGTCTTTCCTTGACACCGATGACTGAATGGCTCAGTATGTCAAAGATCACGGGGTGATTGTCCTATCCCACTGTGCTAAAATTCAAATGCAGTGGGCCAGGAGATTTCAGTGAGGCTGGATTAGCACGTTCCATGTTGGGCATCCAGCCCCGAGCGCAGACAGGGGCCACTGTACGTGCGTCAATCTCGGCGCTATCAGATCATGCACAATGACCTGCTCAGTGATATCCTGCTGGCCTCTTCAACGGGAATAGGCCCCACACGCATACGATATTTTGTGATTTATGATAGAGCATTCTGCAGTTCACAGAATGTGGCAGATTCTACCCTGAACTCCCACTGAATAAACTAACGGGATTTACTCCAGTTTTAATGCAAATGTGACATCCAGACTATTTTTGAGAGAATCGCTCCCTCCCCTGCCCCCAACCATCCCCCCCCCACCCCCTCCCACTCCCCGCACCCCCCACATGATTTGCAGTGATTTTAAAAGACTGTGTTGAAAATTTTAAATTACTGTCTGAAAATTCAGAACATTCTGGAACACAGATCACAAAATACTTGTTCCCAATTTTTGCCATACCCAAGACAAAGTCATTTGTTTCTCACGAGAGATGTTTGTGCGGATTTTATTTATATTTTTAAAGACTACAGCAAAATTTATACAACTGATGCACAATTATATTTGTAATTTTCCATGTAAACTTTTCCTAAAATTAATGTAGATTTGATGTGTGGTTGTTGTGAAGGGAGTGATGATAAAAGGAGTGTTAAGCACTTGTTTACCTTACGCCCAGTGAAAGTGTTAAATGTTTAGATTTGTGTTCAATTTCCTCAGCATTAGCTGGAGCTCGGAATTGGAAGTTTGCCCAAGCAGATTTGACATGAGTTTTTGTTCAGAATCCATTCTGTGGAATGATCTGACTAAGGCATTATATGGATTATTTAGAATTAGGGTTCTCTAGCTTGGAGGGAGTCGCTTGGTGCTGTTTTACTCTTTAAGGCTGAAGGTCATGTTTATGCACAGAAACCAAGATCATAGCAGGAAATGTTATCAATTCACTGCTTTTTATATCTAATTCCTGGTGCCTTTCCCATGAAGCTCCACCCCTGTGAACACTATGAGCAAGGAACCCACTCTGATTCAATTAAATTTTAAAGCCTCACAATCCCCAGTGTTGCCATGGTTCTGATTCATTCTCGAACTTCTGCTCCTCTCACCCAGGATTTCTTTCCGGTTCTCTGCGCTGGCTCTGGATTTGCTATTGGACTCCCTGCACCTTCTTGATATCAGTGACTTTGGATGTGTTGTGTTGAAGACCAGGTCCAAATGCAATCCTGTTTCAGTCCAGTCTTTCAGTCTTTGACACATAATCAGAAACAAAAAACTTTGGATCTTGTGTCAACTCTAGTTTTCTGTCTGTTCCCCCATCAAAGTCAACAAAGAGCAAAGGAATTATTCTCCCAAATTTGTGAATTATAAGCATTTATTTGTGATAGTGACTGACCTGTGAGCAATGCAGGTCTGCTGGAAAAAATGTTCCTGACAATAAAATCAAATCTACTGCCCTAAAAAACAATGCAGTACAAAAAACCCAATGATCTTACCAGAGCTGCCAGGGTAAAAGGAAGTTTTACCACTTTCCAATCATACACTGAGCATGGTTTGTGTATCATTTAAAATAATCTGCTCCTTGCTATTTTGAAGGGATCGGCACAAGATTATATCTAATTGATTAATCATCCACCTTCATTTGCAGCAATCTTTTATCCCTTTTTAATCTGCTGTCTAATGTGTCTGGATATCTTGAAAGTTCCAAAGAGTTAATGTTAGCATGTATGTATGTAACAACATAATGTATAATGTTAGCAAGTGTGAGGTTATCCACTTTGGCAGAAATAATAGTAGGAGGGATTACTATTTAAAAGGCGAAAAGCTGCAGCATGCTACGGTGCAGAGGGACCTGGGGGTCCTTGTGCACGAATTGCAAAAACCCAGTCTGCAGGTGCAGCAGGTGATCAAGAAGGCGAATGGGATGCTGGCCTTTATAGCGAAGGGGATAGGATATAAAAGTAGGGCGGTCTTGCTGCAACTGTACAGGGCACTGGTGAGGCCGCAGCTGGAGTAGCGTGTGCAGTTTTGGTTGCCGCACTTGCGGAAGGATATATTGGCCTTGGAGGGAGTGCAGAGGAGGTTCACTAGGCTGATACCGGAGATGAGGGGGTTGGACTATGAAGAGAGACTAAATAGACTGGGTCTCTATTCGTTGGAGTTTAGAAGGCTGAGGGGGGATCTTATAGAGACGTATAAGATAATGAAGGGGTTGGATAGGGTAGAGGTAGAGAGATTCTTCCCGCTTAGAAAGGATAGCAGAGCTAGAGGGCACAGCCTCAAGATAAGGGGGGGGGCAGTTTAGATTGGAGTTGAGGAGGAACTTCTTCACTCAAAGGGTGGTGAATCTCTGGAATTCTCTGCCCGTTGAAGTGGTGGAGGCTACCTCGCTAAATATATTTAAGTCACGGGTAGATAGGTTTCTGATAGACAAGGGAATTAAGGGTTATGGGGAGAAGGTGGGAAAGTGGAACTGATCCACGACAGATCAGCCATGATCTTATTGAATGGCGGGGCAGGCTCGAGGGGCTAGATGGCCTACTCCTGCTCCTATTTCTTATGTTCCTTTGTGCTTAAAAACCTACTTGCTTCATAAACAGGTGGTCACCTCCTTAAATAGTTTATTTGCTGACTGCAGATTGAAATTGATGTCACAGCAACTAAAGGAAGTTATTCTTACTTTCTTTTTAAATTAGTATATTCAAAATGAAAGTTGTGACCAATTATTAGTTTCGAGTTAATCTTAATATATTGGAGGCATTTTTGGTTCTGGGAAGCTTAAAATTTACTTGTAGAAAATGGGATAATTGCAACTAAAACAGCTTGGAGTCAGAAGGAAGTCATGCCTAACAAATTTGATTGAATTCTTTGAGGAGGTGACTAGGTGTGTAGATAAGGGGAGAGCAGTCAATATAATTGATATGGATTTTAGCAAAGCCTTTGACAAAGGTGGCATTTGGGAACCTTGTAAAGAAGGTAAATTCACATTAAATAAAGTGGGCCCCCTATTATTCATCAGTTATAAATAAGACATTGATGGCTATGTGAGGGGTAGGATTAGTTAGTTTGTGGATGATATAAAGATTGGCTGGGATGGTTAACAGTGAGGCAGAGTGTCTTGGCCTACAAGAAACTATAGATGAATTGGTCAAATGGGCAAATAAGTGGCAGATGGAATTTAATCCTGAAAAGTGTGAGGTGATACAATTTGGAAGGAGTAATTTGACAAGAAACTATTCAATGAATAAGAACATAAGAACATAAGAAATAGGAGCAGGAGTAGGCCATCTAGCCCTTCGAGCCTGCCCCGCCATTCAATAAGATCATGGCTGACTTGTCACTGCTCAGTTCCACTTTCCCGCCCTCTCCCCATAACCCTTAATCCCCTCTCTTATCAAAAACAATCCCCTCTCTTATCAAAAACAATGGTAGGACACTAGGAAGTTCTGCGGAACAAAGAGACTTTGGTGTGTTCAACAGATCTCTGAAAGCGGAAGGAATGTTAGCGGGTGGTGAAATATGCACATGAGACACTTGCCTTAATCAGTCGAGGCACAGATTCCAAACCAGGGGTTAACAGCTAAAAAAGTAAGATCCTAAAATAGCAGGTGACCTTAGAGTAGAACGATAGAATCACTGCAGTGCAGAAGAAGGCTATTTGGCTTATCAAGTCTGTACCAACAACAATCCCATGCAGGTCCTATTCCTGTAACCTCACGTTATTTATCCTGCTCGTCCCCTGACAAATGGGGCAATTTAGCATGGCCAATCCTCATAACCTGCACATTTTTGGACTATGAGCAAATTGGTGCACCCAGAGAAACGCACACAGCCAGGGAAGAATACACAAACTCGAGATAATCACCTGAGGCTGGAACTGAACCTGGGTCCCTGGTGCTGTGAGGCAGTGTGGTACTGTGTGGTACTTAGTCAGAGACCTCTGACAGATCACACTGCTGGTGATATAGAGCCTGATTTTATCATCAGGTTGCGCCCATTTCCAGGCGTAAAACTCAGTAAAGTCGAGTATGAGGTCAGTAGTGTGATCTGTGCCCACCTCTGCACCAGTTACCCCTTTACCAAGGCCTGAAAATGGCTTGCATTTAAATTGACTTCATGGACTGGCACCCAACTTTACCAACACTCCCCCTTTACCAGCATGTTCACCCCTCCAGAATTAGTGCGAAACAGGCATGATCCACAAAATTTCGATTCAGGTGCTCCAGTTAGTAAGGAGGTGAGCACTGAGCGTCCAAAGGTTCTCTGTTTGGGGGGAGCGGGGGGGTGGGAACCTGCTGCCGCTCTGGCTGAGATTAGTGGGGGGGAAAGGGGGGAGGGGTCTGTGATTTGTCTGGGGTGGGAGTGTGGGGGAATAAGGGGGTCAGTAATGTTGTGGAGATGAGGCAATGTCTGTGAGGGCCAGGGGGAGGCATTATCCAGCCTGGGAGTGATGTGGTAGGGAGCACTACTCTATCGTTATTTTCTCTGCGTGTGCAGTTGGAGGCGCTGATTGGAGCTGCAGGATTTTGGACACGTTAAACCATGCCCATAGGCACGTGCAGTAAGATTGGGAATTGCTATATCTTTTCAGGCAGAGTGTATTCGGGGACATCTGAGGATGGATCTAAAACATGCCCAGATTCAAGTCTGACCAGAACTTTGGGCCCAATTTTACCATTTTGATTCTAAGAGCTGATTCTGGGCGTAGTACAGATCTGACTTGGAAATCCACTTCCAGGCGCCCCTGTACGCTCTCAGCCATCTCCAGTCCCATTCCCGCTGTGGGCGGGGCTTAGCGCTGCCGGAATGATCAGAGCTCTGAACTGAGCATGTGCAGTTAGAAAAAAATTGGAAAAAGTGCGTCCGTGTCAGATCGCTCCCGAGTCACAAAAAGAGGAGAAAACAGCCCGGGAGCGAAAAGCGGGAGCGAGGGTATATCTCAGGGTGGGGGGAGGGGGAGGAGGAGGCAGGTAAGATGCATCTCGGGGGGCAGATGGATCTCTGGGGAAGGCAGATAGATCTCTGTTGGTGAAGCAGATAGATCCCTGTTGGTGAAGCAGATGGATCTCTGTTGGTGAAGCAGATGGATCTCTGTTGGTGAAGCAGATAGATCTCTGTTGGTGAAGCAGATGGATCTCTGGTTGGTGAAGCAGATAGATCTCTGGTTGGTGAAGCAGATGGATCTCTGGTTGGTGAAGCAGATGGATCTCTGTTGGTGAAGCAGATGGATCTCTGGTTGGTGAAGCAGATAGATCTCTGTTGGTGAAGCAGATGGATCTCTGTTGGTGAAGCAGATGGATCTCTGGTTGGTGAAGCAGATGGATCTCTGTTGGTGAAGCAGATGGATCTCTGTTGGTGAAGCAGATGGATCTCTGTTGGTGAAGCAGATGGATCTCTGGTTGGTGAAGCAGATGGATCTCTGTTGGTGAAGCAGATGGATCTCTGGTGGGGGGGGCAGAGGTCTGCTGTCACTCTGTGGGCGATCGGTGGTGGGAGGGGGAGGGGGGCAGGGGTGGTGATCGGTCTGAATAGTGGGGTACTGGAAAAGGGGGGCAGTGATGTGTGTGGGTAGGGGGGGGGAATAAGGGGCACACACACACATCACTGCCCCCCCTTTCCACATCCCCACTACCCAGACCGATCGCCATCCCTGCCCACCCCCCCACCCCACCCATCACCTGCAGAGTGGCAGCAGAACCCCCTGCCTCCCCCACCAGAGATCCACCTGACTCACCTCCCTCCCCCTCCCCCTAAGACAACGATGTGGCCTCAACACCCCTCCCCCCCCCACCCCCGAGCGAATGGTCTGCCCTCACTCCCTTTCCCCTCCTGAAAAACATCTGACCCGCCTCCTCCTCCTTCCACCCCCCCCTCCCCCCAACCAGAGATCCATCTGACCTCACTCCCCTCCTCCCCTCTCAACCAGAGAATGATCGGACCCGCATCCCCCCACCCCCACCCCTGATCTGAGTCAGGGAGCCGTTGGAAACACTGATCGAGCTCTTCCGAGGCTGGAGCGCCCGACTCAGAGCTTTATTTAGCAGGTCCATAACGATGCGGTCCCGGATCAGCGAACACGGTGATAAAGGAGGAAATGCTGATCGAGTTGGGCAGGCAGTTCATTAATTCAATTTAAATACGTGAAAATGCATTTAAACTGTTGTTGCGCCTGATTTGGGCACAGAACGGATCCCCGCCATTCACGGCTCTCGGTAAAGTGGTGATCTGTGCGGATTCGGGTACAGATCGCGATAAAGGCCTCACACCCGACCTTACCACGATTTCACACCCAAAAAAGGATGCAAATTGTTGGTAAAATCGGGCCCTTAGAATCAAAATGGTAAAATAGGGCCCATAGAGTCAAATAATCCTCCCATTCTCTGAAAGGAATCTCCTCTAATTGCTGGTGTATATACAAGAGAAACACTAAAAGCTGCAAGAGTTAATTAGCCAGAAATAGCAGAACATTCATTACAATGTTCAGAAAAATCTTGCATTTTGTAGTATTTTTCATCACTTCAGGTTGTTCCAAAATGTCTCACAGGCAGTTTGGTAATTCTGAAGTGTGGACAATATTGTCGGTTGATCTCCCATTTCCGTTATCTGAATATATTCACAAACTAGCTTGTCATTCGTTGAAACACAGTCAGAGGCAAACTGCAGCTTCAGGTTCAAGAAGGCAGCTCACCACCACCTTCCGAGAAACAACTCAGAATGGGCAATAAATGCTGGCCAACTTGGCGATGCCCACATCCGTAAATGAATAAAAATAACTAATTGGTCCTGACTTTCTCTCTTCTGAAGTTTACTTCATTATACTGGGGCAGGACAGTGAAAATAGGTGCTGTAGGTCACACCCCTACCTCTGATCGAGCTCCGGGATTGAGTCCCACCCAGGACCTGATGGCCAAGAAAGTTGTGTTAACAATTTGGTCAAATAGAGTGAGTATCCATCTGTAAAATCCTTCCAAATATACCATTGGCTGGTGGTAAGAATGGGAGGGAATCCTGGTCAGCCGTATTTGATATGGAATGGAGATCCAAGCCTTAGGCGATAAATTAACGACCAGGAATTACTAGCTATGGAAAGAAATGAAGATTAGTGAATCACACGATGCCAGAAGAGAACTGGATTCGGAATATGGAGAGAAAAGCAGCAAAAAGGAACCTCAGCAACTCATTCTCAGCAGTGACAGACTGAGCAACTTACTTAGTGCGACACAAGTGGAACTGAAGATGGCACTTGAAGAAGTAGATAATATTGGTCTGAGATTGTCGAGAACACTCGGCTTTGGTTAAGAAGATTGTATCGTTATGTAGTGAAGCTTCACATGATGCAATGACAGGAGTTTATCAAACAATCATCAATCCACAGAAGGAGATGATGTCTAGGGTTTTGTTCCCACAAAGAAATATTAGGTCAGATGAATAAATGTTTGATCAAAGAAGTAGGTTTGAAAGAGCATCTTAAAGGAGAGAGGTGGGAAACTTGCCAATTGGAAGTGTGAGCACCAAAGTGGAAAAATTAAATTACACAAAAAGCCTGACAGGAGGAACACAGAATCCAGAAGCGTTATAGCTCGTGCAGAGATTGCAGTTAAAATAGAGAGGGGTAAGAATAGAGAGAGTCAAAAACAAGAATAAGAATATTCACATTGGGTTAGCTGGGAGCCAGAAAGCACAGGAGAGCCAGAGACCCAAAGGGATTGGCTGGTGAGTCTTCATCACAACCTTTCTGTTTGATGTGTACAGTATCTGGACCATATCACTGTCACTGTCACCGTCTCTGTCACTGTCACCGTCACTGTCTCTGTCACTGTCTCTGTCACTGTCACTGTCACCGTCTCTGTCTCTGTCGCTGTCACTGTCTCTGTCGCTGTCTCTGTCTCTGTCGCTGTCTCTGTCGCTGTCTCTGTCTCTGTCTCTGTCGCTGTCGCTGTCTCTGTCTCTGTCTCTGTCGCTGTCTCTGTCTCTGTCTCTGTCTCTGTCTCTGTCTCTGTCACTGTCTCTGTCTCTGTCGCTGTCGCTGTCTCTGTCTCGTTCTCTGTCTCTGTCTCTGTCGCTGTCTCTGTCTCTGTCGCTGTCTCTGTCACTGTCTCTGTCTCTGTCTCTGTCGCTGTCGCTGTCTCTGTCACTGTCTCTGTCTCTGTCTCTGTCTCTGTCGCTGTCTCTGTCACTGTCTCTGTCGCTGTCTCTGTCTCTGTCTCTGTCTCTGTCGCTGTCGCTGTCTCTGTCTCGTTCTCTGTCTCTGTCGCTGTCTCTGTATCTGTCTCTGTCTCTGTCACTGTCTCTGTCTCTGTCGCTGTCTCTGTCTCTGTCGCTGTCTCTGTCGCTGTCTCTGTCACTGTCTCTGTCTCTGTCGCTGTCTCTGTCGCAGTCTCTGTCTCTGTCACTGTCTCTGTCTCTGTCGCTGTCTCTGTCGCAGTCTCTGTCTCTGTCACTGTCTCTGTCGCTGTCTCTGTCTCTGTCTCTGTCTCTGTCGCTGTCGCTGTCTCTGTCTCGTTCTCTGTCTCTGTCACTGTATCTGTCTCTGTCTCTGTCACTGTCTCTGTCTCTGTCGCTGTCTCTGTCTCTGTCTCTGTCACTGTCTCTGTCTCTGTCGCTGTATCTGTCTCTGTCTCTGTCTCTGTCGCTGTCTCTGTCGCTGTCTCTGTCTCTGTCACTGTCACTGTCTCTGTCTCTGTCGCTGTCTCTGTCGCTGTCTCTGTCTCTGTCGCTGTCTCTGTCACTGTCTCTGTCTCTGTCGCTGTCTCTGTCGCTGTCTCTGTCTCTGTCGCTGTCTCTGTCACTGTCTCTGTCTCTGTCTCTGTCGCTGTCTCTGTCGCTATCTCTGTCTCTGTCGCTGTCTCTGTCACTGTCTCTGTCTCTGTCGCTGTCTCTGTCTCTGTCGCTGTCTCTGTCGCTGTCGCTGTCGCTGTCTCTGTCTCTGTCTCTGACTCTGTCGCTGTCTCTGTCGCTGTCTCTGTCTCTGTCTCTGTCTCTGTCGCTGTCTCTGTCTCTGTCTCTGTCGCTGTCTCTGTCGCTGTCTCTGTCTCTGACTCTGTCGCTGTCTCTGTCTCTGTCTCTGTCTCTGTCTCTGTCGCTGTCGCTGTCTCTGTCTCTGACTCTGTCGCTGTCGCTGTCTCTGTCTCTGTCTCTGTCGCTGTCTCTGTCTCTGTCACTGTCTCTGTCGCTGTCTCTGTCTCTGTCTCTGTCGCTGTCGCTGTCTCTGTCTCTGACTCTGTCGCTGTCGCTGTCTCTGTCTCTGTCTCTGTCTCTGTCTCTGTCTCAGTCGCTGTCACTGTCTCTGTCTCTGTCGCTGTCTCTGTCTCTGTCTCTGTCGCTGTCGCTGTCTCTGTCTCTGTCTCTGTCTCTGTCACTGTCTCTGTCTCTGTCGCTGTCACTGTCTCTGTCACTGTCTCTGTCTCTGTCGCTGTCTCTGTCACTGTCTCTGTCACTGTCTCTGTCTCTGTCACTGTCTCTGTCTCTGTCGCTGTCTCTGTCACTGTCTCTGTCTCTGTCGCTGTCACTGTATCTGTCACTGTCTCTGTCGCTGTCACTGTCTCTGTCACTGTCTCTGTCACTGTCACTGTCTCTGTCTCTGTCGCTGTCTCTGTCTCTGTCTCTGTCACTGTCACTGTCTCTGTCACTGTCACTGTCTCTGTCTCTGTCGCTGTCTCTGTCACTGTCTCTGTCACTGTCTCTGTCGTTGTCTCTGTCGCTGTCTCTGTCACTGTCACAGTCGCTGTCTCTGTCACTGTCTCTGTCACTGTCTCTGTCTCTGTCGCTGTCACTGTCTCTGTCACTGTCACTGTCTCTGTCTCTGTCGCTGTCTCTGTCACTGTCTCTGTCGTTGTCTCTGTCGCTGTCTCTGTCACTGTCTCTGTCGTTGTCTCTGTCGCTGTCTCTGTCACTGTCTCTGTCACTGTCACTGTCTCTGTCTCTGTCGCTGTCTCTGTCACTGTCACTGTCTCTGTCTCTGTCGCTGTCTCTGTCACTGTCTCTGTCGTTGTCTCTGTCGCTGTCTCTGTCACTGTCTCTGTCACTGTCTCTGTCTCTGTCGCTGTCACTGTCTCTGTCACTGTCACTGTCTCTGTCTCTGTCGCTGTCTCTGTCACTGTCTCTGTCGTTGTCTCTGTCGCTGTCTCTGTCACTGTCTCTGTCACTGTCACTGTCTCTGTCACTGTCTCTGTCTCTGTCGCTGTCTCTGTCTCTGTCACTGTCTCTGTCGCTGTCTCTGTCTCTGTCTCTGTCGCTGTCGCTGTCTCTGTCTCTGACTCTGTCGCTGTCGCTGTCTCTGTCTCTGTCTCTGTCGCTGTCTCTGTCTCTGTCTCTGTCGCTGTCGCTGTCTCTGTCTCTGACTCTGTCGCTGTCGCTGTCTCTGTCTCTGTCTCTGTCTCAGTCGCTGTCACTGTCTCTGTCTCTGTCGCTGTCTCTGTCACTGTCTCTGTCTCTGTCACTGTCTCTGTCTCTGTCGCTGTCTCTGTCACTGTCTCTGTCTCTGTCGCTGTCACTGTATCTGTCACTGTCTCTGTCGCTGTCACTGTCTCTGTCACTGTCACTGTCTCTGTCTCTGTCGCTGTCTCTGTCTCTGTCTCTGTCACTGTCACTGTCTCTGTCACTGTCACTGTCTCTGTCTCTGTCGCTGTCTCTGTCACTGTCTCTGTCACTGTCTCTGTCGTTGTCTCTGTCGCTGTCTCTGTCACTGTCACAGTCGCTGTCTCTGTCACTGTCTCTGTCACTGTCTCTGTCTCTGTCGCTGTCACTGTCTCTGTCACTGTCACTGTCTCTGTCTCTGTCGCTGTCTCTGTCACTGTCTCTGTCGTTGTCTCTGTCGCTGTCTCTGTCACTGTCTCTGTCGTTGTCTCTGTCGCTGTCTCTGTCACTGTCTCTGTCACTGTCACTGTCTCTGTCGCTGTCTCTGTCACTGTCACTGTCTCTGTCTCTGTCGCTGTCTCTGTCACTGTCTCTGTCGTTGTCTCTGTCGCTGTCTCTGTCACTGTCTCTGTCACTGTCTCTGTCTCTGTCGCTGTCACTGTCTCTGTCACTGTCACTGTCTCTGTCTCTGTCGCTGTCTCTGTCACTGTCTCTGTCGTTGTCTCTGTCGCTGTCTCTGTCACTGTCTCTGTCACTGTCACTGTCTCTGTCACTGTCTCTGTCTCTGTCGCTGTCTCTGTCACTGTCTCTGTCACTGTCACTGTCTCTGTCACTGTCTCTGTCTCTGTCGCTGTCTCTGTCACTGTCACTGTCTCTGTCTCTGTCGCTGTCTCTGTCTCTGTCTCTGTCACTGTCACTGTCTCTGTCACTGTCACTGTCTCTGTCTCTGTCGCTGTCTCTGTCACTGTCTCTGTCACTGTCTCTGTCGTTGTCTCTGTCGCTGTCTCTGTCACTGTCACAGTCGCTGTCTCTGTCACTGTCTCTGTCACTGTCTCTGTCACTGTCTCTGTCTCTGTCGCTGTCACTGTCTCTGTCACTGTCACTGTCTCTGTCTCTGTCGCTGTCTCTGTCACTGTCTCTGTCGTTGTCTCTGTCGCTGTCTCTGTCACTGTCTCTGTCGTTGTCTCTGTCGCTGTCTCTGTCACTGTCTCTGTCACTGTCACTGTCTCTGTCTCTGTCGCTGTCTCTGTCACTGTCACTGTCTCTGTCTCTGTCGCTGTCTCTGTCACTGTCTCTGTCGTTGTCTCTGTCGCTGTCTCTGTCACTGTCTCTGTCACTGTCTCTGTCTCTGTCGCTGTCACTGTCTCTGTCACTGTCACTGTCTCTGTCTCTGTCGCTGTCTCTGTCACTGTCTCTGTCGTTGTCTCTGTCGCTGTCTCTGTCACTGTCTCTGTCACTGTCACTGTCTCTGTCTCTGTCGCTGTCTCTGTCACTGTCTCTGTCGTTGTCTCTGTCGCTGTCTCTGTCACTGTCTCTGTCACTGTCACAGTCGCTGTCTCTGTCACTGTCTCTGTCACTGTCTCTGTCTCTGTCTCTGTCACTGTCTCTGTCACTGTCGCTGTCTCTGTCGCTGTCTCTGTCGCTGTCGCTGTCTCTGTCTCTGTCACTGTCTCTGTCTCTGTCTCTGTCTCTGTCACTGTCTCTGTCTCTGTCGCTGTCTCTGTCACTGTCTCTGTCGCTGTCTCTGTCACTGTCTCTGTCACTGTCACTGTCTCTGTCTCTGTCGCTGTCTCTGTCACTGTCTCTGTCGTTGTCTCTGTCGCTGTCTCTGTCACTGTCTCTGTCACTGTCACAGTCGCTGTCTCTGTCACTGTCTCTGTCACTGTCTCTGTCTCTGTCACTGTCTCTGTCACTGTCGCTGTCTCTGTCGCTGTCTCTGTCGCTGTCGCTGTCTCTGTCTCTGTCACTGTCTCTGTCTCTGTCTCTGTCTCTGTCACTGTCTCTGTCTCTGTCGCTGTCTCTGTCACTGTCTCTGTCGTTGTCTCTGTCGCTGTCTCTGTCACTGTCTCTGTCACTGTCACAGTCGCTGTCTCTGTCACTGTCTCTGTCACTGTCTCTGTCTCTGTCACTGTCTCTGTCACTGTCGCTGTCTCTGTCGCTGTCTCTGTCGCTGTCGCTGTCTCTGTCACTGTCTCTGTCTCTGTCTCTGTCACTGTCACAGTCGCTGTCTCTGTCACTGTCTCTGTCACTGTCTCTGTCTCTGTCACTGTCTCTGTCACTGTCGCTGTCGCTGTCTCTGTCGCTGTCGCTGTCTCTGTCTCTGTCACTGTCTCTGTCTCTGTCTCTGTCTCTGTCACTGTCTCTGTCACTGTCGCTGTCTCTGTCGCTGTCTCTGTCGCTGTCGCTGTCTCTGTCTCTGTCACTGTCTCTGTCTCTGTCTCTGTCTCTGTCACTGTCTCTGTCACTGTCGCTGTCTCTGTCGCTGTCTCTGTCGCTGTCGCTGTCTCTGTCTCTGTCACTGTCTCTGTCTCTGTCTCTGTCTCTGTCACTGTCTCTGTCTCTGTCGCTGTCTCTGTCACTGTCTCTGTCGTTGTCTCTGTCGCTGTCTCTGTCACTGTCTCTGTCACTGTCACAGTCGCTGTCTCTGTCACTGTCTCTGTCACTGTCTCTGTCTCTGTCACTGTCTCTGTCACTGTCGCTGTCTCTGTCGCTGTCTCTGTCGCTGTCGCTGTCTCTGTCTCTGTCACTGTCTCTGTCTCTGTCTCTGTCTCTGTCACTGTCTCTGTCTCTGTCGCTGTCTCTGTCACTGTCTCTGTCGTTGTCTCTGTCGCTGTCTCTGTCACTGTCTCTGTCACTGTCACAGTCGCTGTCTCTGTCACTGTCTCTGTCACTGTCTCTGTCTCTGTCACTGTCTCTGTCACTGTCGCTGTCTCTGTCGCTGTCTCTGTCGCTGTCGCTGTCTCTGTCTCTGTCACTGTCTCTGTCTCTGTCTCTGTCTCTGTCACTGTCTCTGTCACTGTCGCTGTCTCTGTCGCTGTCTCTGTCGCTGTCGCTGTCTCTGTCTCTGTCACTGTCTCTGTCTCTGTCTCTGTCTCTGTCACTGTCTCTGTCACTGTCGCTGTCGCTGTCTCTGTCGCTGTCTCTGTCGCTGTCTCTGTCTCTGTCACTGTCTCTGTCTCTGTCTCTGTCACTGTCACTGTCTCTGTCGCTGTCTCTGTCTCTGTCGCTGTCGCTGTCTCTGTCACTGTCTCTGTCTCTGTCACTGTCACTGTCGCTGTCTCTGTCTCTGTCACTGTCTCTGTCACTGTCTCTGTCTCTGTCTCTGTCACTGTCACTGTCACAGTCGCTGTCTCTGTCGCTGTCTCTGTCTCTGTCTCTGTCGCTGTCTCTGTCAATTTCACTGTCGCTGTCTCTGTCTCAGTCACTGTCACTGTCACTGTCTCTGTCACTGTCACTGTCACAGTCGCTGTCTCTGTCGCTGTCTCTGTCTCTGTCTCTGTCTCTGTCGCTGTCTCTGTCTCTGTCTCTGTCGCTGTCACTGTCACTGTCTCTGTCGCTGTCGTGTCTCTGTCACTGTCACTGTCACAGTCACTGTCACTGTCACTGCCTCTGTCTCTGTCTCTGTCGCTGTCTCTGTCACTGCCTCTGTCGCTGTCTCTGTCTCTGTCACTGTCTCTGTCTCTGTCTCTGTCGCTGTCTCTGTCGCTGTCACTGTCTCTGTCGCTGTCACTGCCTCTGTCACTGTCACTGTCACTGTCGCTGTCGCCGTCATTGTCGCTGTCTCTGTCACTGTCTCTGTCACTGTCTCTGTCTCTGTCTCTGTCTCTGTCTCTGTCGCTGTCTCTGTCTCTGTCTCTGTCTCTGTCTCTGTCGCTGTCTCTGTCTCTGTCTCTGTCTCTGTCACTGTCTCTGTCGCTGTCTCTGTCTCTGTCGCTGTCTCTGTCTCTGTCTCTGTCACTGTCACTGTCTCTGTC
Organism: Carcharhinus amblyrhynchos; assembly: GCF_965287045.1. NCBI lineage: Eukaryota > Metazoa > Chordata > Chondrichthyes > Carcharhiniformes > Carcharhinidae > Carcharhinus > Carcharhinus amblyrhynchos. Next base: position 504,755 of record NC_137325.1, read on the forward strand.
GCTGTCTCTGTCTCTGTCGCTGTCTCTGTCGCTGTCTCTGTCGCTGTCGCTGTCTCTGTCACTGTCTCAGTCGCTGTCTCTGTCGCTGTCTCTGTCTCTGTCTCTGTCGCTGTCTCTGTCTCTGTCGCTGTCTCTGTCGCTGTCTCTGTCACTGTCTCTGTCTCTGTCTCTGTCACTTCCCCATTCGGAAGATGCTGACATTTGAAGTTGAATTTGCTGCTTGGTTTATTTGAAGAGTTTATTAGCAATGATCTTTAATTTCTCTTGCATTTTTGAACAGTGTTTACGAACATATTTTGGGAAAGTCCTGATATCCTGAGGGATGGACTGTGTGTGTTTGTCAACCTTTTCAATCAGTGTTGCCTTTTATTACTCACAGCAATGGGTATCTTCTCAGATCTTAGCTGTGGTGAATTGCCGAGTATATTTAGGTCTTGCCTCAGGCTGGGTGAGGCACGGGTTCCCTGTGGAGCTAGAATACTATAAACTCAGAGAGAGTTGGACTGAAATCAGAATCTGGGAGGAACTGGATTGTTAATCATTTTACCCCAGGGCCTCGCATTAATTCAATACCTGTTCATAACACAAAGCAAATAGATTGAGTGTGTTGAGTCTCTGTGTTACCTTTATTTGAAATAGAACTTATTAAACAGGAACTTGTGAATTCCCTCAATGCACAGCACCAGAACTTTGATCAATCTTACTTCAGATATATTTTATTCACGATTGTAAGAATGCCCGTCATGTAGGGAAAAAGGAGAAAACTTCTCTTTTTAAACTGATGTTAGAATTTCAGCTTCTCCTCTCTCAGAGTCAGTTAATAGTTTGGAAATTGAAGGAATGGAGGTGTACAATTTCAAAACATGTGGCTGCAAAATGATAATTGCAAGTAGAATGTTGCACAATTAGACAAAACTCATTATTGAGAGCTGTCAATCCACTGTAATTAACACAGTGTAACAGGAACTCCCGGTGTAATATTCAAACTCCTTTCAAAAGTAGTTTAGGGATTGTGAAAACAAAGGGTGAACATTTCCACTCTGAATGTCAATTACATAACAGTTCTATGTAAAATTATTCTTTTTTTTCAATTAACAGTTGCTAATTCTTCTAACGGAATTACATGTTTTTACAGTGATTGAAGAACACACCATTACTTTGTAAAGAGGTGTTTCCAAAGCCCAGCCTATTCTCCAGTAGAGAGAATGGGATTTGAAGTTAATAATGCTGCTGATTGTATATTGTGTGTATGCGGATCTCACTCTTACCAAGGCTCCTTCGAACTGATACAATCCCAACTCATGTAAAATCTGTTCTGATTATAACTTCTAAAATGTTAAAAGACATGTCACAGAAGCAGCTTCATTATCCACCAAAAAAGAAATGCTGGAAAATCTCAGCAGGTCCGGCAGCATCCGTTAGGAGAGAAAAGAGCTGACGTTTCGAGTCCAGATGACTCTTTGCCAAAGCTTCATTATACATCCCTGTGCATATTTAGCATTTAGCTGCAATTTCTGGCTTTATGAATCGATTGAAATTGTTACGATTCCATTGTAATTCTGTTTATTAATTTTAAATGAAGCAGAACTTTAGTTTATATAACTGACCAGAAAAATCAAACATTACCAACTGCTCTCCATTCAATTAAAGAATAAAGAACACATTCACTCCCAAACCTCTGCTTGTTTTGATGAAGGGCTATTGCTTAGATTTATTTTATTTTATCTTTATTTTGGTAAGAAATGTAAAGCAAAACCTATTCGACCAGAGCTTATTTTTCCATTGTTTGAATAAAGATCCCTATCTCTTATTTTTTTCAATCATTTATAAATGCTGCAAGAACCATGACATAGAAACACGTGAAATCCATTGACAATTCAGGAACTATTACAGATAATCACGCTGTGATGTTTTATTAATATGTAATTCTCTCAAATTCTCTCCAACTACGTCTCATCCAGTGCTGGCCTCTAATTGTTACAGATAGATTGCTGGGAGTTGGGCCCCTAATTGTAACCACATGATAGGGCGGAATAAAGGAAGAAATAATTCGAGTTTGCCAGAAAAGCAGGGAGATAACTAGGGGGAGGGATTTAATTTACAAATAGACTGAAATTGCTGGGCAAATGTAGCCAAAATGAGGAGTTCAGTGAATGTTTTTGAGATAGTTCTTAGGAACAGCGGGTTCTGTAACGAACCAGAGAATAGGCTATGTTAGACCCGGTATTGTGCAATGAGATGGGAGCAATTAATGGCCTGATAGTGAAGACAACTATGACTGAATTTTGCATTCTGCTTGAGGGAGGGAGGAATGGGTCTGAGACTATGGTCTACAATGTCCACCGAGCTGTGGAAAGCCATTGGGCTGCCAAAAATAGGAAAATTATTTTGCCCACTTACCTTTGTTCAAAAATGATGACCTAACAGCCAATGGGAGCAGCAGCCTTTGGCCTTCAGTGAGATGATTTGTGCAGGAGGTCTCGAGCCGCACTCCCTTTGATAGGGCCAGATCGCAAATGGTCATTGAGATCAAACTTTGGAACAGAAGTTTACAGTGATGGTGGACAGATCGAAATGATTCCATCCAATTATAAAGGTATGTTGCAGTCTTTTTTGCTGTTTCCTTTAAGTATTAATCCAGTTAATACTATTTTTATTGGTTTATTAAAATGTAATATTTAATTCTATTTTATGATGGAAAATGAGTAATATTTAATATGTATAAATGTACATAAGCTTTGTTATTTGTTTCAAGTCTGTGAAACTACTATTTAAATTTGCTTTATTATTATTGTATAACTTTATGTGCAGCACGCTTAAAAGTGTTAGATAGAAACATAGAAGGTAGGAGCAGGAGGAGACCATTTGGCCCTTCGAGTCTTCTCTGCCATTCATTATGATCATGGCTGATCATCCAACTCAATAGCCTAATCCTGCTTTGTATATTTTAATTTAAAATGTGGAAACTGAAAATATAATTGGGAAGAAGAGAGATCAGAGTTTCTCCGAGCCTGATTTGGATTCCTTATTGCACGAGGCCGAGAAAAGGAGAGTTCACATTTTGGGCTGTGGGAAATCTGAAGCCCCTTGTGTTTATCATTGATATTCCTCTGCCTTGTCTTCATTGTTTATAATTCTCTCATATTTAAATACTGTGTTTTGATGTTTCAATAATGCAGTTTTTGAATGTTGTAAAATTTAACGGAAAACATTTATTAACAAAAATAATGTTATAAATAAAAAGCTTTGACGCAGTTAACATTGAACTAAACATTTATCTTTAGCAGCTGCTCTTTGACATTTGGTTAAATTGCCACATCTTTTTCAAATTTCTTGCAATAACGACATTTTTTCTCTTTAACACGATGATCAATCAAATATTTTTTAATGTTAACCTGATGGTTTTGTTGTCTCTGTAAACAATGAGATAAAGGAGGGAGGGATGTGAGGAGGAGCCGAGGAGGGGGGAAGGGTTTGAGCAGATTAATTGTACATTTTACATGTAACCGGATATTTCCCGCATGATCTCTGCACCTCCATTGAAACCTCAAGAGTAATTCAGTGATTTGAATTACACAAATCAGGCTAAAATTTTGATGACCCAGCAATGGTGCAATATGACTCTGGTTTTCGTTTTACGCTGGATTCTGTTGTACCTATCAGAGAGAGAAAATTCACATCAGCTCACAGGAAACTTCCAGATGTCATTTTTAGCATTATTTCCCTAAGGCATTTCAAAAGCCAAGTTATATACTTCCACTTCTACTCATTTTGTCCAAAACCTTGAGAGGTTTCTGAGGATCAACATTGCATCAAAGAGACTCTTAAAATTTGGACAAACAACTCTGCTTAAAATGTATAGCAAAATCCAAATGGCCTTTAATTGAAACTTATTCCAGATAAAGTGAATTGGCAAATTAGATCAATGGTTTGGCCAATAGAGATGCAGAGCTGTATACTTGAGGGATATTTTAGAATTTCAATGAGCAAGAAAATGTCCAAGGAATAGACCCACCATCTCTGTAAATGCATTTGAAACAGTTCAGAGAAGGTTTACCAAACTCATACCTGGAATGGACAGATTGTCTTATGAGAAAATATTAGACAGGCTAGACTTATATCATTGGAGTTTGGAATTTTAAGAGGAGACCTGATTGAAACATATAAGATCCTGTATAAGTGCAAGGTGATTCATTTTGTTAGGACAAACTTGAATGGATTACAGAGTCATCGGCAGGGTTCTGAGGAATGTGGACGAACAGAGAGATCTTGGGATTCATATCCACAGATCTCTGAAGGTTGTCACTCAAGTGGATAGAGCTGTGAAGAAGGCTTATAGTGTGTTAGTGTTTATTAACAGGGGGTTTGAGTTTAAGAGCCGTGGGTTATGCTGCAACTATATAGGGCCTTGGTGAGACCACATTTGGAATATTGTGTGCAGTTCTGGTCACTTTTCTGTAAGAAGGATGTGGAAGCATTGGAGAGAGTGCAGAGGAGATTTACCAGGATGCTGCCTGGTTTGGAGGGTAGGTCTTATGAGGAAAGGTTGAGGGAGCTGGGGCTTTTCTCTTTGGAGTGGAGGAGGATGAGAGGTGATTTAATAGAGGTTTATAAGGTGATGAGGGGGATAGATAGAGTGGACATGCAGAGACTATTTCCTCAAGTGGATGTAGCTTTTACTGGGGGTATAACTATAAGGTTGATGGTGGGAGATATAGGAGGGATGTCCGAGGTAGATTCTTCACTCAGAGAGTGGTTGGGGTGTGGAATACACTGCCTGCTGTGATAGTGGAGTCAGACACTTTAGGAACTTTCAAACAATTATTGGATAGGCACATGGAGCACTCCAGGATGATAGGGAGTGGGATAGACTGATCTTGGGTTCGGACATGGCTCGGCACAACAAGAGCCAAAGGGCCTGTACTGTTCTGTGTTCTATGTTGACAGGGCGGCTGTGAAGAGAAAATTTTTTCTTGAAAGCCCGGTCATGTCATCAAAGTCTCAGCGGGGGAACATGTGGCGAACAGTGACCACAATTCTGTAAACGTTCGGATAGTCATGAAAAAGGATGAGTGTTGTCCTTATGGGTAAGGTGCTGAATTGGGGAAAGGCTAATTACAGACGGATTAGGCAGGATTTGGTGGCTGTTAATTGGGAGAGGCTGTTCGAGGGTAAATCCCTGGCATGTGGGAGTGTTTGAAGGAGCAGTTGATAGGAGTGCAGACAGGTATGTGCCTGTAAAAAGGAAGGATAGGAAAGATAGGATTCGAGAGCTGTGAGTAAGCAGAGAAATTGTGGGTCCAATCAAAAAGAAAAAAGAGGCATACATAATGTCCAGACAGCCAAAAACAGATGGAGCACTGGAGGAATACAGAGAAAGTAGAAATGAACTCAAACAAGGAGTTAGAAGGGCAAAAAGGGTCTCAAAATGTCCTTGGCAGACAGGATTAAGGAGAATCCCAAGGCATTTTATACGTATGTTAGAAACAAGAGGGTGTCAGAGAAAGAGTCGGACCTCTCAAGAACAAAGGAGGGGAATTATGCTCAGAACCCAAGGAAGTAGGTGAGATCCTAGATGAATACTTTGCATCAGTATTCACAAAGGAGAGGGACACGTTGATTGTTAGCGTCTCAGAGAGATGTGTAGACCCGTTAGAACAAATCACAATTACAAGGGAGGAAGTTTTAGATGTTTTAGGAAGCATTAAGGTAGAGAAATCCCCAGGACCAGATGGCATCTGTCCTAAATTACTGAGAGAGACAAGAGATGAAATTGCTGGGCCTCTAACAGAAATCTTTGTTTCTTCTTTGGATTCAGGTGGAATCCCAGAGGATTGGAGGATAGCAAATGTGGTCCCGTTATTTAAGAAGGGTAGCAAGGATAACCCAGGTAATTATAGGTCAGTGAGCTTGATGTCCATGGTAGGGAAATTATTGGAGAAGATTCTTAGAGATAGGATATATACACATTTAGAACGGAATAGTCTCATTAACGATAGACAGCATGGTTTTGTACGAGGGAGGTCATGCCTCACAAATTTGGTTGAGGTTTTTGAGGAGGTGACAATAATGATTGATGAAAGCTAGTGGCGTTTGCTACCAATTAAACCTTTTGGACTTTAACCAAGTGTTGTGAGACTTCTTACTGTGTTTACCCCAGTCCAACGCCGGCATCTCCACATCATGACTAGTGGTGTTCCACAGGGCTCTGTACTGTGACATATATAAACGATTTGGAAAAAGATGTAGCTGGTCTGATTAGTATGTTTGCGGACGACACAAAGATTGCTGGAGTTATGGATAGTAATGAACATTGTCAGAGAATATAGGATATAGATAGGCTGGAAAATTGGGCAGAGAAATGGCGGATGGAATTTAATCCAGATAAATGCGAAGTGATGCATTTTGGTAGATCTAATGCAGGGGGAAGCTGTACAATAAATGGCAGAACCATCAGGAGTACAGACACACAGAGGGACCTGGGTGTGCAAGTCCACAGATCCTTAAAGGTGGCAGCACAGGTGGAAAAGATGGTGAAGAAGGCATATGGCATACTTGCCTTTATTGGACAGAGCATAGAGTATAAAAGTTGGCATATGATGTTACAGCTGTATAGAATGCTGGTTTAGGCTGGTATATTGGGCAGATATATGGCAAATGGAGTTTAACCCTGATAAATGTGAGGCGATGCATTTTGGCCGAAATACTATAGGGGGGAGTTATATGATAAAGGGTAAGCCTATAAAGAGTACAGAAACACAGCGGGTCCTGGGGGTGCAAGTGCACAAGTCTTTGAAGGTGGCAGTACAAGTGGGGAAGGGGTATACTCTATACCCCTTCCTAGCCTTTATAGGAAGGGGTATAGAGTATAAGAGCTGGAGTCTAATGTTGCAGTTGTATAGAACGTTGGTTAGGCCACATTTGGAGTACTGCGTCCAGTTCTGGTCACATTAGTACCGGAAAGACATGGAGACCCTGGAGACAGTGCAGAGGAGGTTTACCAGGATGTTGCCTGGTATGGAAGGACTGGGGTATGAGCAAAGATTGAGCAAATTGGGGCTGTTTTCCCTTGAAAGATGGCGACTGAGGGGAGATTTAATAGAGGTATATAAGATTATGAAGGGTATAGACAGAGTAAACAGTGATAAGCTTTTTCCTAGATTGGAAACGCACAGTACGAGGGGCCACGGGCTTAGGGCGAGGGGGGAGAGGTATAACACGGATATTAGAGGGAGGTTTTTCACACAGAGGGTAGTGGGGGTATGGAATGCTCTGCCAAGCAAGGTATAGTATTTCGGCCAAAATGCATCGCCTCACATTTATCAGGGTTAAACTCCATTTGCCATATATCTGCCCAATATACCAGCCTAAACCAGCATTCTATACAGCTGTAACATCATATGCCAACTTTTATACTCTATGCTCTGTCCAATAAAGGCAAGTATGCCATATGCCTTCTTCACCATATGCTTTCTCACACGCTGGAGTTGTTTAAGAGTTACTTAGATAGGCACATGAGCGGGATGGAGATGGAGGGATATAGGACACTGTTTTAAATAAGGTTCAGGAGCCTTGGGACGTCCCTGGGAATGTATAAGGATGTGGATGATACTGATGTTTTTCTCTTTTAATCCACAGGTGCTTCGTCTGCCTTGTTGTCCAACGAGGGGCATACATGCGATGGGTCGTACTGGGGCTGCTCTTGGATGTTTCGAGAGTAGCCGAGTATTTCATGTTGTTAGTGTGTGCTTAAACTCAACCAGATACTGGGCAACACGACAGCTCAGTGACCATCACTGATTGCTGTGCAGACACATGGATTTGGGCCGGTGTCTGTGGGAGTTTGCGCATTCTCCCCGTGCTTGTGTGGGTTTTCTCCGGGTGCTCCGGTTTCCTCCCACACCCCAAAGATGTGCTATTAGGCTGATTGGTGTAATAAATTGTCCCTAAATTAGTTTCCCTCAATGTGGAATACCATAAACAATAGATAAGGGTCTTGGGTGGAGGGGGGGGACTGGTAATGTTAAAATGGCGGCGTGGGCTCGTTGGGCCGAAGGGCCTGTTTCCCGGGCTGTTTTGTTCTTTGTTGGGCCATATTTGGAATACTGCGTCCAGTTCCGGTTGCCACAATACCAGCAGGAGGTGGAGGCTTTGGAGAGAGTACAGAAAAGGTTTACCAGGATGTTGTCTGGTATGGAGGGTCTTAGCTATGAGGAGAGATCGAGTAAACTGGGGTTATTCTCCCTGGAAAGTCGATGGTTGAGGGGTGACCTAATAGAGGTGTATAAAATTATGAAGGGCATAGATAGGGTGAACAGTGGGAAGCTTTTTCCCAGGTCAGAAATGACAAACACAAGGGGTCACGAGTTTCACAAGTTCAAGGTAAGGGGGGCCAAGGTTCAACACAGAGATGTGGGGGGTAGCGGGGCGGGGCGGGGCGGGGCGGGGCGGGGGGGGATGTATTTTACACGGAGGGTTTTAGGGCCTGGAATGCACTATCTAGCAAGGTGGTTGAGGCAGACACACTAGGATCATTTCAGATGTATCTAGATAGCCACGTGAACAGACTGGGAGGCGGGTCAGATACTCCTCTGGCGGGGGCAGTCGGGGGGGGGTGTTGTGGTGAGTGAGGCCAGACCATTTTGTGGGATGGGTTGGGGGGGAGGGGGGGGGAGGTAAGTGAGGCCAGATTGTTGTCTGGGGGAGAGGTTGGGTAGGCAGGGGGCAGGTAAGATCATTGGATCATTGTCTGGTGGGAGGGGGGAGGCCCGATCGCTCACTGGTGGGGGGGAGGAGGCAGGTAGATCTCTGGTGGGCGAGGGGGGAGGGGGGGGGTGGGAAGGCCCTTGGATCTCTGGTTGGGGGGAGAGATGGATATCTGATGGGGGGAAATCAGATGAATCACTGGTGGGGGCGTGGGGGGGTCAGCTGCCACTCTGCGGGTGATCAGTCTGGGTAGCGGGGGGGGGGATAAGGGGGACAGTGATGTGTGTGGGTAGTGGGGGGGTGGATAAGGGGGACAGTGATGTGTGTGGGTAGTGGGGGGGGTGGATAAGGGGGACAGTGATGTGTGTGGGTAGTGGGGGGGGTGGATAAGGGGGACAGTGATGTGTGTGGGTAGTGGGGGGGGTGGATAAGGGGGACAGTGATGTGTGTGGGTAGTGGGGGGGTGGATAAGGGGGACAGTGATGTGTGTGGGTAGTGGGGGGGGTGGATAAGGGGGACAGTGATGTGTGTGGGTAGTGGGGGGGTGGATAAGGGGGACAGTGATGTGTGTGGGTAGTGGGGGGGTGGATAAGGGGGACAGTGATGTGTGTGGGTAGTGGGGGGGTGGATAAGGGGGACAGTGATGTGTGTGGGTAGTGGGGGGGTGGATAAGGGGGACAGTGATGTGTGTGGGTAGTGGGGGGTGGATAAGGGGGACAGTGATGTGTGTGGGTAGTGGGGGGGTGGATAAGGGGGACAGTGATGTGTGTGGGTAGTGGGGGGGGTGGATAAGGGGGACAGTGATGTGTGTGGGTAGTGGGGGGGGTGGATAAGGGGGACAGTGATGTGTGTGGGTAGTGGGGGGTGGATAAGGGGGACAGTGATGTGTGTGGGTAGTGGGGGGGTGGATAAGGGGGACAGTGATGTGTGTGGGTAGTGGGGGGGTGGATAAGGGGGACAGTGATGTGTGTGGGTAGTGGGGGGGTGGATAAGGGGGACAGTGATGTGTGTGGGTAGTGAGGGGGGGTGGATAAGGGGGACAGTGATGTGTGTGGGTAGTGGGGGGGTGGATAAGGGGGACAGTGATGTGTGTGGGTAGTGGGGGGGGTGGATAAGGGGGACAGTGATGTGTGTGGGTAGTGGGGGGGTGGATAAGGGGGACAGTGATGTGTGTGGGTAGTGAGGGGGGGTGGATAAGGGGGACAGTGATGTGTGTGGGGCCGTCGCTCCCGCTTTTCACTCCCAGGCTGCTTTCCCTGTTTTCTGCGGCTCGGGAACGATCTGACAGGCTGCAGTTTTTTGAATCTTTTTGGAACTGTGCGTGTGCAGTTCAGAGACCCGATCGTTCCGGCAGTGCTAAGTCCCAGCCACAGCACGAGTGGGACTGGAGATGTATTTTTTCAGGCTGAGTGCCTATGGGGGCACCTGAAAACAGATTTCCAAATCAGATCTGAATCATGGCCAGATTCAACACTTGGAATGAAAATGGTAAAATTGGGCCCAATATTCTAACTGAGGCCCTAACACAAGTTCTGTACAGCTGCAATGTGACTGCCAGTTTTTACACTCAATGCCCCGGCTGATGAAGGCAAGCATGCCGTAGGATTTCTTGACTACCTTCTCCACCTGCCTTACCACTTTCAGTGATCGATGGACATGTACGCTCAGATCTCTCTGCCTATCAATACTCCTAAGAGTTCAACCATTTACTGTATAATTCCTACACACACATAAAGTTACACAATAATAATAAAGCAAATTTAAATCGTAGTTTCACAGATGTGAAACAGATAACAAAGCGTATGTGCATTTATACATATTAAATATTACTCACTTTCAACCATAAAATAGAATTAAATATTACATCTATGGCTTTTGATAAGCCATAGAATTATTTTGGTCTCTCTGTCTTCCAATACACATTATTTCACACTTGTCCGGATCAAACTCCATCTGCCATTTCTCCACCCAAGTCTCCAACCAATCTATATTTTGCTGTATCCTCTGACAATCCTCTTTACTATCCACAACTCCACCAATTTTTGTGTCGTCTGCGAACTTACAAATCAGACCAGCGACATTTTCCTCCAAATTGTTTATATAAACTATGAACAACAGAAGTCGCAGAGCTGATCCCCGTGAAATACCGCTAGTCACAGCCTTCCATTCAGAAACACACCCCTCTTCTGCTCCCCTCTGTCTTCCATGACCAAGCCAGCTCACTTCTAGTGTTCAAAAAAAGAGATCACCCATTCAAAACAGAGATGAGGAGAAATATTTTCACTCAGAGGGACATGAATTTTAGGAATTCTCTTCCTGAAAAACTGTGGAAGAAAAGTCTTTGAATATTTTTAAGATAGAAATAGATCGATTCATGGTGACCAATAAGCAGCAGTTTGCTGTCACCCTCATAGAGAAGACTAAGAGCAGCAGGACATTGGCCGGAGTTTTACCTGCCTCGATTCCGGGAGCAGCCAGCTTCGGAGAATGGCATTCTACGGGCAGGAGGTACGAACCTTATGCTGATAAAATTCCACTCGTTATGTGGTAACAATGTTAACATGATCCCTTTAAAGGGACAATTCCTTACGAGGAACATGGTTGGACCGGATCCTATGGAGAGGCCATGCAGGAAGCCCAGCCAATCGGGAGTGAGGATGTGTATCCCGGAATGGGGGGGGGGCTTCAGTTGGAGCCGGGAGGAGGAGGCAGTTGTCCTTTGTGTGTTTTGTCCGACCGTTATCTTGTATATAAATAATAAACTGTTTCCTATTGGAGCCAAAACGAGTCAGCATCAGATATAATCCTTCAACATTACTGGAATTTTATAGATTAGAAATTCTATGAAGACTGACACATCAAAATGGGCTTTAGCTTTGAGTTTACTTGAGACAGAATCTTTTTGGAAATGTTTGCAAAGCTGGTCTTGTGTTTTCAAAGTGATTCTCTTTTCTCTTTATTCTAATAAATGCTTAACTTTAAAAAACCATCACAATTGGTCTGAAACTTTCTTATCTTGACTTAAGATCTCATCTTCACAAATACACAAAATCACTCTGGCAACTGATTCAAGTTTTCCTTTGGTATTTGGGCAGTTTGACATTCACCGTCTGTTGTGCCATAATACTCTGGAAATAATGGAAAGGTACATGCAGCACTTCTTTGTAGATATCTATAGGCCAAGATTAGGGATTCGAGTTCCACTCCAGACGTTGAACATAAACTGGCAGTCTGATACTGCACTGAGATGTTGTTTCAGACAAGACATTTGATTTGGTTTGATTTGATTTATTATTGTCACATGTGTTGGCATACAGTGAAAATATTGTTTCCAGTGCACTATGCAGCCAAAGCATACCGTTCATAGAGTATATAGAAGGGAATGAAAGGAGAGGGTGCAGAATGTGGTGTTACAGTCATAGCAAAGAAATACTAACTTAATGTGAGGTAAGTCCATTCAAAAGTCTGATGGCAACAGGGAAGAAGCTGTTCTTGAGTCAGTTGGTAGGTGATCTTAAACATTGTTCACTGAACTCTACCACCCCGCTCACCATGGAATCAAAATGAGGGGTGGACAATGGAACTGTCCATTGACCTTGGTCAGAATTCTCTGGTCTCGGGTCAAGTGAGGCCATAAAATCCCACCCTGTATCATTTTCCTGATGGAAAAAGGTGGAAGAGAGTGTGTCTCATTGTGTGGTGTCATTGATTAGATTACTTGACCCCTCTCTGACCTTTTGGGTGAGTATAAATGATCACATGGCACTATCTTTTTTTATTTTTATTCCAATTCAATCCAATCAAGTCCAATTCAGAGTCTCAACAAGTTCCCGGTCCGAGCTGACAAGACAGGGCTCTCACCTCCTGTCCGGGGCTTGATCTACACGATCCAAGCTGATTGGAGTAGGCAGAGCTCCTCCTCCAAGGCTCAATCTCATTTGCATCTTAGCCAAAAGGCCGAGATGCCGCTTTTAAAAATTGCTTCAAATGAAGCTAAAATGTAACCTAATGACTTCAACCAAGCGCAGCATGTCCATATTACACTCGATCTTAGCCAAAAGGCAGAGAAGTGAACAGCAGCAGCAGAATTTTCCCTGATGTTCTGGCCAATATTTTGCCTGACTTAATATCAGTTTGTCTGGTCATCATCACATTGCTGTTTGTGAGAATTGGCTAATCTGTTTCCAACACAATGCTGCAATCTATCACACAAACCAGCCCCTCATCCACTGACTCTGTCTACACTTCCCACTGCCTCGGGAAAAGCAGCCGGCATAATTAAGGACCCCCACACACACCCCGGACATTCTCTCCTCCACCTTCTTCCATTGGGAAAAAGATACAAAAGTCTGTGGTCACGTACCGACCAACTCAAGAACAGCTTCTTCCCTGCTGCTGACATTGGACTTTTGAATAGACTTGCCTTGCATTAAGTTGATCTTTCTCTACACCCTAGCTGTGACTGTAACACTACACTCTGCATTCTCTCATTTCCTTCTCTATGAACGGCATACTTTGTATAGCGCGCAAGAAACAATACTTTTTACTGTGTGTTAATACATGTGACAATAATAAATCAAACCAAAAAATAATATTTCATTGGTTTTAAAACACTTTAGGTTGCCCAAGGTGCCTGTAGTCCCTCCCCCCAACCCCTCCCCACACTCACACACACACACACACACACACACACACACACACACACTCATACCCACATTAACACGCACTCACCTCACTTGCACACATTCACACTCACACACATATACACAAGCACACATGCAGACACACACACGCACCCACACACGCACACACACATACACACGCTGGAAATATTTGGTGATTCCCCAGGCCTCCTGGTGCCGGATCCCAGGGTTTTGGGAAGATGGGAATGTTGGCGGGGATGGAAGGAGGGGGGACTGGGTGTGATAATTTCCCCAGTTGCTTTGTGTCTGTTTCAAGCTAATAGTGAAAATGTAAAAATGATTTTGAATTAATTTATGGGATATGGACATTGCCGACTAGGCCAGAATTTGTTACCCAACCCGTATAGTTCAATGAGAACAGCAGGATCGCTCTGCCTGCCTCACAGAGACAATACTGACTGTAAAGTTTATAAATTATTCATCCCGACACAGGCAGCTTTGCAGAGGATATTGTCGCTGTCCCTTTGCTCATGCTTCTCTTTAAACCACGCCTTAATCTGTTGGGCTCTGAATGTTGGTAAAAATCTAATTGCAGTTAGTCTGCAGAGTAATGAGTGTGGCTTTTACTGACAACTTGCACATTATTGTATCATTAACTCTGCTGGAAAGTGAATCTACTTCGATTCAGCGTTTTACTATAAAATGTATTTGAAAACGGCATATTTTCCCTAAACCATCAGATAAGCAATTTTGAATGTTTAATAATTGAATGACAGGGTGTAACAGCGTTGATGATTCCGTCTGCACCCTGAACTGTATAATGGAGGTTCTGGCTATAAAACCCGAGGTGTAACGATGTGAAGAACTGCTTGAAGCTGCTGTCAACATTCGTGTCAATCTTCTCCTGTGAGGAATGTCCTACTTTTCTGAGTTAGGTTTCATCCTTTCGCAGTCTGCAGTTACTGATGCATATGGTTGCCTAGGAAACAATCTCCCAGATGCCAACACGTCAGCACAGTGGGTCAGAATATGAAGGTACATTTTTAGAATAGCAATATTATTTTACAGAATATTTTGGAAACAAGCTAATTAATTTGGATATAAACAATTTGCCGACTATTTAAAAGTCTTGAACCCCCGTTTAGTTAGTTTTTGCAGGTTCAACAGTGGGTTTAAATGGAATATTCTTGCAATAATCATTTATTGAAATGGTATTGAAAGCTGTGGCAGGGAGTCAGGATTCAGAGAAGACATGTTTGTTAGTGTGTGATCTCAACAAGATCAATTTCAGCTGAGAGTTTCAAAAATGTAATATATCTACACCAGCCCCACATCAAATTTAATTTCTTTATGGAGCTCGCATGAAATAAAATCAAATACATTTAATTAGTTTGACTGGGATTCAGCAAAGCTGAGGAACAATGTTATATATAGAAACAGATGTTTAGGACGACCACATTCAATGTTCTGTTTAAGAAATTTACCCGAAATAAACTTGAATTAAGCCCTGATTATATTGTCCGTATATGTTCAGTGTCGATTATTGTAACTAAGAACTGCTGAAATGTTTATATCATTAGTGAGCACATCTAATATTTTTTGTACAATATTTATTATACAATGGACACAATTTTCCAGCCAAATGTATCCCAAGATCGAAACTTCCCTCCCGCGGTTCACCAGGATTTCGATCCCGCCATTATAATTCCCGCTGGACCAGAAAATTCCACTCGAGGGAACAGCTGGAAAATTTTGGCCAAATTTATAAACTTCCATCATTTCCTCAGTGCCACTCGCTCACATTCCCCTCAGTGCCAGTCCCTCCCTCAGTGCCTCACTCACTCGCTCACATTCCCTCAGTGTCACTCGCTCACTCAGTCACTCTCACAGACACTCCCTCAGTGTCACTCCCTCACTCCCTCACACTCCCTCACTCCCTCACACTCCCTCACTCCCTCACACTCCCTCAGTCACTCACTCACACTCCCTCAGTGTCACTCCCTCACTCCCTCACACTCCCTCACTCCCTCAGTGTCACTCCCTCACACTCCCTCACTCCCTCACACTCCCTCACTCACTCACACTCCCTCCCTCACTCACACTCCCTCCCTCACACTCCCTCCCTCACTCACACTCCCTCACTCCCTCACACTCCCTCAGTGTCACTCCCTCACACTCCCTCACTCCCTCACACTCCCTCACTCACTCACACTCCCTCCCTCACTCACACTCCCTCCCTCACTCACACTCCCTCACTCCCTCACACTCCCTCAGTGTCACTCCCTCACACTCCCTCACTCCGTTTCAATGTTAAAAACACTCGAAGCAAACTTTCCGAAATGAACATCAGTGATTGGCTGAGCCGAGGGCCCGTTCTCTCTGGGACATCCCGGTCCGTCACATCCCCCCCCCCCCCCCCCCCACCCCCACCCCCACCCCCACCCTCAACAGCACCGTCCCATAAACACTGGAAGGTGTGACTCCTGCCCTTTCACCTCCTTTCCGTTCACCATCCCAAACACCTCATTCAGGGGAAGCAGTGATTCCCATAAACCTCCTTCAATCTCCCCCATCGCAGTCCCTGCTCCCGGTGCGGTCTCCTCTCCATCGGAGAGTCCGAACACAGACTGACCACTTCACCGAAAATCTTCAGTCCGTCGGCAAGGAGGACCCAGACTTTCCTGCTGCTCGTCACTTCACCACCACCCCACCCCCCCCACCCCCACCCCCCCACCTCACCCCCCACCCCCCCACCCCCCCCACCCCACCCCCCCACCTCACCCCCCACCCCCCCACCCCACCCACCCCCACCCCCAATCTCCTGTCCACACATCCGCCCTTCACCCCCCCCCAATCTCCTGTCCACATGTCCATCCTTCACCCCACCCCCCGATCTCCTGTCCACATGTCCGTCCTTCACCCCCCCTCCCCGATCTCCTGTCCACATGTCCGTCCTTCACCCCCCCTCCCCGATCTCCTGTCCACATGTCCGTCCTTCACCCCCCCCCCGATCTCCTGTCCACACGTCCGTCCTTCACCCCCCCCCCCGATCTCCTGTCCACATGTCCGTCCTTCCCCCCCCCCCCTCCCCCCCCGATCTCCTGTCCACACGTCCGTCCTGGGCCTTTTGCAATGTTCCAGTGAACCCCAAAGCAAACAGCAGCTCATCTTCCCATTGGAGACTTTACAACCTTCCAAACTGAACACTGAATTTAACAACTTCAGAGCATGAATTCTCCCCTCCTCCTTCACCCCATTTCCTTTTTTTTTTAAATTTTTTATTTTCATCTCATTCATCCATTTTTATTACTTTATATTCTTATTTTTATTCCTTATTTATATCTGCCCTACCTAGGCCCACTGTCGCATTTGTTCTGCCATTTACACATTTCGATCTCTTAATGGACGCCATGAGCATCATTCTCAGCCTTCATCACAACCATTTACATCCCTTTTTGTCTATGCCATTCCTACCATTTACAGCACCCCCTCTCACTGTATAAATCTTATCTGATTTTCCTTGTCTTTAGCTCTGATGAAGGGTCATCTTGACTTGAAATGTTGGCTCTATTCTCTCTCCGCAGATGCTGTCAGACTTGCTGAGATTTTCCAGCATTTTTCTGTTTTTGTGACCTACTTCCTCCCTGAGTTTCAGCTTTGTCAAATTATTATCTTATCACACTCATTGCCGCTGTTTACCTCAAAGCTAAGCCTTATTGTTTTTAATAAAGACAGACCTGACCTCTCTTTCTTTATTACGTAGTGTACAATGTCCAGAGCAGAAATTTTACAGCCATTCTGCTTGTGGAGATTTGCTCAGGTGACATTCGGAGTTTGGGTGTTATTATCAATAGTGTTTCTGAATAATTAATTGCTTGTCCCGACAATGAACGCTGTGCAGACAACATTGTCATTGCCAGAATTTAACAATCAAAGAGCAAACTGCTGGTACGTCAAGTCAAACAATTTGAAAACAGATTCTCCTCAGCAGTTGAAATGAATGTTAGGTTAGGTTCATGTTTCTACAGGAAGGAATTAACGTCAATTAAATAACAGGCTACCGACAGACCGCTTTGTGACAGCGCTCTGTTAGGCTCTGGGAGCTGTGATATGAGTTATTTAAATACAATGATTAGTGTTTTATATTCACTCATTTGCAAAGAACTTGTATGTCAGTGCAGTACTCTCCCAAAGCTCTTCACACTGAGAGATAAGTGTGAATTGAAAAGCATCATTATGTAAAGAGCAAACAGTGAGTGTGTTACCAGACTGGGGCACGATGGAGAGAAATACAATTATGTTATAAACACAAAGACTGCAGGAGTTTATGCGATTGCATCTTAAGAATGTTCTTCAGTCTCGTATTCTACAGATGGTGCTACACAAACAAAATCCCCTTTGTCAGGATTAACAAGAACAATATGAAAACACATCTTGTAAATAAGGCAATAGAGGTGAAGCCAAATTCTGAATGAAGATGGATTTTTCTATTGATTCTCAGAATGTTACATGTGAGTTCAGTGAATAAACAGAGACTGAGGTATTGATTATCTGAGTGAAACATACCAAGACTCGGGTGGAAGGAGAGAATTTTGGTAAATTTGCAATGTGGAATGAGTCAGGTTATGGAAATGTTTGGGATTTTGCTTTGATTATTGGTTCATTTTGATGTAAATCTCATCTTTCGGGGGGTGTATTGAGGGAGAATTGTGGTGACTGTGGGGGAGAGTGTTTCTCTGACAATCTCACCAGGAGTGGTTGTGCTGTCTGATTAGTGAGTTAGTGAAAATGGAAACTAGTGATTCAAAAGCATTGAATCCAAGGGCAGGATCGCTCGCTCCCACCAACAGCGAATGTGGTGGATGGGGGCAGACGATGTGGCAGGAGTCTATCAATCAGTTCCCCGATATTGGGAAACCAAATTCTCCCAACTTTATGGTGGATTCACGGCAGGTCGAGCTTCCCATTGCTCAATGTCAAACCCATTTTGCATCTCATGATTTCTCATTCCCAATCGGAAAGACTGGGAATGTCACTGGGAGCAGCAGGAATTGACACTGTTCATTTCTACCAGAGAAACTC
Organism: Carcharhinus amblyrhynchos; assembly: GCF_965287045.1. NCBI lineage: Eukaryota > Metazoa > Chordata > Chondrichthyes > Carcharhiniformes > Carcharhinidae > Carcharhinus > Carcharhinus amblyrhynchos. The sequence goes on from NC_137325.1 coordinate 523,186, forward strand.
TCAGAATCCATCAGCCAGTCACTGCCACTAAATCTTTACCTCCTCCCTTATGATAGAATCCCCAATCACTATTGCTCCCCCATTCATTTTACACCAACTGAATCCAAACGGGAAGCCTGTTTGAGAGGGAGATGGACCATGTGGTCTCCTGTACTAACTGCCATGTGTTTTTACTGTTTGCCAATCACCCATTTCCTTTCTGCCTGTACACTCTTCACCCATGGTGTGACTAGATCACTGTGCGTATTTTCATAAAGATCTTGTCGTTACCAATGCTTCAGTAACTCCAGCTGCAAATCCAGCCCCAACATATGGATTTCGGGTAGTTGCATCAGGAGACACTTCCTGCGCACACAGTCAACCTGGACACTGGAAATGTTCCTGATTTCCCACATTGCACAAGAGGAGCATTCATCATTGTCGAGTGGCTTCATTTATTCCCTTCACTTTCACTTCTTCAAGTTTAGGATATGTTAAGAAACACTCACCAGGTCCTCATTACCATGGCTACACCTCATCATTCTGAGGGAAGATTGAAAAAGAAAAAGATCACTGAACCCCCTCCTCACTGAACCCCCTCCTCGGTTTGCCTTCTCCTGCAGCTCAGAGCGACACTCCAGAGTCGACAAAAGCAGTATTTTAAAATCACTGAATATTCCACCAAGTGAATCTGGTGTCTGGAATTCAGTTTAAGCCAGTTATTGAATTAACTGTTTGCAGATATAACAGACTCAGAATCAGACCTGTTTTTAAACTAAAACTAAAATCATCTGCTGACAACTCAATGAGCTGATTTTAGAAAATTGTTAAATTAAATAGATTTTTAAATATCTCTATGAATTGAAACAGAATATGTGAACTTTTATCTGTTCAGAATATCTAATCCTGCCAGATTGTGATGAAGTTTTAGCAGATTATAACAATTAAAATGAAACTTGACTTGAATCTCAAACCTATTATTGGCCAATAGCCTGGAGAATTTAAATAATTTACTGTACATCTGCCAGCGTCAAACTTCCTGTTCCTGGTGTTTTATCAGAGTGAGAAAAGTGTACCTATCAGGAGAGATTGAATTGAATCAATTCTTTTAAGGGGCGTCTTGACAAGTCCATGAATAGTATGGGAATAGAGGGAGATGGTCCCTGGAAGGGGACGGGGTTTTAGTTCAGTCGGGCAGCGTGGTTGGTGAAAGTTTGGAGGACCGAAAGGCCTGGTCCTGTGCTGGAATTTTCTTCGCTCTTTTGTTCTTTGAATGAAATTCATTTTATTATCATCACATGTATCAAGATGCAGTGAAATGAATTGTTTCCTGTGCGCTATACAGACAAAGCATACTGTTCATCGAGTACATAGGAGAGAAGGAAAGGAGAGAGTGCAGAATGTAGTGCTCCAGTCATAGCTAGGGTGTAGAGAAAGATCAACTAAATATATGATAGGTCCATTCAAAAGTCTGATGGCAGCAGGAAAGGAGTTGTTCTTGAGTCAGTTGGTAAGTGACCTCAGGCTTTTGTACCTTTTTCCCACTGGAAGAATGTGGAAGAGAGAATGTCTGATTGAATGTGTGGCGTCCTTAATTATGCTGTCTGCTTTGCTGAGGCAGCAGGAAGTGTAGACAGAGCCAATGGATGCAAGGCTGGTTTGCGGGATGGATTGGGCTACATTCACATCTCTTTGTAGCTTTTTTGCAGTCTTAGACAGAGCAGGAGCCCATACCAAACTATGATACACTTGGAAAGGATGCTTTCTCTGGTGCATCTGCAAAAATCAGTGAGAATCATAGCGGACATGCCAAATTTCCTTAGCCTCCTGAGAAAGTTGGTGGGCTATAGCATCAGCTTGGAGGGACCAGGGCAGTTTGTTGGTGATCTGGACACCTAGAAACCTGAAGTCTTCAACAATTTCTACTTTATCCCCATTAATGTAATCAGGGGCATATCTCCACTTTGTTTCCTGAAATCGATGACAATCTCTTTTGTTTTACCAACGTTAGGGGAGAGATTATTGTCATCGCACCATTTCACCAGATTCTCTACCTCATTCCTATACTCTGTCTTGCTTGAGATCCATCCCCCTGCAGTGGTGTCATCAGCAAACTTGAAAATGTAGTTGGAGGGGAATTTGGCCACTGTCATCAGTGTATAACGAGTATAGTAAAGGGCTGAGGACATGGCTGTGACAAGTGGTGTTCCTCAGGGATCAGTGCTGGGACCTTTGCTGTTAGTAATGTATATAAATGATTCGGAGGAAAATGTCACTGGATTGATTAGCAAGTTTGCGGACAACAGAAAGGTTGGTGGATTTGTGGATAGTGATGAGGACCATCAGAGGATACAGCAGGATATAGATCAGTTGGAGACTTGGGCAGAGAGATGGCAGATGGAGTTTAATCTGGACAAATGTGAGGTAATGCATTTTAGAAGGTCTAATACAGATAGGAAATATACAGTCAATGGTAGAACCCATAAGAGTATTGATAGGCAGAGGGATCTGGGTGTACAGGTATACAGATCGCTGAAGTTGACAACACTGGTGCAGAAGGTAGTCAGGAAGGTGTACGGCATGCTTGCCTTCATCGGCCAGGGTATTGAGTTTAAAAATTGGCAAGTCATGTTGCAGCTTTATAGAACCTTAGTGAGGCCACACTTGGAATGTAGTGTTCAATTCTGGTCGCCACACTACCAGAAGGATGTGGAGGCTTTGGAGAGGGGACAGAAAAGATTTACCAGGATGTTGCCCCTGGTATGGAGGGTATTAGCTATGAGGAGAGATTGGAGAAACTTGGTTTGTTCCCACTGGAGCGACAAAGGTTGAGGGGAGACCTGATTGAAGTCTACAAGATTATGAGGGGCATGGGCAGAGTGGATAGTCAGAAGCTTTTTCCCAGGGTGGAAGAGTCAATCACTAGGGTGCATAGTTTTAAGATGCGAGGGGCAAGGTTTAAAGGAGATGTACGAGGCAGATATTTTACACAGAGAGTAGTGGGTACCTGGAACTCATTGCCGGGGGTGGAGTGGAAGCGGATACGGTAGTGACTTGTAAGGGGCACCTTGAAAAGTACGTGAATAGGATGGGAATAGAGGGATATGGTCCATGGAAGGGTAGGGGGTTTTAGTTCAGGCTTGGAGGGCCGAAGGGCCTGTTCCTGTGCTGTAATTTTCTTTGTTCTTTGTTGGATGGGTTGAATGGCTTCCTTCTGTGCTGGAACATTTTTATGGTTTCTGTGGTTTCTTTGATCTGCATTGAAACAGAGTAAGGTGGGGTGTAATATTTCCTGCAGATTCAAAGAGTTTAACATCATTTTGTTACCTGCCCGTCTCAGACTCTAATACAGAGCCAGACTGGAGAAATGTAAGGACCAGTCGTGTGTGAGGACTCAGCTGCAGCGGCCAATCATTGCGCAAGTTGGGAACTTTGTCTCTGAGTTTTTAGAAGCTGGCCCACGATAGGCTGATTATAACTGCTTCTAAAGGCAGGAGATTGGCACCAATTAATGTAGCTTAACTCACTGGACAGGGACTGACTGTGGTGTTACTGCAGTGATTAGCATTTTCTGTCCAACATAGGAAGGAAATGCAGTTTGTGAACACTCTCCAGCTGCTGGGGTTCACGTTATTAATGTTATCGCAGGTCAGAGAATATTTCAACTGATATAAAGTTGATTGTCATTAACACTTCACTCAGCAACTTGGGAAGACATTGTGTGAGGAGCCAAGCTGCCGGTTTGAGTCAGTAACTCACTGGGGCTCCTCATTTCAGCATTTTAATTGGGTGATACTCTTCTTCAAAATTTTATTCAATATGCATTTTAATGATTTTTTTTAACAAAAGCTGTATTTAAATTAAACTTTACAATTAATTCTTCACATTGGAAGTTGAGAAATGTCCTAATAATGCATGTTGATAATTTGCCGAAAGATTAGAATAAAGTTTTTGAGTTGTGAAATGAGCGATGAACTAGATCCGGGAATTTGAATTTCGTCATTGATTGCACAGATCTAAAGGTGCCCAATTAGCTTTATTTTCAGTTTGTATTAAGCCTGTTTTAATGCAGTCAGCTGACACTCTGGCTGGAAATTTCCATGACATGGACAGTGGCCGAGGTGGGAAAGATTGCATCTTGGCTTGTCCACCTCAAGTCAAAATGTCCCAAAGACAGGGTCTCGAGGGGCTGGTACAGGCTGGAGTTGTGTCAGCCAATCAGGGAAATGCCAGATAGAGGCTGGCGTTATTAAACACTCACCTCAGTATGGCATAATTTTAAGTCAATTAAAATAGAAAAGTGATTCCAGTCCTCACACCCCTCATCTTCAATACTCCAAATGCTCCATATTTGCTACCTCATGCCCTCCATAGCCTTCCATACCCCCTCCCCAAGTACTGCCCTTCCACCTCCCCACGCTCACTGACCCACGGTGCACAGTACAGAGATAATGAATATATTGTCAGTGGAATGTATTAAAAAATCTTTAACAAATCAGTTAATAACTTGCTACTATTTAAAAATGTTGTTTCACGACAAGCCAATGGAAATGTCAAATACCCAGACCCTTTAAAGCATAAAAAACAAAAACACTCAAATCCTTAAAACCACTTTATCGTGAGTAAATAATCATTGTGAAATTGACAGCAGAGATCAAAGAGCTTGAGCTGTCAATCAAGTAATCTTTATTCGGAGGTGCAAGTGCTCACCAGGCACCCTGGCAGTATGCTGGGGCAGTGCCAAAGGGGATACAAAACTGGCTCGGTCACAGAGACAGAGGGTAGCAGTGGAAGGGTGTGTTTCTGAATGGAGGGCTGTGACAAGTGATGTTCCTCAGGGATCAGTGCTGGCACCTTTGCTGTTTGTAATATATATATATATATATATATATAAATGATTTGGAGGAAAATGTAATGGTTTGATTAGTAAGTTTGTGGATGATACGAAGATTGGTGGATTTGCGGATAGCGATGAGAACCATTAGAGGATACAGCAGGATATCGATCAATTGGAGACATGGGTGGAGAGATGGCAGATGGAGTTTAATCTGGACAAATGTGAGGTAATGCATTTTGGAAGGTCTAATACAGTTAGGAAATGTACAGTAATTGGCAGAACCCTTAAGAGTATTGATAGGCAGAGGGATCTGGGTGTACAGGTACACAGGTCACTGAAAGTGGCAATGCAGGTGGAGAAGGTAGTCAAGAAGGCACACGGCATGCTTGCCTTCATCAGCTGGGGTATTGAGTTTAAAAATTGGCAAGTCATGTTGCAGTTTTATAGAACGTTGGTTAGGCCGCACTTGGAATATAGTGTTCAATTCTGGTCGCCACACTACCAGAAGGATGTGGAGGCTTTGGAGAGGGGACAGAAAAGATTTACCAGAATGCTGCCTGGTACGGAGGGCATTAGCTATGGGGAGAGGTTGCAGAAACTTGGTTTGTTCTCACTGGAGAGATGGAGGTTGAGGGGCGACTTGATAGAAGTCTACAAGATTATGAGAGGCATGGACAGAGTGGATAGTCAAAAGTTTTTTCCCAGTGTGGAAAAGTCAATTACGAGACAGCATAGCTTTAAGGTGCGAGGGGCAAGGTTTAAAGGAGATGTACAGGGCAGATTTTTTACACAGAGGGGGGTGGGTGCCTGGAACTCGTTGCCGGGGGAGGGAGTGGAAGCGGATACGATAGTGAGTTTTAAGGGGCGTCTGGACAAATCCATGAATAGGATGGGAATAGAGGGATATGGTCCCCGGAAGGGGACGGGGTTTTAGTTCAGTCGGGGCAGCATGGTCAGTGCAGCTTAGAGGGCCGAAGGGCCTGTTCCTGTGCTGGAATTTTCTTTGATCTTTGGGTGAGGCCTGAGTGGTGCTGTGCTGGGGGAGGTTGATGTGCAAGCGGGTTATACAGGGATGGAGCACAAAAGGGGTCATGATGGTGGGGTACGCCAAGAGGTCAGCAGGCAGGGAAGGTGTCCTGATTTCCATGGGGGGATGTTCTCCCAATGCAGTGTGAGATCAGGGTGCCCAAGTGCTGTGAAGCCGGGTTCACTGGTATGTTTAGGCCCCACTTCTCCCAGAACCAGTGTGAAACTCACCACTCTCCAAGCGTGGGACGATTGAGGTGTGAACCATGCCGATGTTCTGGTATTCCCATTGTTATGACATTTCTGGGAAAATTCCACCCATTAAATAGTTCCAGCATTTTCTGTTTTTATTACAGTTTTGCAATATCTGCAGTGTTTTTTTTCTTTTATGAATTAAATGTGACTAGTTCCAAAATCGTTTGGAATTATGAAACATGAAGTTAATTTTTAGATAGATCTCGGAAATTTGGGAAGCCCTGCTTTGCTGATCTGCAGTTTTTGAACCAGGGAAGATTAATATGTTCGAAAAGACAGCTGGATCCAGCTGTTACGAGCTTTAACTTTACACAAATCTCTGGATCAGCATTCTGTCTGGGCCAAAGTCAGGATTTGTGGTCGAGTCTCTACAATTACTCCAGGATTTCTGGCTGCTTTTCATGTCGAAAATTATCAACATCCATCAATGACTGTCAACCTTGGTCTAGGGAATCTGAAATATCTTCACACACAGCTCACCACTGCTTCCTGTTTCAAACTGGCATTATTCCCTTGATAAAACTCTGAATATATCATAACCAGGAAAGCCTTTGTGTTTTGTATAATCAAAGATTCTGAGATTAATTCTTTGTGTGGTCATTTTAAACTGCCCAAGAAACTGATTAACAAAGTTGTCCTAAACAATGCAATCTGCATAACGAGATTAGAAGAATCATCTTGTATCCAGCTCAAGGAATTAATTTGCTAATGTAAACCTTTGTGACTCGAAGCAGGATAATAACCTGTACCAATCCGCCAGGGCCAGAGAGAACTGGCAGGAAACCCGAGGTTTCAGGCTGGAGTCTGGATCTCCCTTGTGCATGGGGAATAAAACTTTCCTTGAGGTTTGACACGGTCTCCAAGGCCTCTACTTGTTTATTTCCCTCTGCACTGATGTTGTCTGGTGATTTTGTTTCTCAGAATCATCGAGGTTTACAGCATGGAAACAGGCCCTTCAACCCAACTTGTCCATTCCAAACAGGTTTTACCACTAAGCTAGTTCCAATTGCCCACGTTTGGCCCATATCCCTCTATACCCATTTACCCATGGAACTGTCTAAATGTTTTTAAAAAGACAAAATTGTACCCGCCTCTATCACTACCTCTGGCAGCTTGTTCCAGACACTCACTGCTCTCTAAATAATTGCCCCACTGGACTCTTTTGTATCTCTCCCCTCTCACCCCAAACCTATGCCCCCTAGTTTTAGACTCCCCTACATTTGGGAAAAAAGATGTTTAATATCTACCTCAGATGTGCCCCTCATTATTTTATAAATCTTTATAAGATCACCCCTCAGCCTTCTACACTCCAAAGGAAAAATTTCAAGTCTATTCAGCCTCTCCTTATAACTCAAACCATTAACTCCTGGCAGCATTCTGGTAAATCTTTTCTACACTCTTTCATATTAACAATATCCTGTCTATAATAGGGTGACCAGAACTGTACACAGTATTTCCAAGTGTGGCCTTACCAATGTCTTGTACAACTTCAACAAGACGTCCCAACTCCTGTATTCAATGTTCTGACCGATGAAACCAAGCATGCCGAATGCCTTCTTCACCACTCTGTCCACCTGTGACTCCACTTTCAAGGAGCTATGAACATGTACCCCTAGATCTCTTTGTTTTATAACTCTCCCCAATGCCCTATCACTAACTGAGTAAGTCCTGCCCTGGTTCAATCGACCAAAATGCATCACCTCACATTTATCTAAATTAAATTTCTTCTGCCATTCGTCAGCCCACTGGCCCAATTGATCAAGATCCCATTGCAATCCTAGCTAACCTTCTTCACTGTCCACTATGCCACCAATCTTGGTGTCATCTGCAAAATTACCAACCATGCCTACTAAATTCTTATCCAAATCATTAATATAAATGACAAATAACAGTGGGCCCAGCACCGATCCCTGAGGCACACCACTGGTCACAGGCCTCCAGTTTGAAAAACAACCCTATACAACAACCCTCTGGCTTCTGACAAGAAGCCAATTTTGTATCCATTTAGATCCCTCACTTTGGATCCTGTGAGATTTAACTTTATACAACAACCTACCATGCGATACCTTGTCAAAGGCCTTGCTAAAGTCCGTGTAGACAACATCAACCGCACTGCCCTCATCTACCTTCTCGGTTACCCCTTCAAAAAACTCAATCAAATTTGTGAGACATGATTTTCCACTCACAAAGCCATGCTGACTGTCCCTAATAAGTCTTTGCATCTCTAAATGCCTGTAGATCCTGTCTCTCAGAATACCTTTGAACAACTGAATAAAAGCAAATGACTGCATGTGCTGGAATCTGAAACCAAAAGAGAAAATGCTGGAAAATCTCAGCAGATCTGACAGCGTCTATAAGGAAAGAAAACAGCTGATGTTTCGAATCCAGATGACTCTGTCAAAGCTAAAAGGCTGAGAAATGTATTTATACTGCAGGGGAGGGAATGGAAGATGAGTCATAGCCACAGAAATGAAAGGAAAAGGCTGCTAATGGCAGTCCACAGAGAGAATGAAAAGTGTGAATGTCCAAATGGCAGAGAAGCTGAAATCAGAGGGTAAACTGTGACAGATGGAGATGTGGGGGTGGGGATGGAGGGGAGGTGGAGGAATGAGTAGGAGAGAGGTAAAATTGAGGAAAAGGGGAAAAGGGAAGCAAAGGGGAGAAAAGGTGAGAAAGGGGGGAATAAAAAGTAGGGCAAAAAGAAAAAGAAAGACAATAAAGAAATAAAAGGTAGAGAACAGTTAAAAATTAAATAAAATGAAAACAAAGGGATTGAGGTGAGCTAGAGCTAATCATCTGACGTAAAGTGTCGAGCTGGTAGATGAGATGCTGTTCCTTCAGTTTGCATTGAGCTTCACTGGAACATTGCAGCAGGACAAGGGCAGACACGTGGGCATGGGAGCAGGATCGTGGGTTAAAATGGCAGCAACCGGAGGGTCAGGGTCCAGATTGTGCACAGAGCAAAAGTGCTCAGCAAAGTGATCGCCCAGTTTACGCTTGGTCTCTCTGATATAGAGGAGACCACATTGGGAGCAGTGAATGCAATAGACCAAATATCAAAATATATAAAATGAAAAAGAGTGGTGAAAGTAAACATTAGCCCTTCAGAGGATGAGAAGGGGGATATAATAATTGGAAATGAGAAAATGGTGTTTTGTGTCTATCTTCACAGTGGAAGACACAAATAACATGCCAAAAATTGATGACAGGGAGGCTCTGGCAGGTGAGGACCGAGAAACTATCATTATCCTGACAGAGGTAGCGTTGGACAAGTTAATGGGGCTAAAGGTAGACAAGTCTCCTGGCCCTGATGGAATGCATCCCAGGGAACTAAAAGAGGTGGCGGGGGAAATAACAAATGCACTAGTGGTAATTTACCAAAATTTGCTGGATTCTGGGATGGTTTCTGCAGATTGGAAAACAGCAAATGTGATGCCGCTGTTTAAAAAAGGAGCTAGATAAAAGATGGGTAACTATAGGCCGGTTAGCTTAACTTCTGTAACAGGGAAAATGCTTGAATCTCTCATCAAGGAAGAAATAGCGAGATATCTGGATATAACTTGTCCTATTGGTAAGATGCAGCATGGGTTCATGAAGGGACAGTCATGGTTTGACTGAGTTGGTGGAATTCTTTGAGAACATTACATGTGCAGTGGATAATGGGGAATCTGTGGATGTGGTGTATCTGGATTTCCAGAAGGCATTTGACAAGGTGCCGCACCAAAGACTGCTACATAAGATAAAAGTGCACGGTGTTACGGGTAATGTATTAGCGTGGATAGAGGATTGGTTAACTAACAGAAAGCAAAAAGTGGGGTAAATGGGTGTTTTTCTGGTTGGCGATCAGTGACTAGTGTCTCAGGGATCAGTGTTGGGACCACAATTGTTTACAATTTACAGAGATGATCTGGAGTTGGGGACCGAGTGTAGTGTGTCAAAATTCACAGATGACACTAAGATGAGTGGAAGAGCAAAGTGTGCAGAGGATGCTGAAAGTCTGCAAAGGGATATAGATAGTCTGAGTGGGCGAGGGTCTGGCAGATGGAGTACAATGTTGGTAAATGTGAGGCCATCCATTTTGGTCGGAATAACAGCAAAATGGATTATTATTTAAATGGTAAAAAATTGCAGCATGCTGCTGTGCAGAGGGACCTGGGTGTCCTTGTGCTGGAATCACAAGGAGTTGGTTTGCAGGCGCAGCAGGTGATTAAGAAGTCAAATGGAATTTTGTCCTTCATTGCTAGAGGGATGGAGTTTAAAAACAGTGAGGTTATGTTGCAGCTGTATAAGGCGCTGGTGAGGCCACACCTGGAGTTACTGTGTACAGTTTTGGTCTCCTTACTTGAGAAAGGATATACTGGCACTGGAGGGGGTGCAGAGGAGATTCACTAGGTTGATTCTGGAGTTGAGAGGGTTGGATTCTGAGGAGAGACTGAGTAGACTGGGGCTATACTCACTGTAATTCGGAAGAATGAGGGGGAGATTTACAGAAACATATAGGATTATGAAGGGAATCGATAAGATAGAAGCAGGGAAGTTGTTTCCACTGGTGGGTGAAACTAGAACTAGGGGGCATGGCCTCAAAATAAGGGGGAGCAGATTTAGGACTGAGTTGAGGAGGAACTTCTTCACATAAAGGGTTGTGAATCTGTGAAGCAGTTGAGGCTACCCAATTAAATGTTTTTAAGGCAAGGGTGGATAAATTTTTGAACAGTAAAGGAATTAAGGGTTATGGTGAGCGGGCGGGTAAGTGGAGCTGAGTCCACAAAAAGATCAACCATGATCTTACTGAATGGCGGGGCAGGCTCGAGGGGCCAGATGGCCGACTCCTGCTCCTAGTTCTTATGTTCTATTTATGTTCTTATAAATTGGTGTTAGGCTCGTTATTCTGTCATTCCCAGGCTTTTCCCTCCAACTCTTCTTAAACAAAGGCACAATATTTACCATCCTTCAATCTTCAGGCATCACTTGATGCCTCTTGGCACCTGTGACTTAGTTATGTCTTTGAAACGTACATCTTGCTGGTGTAGTTTGGAAAGTTTGTTTGAATATTCAGTGTAGGTTAGGAGCCACCACAGGCAGGTCAATGCAAGAAAGTAATAATAATATTTGATCCATTCTTTAAAATCAACTTAACATATATCACATTTATTTATGAGTAAACTGACAAGGGAAAGCAGCAATGACTCTGATTCAGACTCTGGTGAATGTGACAGTACTGAAACAGCATCAAGGAATTATGCCCAAATGCTTAATAATCCATTAGCAAAACAGCGGGCAGGAAATTTTCCCCCACAGGCAGCTGACAGCTGAGATATCGGTCACCCTATAGCGACTGACAATCTCATGGAGCATAAATATAGATCAGTCAATTCAATCTCCCCACAATATTTACTGCAAAACTACAAGATGTTCTCATCAGAGGTTTACACACCACCAACTATGATTGACAAAAATTTAATTGAAATATGATGATTAATTTGTACAAGTGTTATTTTTTCAGTAAAGTGTTCTTGGCAGCTATCAGTGAAAGATTGAGTTAACAATGGAAATATTTTCCATTTGCCCAAAAGAAGTGGAAATTAATCTAAAGATTAGTGACACAGTGGTTAGCACTGCTGCTTCACAGCACCAGGGACCCAGGCTTGGATCACTGTCTGTGTGGAGTTTGCACATTCTCCCCATGTCTGTGTAGGTTTTCTCCGGGTGCTCCAATTTCCTCTTGGTCCAAAGGTCTGTAGGTTAGGTGGATTGGCCATGCTAAACTGTCCCTTAGTGTCCAAAGATGTTTACGCTAGGGGAGTTAGCAGGCTAAATACATGGGATTATGAGGATAAGGGATGGGATGTTCCGTTGGAGAGTGGGTGCAAAGATGATGGGCTGAGAAACTGAAAGGTGCTATATAAATGCAAGGCTTTTACCTGCAGCAGAATGGCTACAACCTAGCTTGTTGAAGCTAAAACAGTTTCACTCAATTGTTTAAGATCTAGTTTGGAGCTAATTTTCCAGTGATCAAAATTTAATGACTTGAAAAATTGGATTTCTTCAATTTGGGCAAAGTCACCATTGTTTCTGATCCTTTAATTTGCATTTGCATTGTCAAAGCTGACCTTCCAAAATCTACCAGACAGAAAGCCAGAGGAAAATGGAAAATGATGATGAAAGCAAAGACTCAAAGAACATCATCAATGAAACTGCATTATTTATTTCACTGACTTATACTGGATTAGACGAAATATTCTCAAAAACAATCAACACTGACAGCACCATTGAATCGCCTGGGAACGTACTGTGACAAAAGTTTACAAAGGAATTTGAAATTGAGGATTGTAGAAGATGCATTAATGATTTAAAATTAATGGCTTGATTCAAAATAAAGAAATGGCAATTGACATTTTGTGTACATCTCTCCTGACCTCTTGTGCAGTACGTGGCAGGAATAATAACTGGTAAATATTGTAAATCAGTGAGTGAGGAAGTCAGCAGGAGTGGGGATAGAGTAGAAGATTTTTGAAGACAAGTTCTGGCTTTCCTATTCAAACTATTGTTACTTTTTTAGCCCATCACCTCCCTCTCTCACTCTTAACCATTCTGTGTTCTTTTATTACATTCTTCCATCATATTTTAATCATTTTCTATTGATTTATTTTTAAAATGCGTTCTTGTTCTATCTGATGTTTTTTAGAATTTTAAAAATCATTTGTTCACTTTCTCTACCTGACTCTAAATATCTTTTCACATTCCTTTGTTTTTCAATTATTATTCATTGTAACCCTATCAATCTCCTGACTTAATTTAATTCAGTTCGACCTCTTTCACTTTTTCATGGAATCTTGGAACACTTAGTTTCTTTTGAACGGAGTATCATTGTCCAATCCATTTGCAATCTTTCTTTTATGATGTATTTCTTTCTCTCTATCCCTCCATCTCTGCCGGTCTCTTCTTCCACTTCCCTTCAACTAGCTCAAGCTTCATTCCTCTACCATTCCAATAGGATGCTCTCATTTCTGCACTGGTTTTTTCCCTCTCTGGTTGGCACTTTAAACCTCGTCTCATTGAGTGTTCGAGTTCCAAGATGTTCCTTCACTGTTTGTTCACCCACGTGTTATCAGGTTCAATATTATCTCTGTCCTCACCGTTAATTTGCTGCTCCTGAACATCATGTCAGAAATCTATCCTGTTTGCATTGTCCTTTCCTGTCTAAAATAGATAATTAAAATCAGCATTAAACAATGATTTTGTTATTCCCAGTTATTTCACTAATCTAACTGCAGAGGTTATGAATTCCCTCCTCATGTTTCCTTTGTTATCCTATGATTTTTATCTTATTGATCAGAACTCTCAGTTGGAACAAACCCAGACCAACTATTAAATGTTCATCAATGTTTTGAAATACAACAGGGAATTCTATCTAGTAATGGAATTGACACCCTTCTAGTCATGTGTTTTACAAATTAGATAAAACTAGCCAATGTAATAGGTAGTGATGGGGGCAGTTATAAGCTTCAGAAAAATATAGACAAGATGGTGGAATGGGTTCAGAACATGTCAGATGCAGTTGAATGCAGAGAGTGCATTTAGTGAAAAGACTAAAGTGGAAACTCAAACTGTACCCTACTCCCAACCTGCACCCAAAAATGTACAGCTTTTACAATGGAGATCATATTTTCATAAGTGCAGTCACTGCAACCACAAGGTGGGTTTCTGGAGTCATCTTCCTATTTCAAATAAAGGCAAGTGTCCAGGTGAGGGCAGTAAAGCAATGAAGGTAACTGGTGACTGCAGGTCACATGTGCATAAGTGCAGTCATTGCAACTGGAAGGTTGTTTGTGGAGGAGCTGATGTGAAGGGACAGTTAAACCCCAAACACTACTTCAGAGTTTCCTTCCCTATCTCCTTCTCTAATCCAAAAAAAAAGGCAAGAAGATCACAAGCAAAGGAGAAGTGAGATGAGATTCTTTTACCTGCACAGGGCAATATGGCAGCTAGGGCAGTGGTATGCTCATCCTGCTAGATGTGGGCAACTAGGGAGCAATCTAGTCTCGCTGACAACCTTGTCTGCAGGAATTATGTCCAGGTGCAGCTCCTCACAGACCGCATTGTTTGGTTGGAGGGGCAGGTGGATACATTGTGGAGCTTACAGGAGGCAGAGAGTGTGAGAGACACTAGTTACAGGAAGGTTGTCACACCACAGGCTCAGACAGGTAGATGGGTGACTGCCCGGAGAGGGAGGCAGGTAGTACATTGCATAATGCAGTTCGTATTCCCCTTTCAAACTGGTATATTGTTTTGAATATTCTTGAGGGGGATAGTCTGTCCGGGGGAGGTACTAGCAGCAGCCAGGCCTGTGAGACCACATCTGGTTCTGCTGTGGGACAGAGTCGGGCAAAGAGCAAGCGAGCAGTAGTAATAGGGGACTGGCTAATTAGAGGCACAGACAGGCGTTTCTGTGGCCGCAATTGAGACTCCCGGATGATGTGTTACCTCCCTGGTGCCAGGGTGAAGGACGTCTCTGAGCAAATGCAGGACCTTCTTAAGGGGGAGGGTGAGCAGCCAGAGGTCGTTGTACAGATTGGCACCAACAACATTGGTGAGAAAAAGGATGAAGTCCTGAAATGTGAATACAGAGAGTTAGGTAGAAGGCTAAAGCACAGGACCTCGAAGATAGTAATTTCACTCTACTACCACTGCCCTGTGCTAGTGAGAGTAGGAATAGGAAGATTAGGCAGATGAATGCCTTGCTTGAGAGCTGGGGCGGGGGCAGGGATTTAGATTTTTGGATCATTGGGATCTTTTCTGGGGAAGGGGTGACCTGTTCAGGAGGGATGGGTTACATTTGAACTGGAGGGGGACTAACATACCGGTGGGGAGATTTGCTAGAGCCACTTGGGAGGGTTTAAACTAGTCTGACGGGGGGTGGGATCCAAAGCAATAGGGAGAGAGAAGTTTGAGGACAGCACGGAAGTTAATGTTGGAACATTAAGTAGTGAAGGGAGTGTCAGTAATCCTCGTATCAGACAGATCAGGCAAAAGCAAGACGGAGAGCAAGGGAAGTCCAGATTCAACTGCATTTATTTCAATGCAAGAGGCCTGACGGGCAAGGCAGATAAACTCAGGGCATTGTTGGGTACATGGGACTGGGATATTAGAGCAATTACTGAAACATGGCTAAGGGAGGGACAGGACTGGCAGCTCAATGTTCCAGAGTACAGCTGCTGTAGGAAAGATAGAACAGGAGGTAAGACAGGAGGGGGAGTTGTCCTTTTGATTAGGGAAAGCATCACAGCTGTACCGGGAGGGGATATATCCCAGGGTTTGGCCACTGACTCTCTGTGGGTAGAACTGAGAAATAAGAAGGGAGAAATCACTTTGATCGGGTTGTACCGTAGGCCCCTAAATAGTCAGAGGGAAATTGAGAAGCATCTATGTAAGGAGATTACAAATCGGTCCAAGAAAAATAGGGTGGTAATAGTTGGAGATTTTAATTTTCCCAACATTGACTGGGACAGCCATAGTATTAGAGGGTTGGATGGAGAAAAATTTGTTGAGTGTATTCAGGAGGAATTTCTCATTCAGTATGTGGATGGTCTGACTAGAGAGAGGGCAAAACCTGACCTCCTGTTGGGAAATAAGGATGGGCAGGTGACAGAAGTGTTAGTGAGGGATCACTTTGGGACCAATGACCATAATTCCATTAGTTTTAAGATCGCTATGGAGAATGATAGGTCTGTCCCAAAAGTTAAAATTGTAAATTGGGGCAAGGCCAATTTTGATGGCATCAGGCAGAAACTTTCAAAAGTTAACTGGGGGTATCTGCGGGAAGTTAAAGGGATGTCTGGTAAGTGGCACACTTTCAGAAGTCTGTTAACCAGGGTTCAGGGTAAAAACATTCCTCTTAGAGTGAGGGGCAAGACTAGCAGAAGTAGGGAACCCTGGATGACTTGGGATATTGAGGCCCTGGTCATGAAGAAGAAAGAGGCACATGACATGCATAGGCAGCTGGGATCAAGTGAATCCCTTAAAGAGTATAGGGGGTGTACAGTAGAGTTAACAGACAAATCAGGAGGGCAGAAAGGGGACACAAAATAATTTGGCAGATAAGGTAAAGGGGATTCCAAAGAGCTTCTACAAATACATAAAGGGCAAAAGAGTAATAAGGGAGAGAGTAGGGCCTCTTAAGGATTAGCAAGGTCATCTACGTGCGGGTCCACAAGAGATGGGTGAGATCCTAAATGAATATTTCTCATCAGTGTTTACTGTTGAGAAAAGCATGGATGTTAGGGAACTTGGGGAAATTAGTAGTGATGTCTTGAAGAGTGTACATATTACAGAGAAGGAGATGCTGGAAGTCTTAAAGTGCATCAAGGTAGATAAATCCCCAGGACAAATTTATTGGAGTTCTAAGAGGATATGTCGAGGGCGGTGGATAGAGGAGAGCCGGTGGATGTGGTCTTTCTAGATTTTCAGAAGGCGTTTGACAAGGTACCTCACAAGAGGTTATTGCAGAAGGTCAGGGGACATGGAGTTGGGGGTAGGGTGTTAGCGTGGATAGAGGACTGGTTGTCAAATAGGAGGCAGAGAGTGGGGGTCAATGGGTACTATTCGGATTGGCGGATGGTGACTAGTGGAGTGCCCCAGGGGTCGGTGCTGGGGCCTCAGCTATTTACCATTTATATAGATGATCTGGAGGAGGGAACCGAGTGTAGGGTGTCGAAATTTGCTGATGACACCAAGATTGGTGGAACGGCAAATTGCGCGGAGGGTGTGGAGAGTCTGCAGAAGGATCTAGATAGGCTGGGCGAATGGGCCAGGAACTGGCAAATGGAATTTAATGTTGGCAAGTGCGAGGTGGTCCACTTTGGTAGGAAGGATTATTACTTACGTGGAGAAAAACTGCAGCAGGCGACGGTGCAGAGGGACCTCGGGGTCCTTGTGCATGAGTCGCAAAAACCCAGCTTGCAGGTACAGCAGGTGATCAGGAAGGCAAATGGGATGCTGGCCTTTATAGCGAGGGGGATTGAATATAAAAGTAGGGAGGTCTTGCTGCGGCTGTATAGGGCATTGGTGAGGCCGCAGCTGGAGTACTGTGAGCAGCTTTGGGCGCCGTACTTACGCAAGGATATTTTGGCCTTGGAGGGAGTGCAGAGGAGGTTTACTAGGCTGATGCCAGAGTTGAGGGGGTTGAGCTATGAGGAGAGGCTGAATAAACTAGGCTTGTACTCGTTAGAGTTTAGAAGAATGAGGGGAGATCTCATTGAGACGCATAAGATGATGAATGGGATGGATAGGATAGAGGTGGAGAGACTCTTCCCCGCTCAGAAAGGACAGTAGGACTAGAGGGCACAGCCTCAAGATAAAGGGGGGGCAGTTTAGAACGGAGTTGAGGAGGAACTTCTTCACTCAAAGGGTGGTGAATCTCTGGAATTCTCTGCCCGTTGAGGTGGTGGAGGCTGCCTCGCTAAATATTTTTAAGACGTGGGTTGATGGGTTTTTGATAAGCGAGGGGATTAAGGGTTATGGGGAGAGGGTGGGAAAGTGGAACTGAGCCACGACAGATCAGCCATGATCTTATTGAATGGCGGGGCAGGCTCGAAGGGCCAGATGGCCTACTCCTGCTCCTATTTCTTATGTTCTTATATGACCTGATGAAATGTATCCCAGGACATTGTGGGAGACTAGGGAGGAAATTGTGGGTCCCCTAGCCGAGATATTTGAATCACTGATAGTCATGGGTGAGGTGCCTGAAGATTGGAGAGTGGCAAATCTTGTGCCTTTGTTTTAAAAGGGCTGCAGGGAAAAGATTAGGAACTTACAGGCCAGTGAGCCTCACATCTGTGGTGAGTAAATTATTGGAAGGTATTTTGAGAGACAGGATCTACAGGCATTTAGAGACACAAGGACTGATTAGGGACAGTCAGCATGGCTTTGTGAGTGGAAAATCATGTCTCACAAATTTGATTGAGTTTTTTGAAGGGGTAACTAAGAAGGTAGATGAGGGCAGTGCGGTTGATGTTGTCTACATGGACTTTAGCAAGGCCTTTGACAAGGTACCACATGGTAGGTTGTTGCATAAGGTTAAATCTCATGGGAGCCAGGGTGAGGTGTCTAACTAGATACAAAATAGGCTTCTTGTCAGAAGCCAGAGGGTGGTTGTAGAGAGTTGTTTTTCAAACTGGAGGCCTGTGACCAGCGGTGTGCCTCAGGGATCAGTGCTGGGCCCACTGTTATTTGTCATTTATATTAATGATTTGGATGAGAATATAGGGGGCTTGGTTAGTAAGTTTGTAGATAACACTAAGATCGGTGGCATAGTGGACAGTGAAAAATGTTATCTCCAATTGCAACGGGATCTTGATCAATTGGGCCAGTGGGTTGACAAATGGCAGATGGAGTTTAATTTAGTTAAATGCGAGGTGATGCATTTTGGTAGATTGAACCAGAGCAGGACTTACTCAGTTAATGGTAGGGCGTTGCAGAGAGTTACAGAACAAAGAAATCTAGGGGTACATGTTCATACCTCCTTGGAAGTGGAGTCACAGGTGGACAGAGTGGTGAAGAAGGCATTCAGCATGCTTGGTTTCATTGGTCAGAACATTGAATACAGGAGTTGGGACGTTCTGTTGAAGTTGTACAAGACATTGGTAAGGCCACACTTGGAATACTGTGTACAATTCTGGTCACCCTATTATAGAAAGGATATTATTAAACTAGAAAGAGTGCAGAAAAGATTTACTAGGATGCTACTGGGACTTGATGGATTGAGTTATATGGAGAGGCTGGATAGACTGGGACTTTTTCCTCTGGAGCGTAGGAGGCTGAGGGGTGATCTTATAGAGGTCTATAAAATAATGAGGGACACAGATCAGCGAGATAATCAATATCTTTTCCCAAAGGTAGGGGAGTCTAAAACTGGAGGGCATAGGTTTAAGGTGAGAGGGGAGAGATACAAAAGGGCCCAGAGGGGCAATTTTTTCACACAAAGGGTGGTGAGTGTCTGGAAATTTGGTGGTGTTTTGTTTGTATATTTGAAAAAAATTATTGTGAATGTCAGTTGATTAACTTCATTCACTGTCTGTTAGATTGAGAAGCAGTTTATGCAAATAGTAGTAGTAGAGGCAGGTACAATTTTATCTTTTAAAAAGCATTTAGATAGTTACATGGGTATGATGGGTATAGAGGGATATGGGCAAATGCGGGCAATTGAGATTAGCTTACGGGTTTAAAAAAAGAGCGGTGTGGACAGGTTGGGCCGAAGGGCCTCTATGACTGTATGATTCTAATGTGTGGGAACATCTTTCCATTGGATTTTCAGCCTCAACATCTGCCACAATCACTCACTTGGTTTGATATTTTCTGTCTGTGGCATCTTCAAAATGTTCATTTCTTGTCACCGGCACAGATGAACTTTCAATCATTAATCTAAATGGTCAGGACACTGACCTGATAAAATGTTCACATTCCCAAAACACAATCCAGAGTTCTATTCTTAATAATCCCAATTCAGTTTCTATCAATAAGATTAGAAAGGAACTGACTGCACCGTTTCACGATCCAACTACATTTTATATTATTTTACTTTCCTGTTGCCTCCATTGTCACATTTTAAGATGTTCAACAAAATTACATGTCTCAAAAGATTTGATTGGTTTGTTGACCCCGTCATTCAGAGTTGAATTGTATCGATTTTGAGAACATTCCTTTTGCTTCTCAGACCCTGGTTCCTGCTCCTCACATTGTTGGTGGTACATAAGCTTTTCTTTCCCGCTGTTTTCACTGCTTCACTTTCACAAAGCTCATGATTACCTGAGTTAATCAGTCTCTCTCTTGGATTCAGTTGTCATCTTTCTCTGGTTCCAATTCTTTGATGTTAGATGTTTGATGATGTGAATTATACTAAAACAGTACAAGTTGTTGCTGTTTGCGAAGTCAAGGCAATATCTTTTACAAATTCCAATTGTCTTCAACCATTCAGGAAACTTCTTCCTTGAGATCATGAGAAAAAATCATGGACAAGTTTGTCATCTGAGAATGGAGCATACAAAATATTTAACAGACCAGGAGAAGCAAAGTTCATTGGGTGTAATAGTCTGTGACCCAGATATGAGTCTATGATCTTCACATCGTGTGGCTGTTAGGGGTTTTCCTGTGAGACTGTGAATTGTAAAACTTAAGCTAAACAGAGAAACCTGCAAAACAAATGTCCTGTTCTAAAACCTGTCTTTTATTGACTAATCGATTGGATGGGAGAATGATATTAAATGGTTTGGCACTTCACTGGAATGCCCTGGCAAATCCAATACCCGTCTAAAATACAATGCCTCCACAAGGCCAGTTATACACTTCTTAGAATCTTATTTCCCATCTTTCCAATGGGCAGAATCCAGTAAACATTAACACGATTCGGTCAATAATCATCCCTGTCACCAACTCCAGCAAATAACAATTTACATCCTGACCTCATGGGATCTTTCTTCCCTTAATTTCAGATGTTACCTCCCTTGGTTGCCCAGCAACACAGCAAAGGTTAAAGTTAATGTTCCCACAGATTCATATTCATGTCACTATAAGCCAGACCTTGAGAAAGTGTCTGGCTGCATCCTGTTATCAGCATGACTTGACTCTTTTCATCGAGCTGGCGGTGGAAGCCATTTTGTTCCCGACATCGGCTGATAAAAACATTCACATTCAGCAGTCCATTGTTCTACAAAAATGTGGCTCCCCCCTGAATGCCTCATCCCATCAGACCTTGCTGTACTTTGCTGTTGGCTGAATTTTTACAAAATACACTCTAAGAAAAAAGCTGTATCCATTTTCTATCAAAAATACACGTTTAAAAGAGAAATACTGGTTACTTATTCAAACAGCCTTTTACACTGACAGTCTCTTATTCGTACACTCATTTGTCTAAGATCATTCACTCCATGTCAGCATTGAGTTAGTGCTTCAAGTTCATGATTATCTTTCATTAGTCTAATTTGGCCCATCTACAACATGGCCACAACTCATGTCTGCTTTAGGGTGAAACCTCATTCATTGTGGTCCTGCTGAGTCCAACTGTGTTTCCCCTTCTGAAAACTTCAGCTTCGCTGTCAGGGAACTAGCGGAATAAATATGTGTGGTGTTGGGGATATGGTCTGGGTGCAGCCTTAATGGGCTGAATGGACTTCTTCTGCAATGTAGGGAATGTGTGAGTAGTCTCAAACCATTAGCTCTTGTACTGTGTGAATCTCAGTGACTGAGCTAAAGTGGTGCTTTGTTTGTATATTTGAAAAAAATTATTGTGAATGTCAGTCGATTAACTTCATTCACTGTCTGTTAGATTGAGAAGCAGTTTATGCAAATATTGCCAATATAATCTATCCCTATAGCAATGAAAACCTGGATATATTTGTCCTTTTCTGAAATGATGAATCGATATAGACCTCACCATGCTGATTGTAAAGTCAGTTTTTTAAAGCTCTTTCAGCTTTGTAATTGTAAAGAGTTGTCAATAATTAAAATGTGTGGCAAGATTCTGAAATGATGCACTGACGTTAACCCACAGACATTCGGACATTTCAACGTGTGAAATGGTTCCCTTCTCACAGCCTCACATTCAACTCTCACAATTGGTGCTTGCTGCCAATTCCAACACAACTGTTACAGAATGCAGAGGTACTTGTTTATATCTAGCTGACAGATGGCACGTTATCTCATCAAAGTTTATTTAGAACCAATTATGAGCTTTAGTCACCTTTGTCACTTTTTTGCTCAGATTATCTGTTTTTTTTATTTTGAGAACTTTTCAAAATATGAAACATTATGTGTCAGAACACCATGGAGGGCTAAATAGTTACCAATATACCTCTAATTAAAAATTGACCACAATTTTTCAGAAGGATGGATTCCTCTGAGAATGAAGTTGTATTGGGAGAGCTAGTGGACATTTGGAGACAGAAGTAATTAATTTCTGTGTAAGAGTGTCTGACAATCCCTGAGCCTTTGTCTTTCATATTGAACTTGTCAAACATTTTCCACGTGGAATATTACAGGATTTCTCAGTCCACTTGGGATGTGGCTTCCACAAAGAGTTACATGAGGTTTGGCTGCACAGAAACTTCTGAATCCGTGTTGACTGCTGTTTTCTGAGTTATTATTGCACTGACATTCTCAACTCCATTTGCCCATGACTGGAGTAAGCAGTTGCTTTAATCTGAAATCTGTATTAATTAGTATATGTTGCAGCTATATAAAACCTTGGTTAGGCGGCATTTGGGGTATTGCGTGCAGTTTTGATCAGCACACTATCAGAAGCACAAGGAAGTTTTGGAGAGAGTACAAAGAAGGTTCACCAGGATGGCGCCTGGTCTCAAGGGCATTGGCTTTGAGAAGAGATTGAATAAACTAGGATTGTTTTCACTGGAAAAACAGAGGCTGAGGGCAGTCCTGATAGGGGTCTACAAGCCTATGAGAGGCACAGACAGGGTGGACAGTCAAAGGCTTTCTCCCAGTGTGGAAGTGGCAATTACAAGGGGCACAGGTTCAAGGTGCAAGGGGGAAAGTTTAAAGGAGATAGAACATTACAGCGCAGAACAGGCCCTTCGGCCCACAATGTTGCACCGACCAGTTACAAAAACAATGACCCACTAGCCTATACCAATCCCTTTTCGTCCATAAACCTATCCATGGATCTCTTAAACGCCCCCAAACTAGGCGCATTTACAACCGCAGCAGGCAGGGCATTCCAATCCCTCACCACCCTCTGGGTAAAGAACCTACCCCTGACATCCGTCCTATAACTACCACCCCTTAATTTAAAGCCATGCCCCCTTGTGCTAGCTTTCTCCATCCGAGGAAAAAGGCTATCACTATCCACCCTATCTAAACCTCTAATCCTCTTATATGTTTCAATAAGATCCCCTCTTAGCCACCTTCTTTCCAACGAAAACAACCCTAAATCCCTCAGTCTCTCCTCATAGGACCTCCCCACCATACCAGGCAACATCCTAGTAAACCTCCTCTGCACCCTCTCCAAAGCCTCCACATCCTTCCTGTAATGTGGGGACCAGAACTGCACACAGTACTCCAAGTGCAGCCGCACCAGGAGTAGTGTACAGTTGCAACATGACGCTGCGACTCCTAAATTCAATCCCCCTACCAATAAACACCAAGACACCGTACGCCTTCTTAACAACCTTATCTACTTGATTCCCAACTTTCAGGGATCTACATACACATACACCTAGATCCCTCTGTTCATCCACACTATTCAAAGTTCTCCCATTAGCCCTATACTCAACACATCTGTTGCTCCTACCAAAGTGAATTACCTCACACTTCTCCGCATTAAATTCCATCCGCCACCTCTCGGCCCAGCTCTGCAACCTATGTGCAGGGGAAGTTTATCACACAGAGAGGGGTGGGTGCCTGGAACACACTGCCAGAGAAGGTGGTGAAAGCAGGCACATCAGCAACATTTAAGAGGCATTTGGATGGTTACATGAATAGGGAGGAAATAGAGGGATACAGACTGAGTAACGTTCACCTACTGTACTCTTCTTTGTTCTATATGGTGAAGGAATAAGCCTTCAGTTGTCTTTTCTCTTAAGCAAGTTTCTTCTCAGAACAGCCAACATCATAACCATTCCCTTCTGCTTGACCACAGTCAATTGTCCCAGCTGTATCCATTTATATTCCTTTTCAGACTGAGCCAATGATTATCATTTGTCTTTAAGAATGCAATTAGCTTAACAATGTAATTGCAAAAGAATGCAATGGCTGATGCATTGCCAATGTTGTCTTTTTGGAATGGAGCCTGTTTCCTATTACTTCATAATGGAAGGAGATTAGAGTCATTGAGAAGGAAGATCTTTCCAGTTGTTAAGTGTTCTAAAATTCCTGGGTATCCCATCACATGGTACAAGTAGGTAGCGTGGAATCACCATCATTTCAAAGACTCAGATCTCAATTCGTAGCAAAAGAGTCAAAAATATTCCATTCCAGTAGATGTTGAATTTTCAGTCAATACATTAAAAATCTCAACACAAGCATGTTGTTAAAATGGCCACTAGAAACCATGTGACCTTTGGCATTCTAAGCTCTATATAAACCTGAGTTTCAACTTAACACCTAATTAAACAGACATTCATAGCGACTGGGGGATGTTTTAGGATGGATTATTATGATAACAACTATAGCTTTCCAACTAGTTATTCCCTCTCTTTCACCATGGACAAAATAAGCATCTAAAATCAACATGTATTAGATAATTGTGATTTTTTTCAGTTGCAAATTACAGCACAGGATAAATCCACCATCTCTTTTTAGGGAAAAATGACTTTGAACACATACAAGTCACATGGTCAAGACACCATTTTGTTTCCTGCTGTTGAAATGGCCAAATGGCCTATACTCATTGGCTAGCTAACCTGCCACTTGGGATGCTCAGTGTCCAAAACAACCAATTCAGTGTCTAGAGCACCCTGATGGACAAGTTACTCAGCCAATGAATGGTGTTTCACCAAACCACAGTGACCATTGGCTGAGAAAGATGTGTCAGTTTTTCTGATCCTCCTTTCTGACTTGATACTGATGAAAATTTGACCTCAGATCTTGGTGGAGCAAATGATAAGGTGAAACAAAATGTTTATTATAGTGTAGTTTGTTTATTATTATCACAAGTAGCCTTACATTAACAATACAGTTAAGTTATTGTGAAAACCCTCTATTACTCACCCTACGCTCAAGAAACTCTCCACTTTCTCTGGCTAGATGGTGTATGGCTCTTGCCTGGGCCCTTCCCAATCCCATTTCCGGCAACACCCAGAAGTGTGAATGTTCACCTCACTTCTCTGTCCCACCCCCAATTCCCAGCCGCTGACCTCAGCAATCCCCCCACTCTCTGACCCACCTCCAATTCTCCAACCCCTCTGACCTCCCCAATCCCCCAACTCACCGACCTCCCCAGTCCCCATCCCACAATTTTGAAACAATTCTTGATTCTTCCACCCAGTTATAGAATCCGTACAGTGCAGACATATGGCCCATCAAGCCTGCAGCAACTCTCTGATAGAACATTTTACCCCAATCCATCCCCTGCCTTAACTCCATAACCCTGTATATTTATCCCTCTAACCCCCCAAACCCAATCATCTTTGGACTGTGGGAGGGAAAAGGAGCACCCAGAGGAAACCCATGCAGACATAGGGAGATGTGCAGACTTCACACAGACAGTGATCCAAGGCTGGAAATGAACCTGGGTCCCTGATGCGAGACAGCAGTGTTAACCACTGTACCACGGTGCCATCAGTCAAGATCTCTCAGGGTCAATCAAGAGCCTCTTCCTCTTCTAATCTCCAGTGGGTACAAGCCTAACCTGTCCAATCTTTCCTCAGTTGACAACCTGTTCATTCCAGGTATTAGTCTGGTTAACCTTCTCTGAACTACTTCCAGTGCATTTACATCCTTCCTTAAGTAAGAGGACCAAGACAGTTTACAGTAATCCAGATGTGGACTGACATTCCCTGACAATTCATGCCTTGCTCCTGCTGCCATGTGAGAATGGAGAATTTGGTGCTTGGCCAAACCTTCATTGACAGCAGCGGGACTGGAGAATCCCAGCTGTGGGGGAGGTTGGAGAATCTGGCCCATAGTCCTACCAATGCCCTGTAGAAGTGAAGCATAACATTCCTACTTTGTAATCAATTCCCTTTCTAATAAATGCTAACATTTTATTAGCTTTCCTAATTACTTGCTGTATCTGCATACATGCCCTTTGTAATTTATGCACTGAAACTCCCTGATCCCTCTGCACTCAAAGCTCTGCAATCTCTCACTATTTATATCATAAGCTTATTCTTTATACTTCCTGCTGGAAAGGATAATTTTACATTTTCCCACATTATACTTCATTTTCCTGATCCTCTTCACAACTTACTATTCTACTTATCAAAGAATTTTGCAACCCCCCCCCCCCCATCTCATCCACTCAATCGTCCAAGACAAAGTTTATTTTTTTCTGTTAACAAAGAAATATCACAATTACAGGTGAATGAGTTGGTGTTAATTTACTGGAAGGTTTTGACATTGTTAAACTTGGAAGTAAAACCAGGAGGCATGCTTCAATTGAATGTGTTGTTTTAGTTCAAGATATTCTCCTTTGTACACTGAATTATTGTTTGTAGTGCTTGTGAGTTTGAAGTCTTTTGGATGTTGCTGTCCAGATATTGCCCAGAGCCACCGAGCAAAATCATGGGATCCGGTGCTTCATCTGCTTGCGAACACCGCCCCCCCCCAGTTGACCCCCCCTCCACCCCAGTTAACCCGACCCCCAGTTAACCCCCCCCCAGTTAACCCTCCCTCTCAGATTCTCCAGGTGCCCAGCACTAGAACTGGGGAACCATAGTCAAGGTGAAGTTAAAATCGTTACTGGGGGTTTGGCACAGGGCCAAAATCAAGTAGCAGAGTTGGTTGCACGCTATGAATGATTGAATTGTGTGTGAATGTTTTATGAAGTAGTGTTTATGAAGGGTATCACTCTGGAACCTAAGTATCTGGTGGGTATTTAAAATGAGGCAGAGAGTCACAAGCCAAGACACTTTGCCAAACCTGCAGAAATGATTATAACTCCACCTTGACTAAGATTCTCTAGTCCCAATGCTGGGCACCTGAGGGGGAGGGTTAAATGGGGTGGGGGTGAGTGTGGGGGGTGGGCATCCATAAACAGATGAAGCACTGAGTCCCATGATTTGTCTCCCTCATTTCACATGGCCAACTCTAGCTTGGTGCCAAAGGCCTAGCTCCCCCGACCCAATCTCAATCTCGCTACCTGTAATCAGGAAACCGGGGAAATGTTAATCAGATGCTGCTGTTAAATTCTGTAGGAGTGAAGGGAACCTGGCAAAGTATTGCGTAAAGGGTTAATATGTACGGCCACTACGTAACTGAAACTGTTCACATCATCCTGGAAACCTCATTCTAGTGGTAGTTATTCTTCATGTTTTGAAGAAAGTTGATGTTAAATCATTAGAACATTGAATACAGGAGTTGAGACGTCTTGTTGAAGCTGTATAAGACATTGGTGAGGCCGCACTTGGAATACTGTGAGCAATTCTGGTCACCCTATTATAGAAAAGATATTATTAAACTAGAAAGAGTGCAGAAAAGATTTACTACCGGAACTTGACGGATTGAGTTATAAGGAGAGGCTGGATAGACTGGGACTTTTTTCTCTGGAGCGTAGGAGGCTGAGGAGTGATCTTATAGAGGGCTATAAAATAATGAGGGGCACAGATCAGCGAGATAGTCAATATCTTTTCCCAAAGGTAGGGGAGTCTAAAACTGGAGGGCATAGGTTTAAGGTGAGAGGGGAGAGATACAAAAGGGTCCAGAGGGACAATTTTTTCACATAGAGGATGATGAGTGTTTGGAACAAGCTGCTAGAGGCAGTAGTAGAGGTGGGTACAATTTTGTCTTTGAAAAAGCATTGAGACAGTTACATGGGTAAGATGGGTATAGAGGGATATGAGCCAAATGCGGGAAATTGGGACTAGCTTAGCTGGACAGCATGGACAAGTTGGGCCAAAGGGCCTGTTTCCATGCTGTAAACCTCTGTGACTCTATGACTCTAAATCTTATCTCAGAGAATTCCAACAATCATCATTAACAACACTAAAGAAAGGAACATTAGACAAAACAGCCCAAATCTCAAATCCCAAGCTCCCTCCTGCTCCCAAAATCATACCCAGAAATATAATCTGATGATTTTCTATGATCTGGCATCTACGGAGTTAACGTTGAGAAGCTGCTGTAAAGTTTTTGAACCCAAAAAATCATGGAAAAATGCAGATTTTGAATATTTGAAGAATCCCTGTTGATGAAGTGGCCATTAATAACTCTTCATAAAGTTAAAACTGAATTAATGCAAGAATTAATTAAAACAATTCTGTCTTGACTGGTGATCTGTCTCTAGGCAATGCACCAATCAAAGCTCGGCAGCACTCATAGATAATATAAGTCTTCATAAAATCACAGCTGACAGAAACCAATTCAAATTTGATATGAATATGTAAGACCTCCAGAGAGAGAGATTTTCACTGTGCTTTGTGAATTCAAAGCACAAAGAAAATTGATAGAAGCAGAACATTCGCCTTCCATTGCAAAATTCTCAAAGTGTTGTCCCATTTCAATGAAGTAATGCAAAATATTTAATTTATTGATAAGAAGATTGTGGTAGATTCATTGTTTCTTCAAAGTTTACCATTCTGCAACTGTTCTCCCTTGAAAAAGTTACTAAAATGGTGAAAAGTTGCCCTGTTTTCATTGGCTCTCTGTTGTTCTTCCATTGGACTTACAATTGGACACGAGGAGAAACCTTGAAGGTCTTTCCTATTCTGCCCAGTGTGATGAAGCCAGTTTAGCCTTTGTGCCACAGTATAAGTTGGCAAACATCAATTCAACTCTCTGTTAGACAACACAGCTTCCCCCTGTTCTCACTCAAATCCACAGAAAGGCAATAAGAACGAACAAAGGACGAAGAACAGTACAGCACAGGAAAAGGCCCTTCGGCCCTCCAAGCCTGTGCCGCTCATTGGTCCAACTAGACCATTCGTTTGTATCCCTCCATTCCCAGTCTGCTTATGTGACTATCCAAGTAATTCTTAAACGATGCCAGCATGTCTGCCTCCACCACCCTACTTGGCAGCGCATTCCAGGCCCCCACCACCTTCGGAGTAAAAAAAAGTGAAAGACCTTTAACAAGTGGATGTGGCAAATATCTTGGTCCAGACTTTTGTCCCTGGTTGAGTTTGCTGAGCCAGGAGATTTCCAGAATCTGTGAAACCAGCCTTTAAAAATGTCTGCTTACAGAAATGGGATTTGCAGTTGGTCGGGGGGAGGGGGGCAGTGGCGGAGTTGAGGGAGGCTTCAGGGCTATAACACTGGCAAGGAGGCACATGTTGCCTGGTGAGGAGATATGGAGAGTCTACAGAAGGATCTAGATAGGCTGGGCGAATGGGCCAGGAAATGGCAGATGGAATTTAATGTTGGCAAGTGTAAGGTGGTCCACGTTGGTCGGAAGAATGGTAGGAAGGATTATTACTTACGGGGCGAAAAACTGCAGCAGGCGACGGTGCAGAGGGACCTCGGGGTCCTTGTGCATGAGTCGCAAAAACCCAGCTTGCAGGTGTAGCAGGTGGTCAGGAAGGCGAATGGGATGCTGGCCTTCATAGCGAGGGGGATTGAATATAAAAGTAGGGAGGTCTTGCTGCGGCTGTATAGGGCATTGGTGAGGCCGCAGCTGGAGTACTGTGTGCAGTTTTGGTCGCCGTACTTATGCAAGGATATTTTGGCCTTGGAGGGAGTGCAGAGGAGGTTTACTAGGCTGATACCGGAGTTGAGGGGGTTGAGCTATGAGGAGAGGCTGAATAAACTAGGCTTGTACTCGTTAGAGTTTAGAAGAATGAGGGGAGATCTCATTGAGACGTATATGATGATGAATGGGATGGATAGGATAGAGGTGGAGAGACTCTTCCCGCTCAAAAAGGACAGTAGGACTAGGGGGCACAGCCTCAAGATAAAGGGGGGGCGGTTTAGAACGGAGTTGAGGAGGAACTTCTTCACTCAAAGGGTGGTGAATCTCTGGAATTCTCTGCTCGTTGAAGTGGTGGAGGCTGCCTCGCTAAATATTTTTAAGAAGCGGGTTGATGGGTTTTTGATAAGAGAGGGGATTAAGGGTTATGGGGAGAGGGCGGGAATGTGGAACTGAGCCACAACAGATCAGCCATGATCTTATTGAATGGCGGGGCAGGCTCGAAGGGCTAGATGGCCTACTCCTGCTCCTATTTCTTATGTTCATATGTTCTTATAACTGGGTGTGGGGCCTACATCTGTGCCCCTGCATGACTTAAATACAAAGAAAATGATAACAAAACAAAAAAGGTCCCTGTGCATGCACTCCTCATCCTCCAACCTCCCCCCACACACTCTTGATTTCCCCATCCATGCCAGCTTGTGCCTCCTGCCCACTCCCAGGGTCCTTCACACCAATAGGCCAACTTAGTGCCTCTCTACCCATATGCCACTCACAATCCTATAATAAGTTACTGAGTACCACCCACACTGTCCTCATACCCTTATGCCAACTCATGCTAACCTATGGCCTCCTCACTCATTATTTTATACTCCCTTTATGCCAACTTACTTCGTATCCTTGCATAGTTCTTTGGCAGCATTAACATTTTTGGATAATAACTGGATAGTTCCTTTATATTTCCATGTCAACTGGACAGCTCTTTGACAGCTTGACAGTTCCAATGCATTTTTGCATAAAAAGTGTCCCTTCACTTTTACTGTCCCAAAGGTGTCCTGAAACCTTATCAAAAGGACTGTCCTACCACTCCATAAGGGTACTTTGGGAATGGATCTGAATTCGCCCAGTTCATGCCTCATACTTGTTCTATTCTTCTCACCCTGGATTTCACACTGCTCTCCTGCAGAAGAAGCTGGTAATTTGAATGGTGAGCTGTCTGCATGAATTGTACAGATATAAACCCTGATCCAACTCTGCCCCATGCCTGCAAATTGGGAAATGCCAGGTTCAAGGCTGGAACAAATAATGTTTGGCACTAATGGGACTTTTGTCATGATGGTGACAATCCAAATCTGAGTGTTTTAATTTGTCAAGAAAAGTTAAAATAACCCCCAGTGACATTTGTAAAAGTAATCATGCTGTATTTTCCAGACATGCCCATTGCATAAATTCACGCCCAAAGTCAACAGATTTTTCTTTATAAATGCAACAGATTTTTCTGTTGCATTTATAAAGATTTCCATGGGCAAGGCAGGGCCAGAAAGTTGGACTAATAAAGTCATCACTACACTGACCCATTAAACCAATAACTACACTGACCCATTGAACCAATAACTACACTGACCCATTGAACCAATAACTACACTGACCCATTAAACCAATAACTACACTGACCCATTGGATCAATAACTACACTGACCCATTGAACCAATAACTACACTGACCCATTGAACCAATAACTACACTGACCCATTGAACCAATAACTACACTGACCCATTGAACCAATAACTACACTGACCCATTAAACCAATAATTACACTGACCCATTGAACCAATAACTACACTGACCCATTAAACCAACAACGACACTGACCCGTTGAACCAATCACTACACTGACCCATTAAACCAACAACGACACTGACCTGTTGAACCAATCACTACACTGACCCATTAAATCACTAACTACACTGACCCATTGAACCAATAACTACACTGACCCATTAAACCAATAACTACACTGATCCGTTAAACCAATAACTACACTGACCCGTTGAACCAATAACTACACTGACCCATTGAACCAATAACTACACTGACCCATTAAACCAATAACGACACTGACCCATTGAACCAATCACTACACTGACCCATTAAATCACTAACTACACTGACCCATTGAACCAATAACTACACTGACCCATTAAACCAATAACGACACTGACCCATTGAACCAATAACTACACTGGCCAATTGGATCAATAACTACACTGACCCATTAAACCAATAACTACACTGATCCGTTAAACCAATAACTACACTGACCCATTGAACCAATAACTACACTGACCCATTAAACCAATAACTACACTGACCCATTGGATCAATAACGACACTGACCCATTGAACCAATAACTACACTGACCCATTGAACCAATAACTACACTGACCCATTGAACCAATAACTACACTGACCCATTAAACCAATAATTACACTGACCCATTGAACCAATAACTACACTGACCCATTGAACCAATAACTACACTGACCCATTGGATCAATAACTACACTGACCCATTAAACCAATAACTACACTGACCCATTGAACCAATAACTACACTGACCCATTGGATCAATAACGACACTGACCCATTGAACCAATAACTACACTGACCCATTGGATCAATAACTACACTGACCCATTGAACCAATCACTACACTGGCCCATTGGATCAATAACTACACTGACCCATTGGACCAATAACTACACTGACCCATTAAACCAATAACTACACTGACCCATTGGATCAATAACTACACTGACCCATTAAACCAATAACTACACTGACCCATTGAACCAATAACTACACTGACCCATTGAACCAATAACTACACTGATCTGTTAAACCAATAACGACACTGATCCGTTAAACTAATAACCACACTGACCCATTGAACCAATAACTATTTTGCATCATCTCAGGTTCTGTATCTCTGGGACTAAATTCACATCTCACTTTGCTCAATGTTCCTGTGAATGTGGTGACCTGCACCCACACTGATTGGTAATAATTTAATGTACGTGGGCTGTGCGGAGCAGTAGATGTTATTCCATTTACCAGGTTAACAATCAGTTTATGCCAGCAATATTCACTTGACATGGGATTGGATATTATGCAATTTTCAGTTATACATTTGACCTGTTGAATGTCCACATCAACTGTTTGATGAACATTGATGAGGAAATGGCTGCAGCTTTAAATAAGTTTTTTGACTCGGTCTTCACGGAGGAGGACACGAATAGTTTGCTGGATCTTAAAGATAGAAGGATGGTAGGAGTTGAGGGCCTGAATGCGATTACTGTCACTAGAGAGGTAGTGCTCGATAGACTAACGGGACTGATGGTGGACAAGTCCCCAGGACCAGGTGGAATGCATCCCAGGGTTCTGAGGGAAATGGCAGAGGTGATAGTGGATGCCTTAGTGATTATTTACCAAAATTCACTGGATTCCGGGGAAATGCTGGAAGGTTGGAAAACGGCTAATGTTACGCTGCTGTTTCAAAAAGGTAGCAAACAAAAGGCAGGGAATTATAGGTTGGTTAGTTTAACGTCTGTAGTTGGAAAAATGCTTGAATCCATCATCGAAGAAGAAATAGCGAGGCACCTAGAAAAGAACGGTTTGATAGAGCAGATGCAGCACGGATTAGTTAAGGGGAAGTCGTGTTTGACGAATTTATTGGATTTCTATGAGGATGTAACTCATGTGGTAGACAGAGGGGAACCGGTGGATGTGGTGTTTTAGATTTCCAAAAGGCGTTTGATAAGGTGCCTCATAAAAGGTTGCTTCAGAAGGTTAGGGTGCACGGAGTTGGGGGTAAGGTGTGAGCGTGGATAGAGGGTTGGTTATCTAATAGGAAGCAGAGAGTTAGTATCAATGGGTGCTATTCTGATTGGCGGTTGGTGACTAGTGGAGTGCCGCAGGGATCGGTGCTGGGGCCTCAGCTATTTACCACTTATATAGACAATCTCGAGGAGGGGGCTGAGTGTAGGGTGACGAAATTTGCTGATGACACGAAGATGAGTGGAAAAGCAAATTGCGTGGAGGGTGTGGAAAGTCTACAGAGGGATCTGGATAGGCTGAGTGAGTGGGCGAAGACTTGGCAGATGAAGTATAATGTTGGCAAGTGTGAGGTTATCCACTTTGGCAGGAATAATAGTAGGAAGGACTACTACTTACAGGGCGAAAAGCTGCAGCATGCTACGGCGCAGAGGGACCTGGGAGTCCTTGTGCATGAGTTGCAAAAACCCAGTCTGCAGGTACAGCAGGTGATCAAGAAGGTGAATGGAATGCTGGCCTTTATAGCGAGGGGGATAGAATATAAAAGCAGGGAGGTCTTGCTGCAACTGTACAGGGCACTGGTGAGGCTGCAGCTGGAGTACTGTGTGCAGTTTTGGTCGCCGCACTTGCGCAAGGATATTTTGGCCTTGGAGGGAGTGCAGAGGATGTTCACTGGTCTGATACTGGAGATGAGGGGGTTGGACTATGAAGAGAGGCTAAATAGACTGGGTCTGTACTTGTTGGAGTTTAGAAGGATGAGGGGGGATCTTATAGAGACATATAAGATAATGAAAGGGATGGATAGGGTAGAGACAGAGAGATTCTTCCCGCTTAGAAAGGACAGTAGGACTAGGGGGCACAGCCTCAAGATAAGGGGGGGGCAGTTTAGATTGGAGTTGAGGAGGAACTTCTTCACTCAAAGGGTGGTGAATCTCTGGAATTCTCTGCCCGTTGAAGTGGTGGAGGCTACCTCGCTGAATATATTTAAGTCACGGGTAGATAGGTTTCTGATAGACAAGGGAATTAAGGGTTATGAGGAGAAAGCGGGAAAGTGGAACTGATTCACTTCAGATCAGCCATGATCTTATTGAATGGTGGGGCAGGCTCGAAGGGCTAGATGGCCTACTCCTGCTCCTATTTCTTATGTTCTTATGTTTAGAATAACACACAGAACTCTGTGATTTAGCATCAATCTTAAAATGCTTTGATATTTTCTAAACTTATCATGTCTCCATATTAAACCTGCAATCACAATAACATTTCACTTATCAATGTAATCATATGCACAGTACAATCCCTTTAACATGGGGCATTCCTGTCTCTAGAATTGCAAGGATACTTGCTTTCCAGTAGAGAATAAAATATTCTGTAAAATGCCCATGAGTTTAGAATTTTCATGAGGATTAGATGTGGGTCTTTGTAAGCCTCAGGCCATTATCTCCAAATTGTTTTTCCGCAGAGACAGTGAAGTTCAATTTAATAACAACACTCACAGAATTAACAGAAATGCTGGCAATTTGAAAGCAGTTTGGTTATAACTCAGTTTACATATTCATTAGGCTTTTGGTGCCATTATCACTCAGAGAGTTGTATACTGAGACACTAAAATAGTTTCTCACGTACAAATGTTTCTAACTGCTGTGAGAATTGTTTTTTGAATAATTGACACTAGCTGTATAATTCTTCTCAAATACCTTCCACCAATGTGTGTGCATATATTTAATCATAGATTGGGAACATCATTCAATATTATTGTAAATATTGTGATGTATTAGTTCCATTCCAATTCAAAGCAAGATAAATTATGTCATTTAATAGTTCTTCTCTGTAAGAATAGCTTGCTCCACTTTCTTGGAGATTTTCTCCCTTGCTGGAATGTTCTCTTTGTAAAAAAGTGTGCAGCAATCTTCTGCGTCATGTTGCATTTGTAAGATAGCAATCATTTTCAGGCTTGTTTGTGCCCAGGCTGTGTTACACTGTACCAGCATGCTGCAGGTTTCCACAAGCCAAAGATTGGCTCTCACTGTTTGACTTACTTCATGAGAAGCCCTATCTGTTTCCATAAATTATAGTTTGCAAACTGATTCTTTCCCAAACTGGCGTCCTGTCCAAAAACAGTGGACACTAAGATACATCAATTAGTTCCTGTGGTTGATAAGCTGCTTTCTTGCAGATTTGTCTTTTATTTGATTGATTGATTTGTTGGCTACTGAGTTGTTGTGGGAGTGGAATGTACTGAATCCGCATTTTGATTGTAATCCAGAGGTTTATTGCTGTATCCTGCCAGGACCTCACAAACTGTGTGAAAAACCAACAGATACAAATTGCCTCCAAGCTGTTGCTAATCCTCAGAGTTCGATGTTCTCCTTCTTGAATTTCTGTCTGAAGATATTCTATCATTTCTTCCATTGGTTTATTTTTCATCAACTTGTCTTTTTTCAATTTACCAAAATGAACTGCAGGAATTTCCCACTGATTTTTAGGTCTAAAAATTCCTGTGGTATATTTTCTTTAAAGTAAAAAGTTTATTTATTGGCCACAAGTAAGGCTTACATTAACACTGCAATGAAGTTACTGTGAAATTTCCCTAGTCGTCACAGTCCAGCATCTGTTTGGGTCAATGCACCCTAACCAGCATGTCTTTCAAATGTGGAAGGAAATCGGAGCTCCTGAAGGAAACCCACGCAGACACGGGGAGAATGTGCAAACTCCATGCAGACAGTGACCCAAGCTAGGAATCGAACCCTGATCCCTGGCACTGTGAGACAGCTGTGTAACCACTGTGCTACTGCCCCTACCCCCCCCCCCACCCAACCCCCATTCTTTCTGTATCCAATGGGAATTCTTCCTTGTGCTTTCTTATAGCACGACTCAGAGAGAGGACAGGAAGTCACTCTTATGCCCGGGGAACAAATTAATATCAGAGTGCCAGCCTTGCCAGGCAATCTCTACTACAAAGTAAAGGGTGGCACAGACACAATATCTGTACTCACAGGGCACTGACTGGGTACACTGGATCCACACGAGAGGTCATTCTAATAAATCTATTTTTTAAATTTGCATGCAGTTGATGGAACACCAACAGAATCCTGACCTTCTCCTGGAATCCTTTAAGAATCACTCACATTTAAAATAGCAATTGGGAAAACATCTATCAGTGCAGTTGATGCACACTGTTTAGTTAAAGCATTTCCTGTAAATATCATAATTTACATTTTAATTTATCAAAAAAAGACAAGAACAGTGTATTGTTATCCAGGGAGGTTGAACTGACACTGATCTTTACATTTGTGAAGGATATTCAGTTCCAGATGGAGTTGAAGTATTCCTGACAGGGAGTTTTGGAGACTGTGGTTCCCACAGGAACTGGTAACTGAGAAATGTACCCACCTCTCCCAGACTGACTGAGTGAATGAAACATTGCAGTGATGTGATTGTTATTGTGGAGCTGGATCCGGAGGACAGCTTCAGAAACAGGAATATTCATCAACACCAAAGAGGGGGAGGAGAAGGGGGTGGGAGAGGGTAGGGGGGGCAGGGTAGAGGTGAGAGGGAGGGGGTAGGGGTGAAAGGTGGGTGGAGGGGGTAGGTGGGAGGCAGGGGTGAGGGGAAAGGGGTGGAAGAGGGAGGAGGGGAGGGAGGTGTCGGAGAGGGGGTGGGGGTGGGGGGGAGAGGGGGTGGGGGTGGGGGGGAGAGGGGGTGGGGGTAGCGGGGAGAGGGAGGGAGGGGGGAGGGGGAAGAGGGGGTGGGGGAGGGGGTGGGTGAGGTGGTGGGGGGTGGGGGTGGGGGTGAGGGGCTGGGGAAGGGTGAGGGGGTGGGGGAGGGGGTGGGGGAGGTGGTGGGGGGTGGGGGTGGGGGTGACGGGCTGGGGAAGGGTGTGGGGGTGAGGGGGTGGGGGTGAGGGTGGGGGTGAGGTGGTGAGGGTGGGGGGGGTGAGGGGGTGAGGGTGAGGGTGTGGGGGTGAGGGGGTGGGGGTGAGGGGGTGGGGGTGTGGGGGTGAGGGGGTGGGGGTTGTTCTCGCTTCAGGAGAAAGTCAAGTTTGAAAAATAACAAACGGTGACTTCACCGGAAAGTTTGAAGCTGATTGGCTGGTGAACATTGAGAATAAATATGAACAGGAATAACATCGATCGGGGGGGGGGGGGGGGGGGAGCTGGTGGGGGGGGGGGGGGGGGGGGGTGGTGGGGGGCGGGGGGGTGGGGGGGGGTGGGGGGGGGGGGGGGGGGTTGGGGGGGTGGTGGGGGGGGGGTGGGGGGGGGGGGTTGGGGGGGGTGGTGGGGGGGGGGGGTGGGGGGGGGTTGGGGGGGGTGGTGGGGGGGGGGTGGGGGGCGGGGGGGGTGGGGGGGGGGGGGTGGGGGGGGGGGTTGGGGGGGGGGTTGGGGGGGTGGTGGGGGGGGGGTCGGGGGGGGGGGTCGGGGGGGGGGGTCAGTGATGATTCCGATTCTTCCTCTTTAAATAAGTGTTGTGATTACATGTTAAGGTGAATTGAGTATTGAGAATGAGGGAACACATTTAGGGTTATTGGTAAAAGAAGCAAAAATGATTTGCAGAAAAATGTTTTCAGGCGAGTGGTTAAGGTTTGTCCTTTCTGAGATTGTGATGGAAAAAAGTTCAACTGAGGCATTAAAAACGGGATTGGACTGTGTTGTGGAGGAGACTGTGCAGGGTTATGGCAAGGAGCTGGAGAATGACACCATGTAAGTTGCTCATTTGTAAGATCAGTGCGGTGAGGATGGGCTGAGTGGTCTCCTTCTGCATTCGAACAGTTCTGTAATTCAGATTCTGTTGCTGAGGAATAAATATCAGCCACAGTACAGGGGAGAACTTCCTTGCTGTTTTTGAGAGTAATAGCATGGGTTGGATTCTTCAACCTCACTGACTGCTGGCATTCTCTGGTTCCGCTGCTACGAATGGAGATTTGGTTGAGTGCTGAATCCTGGCTGGCAGCAGCGGTAGGTCGTGAATATCCAGAGAATTCCGGCCTATGATTCTTCAAAGCACATCTGAGAGGAGGACGAGGTGTCAGTGTACCATCTTTCCTGAAAGACAGAACCCTCGGCAGCACAACTGTGGAGCGTCAACTGGGTTTATGGAAATGTGAAATAGGAACTGATGTGGGCCTTTCAGCCCCTCAAGCTTACGCTGCTGTTCAGTAAGATCATGGCTGAGCTGTTTGTGTGGAGTCTGACATTCCCCAAATCATCTCTCATCCCCTTGACCAATGAGATGACGTATCAGGTCTGTGAAGTGGAATTTGAACTCTCAGCCGATTGGCTGACAGATGAGATTGCTGAGACACTAAGAAACATTGTCCAATAGCAGGGTTTAAACAAAGATAGCAAGACAACAGTTACCCTCT
This sequence comes from Carcharhinus amblyrhynchos, assembly GCF_965287045.1. Classification (NCBI taxonomy): domain Eukaryota; kingdom Metazoa; phylum Chordata; class Chondrichthyes; order Carcharhiniformes; family Carcharhinidae; genus Carcharhinus; species Carcharhinus amblyrhynchos. The sequence continues at coordinate 561,768 of NC_137325.1, forward strand.
CGATGTGACAAAGTCTGAATGAGCTCACGGTATTTCTGAATGGATGGAATTCTGCAATGAGAACTGTATCAGAAAGCAGAATGTAAAACCTTCAGCTTATAGTTTGACTTTAATCTGCTTGATGTGCTTTTTTTTTATCAGAGGAATGCTGGTCTCCGCGATCCTTTCTAAACATTGTTAACAAAGGTTTAAACTAAGGGAAGATACCTGGAAATCTATTAACTCAACATCATTTTTCATAATAAGTGACTGTGAAGCTGTGAATTCCATTCAGTGAAGAAGGTCATTTATCCGTAAATCTCAACTGGGTTTCACCCAAATCAGTGTTCGTTGAAAGCCAGAGAGAGAGGGGAGGGCTCACCACTGATATCACATGGAGCGTAGAAAGTGAACCACCATTTGACAGTGCTCTGTCTCCTGATTTATCAAGCAGTAGAGTTAGGATTTAATCTTTGAAGTAGATCACAGTTTGTTTGGAACTCAAAAGTGTTAATTCCATTCCAGGCATTTTTTTTCACTGTCTGCCTCACTACAAACCATCAGCCAGCTGCTAAAGTACGTGGGGAAATTGCCCCATTTTATTAACCATTGTGTCTTCCGTCTCCTTCTGTAAGTTTTTATAAATAAATGCTTCGTTTTGGATTTGAAGCCATTTGATTGATGGATAACAGCTAGCCTCACATCTGTCCTTGTAAAAGTTGTTGACGAGACCTCACCTTGCTGCACACACTTTCCTTCGTAAACAAGCAGAATCCCATAAGTCCCACAGAGTGAAACCTTCAAGTGTCAAGTCTTTGTCCACTGACTCCAAGCAATTTGCCTTATAAAATTGGGGTGGCACAGTGGTTAGCACTGCAACTTCACAGCGCCACAGGCAAGGATTCGATTCCCAATTTGGGTCACTGTGTGTGTGGAGTCTGCATCTTCTCCCCGTGTCTGCGTGGGTTTCCTCTGGGTGCTCCAGTTTCCTCCCACAGTCAGAAAGACGTGCTGGTTAAATGTAATAGCCATGCTAAATTCTCTCTCAAGAGGTGCCGGAGTCTGGCGACTAGGGGATTTTCACAGTAACTTCATTGCTGTGTTAATATAAGCCTACTTGTGACACTAATAAAATAAAAAGAATAGATGGAGATTACAGCCCTGGCAATGGCAGTCACCACCGGAAACAGCAATGGAATACTGGGCTGTACACATGTTGCTGCTGTAATCTTGTCAATCTGATATTTATGAAACTTCTTTCAATATCCAGTTTGTGTACTCTTTTCCTTTGACCATGAAGAGTTTTGAATATTATTGGAATCTGTGAAACTGCATCACTTCAATAAATATTTAAATGCTGCAAATTTCAGAAGAAATTCAAAGTTCAGTATACAGCAAAGCTTAATCTACGATTAAACAGTTCCTCTCTAAATATTACCTTGACAAAGGTCAGGAAAAACATTGAAATAAGCAACTAAAATAACAGATTTTAAAATAATGCTCTCATTCATTGTAGAAGGAAATTCATCGCTAAATTTCCACTGATCCTGTTCCAATTAAATGTTCAGTTCGAACTGAGAGAGAGAAAGAAAGTTCTCCAGCAATGTAAAATTGAAATTGCTAAAGGCATTTTCCCAATGCCCTCAACATCAAACTCCTGGCAAAAGAGACAAGAGCAGAATGGACTATTCAGCCCATTGAATCCACCCTATCTCTCTCTAGAGTGATCCTTCCAGTTCCATTCTCCTGCTCTCTCTCCCCCTAGCCCAATAAGGTTATTTCCCTCCATTACCAATCCAATTTCATTTTTAAACCATTGATTCTGCTCCTACCACTCTCATAGGCAGCAAGTTCTAGATCATTATCACTTGCTGTGTAAAAATAATTCATCGTCACATTAAAAATAATTCATCTTCACATTCCCCTTGGCATTTTTTGTCCAAAATCTGAAATCTGAAACCTCCAGTTCTTGTATTGTCAGCCAACGAATATAACTTTTCTCCCTCTATCTTATCTGAATCTGTCATAATCCTGTCCACCTTGACTAAGTCTCCTCTCACTCTCCTTCACTCTGAGGAGAACAGCCTCAGCTTCTCCAAACTCAACTTGCAACTAAAATCCCCCCATCGCTTGAATCATTCTGGTAAATCTCTACACCCCCTCTCAAGGAGCATCACCTCTTCTGCCTAATGGGTGGCGAGCAGAACAGGATACAATATTCTAGTTTGACACAGGCAGCTTTTTACTTGCCAGAAAATATCTTCCTGTTCTCAGCGGAAGCTGAGGGAATTTCCTGAGAGACACGATTAGAGACATAAGGGTGGTAATGTCCAAGCTCCCCAGCGTTGGATTTGGCTGTATCCTTAAGACATGATGGGGAATCTTCCTCAGGACCTCAGGGTAAGCATTTGCCTGAAAATTATCCAGAAGCACTAATTTCCTCTGGACAAATGCATGGGGATTATCGGAAAATCTGATTTAAATTGTTAACTTCAGATTGTTCCACCGGGATTGCACCAATCAGAACTCCAAAATGATTAGAAGAATTAAAACTCATTGAGCTTCAGGATTTCTGCGCAGTTTTCAAGAGCCAGGAAGTGTGTATTAACTTGTTCTAATTCTTACTGGTCATCTCTTCCTGACATCAGTCAGAAGTTATAACCCAAAGAAAGAAAAAAGTGAAATAAAGAAAGGTTTAGAATTCAGAACGCGAGAAAGTGCCATAACCCATGCCTCATCTCCTTGGACAGAACCGTTATTTGTCCAAACTATGAACTCAAGCACAGCAACTTTTATGAATATATTCTAGAAAAGAATATAGAACATAGAAAAACTATAGCACAAATAGGCCCTTTGGCCCACAAGTTGCACTGATCATATCTCTACCTGCTAGCCTTACCAAAAACCCTCAATCCTATTAAGTTCCATGTACTCATCCAGAAGTCTCTTAAAAGACCCTATCGAATTTGCCTCCACCACCACCGATGGCAGCTGATTCCACTCACTCACCACCCTCTGAGTGAAAAACTTACCCCTGACATCTCCTCTGTACCTGCTCCCCAGCACCTTAAACCTCTGTTCTCTCGTAGCAACCATTTCAGCCCTGGGAAATAGCCTCTGAGAATCCACCTGATCTATAGCTCTCAATATCTTATAAACCTCTATCAGGTCCCCTCTCGTCCTTTGTCCCTCCAAGGAGAAAAGACCGAGCTCCCTCAACCTATCCTCATAAGGCATGCCTCCCAATCCAGGCAACATCCTTGTCAATCTCCTCTGCACCCTCTCAATAGCTTCCACATCCCTCCTGTAATGAGGCGACCAGAACTGAGCACAGTACTCCAAGTGGGGTCTGACCAGGGTCTTAAAAAGCTGCAACATTATCCCCCGACTCCTAAACTCAATCCCTCGATTAATGAAGGCCAGTACACCATACGCTTTCTTGGCCACATCCTCCACCTGCGATGCCGATTTAAGAGACCTATGGACCTGGACCCCAAGGCCCTTCTGCTCCTCAACACTGCTAAGAGTCTTACCCTTGATATTGTACTCCTTCATCCCATTGGTCCTGCCAAAATGGGCCACTACACATTTATCCGGGTTGAAGTCCATCTGCCACTTCTCCGCCCAGTCTTGCATCCTATCTATGTCACGCTGCAACTTCTGACATCCCTCCAGACTATCCACAACACCACCGACCTTCCTGTCGTCGGCAAACTTACCAACCCAAGCCTCCACTTCCTCATTCAGGTCATTTATGAAAATTACATACAGTAAGGGTCCCAGAACAGATCCCTGGGGCACTCCACTGGTGACCGACCTCCATGCAGAAAAAGACCCATCCACAACCACTCTCTGCCATCTGCGGGCAAGCCAGTTCTGGATCCACAAGGCAATAGCCCCTTGGATCCCATGCCCCCTCACTTTCTGAAGAAGTCTTGCATGGGGGACCTTATCGATCACCTTGCTGAAGTCCATATAAACCACATCCACCACTCTTCCTTCGTCAATGTGTTTAGTCACATTTTCAAAGAACTCAACCAGGCTCGTAAGGCACAATCTGCCTTTGACAAATCCATGCTGACTACTATTGATCATACTAAACTTCTCTAAATGTTCATAAATCCTGTCCCTCAGGATCTTCTCCATCAACTTGCCAACCACTGAGGTTAGACTGACTGGTCGGTAATTTCCTGGGCTATCCCTATTCCCTTTCTTGAATATAGGAACCACATCTGCAATCCTCCAATCCTCCGGAACCTCTCTCCTCTCCATCGATGACCCAAAGATCATCGCCAGGGGCTCTGCAATCTCTTCTCTGGCCTCCCATAGTAACCTGGGGTACATCCCATCCGGTCCCAGCGACTTGTCTATCTTGATGCGATTCAAAAGTTCCAACACATCCTCTAAACACATAATTCTAAAATGAAGCAAGTGTCAAAATAATGGCACACTAACAATGCTGATGTTTCTTATTTACACATTGATTCTATTTATGAAAATTAACACATTGGAAAAACAGCAAGGATTCTGGACCAATATTTTTCTCCCAGTTCACAGAACGATTGGATTTTGGGTAAATTGGTTCAGGTTCCTAGAGGACAGCATAGTTAGACAGTGGATGCTGGAATCACTCCTGGGATAGAGCGCCGATTGGCGAAGCTATTGCATCGCAGGTGGAGGATGTGGTCAAGAAGGCATATGGTGTACTGGCCTTCATTAATCAAGGGATTGAGTTTAGGAGTAGGGAGATAATGTTGCAGCTTTTTAAGACCCTTGTCAGACCCCACTTGGAGTACTGTGCGTAGTTCTGGTTGCCCCATTACAGGAGGGATGTGGAAGCTATTGAAAGGGTGCAGAGGAGATTTACAAGGATGTTGCCTGAAAGAACATTTGCAATGGATTTTTCAAACACTCTCTGCTGGTGATTGTACAATTGTTAGTGTCCTGCAGACTTTTATCACAAGAAAGGATGATGCTAAACATCACTGTGATTTCCATCTGGCTTCTGCTCAAAGGTGTAAATGTTAATAATTTTCTTGTGCATCTGCCACTGAGGTCAGTGTTTCAGCAAACGAGCAGGAGAAAATTTCCACCTTTAATATTTTAGTTTGTGTCTCAGTTTAACTCTAACAAGTGTTGTATCACAGCATCATTGAAGTAGAATCATTGACCAGGATTCTCCAGCTTTTCAAGCCAGCAGGATTCTCCAGTCCCGCTGGCAGCGAATCCCCGCTCCCAGTTTTCCCACTGGCGGGGGTGATGTCAATGGGAATCCTTACTGACAGTGGAGGGACCAAAGAATCCCACCTCTCACCGGCAGGGAACACACAACTGGGAGGCGAGAGAATCTCTCCTATTGTAGTAAATTCCATTTGGAGAGATGTGGGGAATCTGGAGTCACTTTTCAAAATCATTAAGAAATTAATAAGGAAGCTATTTATTGTTGACTATTATGAATGACAAGCATTTGGGGTTATTTTGCAGGTTTTGATTTCGTGTGTTTTAAAATTTAGGAATTTGTAAGGTGCAGACTCATTGGACAGAATTAGTGAGAGGTATAACGCTCCTGATAAAGGAATCAGAGTGGGAATCACTTCCTCTTGTACGTCAGGATCTCACAAAAATGTAAAATGCCAGTGCTGGGTATCACAGAATTGTTATTGTGCAGAAGGAGGCCATTTGGCCCATCATGTCTGCACTGACTCTCCAGATGAGCATAATGACTTAGTGCAGTTACCCTGCCTTTCCCAGTATCCCTGCACATTGTTTCTATTCAAATAATCATCTTTTGAATGCCATGATTAATCCCGGCTCCACCACATTCCCAGGCAGAGCGTTCCAGACCCCAAACCACTCGCTGTATGAAAAGAATTTTTCACATCACGTTTGCTTCTTTTGTAAATCACTTTAAATCTGTGTCTTCTCATTCTTGATTCCAGGTGGGAATGCTCAGGTGTAGGAGTGAGAGGAAATCCATGCCAACAGAAGGCTAGCGTGGAAATGTGACTGAATGATAGTCTGTGCCCATCCTTAATCTGGAGATGCCGGCGTGGGACTGACCCTTAATGTCATTGTTTTTATTCTACAATAAAAATTGTTGCAAACCTAAGTCCACGTCACTTGTCAGCTTTGATAAAGGGTCATCTGGACTCGAAATGTCAACTCTTTTCTCTCAGAGATGCTGCCAGACCTGCTGAGATTTTCCAGCATTTTCTCATTTTTGAAAACTCCAGGAGGGATTCTCCCATCGTGCTGTGCTTTTTTTTTAAGTGCAGAAGGCCGGGGGAATTTCAGAGGTACCCAATGCGTGGGATCCGGGCTGGGCATCCCAACCCAGTAGGATCTCCCAGCGCCAGATTTCCGGTGTTGTTAAAGGGACAGGGTGTTTGCTGAGAGAATGTTTCCCCTTGGGGGAGAGACTAAGACTGAGGAGACACAGTTTAAGCAGAAGGGGTCTCCTCTTTAAAATGGTGATGAAGAGAGATTGTTTCTCTCTAAAGGTCATAGGTCTTTGGAGCTCATTTCCAGAGAGCAGTGTAGACTGGGTCATGTCAGTAGTTTTGTGACTAACAAGAGAGACAAAGGTCATCAGGGTCAGGCAGGAGCTTGGAATTCAGATTACAATCAGATCAACCAGTACTTTACAGAATGCCGGAACATGCTTGAGGGGCTGAATGGCCTTTCCTCATATTCTTACATTGGTTTCACTTTATTCACAAAGACATTATCACTGTTTGTTGTAACGAGCTGAGTCAGCGTGCTAATTGTCCCGGTATATCTCCAGGTTGGCTCTTATAGCTGGTACCTGGGAAATAGGAATATTTCTTTTGTATTGTGGAGGAAATGATGTGTGTACGTTCAGTCTCGATTGAATGTTTATGTTCGTGCTCAGTTCTTTATGAAACTCTCGGTAGGAACAGCCCAGACTTCCATAAATACATTGTCAGGAAATAGTCTGAGGTCCCCCTCAGTGGAGATAATTGAGCTGTGAGCTCCAAGTCCTGTAATGATGCAAATTCTCGATTACATTGACTGATGTTTGTATAATTGTGAAACTGGTGTCCCGGGGAACATATGATCATACAACCATTGTGAACAAGGAGCATGGAGAAGGCCTTTCACCCCCTCAAGCCCGTTCTACCATTTAATAAATCACAGCTAATCGGATCAATACCTCAAAGCTGCAACCTACCTATCCCTGATAACCATTCAGCCTCTTTGTATCAAGAATCTATCTAGCTTTGCCTTAGTAATATTCAAAGACTTTGCTTCCACTGAGTTTTCAGGACGTGGGTTCCAAAGACTCGCAATCCTCTGAGGAAAAAATGTCACCTTATCTTCATTTTAAATGAGTGACCCTCATACTTGAGCAGTTGCCCCGAGTTTTAGATTCTCCCACAAGAGGGAACGTCCTCTCCGCATCTGGCCTGCAAAGACCCCCGCGGGATAGTATCGGCTCCAATTGGGAACAACATTGATTTGCCAACATTGACAGCGTGAACCCTGCAACTTAATGAAACAAGCAATGATCTCAAAATCTAAGGTTCTTGCCACAGGGCTGTCATCATTTGTGGAGAATTTGATAAGTTTATTCATATGTTGGAAGGGAATAGTGGTTACCTCCTTTATGTTGAGTGCCCACTTTCTCCTCCAACTGTACAGTGTCAAGCAACCCCATTAACAAATTTCCCAATCCCCCTTTGTTCCACTGGTTTATTTCCAGTCTCAAGGTGATATCATGGAGTGAGTTTAATAAGAACATAAGAACATAAGAAATAGGAGCAGGAGTAGGCCATCTAGTCCTTCGAGCCTGCCCCGCCATTCAATAAGATCATGGCTGATCTGCCGTGGCTCAGTTCCACTTTCCCGCCCTCTCCCCATAACCCTTAATCCCCTCTCTTATCAAAAACCCATCAACCCGCGTCTTAAAAATATTTAGCGAGGCAGCCTCCACCACCTCAACGGGCAGAGAATTCCAGAGATTCACCACCCTTTGAGTGAAGAAGTTCCTCCTCAACTCCGTTCTAAACCGCCCCCCCTTTATCTTGAGACTGTGCCCCCTAGTTCTACTTTCCTTTCTGAGCGGGAAGAGTCTCTCCACCTCTATCCTATCCATCCCATTCATCATCATATACGTCTCAATGAGATCTCCCCTCATTCTTCTAAACTCTAACGAGTACAAGCCTAGTTTATTCAGCCTCTCCTCATAGCTCAACCCCCTCAACTCCGGTATCAGCCTAGTAAACCTCCTCTGCACTCCCTCCAAGGCCAAAATATCCTTGCGTAAGTACGGTGCCCAAAACTGCACACAGTACTCCAGCTGCGGTCTCACCAATGCCCTATACAGCCACAGCAAGACCTCCCTACTTTTATATTCAATCCCCCTCGCTATGAAGGCCAGCATCCCATTCGCCTTCCTGACCACCTGCTGCACCTGCAAGCTGGGTTTTTGCGACTCATGCACAAGGACCCCGAGGTCCCTCTGCACCGTCGCCTGCTGCAGTTTTTCTCCACGTAAGTAATAATCCTTCCTACCATTATTCCTACCAAAGTGGACCACCTCGCACTTGCCAACATTAAATTCCATTTGCCAGTTCCTGGCCCATTCGCCCAGCCTATCTAGATCCTTCTGCAGACTCTCCACACCCTCCGCACAATTTGCCGTTCCACCAATCTTGGTGTCATCAGCAAATTTTGACACCATACACTCGGTTCCCTCCTCCAGATCATAGAACATAGAACACTACAGCACAAACAGGCCCTTCGGCCCACAAGTTGCGCCGGTCACATCATCACCTACCAACCTACAGACCTATCTATAACCCTCAATCTCATTAAACCCCATATACTCATCCAGAAGTCTTTTAAAAGACCCCAGCGAGTTCGCCTCCACCACCACTGACGGCAGCCGATTCCATTCACTCACCACTCTCTGAGTGAAAAACTTACCCCTAACATCACTTCTGAACCTCCCTCCCCGCATCTTAAATCTGTGTCCTCTCGTAGCAACCATTTCAACCCGGGGAAATAGCCTCTGAGAGTCCACCCTATCTATTCCTCTCAACATTTTGTAAACTTCTATCAGGTCGCCTCTCAACCTTCGTCTCTCCAGGGAAAAGAGTCCCAGCTCCCTCAACCTAACTTCATAAGGCATGCCTCCCAGTCCAGGCAACATCCTTGTAAATCTCCTCTGTACCCTCTCAATAACTTCTACATCTTTCCTATAGTGAGGCGACCAGAACTGCGCACAATACTCTAAATGAGGCCTGACAAGGGTCTTATAAAGTTCCATCATCTATATAAATGGTAAATAGCTGAGGCCCCAGCACCGATCCCTGGGGCACTCCACTAGTCACCATCCGCCAATCTGAATAGTACCCATTGACCCCCACTCTCTGCCTCCTATTTGACAACCAGTCCTCTATCCACGCTAACACCCTACCCCCAACTCCATGTCCTCTGACCTTCTGCAATAACCTCTTGTGAGGTACCTTGTCAAACGCCTTCTGAAAATCAAGAAAGACCACATCCACCGGCTCTCCTCTATCCACCGCCCTAGACACATCCTCATAGAACTCCAGTAAATTTGTCAGACACGACTTCCCCTTAACGAAACCGTGCTGCGTCTGCTCTATCAAGCAATTCCTCTCAAGATGCCTCGTTATTTCCTCCTTGATGACAGATCCTAACATTTTACCTAAAACAGACGTTAAACTAACCGGCCTATAATTCCCCGCCTTTTGCCTGGCACCCTTCTTAAACAACGGCGTAACATTAGCCGCTTTTCAATCTTCCGGCACTTCCCCGGAATCCAGTGACGTTTGGAAAATAACCACCAAGGCATCCACTATCACCTCCGCCATTTCTTTCAGAACCCTCGGATGCATTCCATCCGGTCCTGGGGACTAGTCCACAATCAGCCCCTCCAGTCTGTTGAGCACCACCTCTCTAGTAACAGTAATGTCATTGAGACCCTCCAGTCCTACCACCTTTCCATCTCTAACATCCGGCAAATTATTCATGTCCTCCTCCGTGAAGACAGAAACAAAAAAGTTATTCAAGACCTTAGCCATATCCCCATCCCCTACCACTAAGTCCCCTTTCTCATCCTCTAAAGGACCAACGTTCACCCTAGCCAGCCTCTTCCTTTTTATATATTTATAAAAACTCTTGCTATCCTTTTTTATATTATGCGCTAGCCCAGCCTCATAGCTTCTCCTACCCTTCTTTATCAACTTCTTTGTCAATCTTTGTTGACATTTAAACCTCTCCCAATCCTCTTCTCGCCCACTACTCTTAGCTACTCTAAACGCCTCCGCTTTTAATTTAACACTTTCCTTCACCTCCTTCGTTATCCACGGCTTATTACCTCTGCTCCTACGGTCCTTTTTGACCATTGGAATAAATTTCTGCTGAGCACCAAGAAAGATCTCCTTAAAAATCCTCCACTGCTCCTCAGCAGACCTACCTTCCAACGCGCTCCCCCAGTCCACATTCGCCAATTCCTCTCTCATCCTACCGTACTCCCCTCTGTTCAAACAAAGGACACGTGTCCGGGAACCCACTTTCTCCTCTTCCATCTGCACCAGAAACTCCACCATACAATGATCACTCTTCCCAAGAGGATCCTTCACCGCAAGGTCCCTAATTCTACCCGCCTCATTACATAACACCAGATCCAAGATAGCTCACTCCCTCGTCGGCTCCAACACACACTGTTCAAGGAAACTATCCCGGCAGCATTCCAAGAACTCCTCCTCGAGCCCACCGCGTCCAACATGGGTCGACCAATCAATATGTAGATTGAAATCCCCCATAATTATCGCTGTTCCATTCCTGCACGCCACACTTATTTGCGCGTTAACAGCCCGCCCCACCTCCAGATCATTATTCGGGGGCCTATAGACGACACCCACCAGCGTCTTCCTCCCTTTGCTGTTCCTAATCTCTACCCACAACGATTCCACGTTCTGCTCTTTGGCTCCGATATCATCCCTTGCTACCACCCTGATGCTATCCTTAATCAGCAGAGCTACGCCCCCCCCCTTTTTCCTCCCGCCTATCCTTCCTAAACACTTGATACCCCTGGACATTCAGCTCCCAGTCCCTGTCACCATGCAGCCACGTCTCTGTAATGGCCACCAGATCATATCCATTTGTGTCGATCTGCGCCACCAGCTCATCCACTTTATTCCAAATGCTTCGTGCATTCAGGTAAAGTGCCTTCATCCCAGCCTTCACCTGGACCTTATTTGCTGGAACGCCACCAACCATACTCACGCCCCCTACTCCCTTTATTATTGGGGCATCCTCGGCCTCTTCCCTTACCTGTACCCTCTCGTTAACTTTAAGCCTCTTAATGTCACCTACACTCGCACCCTCCCCCCCCCCTAATTAGTTTAAAGCCCTGTCTACAGTCCTCTTTACACGATTTGCCAAGACTCTGGTCCCAGCACGGTTCAGACCAACCCCATCCCGCCCGAACAGGTCCCACCTACCCCAATACTGATGCCAGTGCCCCATAAATTCAAACCCATTCCTCCCACACCAATCCCTGAGCCACCCATTCACTTCCTTAATCCTATCAACCCTACGCCTGTCTGCACTCGGTTCAGGCAGTAGCCCAGAGATGACCACCTTGTCGGTTCTACTTTTTAATTCCATTCCCAGATTTTCATACTCCCTCCCCAGATCCTCAGTTCTCATTTTGCCTACGTCGCTGGCACCCACATGTACTACAACGACCGGATTCTCACCCTCCCACTCCAGGTTCCTCTGCAGCCCAGATGTGACATCCCGTACCCGAGCATCAGGCAGACAACACACCCTTCTGTGCACTTTGTCATTGTGACAAAGGACAGTGTCAATACCCTTCACCCCACTATCCCCAATCACTACTACGTTCCTTTTCACCTTCTCTTTGCCTATGACCTGCTGCATCACTGTACCGTGTGCAGTTTGCTCACCGACCTCACCTCCCTCGTCCAGACTGGAAGCAAGAACCTCAAACCTGTTATGCAGATTGAGAGGCTGAGGCATTTGGTCCCCACCCTCCTTCCTCCGGTCCCCACCCTCCTTCCTCCTCTCAGCAGCCCCCTCTTGTCCCTGACCCTTAGAGTTAGCCAGTCTAGGGGGGGTGGATGTCACTTGCACCCCATTGACAATGGCACCCTCTCTCCCCCTGATGAGCCTCAGTGTCTGTAGCTCAGAGGCCAGCTCATCTACCTTGAGCTGGAGCTCCTCCAGCAACCTGCACTTACTGCAGACATGGTCACTGGGAAGGACCCTGGGGTCCACCAGCTCCCACATCATACAGAAACAACACATCACATGCCCCTCCATTATTCACTGTAGTAGTAGTGAAAATTTCCACACGAACTTACCTGGCCCTTTTTCCCCCCAGCCCTTTTGATCTTAAGCCCTAATAGCTCACTCTGCTTCCCTCTCACTCCACTGCCCGCTCCGACGCTGCCCGCTGTCTACACCAGGCCTCCTTTTAAACCTGGCGCTGATTTAAAGCTTGCTCCCCCTCAACTCCCTTCTAACCACTCCCTCAGGATTCTTAAAGCAGTAAATGCAAAAAGCCCACAAAAATGCTGTTAAATGATTTAAACAGTTCTACAAGGTTAGTTCTTACTGCAAAGTGCTTTAAACTTATTTAAACAGGTTTTTAACAGGTAGTTTCTTATCTGTCTCCCTGCTCCTTCACTCGTCTGCTCCAGCAAACAATGCAGGATCCCCATTCTGAACTTGCGTTCTTTCAGTCATTTAATATTTGATTTAATTTGATTTATTATTGTCACATATATTAGCATACAGTGAAAGGTAATTTTTTTGCACACTATTACAGACAAAACATACTGTTCATAGAGAAGAAAACAAGATAGTGCAGAACACAGTGTTACAGTCATAATGTAGAAAAAGATTAACTTAATGCAAGGAAAGTCCATTCAAAAGACTGATGGCAGCAGGGAAGAAGCTGTGCTTGAGTTGGTTGGTACGTGACCTCAGACTTTGGTAACTTTTTTCCTGACAGCAGTAGGTGGAAGAGAGAATGTTCGGGTGTGTAGAATCCTTAATTATGCTGGCTGCTTTGCTGAGGCAGCGAGAAGTGTAGACAGAGTCTTTGGATAGAAGGCTAGTTTGCATGATGGATTGGGCTACATTCACGACCTTTTGTAGTTTCTTGCAGTCTTGGGCAGAGCAGGAGCCCATAGCAAGCTGTGATACAACCAGAAAGAATGCTTTCTGTGGTGCATCTGTAAAAGTTGATGAGAGTAATAGCTGACATGCCAAATTTCCTTAGTCTTCTGAGAAAGTAGAGACATTGATAGGCCTTCTTAATGGTAACTATTGAATTTAAATCCCTAAAAAGCACTAACAAGCTTTACTAAACTGTAATTGTCCTTAGTTGGGAGGAGAAAGAATTCCTGTCCTGTTTATCCTCCAATCTGGTTATTGATGCTAACACTAACATTAATTAGCCATCTGATTGACTGATTGGGGGGTGGGGGGGGTGGTCGCTAGTGGACCAGTAGGAGCTGAATGGAGAAACAGCAATAAGTGGAGGCTACATACTGTTTTATCCCACTTTCCATCTTTTTCTCTTGCCATTGTCCCTCCTCCCACCCAAGCCAGTTACCTGTCTCAGGTTGTCCTTTGTCACACTGCTCACCTTTGTTTTGCCATTTATGCATTCTGACCTCTTAATGGCTGCTATTAGCATCCTTCTTAGCCATGATCACTGCCATTTCCATTCACTTTGGCTTTTTGTCTACGACATCTTTGTCAATCTCTCCGTAGCCTCCATCTATCTCTTTTATTTGATTCAAATTTCACCTGCAGCAGCAGGATTTGAATGTGGGTCTCTGGAACATTACCCTGGCTTTACCAGCCCAGTGACAATACCACTATGCCACCACCTCCCCTTAAATTACATTTGTCACAGCAGATTCTGAATTAGAAAATGTTCCAAGATCCAACACAGATCTAGGATATGTTCTGAGTATGATTCAAGCTCCAGCTTACCGGAGACACAGCCAGGATCTGGAGATAGACGTGGTGGTGGTTGGATTGAGGAGGAATGTGAGGTGAACTCTCCTATCAAGGAGTTGGGTAATATTGGCACTTCTGTTTCTCATGGGCACAATTTCAGTTCCTTTAAATAAATTAGTCAGATTTGATTTCTGATTAACCTTGCATCGGGAGTGTGAATGGATTTCCACTCTGGAATATTGTTTCTTTTTATCCTGAAAGCTGATTAGTGTGAATGTAAATCCTAGCTTAGCAGCAGAATCATCAGATAGGTTGTCACCAGTTCATTGGTCATTCTTGTATGTTGGCCTCCATATGTAGCTCCTTGTTCAGAGATCATATGTTTGGTGATGCATTGGCTGTCTATCTTTTCAAATCCGACCCCTCAAAAAATTTTTCTGAATCAGAAACATAAAAATCCAGTCAGTGTGATTTTCAAGTAAGGGTTATTTTCAACGTTCCAGAGTCCTGATACAGTGAGATTTGCTTTCTGCCGCTCAAACTCCAAATCTGACTGAAGGCCAGTTTGCAATTCCTCCCATACTCTCGAAATTTTAATTGTGTTCACAGGTGTTGGCAGGCACACACAACTGGAATTCTGCCAATCTCAGAGCAAAGTTGCACAATCATAGCTTCCACACAAGCCTGTACACATTTCACTCACTTTGAAGGAATGGAATGTAAATAGGCACAGGCTTGTCGACATTTCTCAGGAATATCATGCAAGCTTGTCAAATCTACCATCTGATCACATTTTCTTTCACCTGTTGCCTGTGGAACTACATTAAAGAGTTGTTCAGAAACGTACCTGATTTTTCCAACCTCCAGCGGTTGGAAAACTGCGGTTAATCACACTGTCTCCAGCTTCTCTGAGCACACAGTGAGTCGAACCACCGGACTTTCTGTGAGTCAGACACTCAGTGAATTGAATAAATAGGACAAGCAGATTCATGCAATGAGCTGTCTCTGATTGGAAATCCCCACTTGTGACATCGTCTGAAATATTGTCCCTTTCTATCAGCAGACATTTTTATGGCCATTCAGGCAGGCAGATTAGGCAGAATTCCAATATTCTCCACTGGAACTTTAGCCTATTTAGGTAAAATTGTGAAACTTTGATTGAACCTTATTATTCAATCCCCTCGTGGTAAATCATTTCATGAATGCCCCAGAATAAAGGTACAATGAAGATTGTGAGATTCATTCAGAAATGTAATAAAGTTGCTTTCATTCCAGTAAACAAAATTTATTCGGATGTTTGAACAATCATTTATTGAAAAATTGGCAACAGCATAAAGGAATGTAAACGGGAAATGAGAAATAAATGAGCAGAAGTTTACATTATAGAAGCAGCAGCAGCTAAAACAATTTGAATGCCCTGTTGGTTTGACATGGTTGAGTGGATATAACATGCTTCTGTTTGAAGAAAGGTTACATTATCAGGAAACCACGCTGCTAGTTACTATTGTAAGTAATATTTCAGATGTCTGCATCCACTGTGGAATTCTTAAAATCTCAACCACTGAGATTCTTTCTTCCTATTTTTAACCATCTCAATTTTAAACGTGTTATATTGAAAACAATTCTACTCATTGCAACATTTGCTGTTGACAGAATAGTGAGTTTGAAAATCTGCTAAGACTGCCCTCTATTGACAAAACCTCAATAATTAAACAGAATAACATTCTAGAACCTTTCTATTCAGCACATTACACAATCTGTCTTGGAAATGCCTTTGAATATTTTTCTTCCAATGTTGCTGACATCTTGGGGAACCAGGTATTGGCATCGAGTAAATGCACAGGATTTCAAGTGAAATTTCACTCACAGATTCTATCAGAAAATTCCCACTTCCTTTTTACCAAAAGCCTGACTTGTCACACTGGAGATGATTGTGAGAATTGATTCTGTTTAAACTGTAACAAAGATGAGAATATAATTATGGATTTTATTGGAATAAGTTTGGACCAGAATCCAGGGCGAGGGGGTCTTACCATGGACTGGAGTTTGGGAAGATGGTGAAAGATTAAACACAAATCTTTGTCAATGCCATCAATTTAAGGAATAAATTATTTAACTCATTTAAGTTGATTGAGCTGCTATATGATCATGTAGCAAATGGCCAGCTCTCTACTTTCCCCCCAAACCTTTGATGGGTGCTCAAAGGATCATTTTACTATATCCTTCTGACAGACGAGTCGAATACTTTGATAGTGTACCACATGGTACATTATTGCACAACGTTGGATCTCACGGGATCCAGGGTGAGGGATCTAAATAGATACAAAATTGGCTTGATGACAAAAGCCAGAGGGTGGTTGTAGAGGGTTGTTTTTCAAATTGGAGGCTTGTGACCAGTGGTGTGCCTCAGGGATCAGTGCTGGGTCCACTGTTATTTGTCATTTATATTAATGATCTGGATGAGAATATAGGAGGTGTGGCTAGTAAGTTTGCATATGACCAAGATTGGTAGCACAGTGGACAGTGAAGAAAGTTATCTCGGATTGCAACGGGATCTTGATCAATTGGGACAGTGGACTGACAAATGGCAAATGGAGTTTAATTTAGATAAATGTAAGGTGATGCATTTTGGTAGATTGAACCAGAGCAGGACTTATTCAGTTAATGGTAAGGCGTTGAGGAGAGTTATAGAATAAAGACATCTAGGGGTACAGGTTCATAGATCCTTGAAAGTGGAGTCACAGGTGGACAGAGTGGTGAAGAAGGCATTTGACATGCTTGGTTTCATTGGTCAGAACATTGAATACAGGAGTTGGAATGTCTTGTTGAAGTTGTACAGGACATTGGTAAGGCCACACTTGGAACACTGTGTGCAATTCTGGTCACCCTATTATAGAAAGGATATTATTAAACCAGAAAGAGTGCAGAAAAGATTTACTAGGATGCTACCAGGACTTGATGGATTGAGTTATAAGGAGAGGCTGGATAGACTGGGACTTTTTCTCTGAAGCATGGGAGGCTGAGGGGTGATCTTATAGAGGTCTATAAAATAATGAGGGGCATAAATTAGCTAGAATGTCAATATCTTTTCCCAAAGGTAGAGGAGTCTAAAACTAGAGGGCATTGGTTTAAGGTGAGAGGGGAGAGATACAAAAGTGTCCAGAGGGGCAATTTTTTCACACAGAGGGTGGTGAGTGTCTGGAACAAGCTGCCAGAGGTAGTAGTAGAGGCGGGTACAATTTTGTCTTTTAAAAAGTATTTAGAAAGTTACGTGGGTACGATGGGTATAGAGGGATATGGGACAAATGCAGGCAATTGGATCTAGCTTTGAGGTTTAAAAAAAAGAGGCAGCATGGATAAGTTGAGCCAAAGGGCCTGTTTCCATGCTGTAAACCTCTATGACTCATTCACAGCAGCAAGAACAGTCTGTAACATGGCCAGAGAATGGAATATTTCAGCAATACCTCACTGCACCCATTCTCTCAGGTTTGCCTGGAAATCATATTGGAAGAGATGAGGACAGGGAGGGGAATTCTCTTTCTTTGAAGGTCTTTTCAGAGGTTACAGAGATAATTATTCCAGGGTCATCACCTTACGGCCTCCTGGAGGACATTCAGTGGACTGGCTGGGTTAGTCTTTGAGATTGATAGGCCTAAACTTGATAAATTACTCAGTACAAGTGAGCAGGCGTGGGACACAGCTTGCTCAAGGAAGACTTGACTCACAATCAGGTCAGAGGTTGAGATTTGAGGTATCTAGACATGAAAAGAAAACTCTCACCTCACACGTGCCATTATCGACAGGGTTTGTGCAGCATTGCTTGAGGAATCCTTCCAATTTTATATGAGATTTTCCTACACATCACCTGATGCCTGTGGTTGATGTCGAAACATCTATTTCACTGGCAGATGGTAGCAGTGAGCTCTCACATGTGGGTGTGCTTAAAATGGAAACACAAACAGCTATCATTTAGATTCTGCAATCCAATCAATGCTCTACCTGGGAAGGAAATGCTTGATCACATGGTGAGGAATTTCCTCAAAGTGTTTCCTCATTACTGATAGTTTGACCTTCTGCGGATCAGTGAGAATGATGATGTCCAGTAACTTGACCATGTATTATGCAGCAGGATAATACACACTGCATTTACCACAGATAGACTGTGGTCTCTCTATCCTGTCCCACAATATCTGTGTACCTTGTCCATCAGAACATGTACACTCAATCTCCCACCCAAAATCCAGAAATCTCCTGGGGGTGGGAGGCAGCTGGTCTCCCTCTGTACTGTAGGGATTCTATGAAAACAAACCAGCTTCTGAAATCTTACTTAGATCTGATCTTTGTTAAAATTGGGATCACAACTCTTCCTGAACCTGTTAAGTTGAAACAAATGGTTGACTGGAATACAACAGATTCTGTTCCTTATTTTATAATCCTCAATCAGATCAGCCCTGATTCCATCTTTCTCTCAGTTTAGAATCCTGAATAACACCCTTTTCAAAGTCTCAATATCATCCACCATGTGAGGAGAGAATGTCAGCCACACTGGACTGAATTTTACTCTCCTCTCCCCCTATCCCGCCCAGGTAGTGGGCCGGGATGGGGGGGGGGGGAGGAGGGGCAGTAGGGGAGGTGGGGGTACAAATTCACTGGATGGCCATGGCACCACCTGCCCTCCCTTCCGAAGCTGTCAGAAATTTCATGGGTAGTGGATGAGGCCCAGGGTGTCCCATCCATCCTTGCTCCAACTGAGGCCCTAAAATGACTAATTTTGAAGTCAGTAGGGGGAGGTCAGGGATGAGGGAAAGCCCAGCTGGTACACAGGGACGAGGGGAAAGGCAGGGAAGGTGCATCCTGGATCCCCTTTCCAGGATAGAAGAGTCCCTGCAAAAGCCTGCTTCTCTCCCCCAGATGCCTGCGTGGGTTTCCCCCAGGTGCTCTGGTGTCCCCCCATGGTCTGAAAGATGTGCCTGTTGAGTGGACTGGCCATGCTAAATTGTCCTTTAGTGTCCCAAGGTGTACCGATTAGGTGGATTGGCCATGGCAAATTGTCCCTTAGTATCCAAAAATGTGCAGGTTAGGGCGGATTGGCCATGCTAAATTTACCCTTGGTGTCCAAAGATGTGCAGGTTAGGTGGATTGGCGGCACGGTAGCACGGTGGTCAGCACTGTTTCTTCACAGTCCAGGGACCTGGGTTCGATTCCCAGCTTGGGTCACTGTCTGTGTGGAGTTTGCACATTCTTCCTGGGCCTGCGTGGGTTTTCTCCGGGTGCTCTAGTTTCCTCCCACAGTCCAAAGATGTGCAGGTTAGGTTAATTGGCCAGACTAAATTGTCCCTTTGTGTCCCTGGATGCGTAGGTTCGCGGGATTAGTGGGTAAATATGTGGGGATATGTGGATAGGGCCTGGGTAAGATTGTAGTCGGTGCAGTCTCGATGGGCCAAATGGCCTCTTTCTGCATTGTAGGGTTTCTATGATTCTATGATGCCCCATTCCATCCTTGAGCTTCCCTCCATAAACTCCATCCCCTTGCCCCACCTCCTCCTGAGACCTCATACTTCCCTTCGTCCTGGCTCCTGCCACTCAGACTCATGGGATCTGCTCCAGTCCCACCTCTGGCTATCTCTTCCAATGGGGGCACTGGGACAAGGGAATTGTTAGCCAATCAGATTGGCTGCAACTCTAAGGTTCTACCTTTAGCCAGTTAAAGCTCCATGTTAAAGGTCTGTGGAACATCTGTTGTCCCCTTCAACATTTCTGATGGAGGGTAAGGAAATCTCATCTTGTAACCTTGCCCGACCTAACCAAGATCTTGTACAAAGTCACGATAATATGCTGCTCCTACGGTCAGTTGTCCTGTAAATGACTCGAATAAATTTATTGCAAATGCATCTTTTAGAGCCAGTGAATTGTTTCATGTTTTGACATTGTGTCAGTGATGTGACGGATTGCTCCAGTGAATTTGTTCTACTGGCACACTGCCCCAGTTACTTTCACATTTAATCACTCCTTGTTTAGGCAGCGTTGGCGCTGTGGTAAACATGAAGTTCTGAACTTTTCAGTGGGAAGCAGCTTGTCAATTAGATCTAATTTCACTTGTGTACAATCTTCTTGTCTCTTTGTGGCTAAGAGCATTGAATTGCAATATTTTTTGCCAAAAAGACACATAATCAAAAGCTAAGACTTGCTGTAGTCTCCCAGATCCACAGGAAGGCTGAAGTCAAGTTTATGAAGTTTTGGATATAGGTGACTGTATGCTTTTCCTACGATGTGTTAGTGGATATTTTAATTGCTTGTCCTGGTTGAACTGTTGAGCAATATAACTAAGGCGATTTGAGCATCAGATGTTCACCAGATGTGCTAGCTTATAATTTCTTCTGGCCATTGAATAACTGAGTTTATTGTTGACTATTTGCTGGGTCAATAAATCCAAGATGAAGGCATTGAATTTCAATTATAACGTCACTGAGTAACACAAATAAAATGTCTGATTAAAGCAATCTTTAGCTTCTAATTATCAAGCAATGCAAAATCTCCACGAGCTCCAAAATGTGAAGGGGCGGAAAGATATAATTTAAAAGAGTCCAACTGTTAATTTTATAGCATTTGGCGAGTCCGTCTGTTGCTGAAGTTAGTGAAATGGTGACATTTGTTATCTGGCAGCTGATGACAGTGACATTCGAGGATTGTACTTGTACTAATCAGCCACCTGCAGATTTACACCATTTCACATTGTATTCAGTAAAGCAGCAATGATTCATTCAGCTTCTCCAAACAGCAAGATTGTCACCGCTCTAATGAACCGGCGTTCTGCCTCTGCTATAAATAGCTGTGTTGCTAGGAAGAAGATCAAAGCACCAGAAATGCAAATTGAATAGGCAAAAAATACCTGAGGCAGCGTCAAACATTTCTCTTGAACTTATCCCTTTCTGTTCCACTCCTCACATTCAATGATTCCTCTCTCTTGTTCAAGCTGAACGCTTAAATAAAAATTACAACATTAAAATCTCTCACACTGGGTTTATGTGCAGGTGAGGTGGATTGGCCATGGTAAATTGCCCCTTAGTGTTGCAGGAAGTGTAGATTAGGGACATTAGTGGGTAAATAATTGAGGTTATGGGAATAGGGCCTGAGTAAAATGCTATACCAGAGAGTCAGTGCAGACTCGATGGGCCAAATAGCCTCCTTCTGCCCTGCAGGAACTCTATGATTCAATATTAAAAATACATATTTCATAATAACGTAATTTAAGTTGCCTATTGAATCCTTGTAGTTAGGAATGACTTCATTAAAGCATCACAAAGCATAATCTTTTCAAACCACCCACAGTAAGTTCTGACTGCCCAGTCTGAGCATTCCTGCAGATCACCATTTCCCATTCACTGTGCTCAACAAGTTCTCCATGAGGTACTTGAATGTTTTTGGATAAATCTCCAAAGGTTTTGTGAGGTAAAACGTATGGATACTTTACAGATAACACAGGAAATCCTTACAAGTTGGAATGAGCAAAGCATCACTGTTCCTTAAATATAAATAAACAGCTTGGCTATCAGAATGCACAGAGCAAAATCTCAAAATTTATTGATGACACTAAACTCGGAGGTGTGGCAGACAGTGAGGATGAACTTTACTCCAACCGGACATGTATAAACTGATAGAATGGGTAAACAAGAAGCAGCCAAAATCGAGTGACACTGTGTGAGGTGCTGCTGAAGGGATGGGAAATAAACAATTTTGACTGCTCAGTTCTGTAAACTGCAGGAACAGTGGATCTGAGGGAAAAGCAATTTACTGCGGATGCTGGAATCTGAAACAGAAAATGCTGGAGAATCTCAGCAGGTCTGTCTGTGTCTCTGAAGAGAGAATACAGCCAATGTTTCGAGTCAGGATGATCTTTCATCAGGGGATCTGGGGGTTCATGTACAATAGTCTTTGGAAGTCGCAGGCCATACTAAGGAAGTGTTTAACCAAGCAAATGGAATCCTGGACTTCATAAATAGAGAGGAGAGCAGGGAAGTTGTGCTCCGAGGAAGCTACAACTCGAGTATTGTGTCCAGTTCTAGTCACCACACTTTAGGAAGGATGTGAGGATCCCTGAGGGTGTGCAGAGGGGATTTACCAGAATGATTCCAGGGATGGGGAAATTGTAGTTACAAAGTTCAGTTATTCTCCTTGGAATGAAGGAGAGTGAGAGGAAATTGGATCGAGATGGACTAGATTATGACAGGTTTAGATCAGAGAGAGAGAAAGAAAACATTCCAAATGGGAGAAGGACGGGGGGTAAGAAATGTAATGGTTTTGGGTAAGAAATATGAGGAGAATGTGAAGAGGAACCTTTTACACGGTGAATGATATTGAACATGCTAGTCTGAGGGTGGTAGAAGCAGAGATGATGAATGATTTGAAAAGGAATTGGATGGAAAAAGCTTTCAAAACCAGAGGATCATGTGGGGATGGGACTGACTGGGTTACTCCAAAGAGCCAGCATAGACTCATCAAGGCCGAGTGGCCACCTCAATCAGAATGTCCTCTGAATTTGTTGTAATATTTTTGTAGTTCATGTTATATATTCAGCAAACTTCAGAAAGTAAATTAAACTGAAGGAGGGAAGAGAGACATGGTTCATATTAATGTTCCTTCAATTTTCAAAAAACAGATCCAGCTGAATTATGAAGCCAACTCAACCTTCCTGTGTCTCGCTGACAGATAATTGCTTTGAAAGATATTTGCTGACATCTCTGAGAGAGCGATCCTCATTTTAACGTTTATGAGATGGAGGGGGAAAGAAAAATATAATAGACCATTTTTAAAATTCATCCACTGGCTGTGGATATTGCTGGCTGGACCAGAAATTATTGCCCATCCCTGATTGCCTCTTGAGAAGGTGGTTGTGAGCTAACTTTTTGAACTGCTGCAGTTCACATGGTGTAGGTGCATCCACAGAGTTCCAGGATTTTGACCCAGCGACAGTAAAGGAATGGCGATATATTTCCACGTCAGGCTTGGAGAGTAACCTCCAGGTGGGGGTATTCCCAGGTATCTGCTGCTCTTGTCCTTCTAGATTGTGGAGATTGGAGGTTTGCAAGGTGTTGCCTAAGGAACTTTGGTGAGTTCCTGCAGTGCATCTTGTAGATGGTACACACTGTTCCTTATTGATAGAGGGATTGAATGTTCATAGAAAGGGTGCCAGTCAAGTGGGTGCCTTTGTCCTGGATGGTGTTGAGCTTTTTGAGTGTTGCTTGAGCTGCGCTCATCCAGGCCAATGGAGAATATTCCATCACATTCCTGATTGAACCTTATAGATATTGTTCAGGTTTTGGGGTATCAGAAGGTGAGTTATTCACACAATATTTCAAGTTTCGAATCTGCTCTTGCAGCCATAGTATTTATATGGCCAGTCCAGTTCATTTTCTGGAAAATGGTAATCCACAAGACGTTGATAGTGGGGAATTCAACACTGGCTATGCCACTGAATGTTAAAGGGCAATGGTTAGATCTCTTGTTGGAGTTGATTGTTGTCTGACACTTACGTGTTATAAGTGTTACTGCCACTTGTTGGGCTAAGTCTGGATATTGTCCAGATCTTGCTGTATTTGGACATGGACTGCTTCAGTATCTGAGGAGTTGCGAATGGTGCTGAACATTGTGTAATCATCAGCGAACATCCCCACTTCCGATCTTATAATGGAGGGAAGATCATTAGTGAAGCAGCTGATGGCTGGGCTGAGCCTCAATATTGGTGAGAAATAGACATGAGAGGGTTAGAATTACTGGGAATAATTCCCAAGCCAATTATGTGTGTGCTTGTTGCTATTTTTATGGAGAGTTACATGCCCTGCACATCTCCTATCCATGAGAGGAAGAACATTTTATTCATAGAACACTACAGTGCAGAAAGAGGCCCTTCGGCCCATCGAGTCTGCACTGACCACAATCCTACCCCCATATCCCTACATATTTACCCACTAATCCCTCTAACCTACACATCCCTGGACACTAAGGGGCAATTTTAGCATGGCCAATCAACCTAACCTGCACATCTTTGGACTGTGGGAGGAAACCGGATTACCCAGAGAAAACCCATGCAGACATGAGGAGAATGTGCAAACTCCACACAGACAGTGACCCAAGCCGGGAATCGAACCCAGGTCCCTGGAGCTGTGAATCAGCAGTACTAACCACTGTGCTACCCCAAAAAATAATGTTCATTTCTTCAAAAGATTTAATGCAAAGTTTGAAGACTCTTTCTACAAGTTTCACTTAGATGCCAGTTAACTCAATGCTCAGCACTTGTGTTTGGAAGTATGCTCAGTGTGATATACTAATTGGAAAAGGTCAGCAACTGTAACCATTTTGCATAGTAATTTCTTTATTAAATGAAATATTACAGTATAATGAGAATCCTTCAATTCAACATATTCCAATGGCCTGTTAACGTATTTATTAAAGTATTAAAGAACAAAGAAAATTCCAGCGCATGAACAGACCCTTCAGCCCTCCAAGCCTGCACTGACCATGCTGCCTGTCTGAACTAAAACCCCCACCCTTCCAGGGACCATATCTCTCTATTCCCATCGTATTCATGTATTTGTCAAGATGCCCTTTAAAACTCACTATCGTATCTGCTTCCATTATCTCCCCCGGCAACAAGTTCCAGGCACCCACTATTCTCTGTGTAAAACAACTCCTTTAAAATTTGCCCCTCGCACCTTAAACCTATGCCCCCTAGTAATTGACTCTTCCACCCTGGGCCAGAAGTCCACAAGATTATGAGGGGCATGGTCCATACCTCTCATAATCTTGTAGACTTCTATCAGGTCTCCCTTCAACCTCCGTCGCTCCAGTGAGAACAAACCAAGTTTCTCCAACCTCTCCTCATAGCTAATGCCCTCCATACCAGGCAACATCCTGGTAAATCTTTTCTGTACCCTCTCCAAAGCCTCCACATCCTTCTGGTAGTGTGGCGACCAGAATTGAACACTATATTCCAAGTGCAGCCTCACTAAGGTTCTATAAAGCTGCAACATGACTTGCCAATCAATGTCCCGGCAGATGTGGGCAAGCATGCCGTATGCCTTCTTGATTACCTTCTCCACCTGCGTTGCCACTTTTAGTGACCTGTGTACCTGTACACCCAGATCCTTCTGCCTATCAATACTCTTAAGGGTTCTGCCATTTACTGTATATTTCCTATCTGTATTAGACCTTCCAAAATGCATTTCCTCACATTTGTCCAGATTAAACTCCATCTGCCATCTCTCTGCCCAAGTCTCCAACTGATCTATATCCTGCTGTATCCTCTGATGGTCCTCATCGCTATCCGCAAATCCACCAACCTTTGTGTCATCCGCAAACATTAAATAAAGCTCTTGCTGTGTCCTTCTGAATTTGAATTAAATTAAACAATTCCCATGTGGATTGGCTTGGGATTTGGAAATGTCAGAGTGAAAGGGAGGTGGAAGCTGCCTGTTCCATAAGCAGCTTTTCCCGGATCCCTGGTGGACCATGAGGGGCAGGATGCTCCTTCTGATCCCACAAGAAAGATGCTGCACCCAATCACAGTCTCTCTCCCACCCCACACTCTGATCCCTTCATCTTCTAGAAGCAGCAACACCAAGGACCTGATGACTCTGCCCCTCCCCAACAGCTCCCCACTCCCGAATCCCCAACTCCCCCCCTCCACCCCACCCTTGCAACCATCACCCACCACCCCCCTCCCTGGACCTAATGAGTTCAACCTTATTCCCCATTGGAGATGGTTCACACAGGATTATCACTACTTGAGGGTAGATGTGTTTTCTAACTGTATAAACTTTCCTTTGTGTGATGGCGATGCAATCCCTGGTTGATGTGCTTTGTCTTTCAGACCACGTGATCTCTGCCTTTTCTCAAATCTTTGACTGTGTTAAAGATGGGACTTTCCTCTGAACAGTCACAAAACCCTACAGCCATTTCCCCCGCTGTCTCACACTCTGCTGGGAACGAATTTAAAATTAAGAGTTTGCTTGACCCAGAACCGACCTGTTGAACTGGGCATGAGGGCCACATCGCCATACTTGCTGGACATCAAACTCATGCAGTCTGCTGGCCCAATCAGGCTTCTGTCCAACGCTCTGGTCTCCCAGTATGTTCCCTCCCAACACCCCAACACCCCCGCACTCCCCATCCCCCCCAACACCCCCGCACTCCCCATCCCCCCCAACACCCCCGCACTCCCCATCCCCCCCAACACCCCCGCACTCCCCATCCCCCCCAACACCCCCGCACTCCCCACCCCCCCAACACCCCCGCACTCCCCATCCCCCCCAACACCCCCGCACTCCCCATCCCCCCCAACACCCCCGCACTCCCCATCCCCCCCAACACCCCCGCACTCCCCACCCCCCCAACACCCCCGCACTCCCCATCCCCCCCAACACCCCCGCACTCCCCATTCCCCCCCAACACCCCCGCACTCCCCATTCCCCCCCAACAACCCCGCACTCCCCATCCCCCCCAACACCCCCGCACTCCCCATCCCCCCCAACACCCCCGCACTCCCCATCCCCCCCAACACCCCCGCACTCCCCATCCCCCCCAACACCCCTGCACTCCCCATCCCCCCCAACACCCCCGCACTCCCCTTTCCCCCCACAACACGCTGCACTCCCCATCCCCCCCAACACCCCCGCACTCCCCATCCCCCCCAACACCCCCGCACTCCCCATCCCCCCCAACACCCCCGCACTCCCCATCCCCCCCAACACCCCCGCACTCCCCATCCCCCCCAACACCCCCGCACTCCCCTTTCCCCCCACAACACGCTGCACTCCCCAACCACCAACATCCAGGAGTATTAGTAGTGTTGAAGAGCAGAAGGATCTTGGGGTCCGGGTCCACAGGACTCTTAAATCGGCCTCGCAGGTGGAGGAGGTGGTCAAGAAGGCGTATGGTGTACTGGCCTTCATTAATCGAGGGATTGAGTTTAGGAATCGGGAGGTAATGCTGCAACTTTATAAGACCCTTGTCAGGCCTCATTTGGAGTACTGTGCGCAGTTCTGGTCGCCTCACTATAGGAAAGACGTAGAAGCTATTGACAGGGTACAGAGGAGATTTACAAGGATGTTGCCTGGACTGGGAGGCATGCCTTATGAAGTTAGGTTGAGGGAGCTGGGACTCTTTTCCCTGGAGAGACGAAGGTTGAGAGGCGACCTGATAGAGGCTTATAAAATGTTGAGAGGAATAGATAGGGTGGATTCTCAGAGGCTATTTCCCAGGGTTGAAATGGTCGCTACGAGAGGACACAGATTTAAGGTGCGGGGAGGGAAGTACAGAAGTGATGTTAGGGGTAAGTTTTTCACTCAGAGGGTGGTGAGTGAATGGAATCGGCCGCTGTCAGTGGTGGTGGAGGCGAACTCGCTGGGGTCTTTTAAAAGACTTCTGGATGAGTATATGGGGTTTAATGGGATTGGGGGTTATAGATACATCTATAGATTGGTAGGTGTTGATGTGATCGGCGCAACTCATGGGCCGAAGGGCCTGTTTGTGCTGTAGTGTTCTATGTTCTATGTTCTATCCCCTCACTCCCCCACCCTTCCAACACCCCCCACGTTCCCTACCTCCCAACACCCCCGTCCTTTCTACCCCACAATATCCCCCTTTCCCCACCCCCAACATCCGCACGTTTCCCACTCTCCAACACCCCCACATTCCCCATCTCCACAACATCTCCACGCTCCCCACTTCCCAATACTTCCAGGCTCCCCACAGCCCCAAGATATGTGTGCTCCCCACCCCCTAACACCCCTGCACTCCTCAACCCCAAAACCTTGTGCTCCCCACATCACCCCACCCCCCTCCAAACCCCAGTAGCAGGAAGTCCAGTGGGCGGCAATCTCTCACAATCCTGACAAGCAGGGACCAGGTGCCATGAACTCCAAGGTGGGGTAAGGAGGTCAATGCTGCAGTGGGGGGAGGGGTATGTGCAGGGTGTGGCAGGGGGGCGTAGTCCTGAAAGGAACCTGGGTGTTGTGGGGATTCAGGGCAGAAGAATGGGTTGAACCCAGGGCTCTCCCTTGGGAGAGGGGGGTTGTCCCTCAGGGGTAGCAGGGGCTCTCCCTCGGTGGGGGCGGGGGGAATCTCCCTCTGGATGGGGCTGTCCCTCAGGGGAAGGGAACTCTCCCTCAAGATGGGGATCTCCCTCTGGATGGGGCTGTCCCTTGGGGAGGGGGGCTCTCCCTCAAGATGGGGATCTCCCTCGGGATGGGGCTGTCCCTCAGGGGAAGGGAACTCTCCCTCAAGATGGGGATCTCCCTCGGGATGGAGCTGTCCCTTGGGGAGGGGGGCTCTCCCTCAAGATGGGGATCTCCCTCGGGATGGGGCTGTCCCTCAGGGGAAGGGAACTCTCCCTCAAGATGGGGATCTCCCTCTGGATGGGGCTGTCCCTTGGGGAGGGGGGCTCTCCCTCAGGGGGCTCTCGTGGTAAGACTTCCCCTTGTTGCCCTGGAAAAGGTAGAAATTGCTCTCAGGCGGTGACTTCAGAAACCTTTCCACTAAGAATCTTCATTACATTCTGAGTTCTGTAAAACCTTTGAAGTGCCTGGTCTCATAAAAATCCGAGTCCCTGAGATCTGGAACCA
This sequence comes from Carcharhinus amblyrhynchos, assembly GCF_965287045.1. Classification (NCBI taxonomy): domain Eukaryota; kingdom Metazoa; phylum Chordata; class Chondrichthyes; order Carcharhiniformes; family Carcharhinidae; genus Carcharhinus; species Carcharhinus amblyrhynchos. The sequence goes on from NC_137325.1 coordinate 590,360, forward strand.
TCAAAATCCGAGCAGCACTTCACTCTGCCGTAGGGATTGGCCGTGGGTGATTTCAGAAGCTGCGGGTGTTGTCAGACCTTATCAAGTTCTTTGAGTGATGGGAGCTGTTAATTTCACCAGGGGATCCTCTTGTTTTCTCTCATAAGCCCCTCTATTCTGAAACCTCTCTGAATGTTTTGATTGACAGAAACATTCAATTTCCTAAGGAAAAGGTGGTGGTGTACCTTGTTAGTGAAGGACAGCATCGGTGCTGAAATGAGAAATGACTGGAGATCAAGATGTGGAATCAGTCTGGGTAGAAATCAGAAATAACAAAGGGAAGAAATCTCTGATAAGAGCAAACTGTAGATCCCCAAGCAGCAGTTTTGTAGTGAGGCACAGTATAAACCAGGAAATACTGGGGGTTTATAAGAAAGGTACAACAATAATCATGGGTGATTTTAATCTGCACATAGATTGGATTAATCAAATTGGCAAGGGTATCCTGGAAGCAGAGTTTGTAGGGTTTCCTCTAATATCAGTATATCTTTCCTTAGATAAGCGGATCAAAAGTGTTCACAGTATTCAAGGTGTGATCTAAATAGTGCCTCATATAGCTTTAGCAAGTCTTCCTCATATTAAAACTCTATTCCCTTTGAAATAAAGTCCAATATTCTATTTGCCTTTTCTATTACCTGCTGAACTTGTGGACTAGCTTTTTGTGATTTCTTCACAAGGACCCCCATGGCCCTCTGTTCTGCAGCTTTCTGCAGTCTCCCTCCATTTAAATAGTATTCAGTTTTTGTCTGCTGTCTCAACCCGTCTGTGTCATTCTGTAGACTCCTTATCATCCTGTGTCATCCTTATCACTTGTCTTCCCAACTATTTTTGTGTCATCTACAAACTTGGCAGTTGTACATTCACTTCCCTCGTCCTAGATGTATTGTAAATAATTGTGGTTTCAGTACTGGTCCCTGCAGAACCAGTTACAGACTGTCACCCTGAGAATGCTCCTCTCACCCCAACACTCTGTCTTCTATCAGTTAGCCAATTCTCTATCCACGATGATATACTATTCCCAATATCATGGCCTCTTATTATTATCTTTTGTGGAATTTGGAAATCCAAGTATATTACATCTAATGGCTCCCCTTCTTCTAACCTACTCATTACCACCTCAAATAACTCTAACAATTTTGTGAGGCGTGATTTTCCTTCATAGAGCCATGCCGATTCTATTCTGTATTTCTAAATGCTTTGCTACTATATCTTTTATAATGGACGCCAATATTTTCCCAGCTATCAAGCTAGCTGCCCTATAATTAACTGCTTTTTTTGTCTCCCTCCATTTTTGGTTGGGGTGTTACATTGGCAGTTTTCCAATCCTCTGGGACTTTTCTGGAATGTAAGAATTAGAAAACCAGAGAAAATTACAGCTCAGAAACAGGCCTTTTGGCCCTTCTTGTCTGTGCCAAGCCATTTTTTGCCTAGTCCCACTGACCTGCACTTGAACCATATCCCTCCACACCCCTCTCATCCATGTACCTGTCCAAGTTTTTCTTAAATGTTAAAAGTGCCCCCACTTTTACCACTTTATCCGGCAGCTCATTCCACACTCCCACCACTCTCTGCATGAAGAAGCTCCCCCCTAATATTCCCTTTAAACTTTTCTCCTTTCACCCTTTACCCTCTGTTTTTTTCTCCCCTAGCCTCAGTGGAAAAAGCCTGTTTGCATTCACTCTATCTATACCCATCAAAATCTTATACACCTCTATCAAATCTCCCCTCATTCTTCTACACTCCAGGGAATAAAGTCCTAACCTATTCAATCTCTGTCTGTAACTCAGTTTCTCAAATCCCAGCAACATCCTTGTGAACCTTCTCTGCACTCTTTCAACCTTATTTACATCCCTTCTGTAACTAGGTGACCAAAACTGTACACAATACTCTAAATTCGGCCTCACCAATGCCTTATATGACCTTACCATAACACTCCAACTTTTATACTCGATACTCCGATTTATAAAGGCCAATGTACCAAAAGCACTCTTTACGACCCTATCCACCTGTGATGCCACTTACAGGGAATTCTGTGCCTGTATTCCCAGATCCCTCTGTTCAACTGCACTCTTCAGTGTCCTACCATTTACCCTGTATGTTCTACCTTGGTTTGTCCTTCCAAAGTGCAATACCTCACACTTGTCTGCGTTAAATTCCATTTGCCATTTTTCAGCCCATTTTTCTAGCTGGTCCAAATCCTCTGCAAGCTTTGAAAACCTTCCTCACTGTCCACTACACCTCCAATCTTTGTATCATCAGCAAATTTGCTGATCCAATTTACCACATTATCATCCAGATCATTGATTAGAAGGTTCACCAGCTGATCCTGGAGATGAGGGGGTTAGCTTATGAGGAGAGGTTGAACAGACTGGGCCTGTACTCATTGGAGTTTTGAAGGCTGAGGGGGGATCTTATAGAGACATAAGATAATGAAGAGGCTAGACAGGGAAGAGGTAGAGAGATTATTTCTGCTTAGAAAGGAAACCAGAACTAGAGGGCACAGCCTCAAAATAAGTTGGGGGGGGGGGGGGGGGGCGGGCGGGGTGGGGGTGGCAGTTTGGAACAGAGTTGAGGAGGAACTTCTTCTCTCAGAGGGTGGTGAATCTCTGGAATTCTCTGTCTATTGAAGTGGTGGAGGCAGCCTTGTTGAATATGTTTAAGTCACGGGTAGATAGATTTCTGACCAATAAGGGAATTAAGGGTTATGGGGAGCAGGCGGGTAAGTGGAGCTGATCCACTTCAGATCAGCCGTGATCTTATTGAATGGCAGGGCAGGCTCGAAGGGCTAGATGGCCTACTCCTGCTCCTATTTCTTATTTTCTTATATTCTTATGATATAGATAACAAACAACAATGGACCCAACGCCGATCCCTGTGATTGAACCTTCCTAACTAACCTCCCATGAGGGACCTTGACAAAGGCCTTGCTGAAACCCAGGTAGACAACATCCACCGCCTTCCCTTCATCCACTTTCCTGGTAACCTCCTCGAAAAACTCGAATAGATTGGTCAAACATGACCTACCATGCACAAAGCCATGTTGACTCTCCCTAATAAGTCCCTGTCTATCCAAATATTTGTAGATCCTATCCCTTATCACACCTTCCAATAACTTGCCAACAACCAACGTCAAACTTACTGGCCTGTAATTTCCCGGATTTCTTTTGGAACCTTTCTTAAATAACGGAACAACATGAGCCACCCTCCAATCATCCAGCACCTCCCCCATGAATACTGACATTTTAAATATGTCTGCCAGGGCCCCTGCAAATTCAACACCAGCTTCCCTCAAGGTCTGTGGGAATACCCTGTCCGGTCCTGGGGATTTATCCACTCTGATTTGCCTCAAGACAGCCAGCGCCTCCTCCTCTTTAATCTGTAAAGGTTCCGTGACCTCCCTACCTGTTTGCCCGATTTCCATAGTCTCCATGCCCGTTTCCTCAGTAAATACGGATACAAAAAACCCATTTAGTATCTCCCCCATCTCTTTTGGCTCCATACACCGTCTACCACTCTGGTCTTCAAGAGGACCAATTTTATCCCTCACTATCCTTTTGCTCCTAACATACCACAGAAGCTCTTTGGATTTTCCTTCACTCTGTCTGCCAAAGCGACCTCATGTCTTCTTTTAGCCCTCCTGATTTCCCTCTTAAGTAGCTTCTTGCACTTTTTATACTCCTTGAGCATCTGATCTGTTCCTTGCTGCCTGTACATTTCATACAACTCTCTCTTCCTCTTAACCAGCATTACAATCTCCCCCGAGAACCAAGGTTCCTTATTCCTATTTACTTTGCCTTTAATCCTGACAGCAACATACAAACTCCGCACTCTCAAAATTTCTCCTTTGAAGGCCTCCCACTTTCCATTTCCATCTTTACCAGAGAACAGCCTGTGCCAATCCACACTTCCCAGATCCCTTCTCATTTCATCAAATTTGGCCTTTTTCCAGCTCAGAACTTCAATCCGAGGACCAGATCTATCCTTATCCATGATCAGGTTGAAACTAATGGCATTATGATCACTGGATCCAAAGTGTTCAAATCCAAATTCAGATCCAAAGTGATCTCTCAGTGGGAGAACATCTCAGGGATAGTGATCATAACTCTATCTCCTTTACACTAGCATTGGAAAGAGATAGGATCAGGCAAGTTAGGAAAGTGTTTATCCGGAGTAAGGGGAAATATGAAGCCAAGAGGAAGGAAATTAGACGAGTAAATTGGAAGGAGGTGTTCTTGGGGAAAAGTACCGAAGTAAGGTGGCAGATTTTCAAGGAATGTTTGTCTGGAGCTCTGCATGACAACGTTCTGATGAGACAGGGAGGTTTTGGTAGTTATGGGAACCATGGTGCACGAAAGTTGTAATGAACCTAGTCAAAAAGAAAAGTAAAGTGTACGAAAGGTTCAGGGAGCTAGGAGATGTTAGGGATCTAGAGGAGTGTACAGCTTGTAGGAAGGAACTTAAGAAGGAAATTAGGGGAGCCAGAAGGGGTCATGAGAAGGCCTTGGCGGGTAAGATTAAGGAGAACCCTAAGGCGTTCTACAAATATGTGAAGAGTAAAAGGATGAGATGTGAAGGAATAGGACCTATAAAATGCGAAAGTGGGAAAGTTTGTACAGAACCGGTAGAAATAGCAGAGGTGTTTAATGAATACTTTACTTCAGTATTCACAGTAGGAAAAGATCTGTGTGGTTGTACTGCAGGCTTGAGGTGGACTGAAAAGATCGAGTGTGTGGACATTAAGAAAGAGGATGCGTTGGAAGTTTTGAATAGCATTAAGATAGATAAATCTCCGGGACCAGATGGGATGTACCCCAGGTTACTGTGGGAAGCCAGGAAAGTGATTGCAAAGCCTCTGGCGATGATTGTTGCATCGTCGATGGAAATGAGAGAGCTTCCGGAGGGTTGGAAGATTGCAAATGTGGTTCCTATATTCAAGAAAGGGAATAGGGATAGCCCGGGAAATTAACCTCAGTGGTTGGTAAGTTGATGGAGAAGATTCTGAGGGGCAGGAGTTATGAACATTTAGAGAAGTTTATTATGATCAGTAGCAGTCAGCACGGCTTTGTCAAGGGCAGGTCGTGCCTTACGAGCCTGGTTGAGTTCTTTGAAAATGTGACTAAACACATTGACGAAGGAAGAGTGGTGGATGTGGGTTATATGGAATTCAACAAGGCGTTCGATAATGTCCCCCATGCAAGGCTTCTTGAGAAAGTGAGAGGGCATGGGATCCAAGGGGCTGTTGCCTTGTGGTCCACTTTGGCAGGACCAATGAGATGAAGGAGTACAATATCAAGGGTAGGAGTCTTAGCAGTGTAGAGGATCAGAAGGACCTTGGGGTCCAGGTCCATAGGTCTCTTAAATCGGCATCGCAGGTGGAGGATGTGGTTAAGAGGGCGTATGGTGTACTGGGCTTCATTAATCGAGGGATTGAGTTTAAGAGTCGCAAGATAATGCTGCAACTTTATAAGACCCTTGTCAGACCCCACTTGGAGTACTGTGCGCAGTTCTGGTCGCCTCACTACAGGAAGGACATGGAAGCTATTGAGAGGGTGCAGAGGAGATTTACAAGGATGTTGCCTGGATTGGGAGGCATGCCTTATGAGGATAGGTTGAGGGAGCTCGGTTTTTTCTCCTTAGAGAGAGGAAGGATGAGAGGTGACCTGATAGAGGTTTATAAGATGTTGAGAGGAATAGATAGGGTGGATTCTCAGAGGCTATTTCCCAGGGCTGAAATGGTTGCTACGAGAGGACACAGGTTTAAGGTGCTGGGGAGTAGGTACAGAGGAGATGTCAGGGGTAAGTTTTTCACTCAGAGGATGGTGAGTGAGTGGAATCGGCTGCTGTCGGTGGTGGTAGAGGTAAATTTGATGGGGTCTTTCAAGAGACTTCTGGATGAGTACATGGAACTTAATAGAATTGAGGGTTATAGGTAAGCCTAGCAGGTATGGATATCATCTGCACAACTTATGGGCTGAAGGGCCTATTTGTGCTGTAGTTTTTCTATGTTCTATGTTCCCTCACACTCACATCCATCACCTGCCCTAACTCATTTCCCAATAGGAGATCCAATATCGCATCCTCTCTAGTTGGTACCTCTATATACTGATGTAGAAAATTCTCCTGAACACATTTTACAAACTCTATCCCTGTCTAAACCTTTAACAGTATTCGAGTCTCAATCTATATGTGGAAAATTAAAATCCCCGAATATCACAACTTTCTGTTTCTTGCAGTTATCAGCTATCTCTCTGCTGATTTGCTCCTCCAATTCTCACTGACTATGGGGTGGTCTATAATACAACCCCTTTAATGTGGTCATACCCTTCCTGTTTCTCAGCTCCACCCATAGGGTCTCTGTAGACAAGCTCCCTAATCTATCCTGCCTGAGTACTGCTGTAACATTTTCCCTGACCAACAATGCCACCCCCTTTTATCCCTCTGCCTTTATCACGCCTGAAACATTGGAACCCTGGAACATTGAGCTGCCAGTCCTGCCCCTCCTGTAGCCAAGTTTCACTAATGGCTAGAATGTCATATTTCCATGTGTCAATCCATGCCTTCAGCTCATCTGCCTTCCCCACAATACTCCTGGTATTGAAACAGACACACCTCAAAAGATTATTTCCACCACATTCAACCCTTCCATTTGTGATTTTGCTTGAACAAACCTGTCTTTTTACCCCCGCTCCACTATCTGCTCTGGCACTCTGGTTCCCATCCCCCTACAAATCTAGTTTAAACACTCCCCAATAACACTAGCAAACCTCCCTGCAAGTATACTGGTTCCCTTGTAGTTTAGGTGTAACCCGTCTCTCTTGTAGAGGTCCCACCTGCCCCAGAAGAGGTCCCAATGATCCAAGAATCGGAAACCCTGCCCCCCTACACCAGTTCCTCAGCCTCGTGTTCATCCACCCAAGCATCCTACTCTTACCCTCACTGGCACGTGGTACAGGCAGCAATCCTGAGATTACTACCCTCGGGGTCCTGCTTTTTAACTTCCTTCCAAGTTCTCTACGCTCTCTCTTTAGGACCTCCTCATTTTCCCTACCTACGTCATTGGTACCGATGTGGACCACCACATCTGGCTGATCACCTTCCTACTTTAGAACACTGTGCACGCGATCAGAGACATCCCTGACCTTGGCCCCCGGGAGGTAACAAACCACGCGGGAGTCTCTGTCCCGACCACAGAACCTCCTGTCCGTAGCTCTGACCATCGAGCCCCACCCTTTTGTGCTGCAGAACCAGACTCAGTATCAGGGTTCCGGCTGTCGCAGCTTGTCCCAGGTAAAGCATCCCCCACAACAGTATCCAATTCGGTATACCTGTTGTGGAGGGGAATGGCCCCAGGGGAACCCTGCTCTGCTTGTCCTTTCACTTTTCCATTCCGTCTCCTTACAGTAACCCAATTTCCTGTGCTCTGCTGTTTAGGTGTAACTACCTCCCAAAGGGAGTCTTGGAAGACCAATGCACCCATTATCTCTGCAGCGGTTTCCTGTAATATCCTGGGATGTCATCCTTCAGGTTGAGGGGGTTAAACACCTTTTAGCCACGTTAGTTTTCCCAGTGTTTTTTCTCTGGTGATAGTTATTGTATTTGTTTCCTCCATTTTGCCTCCTGCCTATTTGGTGTTTTTGGAATGTTATTCCACCATGAATACTGACACTATGGGTGGGATTTTACAGCCTTGCTCAACCTCAGACCGGAGAATCCTGTCCGAGGTTACCGGACATTTCAATTGTCCGCCTCTGGCCCGCTCCGATTCCGTGGCAGGTGGGGTTGTAGAATTGCAACATACACCCTGAATTCTCCCACTTCACCCATAGCTGGGATTATCCAGACCCGCTGCTGCGATTGGAGATTTTGTTGAGCGCCAAATTCCCCGTTCCCACTGGCAGAGATAGCGGCGCAAGGGAAACCGGGGAATCCGGGAAACTGGAGCATTCCAGGCAAAGTATTTATTCAGCTGCTCTGCCATTTCCTGATTCCCCATTTCCATTTCCGCAGTCTCATTCTCGAAATGGCCTGTGTTCTCTTTGGTCTCTCTTCATATTTAAAAAAGATCTTACTGTCTGTTTACTCTCAGAGTTTATCTTTTTTTTGGTGCAATCAGTGAGAGTTTGTTCACAGCTCAATGTTACATCAAAGTGTTTAACACACGTGCCCACGCAATACAACTCGAGCTTTTAACATTCCTACCCCTACAGCATGGAGGACATGAGTGTCCCTCAGGGTGGAGTGTCCCCCTCGGGGTGGAGCGTGTCCCCCTCGGGGTGGAGTGTCCCCCTCGGGGTGGAGCGTGTCCCCCTCGGGGTGGAGTGTCCCCCTCGGGGTGGAGCGTGTCCCCCTCGGGGTGGAGTGTCCCCCTCGGGATGGAGCGTGTCCCCCTCGGGGTGGAGTGTCCCCCTCGGGGTGGAGTGTCCCCCTCGGGGTGGAGTGTGTGTCCCTCGGGGTGGAGTGTCCCCCTCGGGGTGGAGCGTGTCCCCCTCGGGGTGGAGCGTGTCCCCCTCGGGGTGGAGCGTGTCCCCCTCGGGGTGGAGTGTCCCCCTTGGGGTGGAGTGTCCCCCTCGGGGTGGAGTGTGTGTCCCTCGGGGTGGAGTGTGTGTCCCTCGGGATGGAGCGTGTCCCCCTCGGGGTGGAGCGTGTCCCCCTCGGGGTGGAGTGTCCCCCTCGGGATGGAGTGTGTCCCCCTCGGGATGGAGTGTGTCCCCCTCGGGGTGGAGCGTGTCCCCCTCGGGGTGGAGTGTCCCCCTCGGGGTGGAGCGTGTCCCCCTCGGGGTGGAGTGTGTCCCCCTCGGGATGGAGTGTGTCCCCCTCGGGGTGGAGTGTCCCCCTCGGGATGGAGTGTGTCCCCCTCGGGATGGAGTGTGTCCCCCTCGGGGTGGAGCGTGTCCCCCTCGGGGTGGAGTGTCCCCCTCGGGGTGGAGCGTGTCCCCCTCGGGGTGGAGTGTGTCCCCCTCGGGGTGGAGTGTGTCCCCCTCGGGGTGGAGCGTGTCCCCCTCGGGGTGGAGCGTGTCCCCCTCGGGGTGGAGCGTGTCCCCCTCGGGGTGGAGTGTCCCCCTCAGGATGGAGTGTGTCCCCCTCAGGATGGAGTGTCCCCCTCGGGATGGAGTGTCCCCCTCGGGGTGGAGCGTGTCCCCCTCGGGGTGGAGTGTCCCCCTCGGGGTGGAGTGTGTCCCCCTCGGGGTGGAGTGTGTCCCCCTCGGGGTGGAGTGTGTCCCCCTCGGGGTGGAGCGTGTCCCCCTCGGGGTGGAGTGTCCCCCTCAGGATGGAGTGTGTCCCCCTCGGGGTGGAGTGTCCCCCTCAGGATGGAGTGTGTCCCCCTCGGGGTGGAGTGTGTCCCCCTCGGGGTGGAGTGTCCCCCTCGGGGTGGAGTGTGTCCCCCTCGGGGTGGAGTGTGTCCCCCTCGGGATGGAGTGTGTCCCCCTCGGGATGGAGTGTGTCCCCCTCGGGGTGGAGTGTGTCCCTCGGGATGGACCGTGTGTCCCTCGGGATGGAGTGTCCCCCTCGGGATGGAGTGTGTCCCCCTCGGGGTGGAGCGTGTCCCCCTCGGGGTGGAGCGTGTCCCCCTCGGGATGGAGCGTGTCCCCCTCGGGATGGAGCGTGTCCCCCTCGGGATGGAGCGTGTCCCCCTCGGGATGGAGTGTCCCCCTCGGGATGGAGTGTGTGTCCCTGTATTCCGCTGTTTAATCCCGAGGTTTGTACTGGACGTCCCTCCCTGAGTTTCCTCAGTTTTCCTTCAGACAGTGTGATGTGATCACTGGACCCAGTGGCTGCTCCAGAACCAGGTGTGTGTATCTGGGCTGGTGCAGGGAGAGCACTGTGATGGGTCTTCAATATCAGGGTCTGTGAATCCCCCCCTGTGTGTTGGTGTAGGGTGGGGGTGGGCATGCTGTCTGATCGACTCTGTGGCCTGGCAAGGAGATGCCATCCGTGCAGGGGCTGAGAAACAGGAGACACGACTCACAGCATTCCCGTCTGATGGATGGTGCGGTGCTGGATCCTCTCGGTTTATCGCTGCTGACCTCACCGTCAGTTCAGGAGTGATCAATCTCCCCTCTGGCCAGCTGGACGTCTCTGCCCTCAAAGTCCACAAGCACCTTCAGCTCTGGCGCTCCTCTGCCTGTCTCTAACCTCATCCTCTTATCTTCAACCAAATTTCCCTGCATGGAACACCCTCTTGTTGCGAGCCAACATTGTCTGCATGAAGACAACGGAGAGAGTGTAAGCAGGACGTGTACCAGAGCAGATACTGAGAATGCCTGGCATGTGTGATTAGGGAGTGGAACCAGTGAAATAATGGGAATTCGTCCCTTGGGAAGATGAAACTGTGTGTGGGAGAGGGAGTAGTGGGTGTCCCTGAGCTGCCAGTGAGTGAGACCCCTGTGGATGTGTGCTGGGTGTGTGAGTTGAGAGTGATATGAAGAGTGACTGACCCTGGCTGAATGGAGGAGATCATCCATCCCCTTCCCATCCTGGACACCTGTCCTGTCCTGCAGGGCATTGGCACTGACCACCACTGCCCACTGCTGCCCATGCTGGACTGGTCCCCTTGCTGGCTGGTTTTCTTTCCTGAGTGAGGCTATAGCGCATCAGACCGGGGTCTCCAGCACCGAGCAGCCTCTCCAGGGTGAGGATTTCCCATTGGCCATCGCTCTCCAGTGACCCGTGAAAGGTGGTTGCTGTGGACAGAGCGGCCAATCAATGTGGAGTTCTGGTGATGGTAGAGTGGGCGAATCAGAGGCTGCCTTCCAGCCATCCGGTGTGGAATCCGGTGTGGAATCCAGTGTGTAATCCGGTGTGGAATCCGGTGCGGAATCTGGTGTGGAACCCGGTGTGGAATCCGGTGTGGAATCCGGTGTGGAACTCGGTGTGGAATCCGGTGCGGAATCTGGTGTGGAACTCGGTGTGGAATCCGGTGTGGAATCCGGTGTGGAATCCGGTGCGGAATCTGGTGTGGAACCCGGTGTGGAATCTGGTGTGGAACTCGGTGTGGAATCCGGTGCGGAACCCGGTGTGGAATCCGGTGTGGAACCCGGTGTGGAACTCGGTGTGGAAACTGGTGTGGAACTCGGTGTGGAATCCGGTGTGGAATCTGGTGTGGAACTCGGTGTGGAATCCGGTGCGGAACCCAGTGTGGAATCCGGTGTGGAATCTGGTGTGGAACCCGGTGTGGAATCCGGTGCGGAACCCAGTGTGGAATCCGGTGTGGAATCTGGTGTGGAACCCGGTGTGGAATCTGGTGTGGAACTCGGTGTGCAATCTGGTGTGGAACTCGGTGTGGAATCCGGTGTGGAATCTGGTGTGGAACCCGGTGTGGAATCCGGTGTGGAATCTGGTGTGGAACCCGGTGTGGAATCCGGTGTGGAATCCGGTGCGGAACCCAGTGTGGAATCCGGTGTGGAATCTGGTGTGGAACCCGGTGTGGAATCCGGTGTGGAATCCGGTGCGGAACCCAGTGTGGAATCCGGTGTGGAATCTGGTGTGGAACCCGGTGTGGAACCCGGTGTGGAATCAGGTGTGGAATCCGGTGCGGAACCCAGTGTGGAATCCGGTGTGGAATCTGGTGTGGAACCCAGTGTGGAATCCGGTGTGGAATCCGGTGCGGAACCCAGTGTGGAATCCGGTGTGGAATCTGGTGTGGAATAACATAGGAACATAAGAACATAAGAAATAGGAGCAGGAGTAGGCCATCTAGCCCTTCGAGCCTGCCCCGCCATTCAATAAGATCATGGCTGATCTGTTGTGGCTCAGTTCCACATTCCCGCCCTCTCCCCATAACCCTTAATCCCCTCTCTTATCAAAAACCCATCAACCCGCTTCTTAAAAATATTTAGCGAGGCAGCCTCCACCACTTCAACGGGCAGAGAATTCCAGAGATTCACCACCCTTTGAGTGAAGAAGTTCCTCCTCAACTCCGTTCTAAACCGCCTCCCCTTTATCTTGAGGCTGTGCCCCCTAGTCCTACTGTCTTTTTTGAGCGGGAAGAGTCGCTCCACCTCTATCCTATCCATCCCATTCATCATCTTATATGTCTCAATGAGATCTCCCCTCATTCTTCTAAACTCTAACGAGTACAAGCCCAGTTTATTCAGCCTCTCCTCATAGCTCAACCCCCTCAACTCCGGTATCACTCCTCTGCACTCCCTCCAAGGCCAAAATATCTTTGCGCAGGTGCGGCGCCCAAAACTGCACACAGTACTCCAGCTGCGGCCTCACCAATGCCCTATACAGCTGCAGCAAGACCTCCCTACTTTTATATTCAATCCCCCTCGCTATGAAGGCCAGCATCCCATTCGCCTTCCTGACCACCTGCTGTGGAATCCGGTGTGGAATCCGGTGCGGAATCCGGTGCGGAATCCGGTGCGGAACCCGGTGTGGAATCCGGTGCGGAATCCGGTGTGGAACCCGGTGTGGAACCCGGTGCGGAATCCGGTGTGGAATCCGGTGTGGAACCCGGTGTGGAACCCGGTGTGGAATCCGGTGTGGAATCCGGTGCGGAATCCGGTGCGGAATCCGGTGCGGAATCCGGTGCGGAATCCGGTGTGGAACCCGGTGCGGAATCCGGTGCGGAATCCGGTGTGGAATCCGGTGTGGAATCCGGTGTGGAACCCCCATTCACACGTGTCAGGCATCCTTTTGACACTAAGGTGGTGGTGGAGGGAGATACTGTTCAGCAAGAGAATCGTAGGTCATTGGGTGAGGCAAAGTGTGGAATTTGAAAGTTAAACAGATGAGCTTTGATTTTATTGAATAGTAAAGCAGGTTAGAGGAGTTGAATGGCCCACTCCTGTTCATGTGTTTGTATATAATATCAACAGGTAAAAATCCAACGGGTTTATTTGGAATCACGAGCTTTCGGAGCACTTTATCCTTCCTCGGGTGATGAAAAACAGTGCTCCGAAAGCTCGTGCTACCAAATAAACCTGTTGGACTGTAACCTGGTGTTGTGAGAGTTCTTATTGTGCCCACCCCAGTCCAACACCAGCATCTCCACATCATTTATACCAGTAGACCACCAGGGAAAACAGGAGCCTGGGCTGGAAGATTTAAAAAAGGATTTAGAAAATCTTGACAAAAATATTCCCTTTCATTAAAGGGAAGTCGTGTCTGACAAATTTACTGGAGTTCTATGAGGATGTGTCTAGGGCGGTGGATAGAGGAGAGCCGGTGGATGTGGTCTTTCTAGATTTTCAGAAGGCGTTTGACAAAGTACCTCACAAGAGGTTATTGCAGAAGGTCGAGGGACATGGAGTTGGGGGTAGGGTGTTAGCGTGGATAGAGGATTGGTTGTCAAATAGGAGGCAGAGAGTGGGGGTCAATGGGTGCTATTCGGATTGGTGGTTGGTGACTAGTGGAGTGCCCCAGGGGTCGGTGCTGGGGCCTCAGCTATTTACCATTTATATAGATGATCTGGAGGAGGGAACCGAGTGTAGAGTGTCGAAATTTGCTGATGACACCAAGATTGGGGGAACGGCAAATTGTGTGGAGGGTGTGGAGAGTCTGCAGAAGGATCTAGATAGGCTGGGCGAATGGGCCAGGAAATGGCAAATGGAATTTAATGTTGGCAAGTGTGAGGTGGTCCACTTTGGTAGGAAAAATGGTAGGAAGGACTATTACTTACGAGGCGAAAAACTGCAGCAGGTGACGGTGCAGAGGGACCTCGGGGTCCTTGTGCATGAGTCGCAAAAACCCAGCTTGCAGGTACAGCAGGTGGTCAGGAAGGCAAATGGGATGCTGGCCTTCATAGCGAGGGGGATTGAATATAAAAGCAGGGAGGTCTTGCTGCAGCTGTATAGGGCATTGGTGAGGCCGCAGCTGGAGTACTGTGTGCAGTTTTGGGCGCCGCACCTGCGCAAAGATATTTTGGCCTTGGAGGGAGTGCAGAGGAGGTTTACTAGGCTGATGCCAGAGTTGAGGGGGTTGAGCTATGAGGAGAGGCTGAATAAACTGGGCTTGTACTCGTTAGAGTTTAGAAGAATGAGGGGAGATCTCATTGAGATGTATAAGATGATGAATGGGATGGATAGGATAGAGGTGGAAAGACTCTTCCCGCTCAAAAAAGACAATAGGACTAGGGGGCACAGCCTCAAGATAAAAGGGAGGCGGTTTAGAACGGAGTTGAGGAGGAACTTCTTCACTCAAAGGGTGGTGAATCTCTGGAATTCTCTGCCCGTTGAAGTGGTGGAGGCTGCCTCGCTAAATATTTTTAAGACGTGGGTTGATGGGTTTTTGATAGGAGAGGGGATTAAGGGTTATGGGGGGAGGGCGGGAAAGTGGAACTGAGCCACGACAGATCAGCCATGATCTTATTGAATGGCGGGGCAGGCTCGAAGGGCTGGATGGCCTACTCCTGCTCCTATTTCTTATGTTCTTATATCTCAAGAAATGTATTTTAAAATTGTACAAGGAAAATCAGACCTCTTTTCCACCTGAATTTCCTCGATGCTGCACTGAAATATCATTCATGTCGAGGACATTGAATTAATCACCATTACAGGAAGAGCATTCTGTGAACCGACTTCGCCATCTCCTGGTTGTGCTGTGTTAGTGCAATCAAAAACTGCAAACAATTCATCTCAAATCATTCAAAAATCCATGGAAACATTCCCAATTTTTGACCAGCGGAAAGTCTTCAAAAATTCCAGTGAAATGTCTTCAACTCAAATCTTATGCTGAAATTATAATATAGTTAATGTCGTTTCAAAATGCGACAGAATTTGAAACAAAGCTAACACATTGGCCGGAATGTTATCATCCCGCCCGCCATGGGAATCAGAGCAGACAAAGGTCGGACATTGGGAAGGTCCGTTGACCTCGGCTGGGATTTTACTATTTTAGGATGAGTGAGGCCCTCAAGTCCCACCCATCAAATCTATTTAAAGTTCACTGAGAATTGGGGAATATCAGCTGGGAAAGCGGGAATGTTTTGTTCCTGTTTTGTGCTGGTTTAAACTCACTTCCTCCTCTCCGGATTTCCTGAAACAGAATCAATATATTTTGCCAGCTCGGTTCCTTTTCCATTTTGGCCAGCCAATGACATCTCTAAACCTGGGTCAAATAGTCAATATTAGGCATGGATTTTCCAGGTGCTCAGGAAAGGCAGGAAGAAGACAGGGTGGTGCGGCGGTATTGATTAGGACAAGAATTACTGGAGAGGAAGAATGTCCCACAGGATCAAAAGCAGAATTAATTTCACTAGAATTAAGGAACAAAACAGAAGTGATTACATTGCTCAGAGTAGACGATTGGCTGCCAGCTGGTGGGAAGAATGTTTCCAGATGAATGAGGCAGGAGGCAATGTTAAAGGTGCACCGAGTGAGGCAAGTGTCAGTGGGAGAACATTTAGGAAAGAGTGATCATTGTATCATAATGTTTAGGGTGACGATGAGAAAGGGCAAAGGAACATCCAGAGTAAGAATAATGAACTGGGGGAAAGTCAACTTCATTGAGGTAAGAACAGAATTAGGCCAAATAGGTTAGAGTCAAAAGTTTGCAGGAAATGTGGTAATGAACCAATGAGCCACCTTCTAAGAAGAGCTAGTTCTAGAAGAGCTCAGTGAAGGAATATTCCCTCGGAAAGGAAAGGTTGGACAAACAAATCCAGAGTTCCCAGATGACAAAAGAGATGGGGATTCAGGTAAAGAAGGAAAGTTTGCTTGGAAAAGGTGTCTTATGGATAATACAACGGAGAACCAGGCAAAAGGTTCAGCAAAGAGCTGAAAAATCCAATGGGAAAGAATCAAAGAGAGAGAATGGAAAGAGACTGGCAATTTACAGAAAAGGGAATCCCAGAGCCTTCAGTAGGCACATTAATAGTAAAAGGATGGTGAAAAGAATAGTTCAGCAACTAAAAATGGGATGTATGCATGGCGGCAGGGGCTAAGATATTAAAGAATAATTTACAACTGTGTTCATCAAGGGAAAAAAATGTGAGCCAGAACCTGGTGAAAAATGAGAAAATTCAAAGGTGGGTTTCCAGCTGATCCGGAAGTTGTATTGGAAAGGCTGTCTGTACTTAAAGTTGGTGAGACACCAGGCCCGGGTGCAATGCATCTGAGAATATGGAGGGAAGTGAGGGTGAGAATTACAGAGACATTGCCCACCATTTTTCAATCTCCCTCACACTCCAAGGAGGTGCCAGAGGACAGGAGAATTACAAATATTACACACTTGTTCAAAAGAGGATATAAGGATAATCCCAGCAACCAGGGGCCAATCAGTTTAACTTTGGTAGAGATACATTGAGAAACATTAATTGTCACATGGAAATGTGCAGCTTAATTCAGGAAATCTAACATGAAAGTTCATAGGGAAAATTTTGTTTAACTAACTTGCTGAAGATTTTTGAAGAGGTATTTGGAATTAACTTGGACTAGTTAGTGACAGGTAGTACGGTTTTATACGGGGAAGGTCATATCTCATCAACCTGATTGAGTTTTTTGAGGAGGTGACAAAGATAATTGGTGAGGGAAGGCTGTGAATGTAGTTTATGGGAGTTTAGCAAAGTGTTTGACAGGGTCCCATGTGGCAGGCTGGTACAAAAACTAAAATCAGAGGGTGGGCTAACTAGATGGATACAGAACTGGTTTGATTATAGAAGACAGAGAGTATTGATGGAAGGGTATTCTTCAGAATGAAGATCTGTAGCTAATGGTTTTCATGATGTAGAGAAACCGGCATTGGACTGGGTTAAACACAGTAAGAGGTCTCACAACACCAGGTTAAAGTCCAACAAGTTTATTTGATAGTAATCCTACAAGCTTTCGGAAACGGTGTTCCCTCATCAGGTGTGTGGAAGGTTCTGATCAGAGAAGGACATATAAAATCACACACAGTTTACAGAATACTGATTAGAATGCAAGTCTTTACAGCTAACCTGCTATTCAAGTCTTAAAAGATGCAGACAATGTGAGTGGAGATAGCATTAGCTCAGGTTAAAGAGATGTGTATTGTCTCCAGATAGGACAGCGAGTGAGATGTTGCAAGCCCAGGCAAGTCATGGGGGTTACAGATAGTGCGACATGAACCCCAGATCCCTGTTGAGGCCGTCCTCATGTGTGCGGAACTTGGCTATCAGTCTCTGCTCAGCGACTCTGCGTTGTCGTGTGTTGTGAAGGCCGCCTTGGAGAATGCTTACCCGAAGGTCAGAGGCTGAATGCCTGTGACCACTGAAGTGTTCGCCAACAGGAAGGGAACAGTCTTGCCTGGTGATTGTCGAGCGATGCTCATTCATCTGTTGCAGGCAGACATTACGTCAAAACAGCAGAAGATTTATTTTTAGTTCAGTTAGGGCATCATGATCGGCACAGGCCAAAGGGCTTGTTTTGGTTCTGTGCTGTTCTTTATTCTTTGTTCTAGATCACAGGGAGGCTCGATGAGGGCAACGCTGTTCATGTGGTGTACATGGACTTCCAAAAGGCATTCAATAAGTTCCACTCAGCAGACTGCGATAAAGGTTATAGCTCATGGAATAAGGGGACAGCGTTGAGATTCTTACTTTTCGTTTCAGTGTACAGGGACAATTTCAAAATTTGTGGATGATATGAATCTTTGAAGAATGTAAGCTGTGAAGAAAACAGTGTAGAACTTCAAAAGGGCAGAGACAAGTTGGTGAAGTGGCAGAAAGTGGCAGATGAATTTTTAATGGAGAGAAGTGTGAGGTGAAGCATTTTAATCAGATGAACATGGTGAGACAACAGAAAATAAGAAATAAAATTCTTAAATGGGATGCAGGAGCAGAGGGACCAGCGTGTACATGTGCGTACATCATGGAAGTTAGCAGGATAGGTTGAGACGACACTAATAAAGTATATAGAATCCTAGGTTTTATTAATAGGGCCATAGAGCACAAGAGAAAGGATTTTATGTTGAACTTGTATCAGACACTAGTTAGACATCAGTTGGAATATTGCATCTAATTCTGGGAACTGTGCTTGAGAAAGGGTGTGGAGGTATTAGAGAGATTGAAATGAGCTCTAAGTGCGAGGATTTGCTTGGCAAAGGGACTGTTTTCCTTGGAGCAGCAAAGGTTGAAAAGAATTTGATAGAAATGTTCAAAATCATGAGAGTGAAAAGGGTAAAACTGTTCCCATTGGCGACAGGATTGAGGACGAGAGTTCAGAGATTTAAAGTAATAGGTAAAAGAAGCAGGAAAACCTTTATCACAATGTGATTGGTTAGAGCTTGGAATGCACAGCCTGAATGTGTGATGGAGGGAAACTTAATCAAAGTTTTCTAAAGGAAATGTGCAGAATTACAGGGAGAAGGTGGAAAATGGTGTTAAGTGAATTGTTCATTTGGAGAACTGGTGGCGAGACACTGGGCCAAATGGCATCCTTCTGCTCTGTAACAATTCTCTCCTTTATTAAAGCAGTCTGAGGAGGATGTAATTCTCAGGAGTGGGTCCTTTCTCTACAAAAGAGAAGAGGAAGGGGACCCCTAATGGAGATCTTTAAAATCCCAGTGAGATGGATGGAAGCTAAATTGTTTCTACTGTGGGTGAGCCCAGAGTCAGGGAAGATCAGTCTAAATGGTGACTGATTGAAGAGGTTTGTACTGATATTGTGTTCACCGGATGACAGTTCCTGGAAATGGTGAGAGTGTGCATTGACTGATGTTACCAGATGCAGGATTGTAAGTTACAGTGTGGAATTTGGAATGAGGCAGAGACAATGATATTTTACAGAACCTTAAATAAATACAGCGATTGTATTGCTTTGTGGAATCTTGCTGAGTTTGAGCCGCGTTCCTGGAGAGGTTATTTATACAAACACAATATTGCCTCAGTTTGGAGTGCGGGTAATGTTCATTTAAAGTATGCTATAAACTCGTTTTTATTTATAAAACACATTGTCACATCCTGGGGACATTTTAAAGTACTTTATAACTATTTTCATTCTGTTTAAAATGCCCTGGTTATGGGATGATTAAAGAAGCTTCACCTCTGTAATTGGTTGGAGTGAGTACTGGGGGAATTATTGGGGGGGGTGGTGAAGGATGATAAATCTTGTGCCTCCCATGTATCAGATGTGTTTCTGGGGGCGGGGGCAAGGTCACAGGAACTGTACAGTGGGAGGGAACACTCGGTGCTTTCCAGCTCCATATAGTTTCAAAATAAATACATTTAAAAGTGAAACGCCCCTTTGGTTAATTGCAGAGATTCCTGAGGGAATCCCATTCCTGCCTCATCTGTTGTAAACTCAGAGACAACAACCTCCTTCACCAGGTTTTAATCATTTCATTAACACATTCTCCGATTTCTTAAAGTGTCTGGAGAACAAGGAACAGCACAGGCCCTTCGACCCTCCAAGCCTGCACTGATCCCATTGTCTTATCTTGACCAATTGCCTGTATCTCTCTATTCCCAGCCTGTTCATGCATTTATAAATGTGGAGTTGAGGAGGAACTTCTTCACTCAAAGGGTGGTGAATCTCTGGAATTCTCTGCCCGTTGAAGTGGTGGAGGCTGCCTCGCTAAATATTTTTAAGACGCGGGTTGATAGGTTTTTGATAAGAGAGGGGATTAAGGGTTATGGGGAGAGGGCGGGAATGTGGAACTGAGACACGACAGATCAGCCATGATCTTATTGAATGGCAGGGCAGGCTCGAAGGGCTGGATGGCCTACTCCTGCTCCTATTTCTTGTGTTCTTATGTTCAAACAGTCTGACAGGCTGATGTCTGATTCATCCTCTCGTATCGGGTGGTGGGTTTGATTGTCTCTGCACCATATTTAAACACTAGTCCAGCACACTATTAAATCTCACCACGTCCAGGGTGAGGTACCTAAATGGATGCAAAATTGCCAAGGGGGTGGAGCCTATTGTGGGCAGTGTCTTGGGGTGATTGGCGATGTGGGGGGGGGGGGGGGTCCCCCTGCCACTCTGCATTGTGATTGGTCTGGAATGGAGGAAGGGCAGCGATTGGGGTGGGCGGAGTGGGAGGTCTGCTGGTGGGATGGTCTGCCTGGCGGGGGCTGCCTCTGTGGGTGGGGGGGCTCTGACCGCGGGGGCTGGGTTAGCAGGGGGGGATCTGCTGGGGTGACGGGTTGGGGGGATCAGCACTGCTGGGGGGGGTGGGCTGTACATCGGGGTGCTCTGTGATGGGGTGGGAGGGGGGGTTCAGGACCGGCCCAGGAATTGTTGTGGGGGCCTCGATCGGGCTGTGGGGGTGGGGGCTGGACGGGGAGAACTGCAGAGATCCCGGGTGGTCAGTGATTGATTGAGACTGACAGATCGGGGCCATTGAGCATGTGCAGGGTTCCAGAACTGTCAAACTCCAGCAGGAATAGGCCCTGAGATTCCCAACTGGGATCTCTGCAGTGCACAGAGTGCGGAGATTCAGGTGAGAAGCTGAACTGACAAAACAATCGGGATTTAGAACAGTCCTCCCAACAATTCAGTATTTTTGGGAGAATTGAGGCCCAATTTTCTCCTCAGGTGGAGTTTGCTGATTGAGTTAAAAATGATTGTGGCGGATATACCTTTGAAGAGTTCTGGTTGGGATGGAAACCAGTCAAATGAGATCCCTGTTTTAGTCAATTGGTCTGTGCTGGCTGATAATGAGAAATGCAGTGGGATGTACCACACTAGCAAGGACAGGGAGAGTAAAATCTGAAGAGCTTCAGACATTTAAAACAGCCTCTACTCGGACCTTGGAGGGAGATACCATTCACCTATCCAGCAAAGTATGTGTGGTTGGCGAATATTGGATTTGTCCCAGTTTAATCAAAATTTAGATAGTTTTGGAGCCGTAGCTACAACTTTTGAGTCTGGAGATAGATCTAAAATTAAACTGAAACCAATATCTGCTTTTTCTGTGGCTGCAAACGGAACTGAGAGGGGTAACAGGGGTTTTCTACTGGTTTTAACTATTTTAACAATAACCTTACAGAATTAACCATTTTGGATGATTTGGATTCAGCCCCTTTTAATGGTTTTTTTTAGAAAGAGAGGGTGGGGTGGCAACTGGGGAAACGTCTAAACCATCGAATGTTGAAGATTTTAGCAATTTAAATAAGGACTATAATAAGGAAAATAACATTCGGAGAAGTAGGTTATCTTTAAAAGTTGTCTATGCAAGCAACTTATATAAGTGTTCCTTACGTGAATCAGTTTATAATATAATTACGCGGTTAAGGAAATGTAACAGATTAACAAATTTATTGGAGTTCTATGAGGATGTGTCTAGGGCGGTGGATAGAGGAGAGCCGGTGGATGTGGTCTTTCTTAATTTTCAGAAGGCGTTTGATAAGGTACCTCACAAGAGGTTATTGCAGAAGGTCAGGGGACATGGAGTTGGGGGTAGGGTGTTAGTGTGGATAGAGGATTGGCTGTCAAGTAGGAGACAGAGAGTGGGGGTCAATGGGTGCTATTCGGATTGGCGGTTGGTGACTAGTGGAGTGCCCCAGGGGTCGGTGCTGGGGCCTCAGCTACTTACCATTTATATAGATGATCTGGAGGAGGGAACCGAGTGTATGGTGTCGAAATTTGCTGATGACACCAAGATTGGTGGAACGGCAAATTGTGCGGAGGGTGTGGAGAGTCTGCAGAAGGATCTAGATAGGCTGGGCGAATGGGCCAGGAACTGGCAAATGGAATTTAATGTTGGCAAGTGTAAGGTGGTCCACTTTGGTAGGAATAATGGTAGGAAGGATTATTACTTACGGGGCGAAAAACTGCAGCAGGCGATGGTGCAGAGGGACCTCGGGGTCCTTGTGCATGAGCCACAAAAACCCAGCTTGCAGGTGCAGCAGGTGGTCAGGAAGGCAAATGGGATGCTGGCCTTCATAGCGAGGGGGATTGAATATAAAAGTAGGGAGGTCTTGTTGCGGCTGTATAGGGCATTGGTGAGGCCGCAGCTGGAGTACTGTGTGCAGTTTTGGGCGCCGCACTTACGCAAGGATATTTTGGCCTTGGAGGGAGTGCAGAGGAGGTTTACTAGGCTGATACCAGAGTTGAGGGGGTTGAGCTATGAGGAGAGGCTGAATAAACTAGGCTTGTACTCGTTAGAGTTTAGAAGAATGAGGGGAGATCTCATTGAGACATATAAGATGATGAATGGGATGGATAGGATAGAGGTGGAGAGGCTCTTCCCGCTCAGAAAGGACAGTAAGACTCAGGGGCACAGCCTCAAGATAAAGGGGGGGCAGTTTAGAACGGAGTTGAGGAGGAACTTCTTCACTCAAAGGGTGGTGAATCTCTGGAATTCTCTGCCCGTTGAAGTGGTGGAGGCTGCCTCGCTAAATATTTTTAAGACGCGGGTTGATGGGTTTTTGATAAGAGAGGGGATTAAGGATTATGGGGAGAGGGCGGGAAAGTGGAACTGATCCACTTCAGATCAGCCATGATCTTATTGAATGGCGGGGCAGGCTCGAAGGGCTAGATGGCCTACTCCTGCTCCTATTTCTTATGTTCTTATGTTATGTTATGTTAGTCCACTAACAAGATAGGCTCGTCATTATCTGTTCCAAGTGCATCAATGGTGGTGAGTTTCTCTCGATAGAATGGTGATACCCTCAGTGTGATGGTGGGAAAACAACAGAGATATTAGATATCGGAAACCAAGGGCCCCATTTGACCATTCTGATTCTCAGTGCTGGATCAGGGCACAATTCCGATCCGATTTGGAAATCTGTTCTCAGGAGCCTCCATACGCACTGTGCCTGAAAAAAAATCGCAGGTCTGGATCATGCTGTGGGTGGGGCTTATCGCACCCGAAACATTGAAGCTCCAATCGGAAATCTGAACTGCGAATACAGAGTGAAAAAACATTGAAAACCGCGCCCCTGTCACATCGTTCCCGGGCCACAAAAAGCAGATAAAGTGGCCTGGGAGCGATGGCCCCCACAGATATCACCCCACCCCCACAACATAACTGTCCCCCTTATCCACCCAACCACCCCAGTACCCAGACCCATCACTATCCCCTCCGCCCCCCCCCCCCACACCCCCCCCGCACCACTGATCGCCTGCAGAGTGGCAGTGGACCCCCCCCCCCCCCACTCCCCCAGACAATGATTAGGCCTCCTTCCTCCCCCCCTCCACAAACAACAATCCGGCCTCCCTCCCCCTCCCCACCAAATAATGATTGGGCCTCCCTCCTCCCCCCTATCAGAATAGAATAGAATCCCGACCCCTGACCTGCCTGTTCCCCCCTCCCCCCACCAGAGAATGATCGGGCCTCCCTACTCCCTCCCTGCACCCCCACCCCCCCTCCCCCCACCAGAGAACGATCGGGCCTCCCTACTCCCTCCCTGCACCCCCCACCCCCCCCACCCCCCACCAGAGAACGATCGGGCCTCCCTACTCCCTCCCTGCACCCCCACCCCCCCTCCCCCCACCAGAGAACGACCTGGCCCGCTTCCCTCCCTTCCCCTCCCTCAGCGATCTGAGTCAGGGAGCCGTTGGAAGTTCTGAATTCACTTCTTCAGAAGCTGGAGCGCCCAAAACAGACCTTTGCCAAGCGTGTGTGTTTCACACCGAATCTGGAGGGATGAACGTGATGGTAAAGGGGGAAATGCTGGTAAAGTTGGGCGGACAGTTCATTAATTCCATTTAAATGCTTTTAAATCACCGTTGCGCCTGTTTCTGGTGTGAATCTAATCGCTGCCGTTTTTGGGCCTTGGTAAAGTGGGCATCCTTGTGGGCACTGGCAGGGATTGTGTTAATGGCCTCACGCCCAACTTTCCCAAGTTTTCAGGTGTGATTCAATGGTAAAATCAGGCCCCTAAAAGAGAAAATACTGGAAAATCTCAGCAGGTCTGGCAGCATCTGGATGGAGAGAAAAGAACTGATGTTTCAAGTTCAGATGGACCTTTGTCAAAGCTCAAAGGTATAGAAAGTGGGAGATGTTTATACTCTGCAACGCCCCCCCCCCACCCCTGCTCACATCTCCATCTGTCACAGTTTACCCTCTGATTTCAGCTTCTCTGTCATTTGGCCATTCACACCTTCTACTTCCCCCTGCGCACCCCCCTCCCCCCAGTCACAGTTGGTTCGATAACTTTGAGAATTTTTACTAAAATTATCAGTAGTAGATTCAAAAAATTGGTAAAATTAAATATTAGCCAAAGGGCTTTCATATAAGGAAAACCAGGTTTCTCCGAAAATATTGCAATTTTGAACCTTTTGTATAAAGGAGGCAAATTAAATTTAAGTGTTGTATTTGTTGATTTAGCCAAAGCTGTTGATTGTGTGAAGCATTTATTGATTTTGAAAGAATAGAGATCCCCAAACAGATGACTGATTTAATTGGTAACCTTTATACAGAAGCTTCCACTTATATTCAAGTGGGGAAATGTAAAACCAGTTCCATTCCAATCAAAAGAGGGGTTAAAAAAGACCCACTGTCTCTCATGCTTTTTAATATAGGAATGGACACAATGCTCAGCACTTTGGATGCAAGGTGGGGTGGGTTAGCCAATTATTAATGGCAACAATAAAATAACAATACACTTTTCACATTGATGGACAATATAGCAATAGTTAGTAACTCCTTTAAAGGTGTGCAAAAAATCTTAAAAACTATTGAGATATTCTGTACAGAAAGTGGATTGGCAATCCGTGTGAAGAAAACAATTGTTTTTTTATCTAGAAACCAAAGATCAAACCTTTCTCTTCAATGATATCAAACCATGGAGGATGAATGACTGTAATTTGAATTTAATAGACCCCAGTCAAATGGAAACAATATTCTGGTGCTTTGTTTGATCCTTGGTTAGGTTTGAAGGATATAATATGGGAAAACCTAGTAAAAACATGAACAGGTAATCTGAAGAGTAATTCTCTCAAACCCTCACAGGAATTTCATATTTTATTGTTTTATTCCCAGATTTTATTATCATCTCATTTTAAACAAAACCTCACAAAATAGACTTATTTCATTGGACAATGTCATTAGGAAGACAGCGAAAGAGACTGTTGTCAGCGAAAGTTGTCCAACGAGGGGCATACACGCGGTGGGTCTTGCGAGGGCTGCTCTTGGATGTTGCTTCGAGAGTTGCCTAGTGCTTCACGTGGTTAGTGTGCGCTTAAACTGGACCAACTGACGGGCAACATGACAGCTCAGTGACTATCACTGTTTGCTGTGCAGATACATGGATTTGGGCCGGTGTCTGTGGGAGTTTGCACATTCTCCCTGTGATTGCGTGGGTTTTCTCCGGGTGCTCCGGTTTCCTCCCACACCCCAAAAACATGCTGTTAAGCTGATTGGTGTAACAAATTGTCCCTAAATTAGTCTTCCCTCAATCTTCCCCAGTAGGTGTAGACAAAGGTCATGGGTAGAGGAGGGCACTCATAATGTTAAAATGGTGGCGTGGGTTCGTTGGGCCGAAGGGCCTGTTTCCCGTGCTGTGTTGTTCTTTGTTTGTTCTTTATCTGCCTAACCATATTGCGGATGGCATTTTATATCTGACAAGACTAGAGATGGCGGTCTCACCTTCCTGAAATTGAAGAGGGGGATACGAATTGCATTTTTTTCAGAAATGATCTACTTTTGCAACTAGAAAAGCTTCAGTGGTGTTGGCATCATTTCAGTTTAGCGGTACGGATTTAAATACCAAGTGCAACCAATTGACAAGTCTCTAGGTCATCAGGGAAGTAGAGAATTTGGACCCATGAAAAGTTATTTATCAACAGGCAGCTCATGAAGAAAGTTCAATTTTGGAGTGGCGTAAATTTGAATCTCTCAAACGGTCCAATTTAAATTACTGAGGTATTGGCATTTCACACTTCCTCAACCTGGTTTCTAATCACTGGCTAAATTTGAACTTCTTAAAGGAGTTGAATTTTATTAATGATCTTCTTATCAGAAGTAATGCATGCCCTATAGGATTCTTTTAGCATTTGAAAAGTTCAGACATAGTAAATTATGCTGAAGATACAACACTATGTATGAAACGATTAGACATATTTCAGGCTATTGTCCTTTTGTTAACAATGCTCAAATCTTCAGACACAATAAAATCTTGCATCAATTTGAGGAACATGCACATAAACATCACTTTAAAGTTTTTTTTAGAACTCCCAGTAAGAGTGGCCGATAAACATCTACATAAACTTGATATGCTGATCTGGAATGGAAACAAAGTTGTGGTTGTAAATGTCACGATGAGATCCCAATAATTCACTGGAAAAAGTGTGGGATGTAAAAGTTCAGGAGAATCAATGTGTAACTAAAGTGATTAAACAATTTACAGGTGGCTGTACTGTGAAGATTTTGGGGTTTATTATAGACACCAGGGAAAGTGGTATGACCTTTGATATCCAGAAACTTAAATTGTTTGTGGAACAAATATCCCCGACTGGCATTGTTACATTTGATAATAATCTTACACCTTATAAATTTTACAGATTTTTATAGACAACTATTGTTGCCTCATTGTTAACCACTTTCAATTCTTTAATTTTACTTATTTTGGCATTTTATTTGTTCTTTTGTATATCTTGGCCTTTTTTTTGAATTTTAATTCACATTATTTGGTTTAATAAAGTTTGCTTTGTAATTTTATAATATCATATACAACAACAAAACACATATCGAATGATAAAGGATTCCTATCTTTGTCGAGAAACAACAACACTAATTCAACATTTACAATTCTATTTTTTGGTCCTATTTTATCTCCCGCTTTAGCCTGCTGGGTAGTCAGGTATTTTACGTGGACTTGCCACGATTAAAAATATGGAACGTACATCGTAGTTTGTGATGGTATTTATAGAGGAAAGGTGGATAAAGTGGTTAAGAAGGCAGATGATATACTCGCCTTCATACAGTTTAAGAGCAGCGAGGTTATGCTGGAACTGTACAAAACATTGGTTAGGCCACAGCTAAAATATTGTGTGCAGTTCTGGAATCCACATTACAGGACATAGAACATAGAACATAGAACATAGAACATTACAGCGCAGAACAGGCCCTTCGGCCCACGATGTTGCGCCGACCAGTTAAAAAAAAAGACCCTCTAACCTAAACCAATCCCTTTTCATCCATAAACCTATCCACGGATCTCTTAAACGCCCCCAAACTAGGCGCATTTACAACTGCAGCAGGCAGGGCATTCCAATCCCTCACCACCCTCTGGGTAAAGAACCTACCCCTGACATCCGTCCTATAACTACCCCCCCTTAATTTAAAGCCATGCCTCCTCGTGCTAGCTTTCTCCATCCGAGGAGGGATGTGGTAGCACTGGAAAGAGTGCAGACGAGATTTACCAGGATGTAGCCTGGGCTGGAGAGTTTTAGTTCTGAAGGGAGATTGGATGGACTGGGGTTGTTTTCCTTGGAGTAGAGGAGACTGAGGACGAACAATTGAGATGTATAAAATTATGAGGGGCTTAGATAGAGGAGACAGGAAGAAACTTTTCCTTGGGGTGAAGAGCTCAATGACCGGGGGCAAAGGTTTAAGGTAAGGGGCAGGCGGTTTAGAGGGAATACCAAGAAAATCTTTTACACCCAGAGGGTGGTGGGCATCTGGAACTCACTGCTTGGAAGGGTGATGGAGGCAGAGACCCTTGTAACATTGAAGGTATTTTCAGATGTGTATTTATAATGCCAAGGCATAAAAGGATGTGGGCCAAGTGCTGGAAGATGGGATTAGAATGGGATTTGTCTTTGATGGACACAGATATGATGGGCCAAAGGGCCATTTTCTGTGCTACATTACCTCTTTAATTCTGACTCTATGACATTCCCCCCCATGCATATTTACCTCCTCCCCCTTACATTGGGAAGGAGACCCCTGTCCTTCCCAACTCCAGGTGTGATACTGAACCGAGACAGTGACACTGGAGGGCCCATGTGTCCAGCAACAAGGTGCTGCCACGAAGACCAGCTTTGCATGGGGGTGGAGGCAGGAACTGGTGTGGCCCAGCAGAGCAAACCAGGAACGGCAAACCAGGAACGGCAAACCAGGAACGGCAAACCAGGAACGGCAAACCAGAGCAGCAAACCAGGAACGGCAAACCAGGAACGGCAAACCAGGAATGGCAAACCAGGAGCGGCAAACCAGGAACGGCAAACCAGGAACGGCAAACCAGGAACAGCAAACCAGGAACAGCAAACCAGGAATGGCAAACCAGGAGCGGCAAACCAGGAACGGCAAACCAGGAACGGCAAACCAGGAACATAAGAACATAAGAAATAGGAGCAGGAGTAGGCCATCTAGCCCTTCGAGCCTGCCCCGCCATTCAATAAGATCATGGCTGATCTGTCGTGGCTCAGTTCCACATTCCCGCCCTCTCCCCATAACCCTTAATCCCCTCTCTTATCAAAAACCCATCAACCCGCGTCTTAAAAATATTTAGCAAGGTAGCCTCCACCACTTCAACGGGCAGAGAATTCCAGAGATTCACCACCCTTTGAGTGAAGAAGTTCCTCCTCAACTCCGTTCTAAACCGCCCCCCCTTTATCTTGAGGCTGTGCCCTCTAGTCCTACTGTCCTTTCTGAGCGGGAAGAGTCTCTCCACCTCTATCCTATCCATCCCATTCATCATCTCAATGAGATCACCCCTCATTCTTCTAAACTCTAATGAGTACAAGCCTAGTTTATTCAGCCTCTCCTCATAGCTCAACCCCCTCAACTCCGGCATCAGCCTAGTAAACATCCTCTGCACTCCCTCCAAGGCCAAAATATCCTTGCGTAAGTACGGCGCCCAAAACTGCACACAGTACTCCAGCTGCGGCCTCACCAATGCCCTATACAGCCGCAGCAAGACCTCCCTACTTTTATATTCAATCCCCCTCGCTATGAAGGCCAGCATCCCATTCGCCTTCCTGACCACCTGCTGCACCTGCAAGCTGGGTTTTTGCGACTCATGCACAAGGACCCCGAGGTCCCTCTGCACCGTCGCCTGCTGCAGTTTTTCTCCACGTAAGTAATAATCCTTCCTACCATTATTCCTACCAAAGTGGACTACCTTGCACTTGCCAACATTAAATTCCATTTGCCAGTTCCTGGCCCATTCGCCCAGCCTATCTAGATCCTTCTGTAGACTCTCCACACCCTCTGCACAATTTGCCGTTCCACCAATCTTGGTGTCATCAGCAAATTTCGACACCCTACACTCGGTTCCCTCCTCCAGATCATCTATATAAATGGTAAATAGCTGAGGCCCCAGCACCGACCCCTGGGGCACTCCACTAGTCACCATCCGCCAATCCGAATGGCACCCATTGACCCCCACTCTCTGCCTCCTATTTGACAACCAATCCTCTATCCACGCTAACACCCTACCCCCAACTCCATGTCCCCTGACCTTCTGCAATAACCTCTTGTGAGGTACCTTGTCAAACGCCCTCTGAAAATCAAGAAAGACCACATCCACCGGCTCTCCTCTATCCACCGCCCTAGACACATCCTCATAGAACTCCAGTAAATTTGTCAGACACGACTTCCCTTTAACGAAACGGCAAACCAGGAGCGGCAAACCAGGAGCGGCAAACCAGGAGCGGCAAACCAGGAATGGCAAACCAGGAACAGCAAACCAGGAGCGGCAGTGCAATGCAGAAAGTTATTGCACTCACAGGCAGGCTGCTGTTTAATGAACATTTATGAGATGCAAATCAATGCAAATAGTATTCACACAACCAGCCAGTGGGAAGTCCGACCCATCATCAATCTGTTATTGAGGGAATTACAGCAGGATTTTATTCTGGCAAATTTCCTGCTCTTTGGCTCCCAGTAGATTCTCTGCTCCCACCAAACCCACCTTGGACAGGATGGGAGAATTCCACCCTTAAAGTCAAATTGAATTCTCTGGCCTCAGGAGAGGAGATTAGAATTTGCTGGAAACTTACTTGGGGGTGGTGGTTAGCACAGTGGTTAGCATTGCTGCCTCACAGCTCCAGGGACCTGGGTTCGCTTCCTGGCTCGGATCACTGTCTGTGCGGAGTTTGCACTTTCTCCTCGTGTCTGCATGTGTTTGTTCCAGTTTCCTCCCACAGTCACAGATGGTTGATTGGCCATGCTAAAATTGCCCCTTAGTATCCTGAGATGTGTAGGTTAGAGGGATTAGTGGGTAAATATGTAAGGATGTGGGGGTAGGGCCTGGGTGGGATTGTGGTCAGTGCAGATTTGATAGGCTGAATGGCCTCTTTCTGCACTGTAGGGATTCTACGATGATAATTCTCACGTGGCAATGACAATCCATTAATGATATTTGTGCCTCCCCTCGGTAAGAGAGGGGGGAGGAGAGGTGGTAGGTAAGGGAAGGGGTTGTGATTGTTGATTGGGAGCCAGTGAAGGCATCAAGGTTTGCTACTGATGTCCTCAGTGTGGGCAGAAAGGATGGACAGTCCTCAACAATCCCGTTTTCTTCAATCAAACGCGCTGAGCTCCATGTCCTCTTCCTGGCCAGGGAGGGAAAAACAAAAGGTTCAGAGTGTAAAACATTTCCATTATTTGACCCAAGCATCTCGAGTATGATCCAGTTACAAATTCCTCTTATACACAAATCACCATTTCTTCACATCCTGCCAGTCAAAGATGTCTCAAATTTGTCTTGACCAATCACAGCTCGGAATACCGGATGTGATGCTGGGAAAGTCACCTCATTGCACCAATAGAGCTTGAACATTGGCCTGACCTGAAGGGCAAATCTCTTGGTCGATCCAGTAACTGGTCTTGCCAAATCTCAACCTCATCCAATGGGATGATAGATAGGTCCTCACTCCCAAAGTTATGAATCCATTCTTTTGCATTAGATTAAGGCATCTCTGGGGAGAAGGGATTGGAGAAGGAATTCATTGTTGTTGTATATTTTATTGTGAGATTAACTTTTACTAAGTGTGAGTAATGTGTAATGTCAGTTCTGGATGTGCTATTTGATTGGTTGAAGGGGTAAGCCACTTCCTGATTAGTTAGTGATTGCAATGCAGAGCGGACAGTTTGGTCCAGTCAGTGATCAGTATAACGGGGGAATAGAAACAGATTCTCTGATCTTATCCGTGCCACCCTGCTGCTAGTGAGAGCAGAGAGTTTGGTGTTCCAGCCAAAACTTCATTCACTTCCAGCAGCTCCAGAGAATCCCAGCCACGAGTGAAGATGGAGATTTTCGACATAAATCATGTAACATTCTGGAAAATTCCAGCCCTGTATCTCACTAATACCCACAACTATTCCAGCATTAATCCTCAGGATGGCAGTGTAACCATTTGAAATTTGCTGTGGTTTTAGAGTTTGTTGGGTTTATGATCACAGGAAAAGCCTGAAATCAGATTATTGTCATTTAACAATGATGTTTTCTTTTGCAATGATTTGTTATTTTCTTCTTGTTTGGTAATATATTTCCTGCTGTTTTATGATATTTTATCTTTTGATTCTTGGCTGGTAAGCTCATGGTTCATTGATTTTGCCAGAGTTCTGTCACCACAGGAGTTAACACAATTTGTTTATTGGATGAGTCTAGTATTTCACAGTAAAACTATCATTAACTAATTACCAATCATTTATGGGACCTGCTATGCAAAACTTTAACACTTTAGAAAGTGTGGTGCTGAAACTCAGTGGGATTGAACCGTGTGTTCCAACAGGAGCTGAACCTGTTACTCAGCTCTATTGCAACTAAGTCACCTTCAACTTTCAAATGTGCTTTATTGTCTGCACTTTACCTGGTTCAGGCTGGAAACAGCAGAAGTGGATTTAATTTCAGTGAATAGGAAAGCTGAATGCTTTACTAGAAATTCTGATTTTTTTGTTCTAAAGGGGCCTGTTGCAGTCACTTACTCACCTTTGTTCAGAATATCCCTGTTTTATTTATCAGCACATTGCAAGATCTAACTGGCAAAAAAATAATGATGTGAGGCAAGTAAACCACCATCAATAAACATATCCCTTAAATCAGACATCTCAGTATCCGAGATAATTATTGAGAGCCTCGACAGACTGTGTGCAGCTTTGCATTCACAATACACCAGGAATGATTGAGAGGCCCTGGAACAAGAACCAAATTCAAAACCAGGACAGCAATAAATCTGTAAAACAAAATATTATAAATTGCCTCAAAAATGTTTTCTATTTTAGCAGCTTGTGTCCATCAAAATCTGAAAACAGATTAAAAGGAAAGGTACTCTTCATATAAAACAACAACAACGCTGACATCTTGTTTATAACTAGTATCTCCAACATATTATACAATCCCAAAGCTCTTTCACTGCATGTTATTCGACACATTAATCTACGCAGTCTCTACGGCATCAGGTAGCTGACAGAATGTGATGACAACTGCAGAGAGAAATTAAGAAAAAAGTTATGTAGTTTCGGTTGGGGACGGGGGGAATAGTTGAGTTAGAAAGTGTTACACTGTTTAAAGAAACATTCAGGGTACAGAACAGTCTTGGATAGTTCTAGCAAACTCCCAAAAGTAAAGGTGGGCAGAATGGCCTCCAATGCCATAAACTGTTGCAATTTTACAAGATGTTCACATACTGGAAATAATTCTTCCTGTTTCCTGAACCTATTCTGAGTTTAACAGACAGTTAGAGCATGAATAAAAGCAAAACACTGCAGTTGCTGGAGTCTGAAACAAAGACAGAAAATGCTGGAAAATCTCAGCAAGTCTGACAGTGTCTGTGGAGAGAGAATAGACATGATGTGGAGATGCCGGCATTGGACTGGGGTAAACACAGTAAGAAGTCTCACAACACCAGGTTAAAGTTCAGCAGGTTTATGACCCGTTGGTCTGAGGTTTAAACCTGTTGGACTTTAACCTGGTGTTGTGAGACTTCTTACAGAAAGAATAGAGCCAATGTTTCGAGTCTCGATGACCTTTTGTCAGAGCAGAAACCAGAATCCTTGCGAGCCTCATTGCATCGGAACCAGTCGACAGTCAGGAAGCAATGAAGTTTCAGGTTACTCTGTACAACAACATTGTTAGTCTGTAAACCCAGAATCATAACGTGGTGAAAGTGCAGTGTTTGCTAACTATTTTATTCACATCCATTTTTCATTGTGAATATGTATTTAATAATGCTGTGAGTGAATGAATCAGCAATCATGCAACATGATGATGCAGCAGAAATGCATTCCAACCTTTCTGTTTGTATGTTTTATTGAAAAGTCATCTTTTAATTTATGATTTGCTATGAATTATAGTCTCCTGTGAATCTAAGATTGTATTTGCTGCAGTAGCTTTAGGATGTGCTGCAGTTTAGGTGACCAAGGATTGTAAGTTTCACTGTTAACACTGCTATTCGAACTGAATTAAGGAATGATTACATTCAGCAAATGACAACTGCTGTTTGACTTTACACTTAGGAAAGAAACTATAAATATTGCGTTGAGAGTTAAATTCCACTCTTTTTAAAAGCTGAGTGAAATACAGAACATTTATATTAACACAGATCCACCAATTTCAATCAATGCAGCAGCAAATAAAATATAACTTGGTTAAATTAGAATGTCAGCATCATTTGCATAATAGAGAAGGAAAGCAAAGATTTGGGAAACAAAATATGATTCACTGTAAATAAAAGTTGACAAATTAATCCTAAAGAAAAATTCTATTGCAATCACCCATTCTCCATATCCTATTTCAATGAGAGTTTAATCCCCAAGAAATAATACTAATGGTTGAAGATAGCAGTTCAGAGCATTTCCCTGGGTTATAGTGTGAAACAAGAACGTTCCCACCTTTTCCCTTTCCTTTATCTACACTTTCCTTAACCCCTCATGCTCTGCTCTCCCTTTCTCCATTTTCCTCTCGCCACTCTCTCCCTCTGTCCCCTTACCAACCCTTCTTCTTCCCCTTTCCCTTTTCTAAACCTCCCATACAATCTCCTCCCTTATCTCCCTCTCCACTCTCGTTTCTTTGTACCCCTTCCCATTCTTGCCTCTTTGCCTCACCTTTTCCCTGTTGTAGGGCAATACCGGGGATTGTGTCTTTTACGTTTTAGTTTATATGTCCATTCATGCTTTATTTCATTTCAGTGTAATACATGCAGGGCTACATAGAGTAAGCCCAGAGAGCCAGGCCTCACTAGAGGGAAGGAAAGGGTTAATGCAGACAGCTAGAGGCCTGCTCTGCTGACAGGCAATGATTAAGGCATGCTATCAACTCCTGATGTGCAGGAGATTGCTCCGAATTATCACAACAATGGGAGAACTGGCATTAAGACAGCCAGGCTCTATATAGTCTAGGGAGGGCATAACCTTCCTTAAAACATGATCATCCAGCAGACAGGGGAACAATTAACATATCAGTACATTCGGTTAGGCAAATACAACACTTTGACATTATAATAAGGTAAATGGGACTGCCCAAGAAACTGATTACCAAAGTTGTCCTGAACAATGCAGTCTGCATAACAAGATTAAAAGAACCATCTTTTATCCAGCTCGAGGAATTAATTTGCTAATGTATACCTTTGTTGACTCAAAGCAGTATAATAATTTGTACCAATCTACCAGGGCCAGAGAGGACTCGCAGGCAACCCGAGATTCCAGGCTGGAGTCTGGCTCTCCCTTGTGCATGTGGAATAAAACTTACTTTGAGATTTGACGTGGTCTCAAAGGCTTGACTCATTTTATTTCCCTCCTAAACTCCACTCAGACAGGATTGAATAGTTTTCACAGACAGCTAACCAGGAAGTCAAACACATTGATTGTCCTTTGTTTAGAGAGTTAAATATTGGATTGAAGTTAAAGCTTCAGCATAAACAAACTTTATATTTTATAATATTAAAAATCTATTGAAATTTTATCATACAATGGAGAAATTTGACATTTTAGAAACACACAGTTAGTTGATACAGGGCTAGAGAGGTTGTTGAGAAGGAATTGTAATGTTCTGCATTCTTAATCACCTAGCTACATTTACCTAATGAGGTGGAACACTTTTCAGAACACTTACATCTCAATTAGAGCATAAAATGTTAATGTTCAAGTCAATTCAAGTGATTTTGAAATATCTTCTTCTGCAAAAGTTTCACTGCACATCCCTTTCAGAGCAAAGCGTCACTGGCAACAACTTACAGATTGTGATGTTGAATAGCACACATGTGGGTACTGGAAGTTGCTGTTGGTTCCATAGCCGTAATGATCATGAACAGAAACAGTTTTACAATCATTGCAATGGAAAAGTCTAAGCAATCATTGACAAAACATCAAAATAATGTCAATAGTAAATTGTAACTCCCTGTGAATACATTTGTTGGTAAATATTAGACAAACCATCCATTTTGCCAGTTTGAACTTCTTGTAATGTTTTCATTTTGCTTTGTTCTGTCGTTTCTCACTTTCTAAGCAAAAATCGTTAAATGTTGACTCTCTACTTGGACCATTTCCAATATCACCCCAATCTCTGACCCATCTATTGAACTGACGCTGCTCTTAAATCATCCTGTCCTGTGTGATCACAAGTGCATTTGATTGCATTATTTAGCTGGTTCCTTAAGCATGTATGTGACCTGAAAATATTACACTTTTTGCTGATTAGGAATGAAACCAAAGTTATCCCTGATGACACAAAAATGGTGATATTTGTGATTGAAGCAGTAATGTGTTATTTGCATTAAACACAGTATTGGGAATGTTTACTCACTGAAGAAGCAACTAGAAAAATATTTGAGGCCTTATACGACCAAACTGGCAGAATATGTGAAACTCTATGGTTTCAAAATGAACTTATAACTAATTTTGTAGCAGTAATGAAAGCTCAGAAGCTGCAGCATTGGGTATCTTCACGTATTAACCATGTTTGTCACTAGTTATGTTTGGATATATGAGCCGGAATTCTCCGGCTGTTCATGCTCCATTGCCACTGCAAGCGAGGGTGGAGAATTTGGTGCTCAGCCAAATCTCTGCTCACTGCAGTGGGACAGGAGAATCTCCCTTGCGTGAATAGCCTGAAAATGTTACCCATAATTATTTTCTCATCCTGAATCTCCCTTATCTGACTGTCATTAATCACTCCAGTTTCTCTCCAGCCTCCTTCTTTACCACACCTTTCTCCTCACTGGCCTCTATATCATTCAGTCAGGTTGAGGTGGGAGGTAGGGCTGGTTTACAGTAATAGGATCCAGCTGTTAGAATGGTTCTTATCAGTAAGTTCCAGTTAATCTGACCCTTGCTCTGCCAACCCTGCATTCACTTCAATTTAAAACCAGTGCTGATGATTTTGCCTGTGGCTGTTTTAACTGGATGACAATTTCATTCTTCATTCGTCTTCTTTCCTTTGTTAACAAGGATTTTAATCAACTACTTTCCAGTCTAATGACATTATTTGTACATTTAAGGGTGAATGAGAGATTGGTCAGCATTTGTGCAATTCCTGCATTTTACAGTAAATGTCGTCAGAACCCAGCGCTCTGTCTGTCCACATTCTCTCATTCTGTTTACACAATCATTTCCATTTTTACAGCCAATCCTAAAGGTTGTTCTTTGTATAATGCACAGACATTCTCACCATCAGATGTAAAAACACATACAAATTATTTATTCATTAATTCAACTATTCAGATGTAGACTCCCTTCTCCGCTGAACTACACACTCTGAATATTCTAAATGCTAATAAGCTCCTTCTATTTTACTTTATGTTATTTACAAGTTTGTTTTCTTCCTACTTTTGGTCTGTCTAATCATTCCTATTACTTCTCTCACTCATTCTTCATGAATATTACTGAGACCAGGACTTGAGGACAGGAGGATGCCATTTGGTCCTTTGAGCTGTTCTGACTGTGGCCTCAACTCCAAGTTCCTTCTTTCCCTCAAATAAACCCATGACCCACTGATTTCTGAAGAAGTTCACACTTTGGGTGGAACTACGAAATAGCAAGGGCAGAAAACATTGTTGGGAGTTATTCACAGGCCAACACACAGCAGTGACAATGTAAAATCACAACAAAGCTCAGGAAACTAGAGGCATGTGTAACAAGGGTAATTTATAACCACAGGGGTTTCAATCTACATATAGACTGGGTAAGCCACATTAATGCTGATGTTGTAGAAGATAGATGTGGTTTTCTGTGTGGAGGAACCAGTTGGGGAACAGGCTGCTTTAGATCTAGTATTGTGCAACGGAAAATAACTCATTAATACTTCTGTTGTAAAGGAGCCTTTAGGAAAAAGTGATCACAATACAATAAAATTTTATTTTCAGTTTGAAAGTGATGTACTTCAATCAGGAATTAGAGTCTTCAGTTTAAATAAACCATGAGAGTATGAGAGGAACTTGTCCATGGTGGATTGGGAAACTACATTAAAAGGCTTCCCTCAACCTTCCCCAATAGGTGTAGACAAAGGTCATAGGTAGAGGAGGACACTCACAATGTTAAAATGGTGGCGCGGGCTCGTTGGGCCGAAGGGCCTGTTTCCCGTGCTGTGTTGTTCTTTGTTCTTTGTTTGATGGTGGACAGGCAATGGCTAACACTTCAATAACTAACACATAGTTTATGACAGAAATACATTCCTTTAATGAACAGAAGCCCAGCAAGGAAAATGTTTCAACTGTGAATAATGCAAGAAAACAAGGAATTTATCAGATAAAAAGATGTGCAGAAAGTTTCCAAAAAAATGATAAGCCTGAGAATTGGGAGCATTTTAGAGTTCTGCAAATGAGGACTAAGAGAAAACTAGGAAAGAGAAAATAAAACACAAATATAAACTAGCAAGAAATTGATGGTAAAAGTTTCTAGAGATCAAAATCAAATGTGAATCTATTACAACCTTTCCTCCAGGGCAAACCCCTCATCCCAGGAATCAGTTTAGTGAAACTATTCCCTTCAAGGTAATTATTTCTTGGGAATGGAGACTACATCTGGGAGGTGTGGCCTCACCAAATCCATCACCAACTGCAGCCAGACTTCCTTCCTCTTGTATCCTGAATGCCTTTGTCATAAGAGCAAACATTAATATATAGCTGAGGGTGGTTTCTGTAGACTGGTTGTTTCTAACAGTCACTTTCTGTCCTGCAGTGAATACCATTTCCAGTGTCCTACCTAAAGGATTGGTTTGGCTGAATGGCTGGTTAATGATGCAGAGTAAGAAGTCTAACACCAGGTTAAAGTCCAACAGGTTTATTTGGCAGCACGAGTTTTCACAGTGTCTCCTTCTTCAGGTGAGTGAGGAGTTGTGTTCACAAATAGGGCACATATAGACACAAACTCAATTTACAAGATAATGGTTGGAATGTGAGTCTTTACAGGTAATCAAACCTTAAGGGTACAGACAATGTGAGTGGAGAGAAGGTTAAGGACTTGCCAACTTTAAGGATGTTCAAATGGTCAGTGGATAGGCATATGGATAACATTGGAATAGTTTAGGTTAGAGGGTCATTAGATTGGTTCCACCGGTCGAGGGCCGAAGGGCCTGTACTGTGCTGTAATGTTCTGTGTTCTATGTTCTAGATTAAAGAGGGGTGAATTGTCTCCAGCTAGGAAAGTTAGTGTGATTTTGCAAGCTTAGGCAAGTCGTGGGGGTGACATGAACGCAAGCTCCCTGTTAAGGCCATCCTCATGTGGAATTTGGCGATCAGTTTCTGCTTGGTGACTCTGCACTGTCATATGTTGTGAAGGCCGCCTTGGAGAATGCTTACCTGAAGATCAGAGGCCGAATGCCCGTGACCACTGAAGTGTTCGTCAACAAGAAGAGAACATTCCTGCCTGATGATTGTCGAGCAGTGTTGATTCATCCATAGTCGTAGCGTCTGCATGGTCTCCCCAACGTACCGTGCCTTCGGACACCC
This sequence comes from Carcharhinus amblyrhynchos, assembly GCF_965287045.1. Taxonomy (NCBI): domain Eukaryota; kingdom Metazoa; phylum Chordata; class Chondrichthyes; order Carcharhiniformes; family Carcharhinidae; genus Carcharhinus; species Carcharhinus amblyrhynchos. Next base: position 629,077 of record NC_137325.1, read on the forward strand.
TTTCCTGCAGCGTATCAGGTGGACAACGTTGGCTGAGTTGCGAGAGTATGTACTGTGTACCTGGTGGATGGTGTCCTCACGTCCACCATCCGGGTCAATGATCTGACATGTGACCAGTACTGTGTAATGTAACCAGCGGTGTGCCTCAGGGATCGGTGCTGGGCCCACTGTTATTTGTCATTTATATTAATGATTTGGATGAGAATATGGGGGGCATGGTTAGTAAGTTTGCAGATGACACCAAGACTGGCATAGTAGACAGTGAAAAAGGTTATCTCCAATTGCAACGGGATCTTGATCAATTGGCCAGTGGGCTGAGGAATGGCAGATGGAGTTTAATTTAGAGAAATGCAAAGTGATGCATTTCAGTAGATTGAACCAAGGCAGGATTTACTCAGTTAATTGTAGGGTGTTGGGGAGAGTTACATGGTACATTGGTTCCACTAGTTGGCGCAACATCGAGGGCCGAAGGGCTGGTACAGCACTGTAATGTTCTACAGTGCAGAAGATACCTTCATATGTTCATACCTTCTTGAAAGTGGAGTCACAGGTGGACAGAGTGGTGAAGAAGGCATTCAGCATGCTTGGTTTCATCGGTCAGAACATTGAATACAGGAGTTGGGATGTCTTGTTGAAGTTGTACAAGACATTGGGAAGGCCACACTTGGAATACTGTGTACAATTCTGGTCACCCTATTATAGAAAGGATAGTATTAAACTAGAAAGAGTGTGGAAAAGATTTATTAGGATGCTACCGGGACTTGATGGATTGAGTTATAAGGAGAGGCTGAATAGACTGGGACTTTTTTCTCTAGAGCGTAGGAGTCTGAGGAATGACTTATAGAGGTCTATAAAATAATAAGGGGCATAGAACATAGAACATTACAACGCAGTCCAGGCCCTTTGACCCTCGATGTTGCGTCGACCTGTGAAACCAATCTAAAGTCCATCTAACCTATATCATTCCAATATCATCCGTATGTTTATCCAATGACCATTTAAATACCCTTAATGTTGGTGAATCCACTACTGTTGCAGGCAGGGCATTCCACACCCTTACTAATCTCTGAGTAAAGAACCTACCTCTGACATCTGTCCTATATCTATCACCCCTCAATTTAAAGCTATGTCACCTTGTGCTAGCCATCTCCATCCAAGGAAAAAGGCTCTTACTGTCCACCCTATCTAATCCTCTGATCATCTTATATTAAGATATATATGTTAACCTCTTAACCAAGTCACCTCATTACTTAAGTGATAAGTAAGTCACTTATCTATTAAGATAATAGATCTATTAAGATCTATTAATATTAAGATCTATTATTAGATCTATTAAGTCACCTCTTAACCTTCTTCTCTCTAACGAAAACAGCCTCAAGTCCCTCAGCCTTTCCTCATAAACAAAGTAGATAATCAATATTTTTTCCCAAAACTAGAGAGCATAGGTTTAAGGTGAGAGTTGAGAGATACAAAGGATCCAGAGGGACAACTTTTTCACACAGAGGGTGGTGAGTGTCTGGAACAAGCTACTAGAGGTAGTAGTGGAGGCGGGTACAATTTTATCTTTTAAAAAGCATTTAGATAGTTACATGGATACGATGGATATAGAGGGAATGAGCCAAATGCGGGCAATTGGGATTAGTTTAGGGGTTTTAAAAAGAAAGAGCGGCATGGATAAGTTGGGCCGAAGGCCTGTTTCCGTGCTGTAAACCCTTATGGCTGTATGACTATGATGTCTTGCAGAGGTTGCTGTGACAGGGTTGTGTGGTGTTGTGGTCACTGTTCTCCTGAAGGCTGGGTAGTTTGCTGCCGACAATGGTCTGTTTGAGGTTGTGCGGTTGTTTAAAGGCAAGAAGTGATGCAGAGCCAATGGTGTGGATTCAACTCCTGTGCCGGCTGAGGTTATCCCTTCCCGGAGGTGTGCTGATCACCAGGTTAAATCATCACCAATCAGCTCTCCATCTCAAAGTGTGGGAGAAATCTATGGTTATCTGGGACTATGGCAACTTTACCTTTTTACATCTTATGAGTGACCAATATTCACTCCTTAGTTGAATCCAAGTAATGGATAAGATTGAGATTTCCACTTTGGGGCCACCTGCTCCTAGACTGAGCATTCTACCTCACTGAAGGAGATGACAGAAGGAAGGGTAGAAAAAAAAACAACAGAAATAGCAAATAGTAATTCCACTGGAAATAAATTGTCCTGAAAGTACATGACAAGAATCTGAGAGCAAGTATGAAGGAGAAGGAAAAGTGAACAAATTGGTTGAGAAAGTGGGAATAGCAAAAAGATTGGCAGTCCCAATTTCCTCCCATTCCTCCAGCGAATGACCAAACTTTCCCACTGCAGGAAAAAGCAGCAAGTCTGAAACTGGGAAACTTTCCTTTCCCGACAGAATCACTGGATAGTGACAGGAAGTCACCTGATGCCCCTCTTAGTTTGAGAGGGTCAGTGTATCAGTATCTCCCCTCCCCTCGGACATTACATTCACCTTTGTGACCAGGCTCTGCTCTCTCCCTAAACAGGGGCAATGATCCATCCCCATAGCAACAACACCTGAATTTCCTTAGTCAGCAGGGATTGACTCCCTCTTCCTGCCCGAGGTTCAATGATCAGAAACGTGAACCGAGAGCTCAGGGTGAGTGAAACGATGACAAAAACATTCCTGAAATGGATTCAGGAATTGGAATGAGCAGCTGAAAGGGAAAGAGGGAGGCTGTCATAACTTGGTCACAAATCCTACCTGGAACAAGCATTAGGATCATCTGGACTTTTATTGATCCAGACTTTCCTGTGTTTCTTTTATATACAATTACATTTATATACAATTATATACATCAGATCTTCTAGAATCTTCTCAACAGCAGATTCTCTGTGACTTCTGGAACATTCTCTGCTGACAGCAGTCTTTTCCAGGTTGACTTCTTTGAGCAATGGCTGAAATTTTACAGCCTTTTAATGAATTATTTTTTTCCAAAATGGAGAAACTGTATTCTCCAAAGGAGTTTAGGGGCAGCAGATGGTGTGACTGTGTCAACAGGGCGATGAAAGATATTCAGGTAATTCCCTGACATCTATTTCTATCTAACAGTAGGTGACAAATCTCAGTGGAGATCACATCTTGTATTAATCTCAGAGAACAATCCGGAAGCAGCTTCTGGTCAAACTGAGACATATTCACAGAAAAACTTTCAGAATAATTGAAATCAACAAAGATTTGCAGTAAATTGTCAAATTAGAGACTAGTTACCATGGATACAATTTATTCCATAGATATATTTATTCCAGATGTTTGTTTGCAGCTTTCTGTGTTGTGGGCAGTTACAGGAACTTCCCATTTTTATAAATCACTTATTAATACCTCATGTTTCTGAGCTCCTTTCCGAATGGCAGCCGTTATGTTTCTCTCCCTGATTTCCCATGTCTGTCTCGTTGATCCAGTCCTTCTCCGTTATTTGTTCAGTTAATACCATTTTTCAGTCTCTTTCTGATTGGGCATTCCCTCACCCCCTTCACATTGTCTACATCTCTTTTTCACTCAGTTTTTTTTATGGAGAGGGGGGGGTTTTGTTAACTGATTTGATTTTAAAATACCTCATATTTGGTGTAAAGTTGCCTTCCCGATAGGATAGTTTAACATTCGAATACTCAATCCACACTGAGGGGATATTTCCCAAACCACAGTCAAATTCTCAAATTGGACATTTGGGTGGCAGTAATTGACCGTGTTTCTGTTACAATTATTTGATGTGTGGGACCTTGAAAGTGTTGAGTCGGGCAAATTTTTCACTTGGTCATTGCAACTGGATCATTCACCCTGTGAAGACAGCAACAGCAACGAGGGAGAAGTTTGTGTGAGGACCTTGCCTGAGTGAGCAAGAAGCTTGGAGCTTCATGGAAGCCTGACATTCTACCAGGGACATTGTTGGATAGCCTTACCTTCTTCAAGACGTTATTATTCACATCTGTTCCTGCATCTTGCAGGGCTAGTGGACAATACTCAGTTTGATCGGCTCCTCTTGTTGGGCAGGCTGCACTGTGTAGTATAAGGGTCTGTTATATGAGGAGTACAGCAACATCCATACAGTCATCTAAGAGAACACATGACCCACACTTAGTGGTTGGTCTAGTGTTGGATAATGTGGTGTGTATAAACAAGCATGGAGACAGCTCTCAGCTTGAATTTCATCTCAGTTCATAGTTTTTGTAGTTAATAAACACACAGTTAACCTACTTAAGACTACAAAGACTTCATTAAGTCCACCAAACGTTATCCAAAACTCTAAACACAGTGCTTTCCTCTGGGATATCACTTCATTACACAAGATTCAATGTAGCATCTTTCTGTCCAATGTCCACCCAATCGATATTCCCTCTCCACGTGGTGTATTCCATCCTTTCCATCCAGACCTAATCATTCCCAGTAACATCCTCATAAAGACTGAGAAAGAGATTTCAAATGTGAAATGCCTTTTTGCCAATTTAATATTTCTCAGGATGTTTTCCGATCAATATCCAGGCTTGTTTCAATGATATTCATTCTGGCCTTGCAGAATTTACTCAGTCATTTCATCACTTTGTCTGTTGTCATTCAGATCCTATGCAGAGGGCACACAAACTTGAACTGCTGGATCAGCGCTCATGCTAACCAGCTGCATAAAGAGGGGCAGTGAAATCCTGAGAGGAGCTTGGAGACCACAACAAAAGCAAGAATTTTATTAATAACACTGTTTTATCATTTACATTAAATTTTGACCACTTTCAAATGATGGGTTCTTTGGGGGAAACACAAGAGTTAGGAACAGAGATCAACCATTTGACCCCAGGAGCCTACTCTGCTATAACGGATATTAGGCGTGGACTCTACTTTCCTGCCACTTTTCACATTCTTTAGTTCTCTAAGTAACCAAAAATCCGTCTATCCTGGCTTTAAATCTATTTAACAATGGAACATCCTTCTGTGGCCGAGAATTCCAAAGATTGACAACTGTTTGAGTGAATAAACTTCTCCTCATCTCAGTCCCAAATAACCATCCCTAAACCTGAGACTATGCCCCAATGTTCTAGATTCCTGATTGGTGGAAACAAATTAGAATCATAGAATCCCGACAATGCAGAAGGAGACCACTCGGCCCATTGAGTCTGCACTGACAACAATAACACCCAGGCCATATCCTCGTAACCCCACATAATCCCCCGACACTAAGGGGAAATTTCACCCAGACCTGTTCCCTGCAACCCTGAGGATTTACCCGCTAATCCCCCTAACGTACACATTTGGGACAGTAAGGGGCAAATTAGCATGGCCAATCCACTTAACCTATACATCTTTGGAGTGGGGGAGGAAACTGGAGCACCTGGAGGAAACCCACGCAGACAATGGAAGAACGTGCAAACTCCACATGACAGGGACCCAAGGCAGGAATTTAACCCGGGACCTTGGTGCTGTGACAGTAAGTAGTCTCACAACACCAGGTTAAAATCCAACAGGTTTATTTGGTAGCACGAGCTTTTGGAGCACTGCTCCTTCATCAGTTGAGTGCTGTGAGCTAGCAGGGCTAACCACTGTGCCATTGTACTGCCCTAAACATCTCAGACTCTGTCCTGAGGGGAGATCTCATTGAGACATATAAGATAATGAATGGGATGGATAGGATCGAGGTGGAGAGGCTCTTCCCGCTCAGAAAGGACGGTAGGACTAGAGGGCACAGCCTCAAGATAAAGGGGGCGCGGTTTAGAACGGAGTTGAGGAAGAACTTCTTCACTCAAAGGGTGGTGAATCTCTGGAATTCTCTGCCCGTTGAAGTGGTGGAGGCTGCCTCGCTAAATATTTTTAAGACGCGGGTTGATGGGTTTTTGATAAGAGAGGGGATTAAGGGTTATGGGGAGAGGGCGGGAATGTGGAACTGAGCCACGACAGATCAGCCATGATCTTATTGAATGGTGGGGCAGGCTCGAAGGGCTAGATGGCCTACTCCTGCTCCTATTTCTTATGTTCTTATGTTCTGTTAACCTCTAATTTTTCCCATCTGGTGAAAGCAGTGGGATAGAAAGAATATTTGGAGCAAAGTCCCATAAAACCTGTAAATAAAAGTTGAACCCATTGTAATCTAGACATCAATTCAGTAGAAACTGGATTTTAAATGTCTGTCATTGGCTGATTTAGGAAATATATTTGCAGAAAGTCTCATATTGATAATTTCTATTTTTGCAATAACTGCACTTGGGTGAAATAATAACTTCACCCTCTGTAATGTTTCTGACTGTGATGTTTACAATAGTTCCTTTGATATGAATTTAGTCACTGCTGAATGAGCTGGTTTTTCAACAATAACCAGAGATTCTTTCAACAGAATGTAAATGTATGGTGTAATAAACTTTTGTTTCTATGAGAACTTGACAGAGTGACTTTAAAAAATGCAGCAATCTTTAAATTTTGTTTTTTTATTAAAAAGTGATAGAAAATTGATTTTAAGACAAGTGCAGCAATGAATTATATATCAGAAGATAATTTCTGTAGATTTGTAATAAATGAAACCAAAATCTGTTTATTGATTAACTCTTGAGTGTGTGTTCTTGGCACAGAGGGTGAAGGTTTGTCATGAGGCTGTGATTAAATGTATTAATGATCCCGTACAGTGGAACTGTTGGTTTCCGATGCAATCCTCGGATGAAGGAGGGTTCAAACACAAAAATCAGATTACATGATTCTATTTTTAAAATACAATTACTGCTTGTAAGTTAAGTGGATTTTGTGGAATCAATCCACTGATGTGAGAATCTGGATTTCTTGGGATTCAAGTTTATGTTCAAAAAATTACTTTTAATTTTTCTGTGTAATGTCATTGTTAAATATCAAAAAACAAGGTTGAATTAGAGGCAGAAAGACTGCAAAGGTCGAACATCAGCAGTAAGAGTATGAAGGCTGCTTGTTTAATGTGTAATGAACAAAGGGGACCAGGAGAACATGAATAAAAATCCACACAAAGAAAATAAGTGGTTTGAAGTTGGCTATTGCATTTCCATTGGGAACGTATGCAATTGGAAGATTGTAAATAGAGAAGACAGAATATGTAGCCATAAAAGTAAAAAATGGATTTGATTAATCCTGGGAAAAGGAAACTTCTAAATGATTCCAGGGAAGAATGGAGAGAAAGATAAAAGGGGAAAACAGATTGAAGAAACAGTGAAGAATGTGCATGCACAGAGATGGTAAGATTTGCAAGACAGAGCGTGGCTGGAGACAAACATGTGAAAAACAGTTTGTTGTTATCCTCAGTGAATCCTAAAGCAGCAGGGCATTGTGTGGGAAAGATACAGGAATTTTACAGATTAAAAAATCTTTTGTCACTCTCAATAATGACACATTCCTCACACTCTCTGCCTCAATCTCTTCTGCTTGTCACCAACTCCAAATTCTCTTCATTTGTCGGCCTGTTGTGTGTCAGACGCCTCATCACACACTTCCTGATCTGACCTGCCAGGGGGCAGTGCTGGGCCAAAGCACCCCAGTGTGACTGTCCGTCCCTTGACCGATCCACTCATCTGCACTCCTCTGGTAGGACTGACCACCAGGTGCATACTGGGAAGGTTCATAATTCCACTGAGATGATTGGATAATCTAACTGTGGGCTGTGGGGGATGAGGCTGGGGGAGGGGGAGGGGGAGGGGGAGAGGGGGAGAGGGGGAGGGGGCTGGGGGGGAGGGGGGAAAAGGGGCTGGGGGAAAGGGGGCTGGGGGAAAGGGGGAGAGGGGGCTGGGGGAGGGGGAGGGGAAGGGGGCTGGGGAAGGGGGAAGGGGGAAAGGGGGCCGGGGGAAGGGGGCTGGGGGAGGAGGGGGCTGGGGAGGAGGAAGATGGGGGATGGAGGCTGGGGGTGGGAGCTGGGGGAGGGGAGAAGGCTGGGGGAAGGGGCAGGAGAGGGGTCTGGGGTGTGCTGGGGAAGGGGGGATGGGGGGAGAAGGCTGAGGGAGGGGGTAGGGGAGGGGGCTGGGGGAGGGGACTGGGGGAGGGGAGGAGGCTGGGGGAGAGGAGAAGCTGTGGGAGGGGGCTGAGATTTCCCGTAACTCAGGCAAGAAAGTAATTTATAACCAGCAATGGCTTCTAAAACATTCCTAGTGTGTGAAAATCTGCATATTTGGAGCAGTGCACGAGAAGCAGCTGAGTAAATGACTGAGATAACAACCGTACAGCCGGGAGGATTGAGAATCATTTTCCAAATTCCCAGTAATCTCATCCCTGAACAATCCTGTTCCTGTTCATGTTTTCAGATAAAGATAATGTCTGTGGTGTTAGCTGGGATTCCGCTGGGTATGTAGTGACTGCTAAGACTGAACTGCATCCGGAAGGTTCTGCTGTAATTAGGACAGGATCCCGAGGATGACTGAGTTTTGGACGAGTGGCTGGCTCAGGATTTCCTCTGCCTCTGATTTACATTTGTGCTCTAAGGCAGCCCCGAACATTTATATTTGGTTTTGCAGGTTTGGCGATCCTGGGTGAGCTTCTCCTCTCGAGCTGGAGGGGAATTTGGCCACACAGTCACAGGTGTATAAGGAGTATAGTCGGGGCTGAGAACACAGCCTTGTGGGGCACCGGTGTTGAGGGTGATTGTGGAGGAGGTGTTGTTGCTGATCCTTACTGACTGTGGTCTGTGAGTTCGGAAGTTCAGGATCCAGTTACAGAGAGCGGTGTCAAGGCCCAGGCCACGGAGTTTGGAGCGAGTTTAAACGCCTGTTTCTGTTTATTTAGAAGAGCAAAGAAGCATCTCTGCATTCTTGTAGGTAGTTCCTTGTTCCCACATAAACTGAAAGAGTTGAGTGAGATTCTTGACTAAGCATTGACCATCAGCCTTGCAGATCTCAGCCAGGATTACATCAGACCTGGGACTTTGTATCAGGAAAGATGTGTTCAATGTTAACAGTGTATCATTAACAGAGTACTGACTGAACATGTTAGCAATCTGTTAATTGGTTCTTCATTGATGGATGAAAGCTGATTGAAGGTGTGGTTAAAGATGCTGTGCCCAGCTTTGTGAAATCTGGACTTTCTCCCTGTGTCGTGTTAACCCCTTGCACCAGAGTTTAGACAGGGCCCCAGGCAGCTTTCAATCCATTATCGATGGTGCTTCTGGTGATTCCCAGTAACGCCTTTCCTGAACAATAGCAGGCGATGGAGCACTGCACAATACTCCCAGAACCAGCCTAAAAGCTGTTCCTCTTTTATTACTTAATCTAATAGTGCATCTACTCTCTCAGTAGGAATTCCCACCATGGAACCCTCCTCCCCTTCCCCTCCCCCCTCAGCACTACCCACTGGCACTGTCTGGGTCACGTCCCTCTGGTACTGCCCCCAGTAGCAATGCTGGGCTCCCTCCTGGGTATGGCCCTCACACCCCACGAGCTGTATGTCAGCTTAAATGGACAGTTTAACATGGACAGTAATCAAATGGTGGATAGACAACAGTCAGCATGTTGCAACTGGAGATCTCAACTTTTAAAGTGAGGATCCCTGTTAAGCTTTTGGAGGGAGCAGAAACAACAGAGCGAGGAACAACAGACAAAACAAAGTACAGCAAAGGAACAGGCCCTTCAGCCCTCCAAACCTGTGCCAATCATGATGCCCTAACTAAACTAAAAAAACCTTCTGCCTTTATTCAATCCGTATCCCTCTATTCCCTCCCTATTCATGGACCCATCTAGATGCCTCTTAAATGTTGCTAATGTGCCTGCTTCCACCACCTTCTATGGCAGCATGTTCCAGGCACCCACCCCTCTCTGCGTGAAATACCTCCCCCGTACATCTCCCTTGAACTTTCCTCCTCTCACCTTGAACCTGTGTCCCCTTGTAATTGACACTTCCATCCTTGGAAAAAACCTCTGACTGTCCACTGACTTACACCTCCCTCAGGTCTCCCCTCAGCCTCTGTCTTTCCAGTGAAAACAATCCTGGTTTATTTAACCTCTGTTCATAGCCAACACCCTCGAGACCAGGAAACATCCTGGTGAACCTTCTTTGCTCTCTCTCCAAAGCTTCCAGGTCCTTCTGGTAGTGTGGTGATCAGAACTGCGCACAATACTCCCAATGTGGCCGAACCAAGGTTTTATATCAGAAACGCTCCCTGCCTTAAAGCCAGTTTGGGTTTTCTGCCCAGTTCCCTCGCCCCTCCACTGTTCCTGATACCCCAACTTTCAGTGGGTGGAAAATCCCCCTCCATGGACTCGAATATAATCACAATTAAATATTAGCTTAATTAAATTGAATTAAATATCATAGTCTGAGATTTGAATATAATTACAATTATTAGGAAGGGTTATATGGGTTGTTTTTGAATGTTAAAATAATTAACATTGGTCATTAGCGATTTTGAATTTTGTTTGATTGATTGTGTTCAGTGACTATGCTTGAACCCCGATAGTTTCAGTTAATAACCTTGCTCCGTTATAGTTAATGAATAAAATAGATTCTGAACCTACAGAAAAGATTCAAATTTTTGTTTCTTATTGAATATGAAGATGAAAAACAAAATAAAAATATCTCAGGAATAAATTTGAAATTCTTCACTTTCAGTTGAACAAAATCAGTGAATTTGGACCAGAAATAAGAAAGGGAAAGATTGATTATTTTCTGATTCTAGTGAGTCACAGATTTCTCATTATTTTGGATGAATGATTTTGTCCTTTATTCTCATTACGAGACCCACCTCTCAGCCAAATGAGCTGAAGAGTAAACGTGTTTACTAAGCTGATTAAGTAAACATATCTTAATAATTGCTCACAGTAAAAACTGCCATGCAGAATTCACAGGAGATTATTTATAGTCAATTCAGTGATAGTAAAGCTCCTTTACAGCAAATTAAAAAGTTCAATCCATCCTCTGTGGAAATGATTGAAAAGAATTTCCATTCTCATTCAATTTCCATTTGCCTGCACTGAGAATTGGATCTTAAACCAATGAGAGTCTGGCTTATGGTTTGCAGTAACACCACAAGGGATTGGATCACCACACAGCCCTTCCTGATGTAACCAATCACATTAACAGAACATTCTACTTAGACTGGGGTAAACACAGTGAGACATCTCACAACACCAGGTTAAAGTCCAACAGGTTTATTTGGCAGTATGTAACAAGTGGTGTGCCACAGGGACCTCAACACTTTAAAATTGATATAAATGACTTGTGCAAAGAGTCTGAAAGCAGGTTACTAAATTTGCTAATGACACAAAGACAGGTAGGAAAGTAAATTGTGAAGAGAACATCAGAAGACAATAAAGGGCTGTACATAGGATAATTGAGTAGACAGAAATTAGGTTAGTGAAGTATAATGTGGAAAAATGTGAAGTTGTCCATTTTGGCAGAAGAATCAAGAAATTATTATCCAAATGGTGAAATTGTAGAGCTCTGAGTTTCAGAGGGATCGGGGTAACCATGTGCATGATTCATAAAAGGCTAACATGCAGGTGCAGCAGTAATTAGGAAAGCTAATAAAATATCATGTTTACAGCGCATGGTGGCACAGTGATTAGCATTGCTGTCTCACAGAGCCAGGCACTCAGGGTTGATTCTTGGCCTCGGGCCACTGTCTGTGCAGAGTTTGCATGTTCTCCCCATGTCAGTGTGGGTTTCCTCCAGTACTCTGGTTTCCTTCCACAGTCTGAGAGATGTGCTTTTTAGGTGCATTGGCCATGCTAAATTCTCCCTTAGTGTACTCGCACAGGTGCCGTACTATGGCAACTAGAGGATTTTCATAGTAACTACCTTGTAATGTTAATGGAAAAAGAGCCAGCAACATTGACATGCAGGGATAATGCACTAATAAATAAATTATTTTGAGGGGATTGATTACAGAAGTAAGAAGGTTATACTTTAATTGTATAGAGAATTAATGAGACCACAATGGGAGTATTGTGTACAGTATAGGTCTATTTATATAAGGAAAGATGTAAGTATGTTCAATGTAGTTCAGAGAAGGTTTACTAGACAAATACCAGGAATGGGTGGGATGTTTTGTGAGGAAAGGTTGGACAGGCTAGGTTGTATCTCCTGGAGTTTAGAAGAGTAAGAGGCAACTTGATCAAACCTTTAAGATCATGAAAGATATTGACGGGGGTGTGTGGAGAGGATTGTTGAAGAGCGTAGAACTGGGGGTCGCTGTTTAAAAATAAAAGGTATCTCATTAAAGACAGAGATCAGGAGAAATTTTGTCTCTCAAAGGGTGGTGAATGTCTGGAATTTGCTTTCTCAAAAGGCAGTGGATGCAGAATCTTTGAATATTTTTAAGGCAGAGGTGGAGAGATTCTTGATACACAGAAACACAACATCCAAATTCAAATCATACTGGTAATAAAGAGTGATATCTTCCATTCTGGAAGTAATCACTGATTCACTGAGCAGACCTCATCTCCTTGTTTAACTTTATAGATTTCAGAACATTTTTGCACTCTTGTTGAATTGTCATATTTTAATCACAAGCTGATTGCTGGCTCACAGCACTTAATTATTTTAACAAAGTTACATTGAAAGTTACATAAGAAACTGCAGCTTAGGAATGATATTTAACACTAAATTCTTCCTGTGGTTTTCAAAACTAAAGAAAAGCAAGACTGTGTTTTGAGAAGTTAGTTTAAGAATGGATTTTTCACACAACCTCCTGTTCATAGTGACTGCAATTTGCATTTAAATTAATGCAACGCATCAAGACCATTTAGAAGTGTTTTATCCATGGACTACACCTAATCAATTTGCATGTTAATGCCAGCACCTTAATATCAAGCCAGACATTGGATATCAATTTTCTCATTTCTGTCCCCATTCAAAAGCCATGGAATTTGGAAATAACTTAAAGATGCAGGAGAGCTGAGAAACAGAGTGCGACTAATCTCCCCATTCGTGTGCTGAACACAGCAAGACAAATATTCCACAATAAATTGCATTTCTGTCAGTAATAATGTTGATACAAATAGTTTAAATCAAGGTCTCTGTAGGTGAGGTGTTGCATTAACCCACAGCTCATGTCCTGAAACTGAGTGTTTGTGATCTGATCTGGTTCAACTTTCCAATTTGTATTTCATTTAATCAGAATGAGGTTTGTGACTGAGAAAAACAAACATTAACCTGACTCACTTGTTGCCTGGAGTTAGGGGGAGAATAAAGTTCAACATTTTAAAACAAAGTGCCATCACAAGTCGCCTACATTCTTCATGGAAACATAGAGAATAGGAGCAGGACGAGGCCATTCTGCCCTTTGAGCCTGCTTCACCATTCATTATGATCATGACTGATTGTTCAACTCAGCAGCTTGGACCAGCTTTTCCACATATCCTTTGATGCATTTAACCATAAGTTCTACATCTAACTTTCTGAAAACATAAAGGCTGGGGTTCTCCAGTCCCGCTGCAATGAATGGAGACTTGGTTGTTGTTAAACCGCTGCAGAATTATAACGCTATTCTAGAAATGTGTATGCAGAACTTTTACAGTAAAATGTCCTGATTTTAAGACAGTTTTGAACTTTTTGGATTCACTGCGACAATTAAGGGCAAAACCACACAAATATTAAGTAGTGTAATTGATGAAATTATAGAATCCTTATAATGCAAATGAGGCCATTCTGCCCATCCAGTCTGTACCAACAACAATCCCACCAAAACCCTATCTCCGTAACCCCACATATTTATCCCACAAATCTTTTTAACCCACGCATCCAGGGACACTAAGGGACAATTTAGCATGGCCAACACACTTCCAACCCACACATCTTTGGCCTGGAAAGGACAGAACTCAAAGTTAGAAAAAAACTTTACAGCCCCTCCCACCTGTCTGATTTTCTTTTCCACTTAAATCAATGAACGTTTGAACAGTTTGCTACACCTCCCGTCTCTGCCCCCACTGTGACAGTGCTGAAACATTTCACCCTGGGATTTCAAAGCAGATAATCCAACTGACCAAGAATAAGAACAATCAACACTAAAATACTGACTGTGTTTACAAATCAAAAATATTACAGATGCTGGAAACATGAAATAAAAACAGAGAAATGCTGGAAAAGCTCAACAGGTCAGGCAGCATCAGGACAGAACCTTCAGCCAATAACCTTTGACCTGGATCAGGATCTAATTATTCTTCATAGATGTTACTTGAGTATTTCCAGCACTTTTTGATTTTAATTGCTAAAGAGTTTATTTTACTTTTGGTGTTTATTCGAAAGACTAGGAACACAGAGGCAATGGCTCAGACAGTCGGGTGAAGTATTAACACATCAATACTCAGTATTTTCACTGTTTGTTGAAGCTTTAATCTATTTATTAATGGAGTGTGCACCTGATCACACTTCTGCTCAAATTGAATTCCAATGTTAGCTGAAAGTAAATCTGAGCAGAGAGCAGCCTTTCTGGAACAGCTGCTATCTCTTTGTGACAAATTGAGAGAGGGCCTGGAATATGTCGGGGCAATTCCATTTACCTTCTTAACTACCTGCTGCACCTGCAAACCAACTCCTTGTGATTCGTGCACAAGGACACCCAGGTCCCTCTGCACAGCAGCATGCTGCAATTTTTTACCATTTAAATAATATTCCATTTTGCTATTACTCCTACCAAAATGTTTGACCTCACATTTACCAACGTTGTACTCCATCTGCCAGCCCCTCGCCCACTCACTTAGACTATCTATATCCCTTTGCAGACTTTCAGCGTCCTCTGCACACTTTGCTTTTCCACCCATCTTAGTGTCATCTGCGAATTTTGACACACTACACTTTGTCCCCAATTCCAAATCATTTACGTAAATCGTAAATAATTGCGGACCCAACACTGATCCCTGATTTATAAGATGCTCTGCAGCAACTCGCCAAAGCTGTTTCACAGAACCTTCCAGACCTGTGACCTCTGCCATTGGGAGAACAAGGGCAACGGATACACGGCAATCTCACCACCTACAATTCCCCCACCTGCCACCCACCATCCTGACTTGGAAATATATCACTGTTCCCTTTATGTTGTTGCGCTAAAATCCTTGGCACTCTCTCTCTAACGGCACGTTTAGTACATCTACATCACATGGGCTGCACCAATTTCGGAAGGGATCTCAGCACCAATAGGGCATTGAGAGATAGGTATGAAATGCTGATCTTACCAACAGTGCTCACACCCCTCAACAAACACATTTCTTTCAAAAAAATAGAATGTGCTGTCCATTTTCCCCAAAGCCATGGTCTGGTGCTTTGTCGACAGTAACTTGTATTTTATACATTGTGCGAATCCCACTATTGTTCTTTCCTGATTTGATCAGTTATTGCCAGCTCGCTGCTGCTTTGAGAATCAGGGTGGAATTGATTTGTTACTCGTTTGTAGCTCTGCTGATTAAGGATAGTATCAAGGTGGTAGCAAGGGATGATATCGGAGCCAAAGAGCAGAACGTGAAATCGTTGTGGGTGGAGATTAGGAACAGCAAAGGGAGGAAGACGCTGGTGGGTGTCGTCTATAGGCCCCCGAATAATGATCTGGAGGTGGGGCGGGCTGTTAACACGCAAATAAGTGCGGCGTGCAGGAATGGGACGGCAGTAGTTATGGGAGATTTCAATCTGCATATTGATTGGTCGACCCATGTTGGACGAGGTGGGCTCGAGGAGGAGTTCTTGGAATGCTGCCGGGATAATTTCCTTGAACAGTGTGTGTTGGAGCCGACGAGGGAGCGAGCTATCTTGGATCTGGTGCTATGTAATGAGGCGGGTAGAATTAGGGACCTTGCGGTGAAGGATCCTCTTGGAGAGAGTGATCATTGTATGGTGGAGTTTCTGGTGCAGATGGAGGAGGAGAAAGTGGGTTCCCGGACACGCGTCCTTTGTTTGAATAGAGGGGAGTATGGTAGGATGAGAGAAGAATTGGCGAATGTGGACTGGGGGAGTGCGTTGGAAGGTAGGTCTGCTGAGGAGCAGTGGAGGATCTTTAAGGAGATCTTTCTTGGTGCTCAGCAGAAATTTATTCCGATGGTTAAAAAGGACAGTAGGAAGAGAGGTAATAAGCCGTGGATAACGAAGGAGGTGAAGGAAAGTGTTAAATTAAAAGCGGAGGCGTTTAGAGTAGCTAAGAGCAGTGGGCGAGAAGAGGATTGGGAAAGGTTTAAATGTCAACAAAGATTGACAAAGAAGTTGATAAAGAAGGGTAGGAGAAGCTATGAGGCTGGGCTAGCACTTAATATAAAAAAGGATAGCAAGAGTTTTTATAAATATATAAAAAGGAAGAGGCTGGCTAGGGTGAACGTTGGTCCTTTAGAGGATGAGAAAGGGGAGCTAGTGGTAGGGGATGGGGATATGGCTAAGGTCTTGAATAACTTTTTTGTTTCTGTCTTCACGGAGGAGGACGTGAATAATTTGCCGGGTGTTAGCGATGGAAAGGTGGTAGGAATGGAGGGTCTTAATGACATTACTGTTACTAGAGAGGTGATGCTCGACAGACTGGAGGGGCTGATTGTGGACAAGTCCCCAGGACCGGATGGAATGCATCCGAGGGTTCTGAAAGAAATGGCGGAGGTTATAGTGGTTGCCTTGGTGGTTATTTTCCAGACGTCGCTGGATTCCGGGGAAGTGCCGGAAGATTGGAAAACGGCTAATGTTACGCCGTTGTTTAAGAAGGGTGCCAGGCAAAAGGCGGGGAATTATAGGCCGGTTAGTTTAACGTCTGTGGTAGGTAAAATGTTAGAATCCGTCATTAAGGAGGAAATTGCGAGGCATCTTGAAGGGAATTGCTTGATAGGGCGGACGCAACACGGTTTCATTAAAGGGAAGTCGTGTCTGACAAATTTACTGGAGTTCTATGAGGATGTGTCTAGGGCGGTGGATAGAGGAGAGCCGGTGGATGTGGTCTTTCTGGATTTTCAGAAGGCGTTTGACAAGGTACCTCAGAAGAGGTTATTGCAGAAGGTCAGGGGACATGGAGTTGGGGGTAGGGTGTTAGCGTGGATAGAGGATTGGTTGTCAAATAGGAGGCAGAGAGTGGGGGTCAATGGGTGCTATTCGGATTGGCGGTTGATGACTAGTGGGGTGCCCCAGGGGTCGGTGCTGGGGCCTCAGCTATTTACCATTTATATAGATGATCTGGAGGAGGGAACCGAGTGCAGGGTGTCGAAATTTGCTGATGACACCAAGATTGGGGGAAAGGCAAATTGTGCGGAGGGTGTGGAGAGTCTGCAGAAGGATCTAGATAGGCTGGGCGAATGGGCCAGGAAATGGCAAATGGAGTTTAATGTTGGCAAGTGTGAGGTGGTCCACTTTGGTAGGAAGAATGGTAGGAAGGAGTATTACTTACATGGCGAAAAACTGCAGCAGGCGACGGTGCAGAGGGACCTCGGGGTCCTTGTGCATGAGTTGCAAAAACCCAGCCTGCAGGTGCAGCAGGTGGTCAGGAAGGCGAATGGGATGCTGGCCTTCATAGCGAGGGGGATTGAATATAAAAGTAGGGAGGTCTTGCTGCAGCTGTATAGGGCATTGGTGAGGCCGCAGCTGGAGTACTGTGTGCAGTTTTGGGCGCCGCACCTGCGCAAGGATATTTTGGCCCTGGAGGGAGTGCAGAGGAGGTTTACTAGGCTGATACCGGAGTTGAGGGGATTGAGCTATGAGGAGAGGCTGAATAAACTAGGCTTGTACTCGTTAGAGTTTAGAAGAATGAGGGGAGATCTCATTGAGACGTATAAGATGATGAATGGGATGGATAGGATAGAGGTGGAGAGACTCTTCCCGCTCAAAAAAGACAGTAGGACTAGGGGGCACAGCCTCAAGATAAAGGGGAGGCGGTTTAGAACGGAGTTGAGGAGGAACTTCTTCACTCAAAGGGTGGTGAATCTCTGGAATTCTCTGCCCGTTGAAGTGGTGGAGGCTGCCTCGCTAAATATTTTTAAGAAGCGGGTTGATGGGTTCTTGATAAAAGAGGGGATTAAGGGTTATGGGGAGAGGGCGGGAAAGTGGAACTGAGCCACAACAGATCAGCCATGATCTTATTGAATGGCGGGGCAGGCTCGAAGGGCTGGATGGCCTACTCCTGCTCCTATTTCTTATGTCCTTATGTTCTTATGTTTGTTGATGATTTCTGATGTCAGTGATAATCTATGTTCGGGTGACAGGAAGTTCAACTCCAGTCAGAGCGTCAAAACTTTCTCATCTGACATGAGATGTTCAATGAGGTAATTGTGTGACTGAGCCATCGGAGACTGACTTACCTCCTTGCAGAGTATCCGACAGTCCCTCACTGTTTCTTTACAGGGATTAGAACAGTTCTCTGCAAACCCTGATCATCAAACTTATTTTATGAAGTACCATTGCATATTACACTAAAACTGCTCTAATTTGATTGTCAACATTTACATCATTTCTAAACAGTTCCATACAAAATTTAATCTTTCAATTTACTAACTGCATTTCTCATCTGTTAATAATTCAAACAATTGCTGCGCTGTGATCAGAGGGAACTGTTCCCAAGCTCAGATCTTGAGAAAAACCACAAGCAGAAAATCTGAATTCAGGTTCTCTATCTTCTAATCCCAAGTGAAAGTCAGGTGAGTTATGATATGTGTAACACCTGAACTATTAAAACAAAACTGACAACGTAAGAAGCCTGACTTCATGGAAGTCCATTGGACCCACTTCCTTTCACAATACCTGAGGTTGAACCTATTACTCCTGGAGTAACAATGAGTTAATACAAATTTATCTCCAGGGTTTCTGAAGTTTAGACAGAAGCAATCTGAAACAGTGGCACGGTGGTTAGCACTGCTGCGTCACAGCGCCAGGGATTGGGGTTCAATTCCAGCCTTGGGTCACTGTCTATGTGGAGTTTGCACGTTCTCCCCGTGTCTGTGCGGGTTTTCTCCGGGTGCTCCAGTTTCCCCTCACAGTCCAAAGATGTATGGGTTAAGTTGATTGGCCGTGCTAAATTGACCCTAGTGTCAGGGGGATTAGCAGGGTAAGTGTCTGAGGTTAGGGAATAGGGCCTAGCTGGGATTATGGTCGGTACAGATTCGATGGGCTGAATGGCCTTCTTTTGAACTGTAGGGATTCTATTCTATGAAATTATTTTATTTGGAAAACGGATAAAATAATCTCACAAATGCTGTCAGAGTAGTTTATATTCAGTGTGAAAGTTCTCACGTTGAAAAATAAAACGATCACACATTCTCTCTGAAACTCAGTGACAATCAGGACTCAAAGAATCCTTGACAGAAGGCTCATTTAGACCTCAGTCTCTTTAAAACCGTACCCCTCACTATCCTATTCTGTGCTGTTCTCACTCATGCTTTTATCAGGAAATTTCAGAGATTCTGAATGAACAACTCCTGTTATTTCTACAGGAGATAATCAGACTATTCCCAGGAACATTTGTCAGTGAGATTTGGATTTATTTTTGCTGATCAGGGCACATATTGATTAATGACAGTAGGCAGAGAAAATATTATTCCTTTCCTTCTTTCTAGTTTCCACTTGGCCCACGATGGGCTGAATGGCCTTGTCTGCACTGGAACAATTCTGTAATTGGGCGATTCTGCAGTGGTGTAGAATCATGACTGCTGTCACATAGAATTGAACAAATGCTTCACTGATCAATACAAATTATATTTGGAATTGCAGTGAGTGTTCTACCTTGTTTTAAGCAGAAATGTATTCTAATTACATTTCAGATTTGCTTCTGTGTCTGAAATATGAGCGCTTTCTTCTCTAAATGTCAGGTGAAAGCAGGTGGTGTTTTAGCAAGCCTGTTTGAATCTTATTTGAAGCTGATTAATCTGAAATTGATCATTTTTAGCAGTGGATGTTGTTTCAGAGTTTGCTGACTGGCTGGTTCTTTGTAATGTGAAAAATAATTCTGGAAATGGTTGTGAGAAGGCCGAGATAGCTGTTGGCAATGAATGCACACCTGATGCTGTCGTACAGTCCAGACCAGGGCAGAATGGCAGGAGTTGTGTTTGCTGATAGTTAACAGTGGAAATGATTGGTCAATAACAAATTAATTCTGGGTATTGTGGTATCAGAGCTGAGTTTCTTCAGGGTGACATTTGGTTTCTCGACTCTTTAGCAAGAACGTGTTCATGTGATATTTTTAGGTTGATTCTCCAAATGACTGCTTGGGATTACAATAGCGCAAAAAAAATCAAATAACACTCAATTTCTACAGTGGGAATAGAGAATATTTGTTACATCATGAAGGTATTGACTATAACTAATATCCCGTGATTAGTTGACCTTGTGTATTTGTTTGTTAATTTTGGCCAACAATTACATGAGTACAGACGATTAGTGTTTTCTAACACAAGGAATGTTGAAGAAATCCAACATAAAACAGAATTAAAGGTTACAGAATAAACTTGACCAGTCTGATTGCTGAATTCTCCAACTGCATCGTGAGTACATGCGTGAGGCAGTTTATCAGGAAACTATCCATTCTTTTAAAAGCAAGATGAAGATAAGCTAGGGAAAGAAGTTGAATTCTCAAGATTTTATCCAGTAACTTGAGCCGTACTGAAGAAGAAAGCCCGACATTGGTTTCCCAGTGTGTGATATGCTCACAGAGCTCTGCCCGTGACAGGGCGAGAGGCTACAATTAGCATCTGCCTTGGATTTGGCAAGACTCAGGTCTGTATTCAATGAACCTCGCTAGAAATGTGTGGGTAAATTGAATAAGAGATACATTCAAACACGGATATTACACCCCCTCCCATTCTAACCATTCATTGCCAGCCATGAATAATCAAAACTGAGACAAGATATAAAGTCATCGCAACACAACAGAATAGGGCTAGATTTCAGAAAACGTGGCAGGGAAAAAAAATTGGCCTAGAAATTCCAATGTTTTCATGGCTGTACCTCATAGGAATCCTACAAAATAAAGTAGGGGGCCCTTTGGAAGTTCCCACACACAAACTGGGGGATATTTCCCAGGAAATTTGGGCTTCTGATGTGCGATTCCACTGAGTCTGGAACTTTCTGAATCTCCGAGTCAAAGTTAGAGACTTTGGATGATTCTGACTCACTTACCAAAATACAATCATACAAACATACAAACTAGGAGAGGAGTAGGCCATTCGGCTCCTCAAGCCTGTTCCACCATTCAACAAGATCATGGCTGATTTCATTGTAACCTCAACTCAACTCCATATTCCAATCTTTCACACCTTGTGCATCAAGAAATTACCTCACTCTACCTTCAAAATATTCACAGTCTCTGCTTCTAATGCCTTGTGAGGAAGGGAGTTCCTGAGAGTCACCACCCTCTGAGAGAAAACATTCTCCTTATCTCTGTCTTAAACAGCTGAGTCCTTGGATGGAATTTTTCTGCCTGTGCTCCTCCAAAAACCCCACTCAAACAGACCTTTCCATGGACTGTCCCTCAGACACTCCGATTCCCACAGCAGGCAGAACAGGAAAATTCAGATAAAGCGGCCTGGGAGCGATGGCCCCCACAGATATCGCCCCCCCCCCCCCCCCCCCCCCCCACCACCACAACATAATTGTCCCCCTTATCCACCCATCCCCCCTGCTGCCCAGACCAATCACGATCCCCTGCCTCTTTCCCTCTACCAATCTCCCGCAAAGTAGCAGCAGACACCCTCTTCCCCACCCCTCATCAGAGAATGATCTGGCCCACCTCCCCCTCCCCCTCCCCCCCACCACTGATCAGGGAGCCGTCGGAAGCTCTGAACTCGCTCTTCAGCAGCTGGAGCACCCGATTCTGACCTTTATTCAGCAGATCCATTATGACGCGATTCCAGATCGGCAAACGCAGTGATAGAGGGGAAATGCTGATAAAGTTGGGCGGGTAGTTCATTTATTCAATTTAAATACATGAAAATGCACCCATTTCACGTGCAAATTGGCTCAAAGCCGTGGTTGGGCCTTGGTAAAGTGGGCATCTGCGTGGACGTGGGCACGGATCACCTTAATGACCTCACGCCCGACTTTACCATGTTTTCGTGCCTGAAAATGGGCACAGAGCAATGGGAAAATCAGGCTCATTTTTCCAGATTCTCTGAAAAGAGGAAACATCCTCCCCACACCCACCCTGTCAATACAGGGGTATGGCTCCTGCTCTGCTCAAGACCACCAATGCACCTAACAATGGCCAATGTACAGAAACTGGAACACCCAGAGGAAACCCACACAGACACGGGGAGAACATGCAGTCTCCGCATGGATAGTGACCCAAGCTGGGAATCAAACCCATTTCCTTGGTGCTGCGAGACAGCAATGCTAACCACTGTGTCACTGTGCTGCCCACTGGCTGTAAAGTGCTTTGAAACATTCTGATATTGTCAAAGATGTGGTGTAAATACACATGTTTGATTCTTATTATTAAACAATGACACAGAGGAGAGAATGCCATATTCCACAACTTATTGTTCCATACCTGCACAATCCACTGATTCATTGAGTTCTTTCCTAGCCTTTCCTTTCACTATTTATCACTCCTGAACTAACATTGCTCTTTAATCACTCTGATTCCAATATGGTTGTTGTAAAGTTCTTTGTCAAGCTGCAGAACGCAGGCACCTCTCTGTTTCAGCTAAACACTAAATCATCCTCGATTACAGTCTCCAAATTTATTGCTTTATCTTTCTCGATGTTTCTCTATATTGAACAAAGTTCCTTTTATTTTGAGTTTCATTAAACACCCATCTGTAGTTTTGATTAAGTCCATTTCAAAAATCAACTTAATTAAACCAGAATTAAACTTGATTTTGACAGTGGTGAGACAGTGATATTGAATTATGTTTAGACACTTGTTTAACTCCTTTGAAACAGTCCACTCCAGCCATCAGAAATCCAACAAACTGCCCTCGAATAACATAGCCAGTCTGACCATCTTGATAATCATCAGGATCGTGACTTATATTATTCCTTGTAATGAGCCCTTTCTTATTCAGCACTCAGTGGGAATTGACAAAAACAAGCATTCATTTTGCACATTGCGCTGTGGAATGGACATGTTAGAAATGAAATCCGTCATAAGTAACTTTAGTGCCATCTTTCTGTCGAATGATTAATTTGTCTGAAGACATTCACACTTGAAATGTCAGTTTTCCTGCTTCACATTGATTGGTCAACTGCAGTTGGGGTTCTCATTTGAATCAACCATTTATCTGAATTTTTAAATTCATATAGATTCATTAAAATGCTACACCAGCAATGGTACATGTACCTGCTGTTATGGAGCAACATTGTCCCAGAGCCAGTCCTGGGTTATCAGTTAAGGGGAAAGGGATTGCTGGTAGGTCCAATCAGTTGGTGTAGCGCTTGACTCCAATCAAAAAACCAGCCATTCCCATTCACACCCCCGTTCCTGATGCACTGATAACATATACATTAATCAACCTCATCAGATAACTAGTTTCAAACTTTCATTGATACTTGTAAACCAAAAAAAGTCTATTTGAAACTGCAGCTGTAAAACTAGATGAAAAATCATTTATAAAACTCTCACCACTTCTGCATCAGCTTGCAGTATTTTGTAAATGTTGCACAGGAGCTTTTTAGGAGTGTTTGTTTTGAAGGCAGGAGTTGCAGCTGATAAATTACAAATTGTCAGTACCAACGTGTAATGCTATCGACCAGGGGTTCCTATCAATTACTGTGTTCCTAAACTCTAGCAACACTCAAGAAGCTCCACACTGTCCAGCTCAAAGCTGCTTGTACTGAATCAAGCTTAAACACTCCTTCCCTCCAGCACCAGCACAATCTCATTGCTTTGCATGGTATCATCTACAAGGTACGCTGTAAGACTGCTGTGACAACATCCCCCAAAACTCTGACCCTGAAGAACCAGGATGGCAGAAGGTTGGGAATACCACCAACTCCAAGCCACCCATCTTCCTGAATGGAACATCCATTCTTTTACTGCATGAAGTCAAAATACTGGAAGTCCCTTCCTAACAATTCTGCGGTGCATGGACTGCAGGAGTTCAAGAAAGTGGCTCCTAACCACCTTCTCAAGGTCCTTCTGCGATCAGATATGGTGGCCAATGTGGGTACCACACTCATGATGTCAGCAATTTTGGTCAAATGTTTAAAAAGGAATGTAATATTTGCAGATATTTGGAATAATATTTGTTCTAATTTCTTGCAAGAGAGAAAAAAAAACCTGGTAAATGTGAAGGACTCTTGCTTTTTCCTCTTTGGTGTGTTTTATCTGTAATAGGCTGTCAGGAATGATCTATAGCTGCACAAATAAGGCAACATAAGTTGTCATGGAGAGTAGAGTGCTCATTATGCTGTGCATGTCCGGATAAAGCACCAAATAGAAATTCAGGGGTTTTTTGATGATAAAATGATCACTGCCACTTTTCCTGAGACTTCATTTGTTCTTGTCTTTGCTACAATTGTCCGAAGCACATTTATCATTGTTTTGTTAGGATTATTCTAATGTCCTTCTTTACTCCAATTTTTGGATTATGAAGAAGGTAACATGTGTTACAGGCCTGGTGCCCAGGCATCTTTCCCTTCCGGATATCGCTTCTGTGACCCACCTTCACATGTGAACCACAGTGATGACCGTTGCTGGAGAAGCTGAGGAGAATTTCACAGTTGAATCCAACCCTTCAGCTCATTGTTGTTTCCAGCAAAAGCAGTCTGGACAATAATCAAAGGAGTTACCCTGACAGATCCTTCAACCTCCGCAAGACATAACCAGAATTATTCAGCACTGTCTCTCTCTCCCACTTTTACTGTCCTACAACCCTCCTGTAATTAGTCATATGTTTTCTAACACCCATCTATTGGCAACAAATTGCAAAATATAACTAGAATAATTAGCAAAAAAGACTAAACAAATGGCTTTAAATAATACAATCAAGTTCAAAAGTGATGCTTTAGTCGTTAATGTTATCTAACTTCCAGAACACCAGTCACCATCAATTATTTAGTATTATTATTTCTACGATGTCTATGATCTTACAGTGCTGCTAACACAAAGTTGTATTTTGGGAGCTCTGAATAAAAATACATCTACAGCATTGTAGCTAAGATTGAGATCATTCCAGATTTTATTATTCTGATTTGAAATTGACTATCTGCCCGATCTGAACAGTCTTGGACAAGCTGAAAAGGCGCCACCACACACGGCATCACCACAGGGTGACAGATGATGCTCAGCAGGTCATTCTTCATGGAATTCAAAAACTTTGCAGAAACATGAGACTTTGAGCTCCCTCCACTGGCAATCAAATGATCTGGTGGAACTGGCAGTACGCTTAGCCAAGCATCCTTGAGAAATGTGCCTGAGATAACTTAGAATTTTTGCCATGCTATTTGCCCTGCGACATATGCTGAGATAGGGTTTGTCCTGGTCAACACAGACAGTGTTCCTCAGGTGTACCAGAACCATAACTGCTGTCACCAAGGTTCTTCTGCAACCAGATCTGGAGACCAGCAATTTAAGGTGGCATTTTTATTTATTCATATATGGGACATGGATGTCATTGACTGGCCAGCATTTATTGCCCATCCCTAGTTGCTCTTGGAGGGCAGTTGAAAGTCAGCACATTGCTGTGCCTCTGGGTCACATGTAGGCCAGACCAGGTAAGGATGGCAGATTTCCTTCCCTAAAGGGCATTAGTGAACCAGATGGGTTTGCCAACAATCAGCAATGGTTTCACAATCATCATGAGGTTCTTAATTTCAGACATTTTTATTGAATTCAAATTCCACCATCTGCCATGGTGGCATTCGAACCGGGGTCCCCAGAACATGAGCTGAATTTCTGGGCTAATATTCTAGTGATATTACCACTGGACCATCGCCTCTCTTTCAAATGAATTGCTGAATCAAAGCTCCCTCTGATCTGCATGTTGATGGGAAAGATCTCAGGGTATTGTTTCAAAATGGTTGTGTTCTTCCTGGTGGTCAATCGATATTCCTCAATCAACATCCTTTACTTGAGATTAGCTGATTATTAATTTACTGTTCGTTGCAGCTTGCTGTGCATGAATTAAAAGCTGAATTTTCTACACTTCTGGTATTTGTATGGTAAATGTGGATTGTATTCTTGCACAAACACTATTTGGCAGCTCTGCTTTTTCCTGTTATGCTTTCTGGGATAATAATTTCTTTTTAAAGAGTATTCATTTGCACCAAATCAGATAGAAGACAGATATCAGCTCATCTTGGTCATGCTGATGAGGAGATGTCAGTTTCTATTCCAGTAATTACACTTGTGAGAGAATTTATAAAGTGTAAATCACTTGGAGGCAGCCTGAGAATGTGGGGGATGTTACAGGAATCCAAGACTTTGTCCCATAACTTCCAGTGGAGTGGTGACTGAGTCAGTTTGCTACTCGCTTCATCGTTAGTTAACTTGTAATCCAGACACTCCTATCTTGTCCAATGTTCTGACGCGCTTGGTAAGATCTCAGCAATATAATCACATCTCCCCGGTCTTCTACCCAGAGCTGCAGTGTCGGAGGTCAGGGGGGTCTGATCAGAGTTTGTTTTTTCTCATGGGGGAGGGGGTTTGCACAGGTGGTTCAGCCCAGTATCCTGATTTCCCAGTTTTTTTTCTGTTTTTCCTTGTGGCTGGAGTCATGGCCGGATGGGAAATGGGGTCAGGAATGGGAATGGATGGCATTGGGTCCAGTGGGGAAGTTAGGGAATGGTTAATGGGTGGAGAATAGTGAAGTGTTGGGAAGGAGACGTGGGGGGTGGGGAGGAGAATCTCAGTGGTGTAGTGAGGGGGTGGGGGGGGCTTGTCGTGAGGTGGCGGTGGGAGTTGGGGGTGTGGGATTGTGGAGGATGAGGGAGTCCTGTGGGGACTGCGGTGGAGATGGAGTATGTGGGAGGTCAGTACATGAATTACCCTGAGACTAAAGTGGTTTTAATTTTTCAGTCTTTGTCTCTTGCTGCTCGTTACAATCAGAATCATCCAGATTTTATGATTTAAATCTTATTATCAGCTGGGTCCCAGTGCAGGATCATTGCCCCTTGGAGGTTTCCACTTCCTGGCTAATTGCTGAACAAGTCTAACCTGGCTACACTCTGGGGGAGGGTGGTGGTTGTGGTTGTCTCGTGTACCTCTGTGGTATCTGCACCTCCAACCCCCCCACCTCCCCCGCAGAAACAGAAACACTTCCCCAAGACTCAGAATCTCTCCCTTCTCCATATCACAATTCTAATCATTAACATCCTCAGTCCCGGTGAGATATGTTGCTTCTGAATGTTGTATTACAATTTGGTGAGTGTGAAATCTCAGTAGTGGTGACAGAGGCCGGAAGGGGAATCAGATGGATTTTCCGCTGTGAAAGAGCTCGGCAATGAAATGAGGAATACTTGTTTCATGATATCCTGATTGGACAAATTGTGTTCCATAAACAAATCTTACAGGGTAAGTTTCAGCAAACAAACGTGGAATCATTAACCAGACTGTCCAAAGCAGAGGTTCTCTCCCTAATTAACCACCACAGCCCTTGTGATTTGTTTTCTCCAGTAAAGCTTAAACTGACCAGTGTTTGATATATAATTAATTGTTATCCTCAATCTTAAGACTCACTGCTTCTTCTCATTGATGATGTGGGTATGCCGGCGTTGGACTGGGGTAAACACAGTAAAAAGTCTGACAACACCAGGTTTTAGTCCAACCTATTTATTTGAAAATACTCACAAGCTTTCGAGGGACACCCTCTTCGTCAGGTGAATGGAGAGTTCTGGCCTCAGACAGAGCATATAAAGCACAGACAGTTTAGAGATTACTGATTAGAATGCGAATCCTTACACCTAACCTGCTGTTCAAGACCTGAAGTGGCTGATAATGTGAGTGGAAGGAGCACTGATCACAGTTTAAAGAGATGTGTATTGTCTCCAGACAGTACAGTAAGTGAGGTTTTGCAAACCCAGGCAAGTCACGGGGGTTACAGATAGTGCGACATGAACCCAAGATCCCTGTTGAGACCGTCCTCATGTGTGCGGAACTTGGCTATCAGTCTCTGTTCAGCGACTCTGCGCTGTCGTGTGTTGTGAAGGCCGCCTTCAGTAATCTCTAAACTGTCTGTGCTTTATATGCTCTGTCTGAGGCCAGAACTCTCCATTCACCTGACGAAGAGGGTGTCCCTTGAAAGCTTGTGAGTATATTATCAAATAAATAGGTTGGACTAAAACCTGGTGTTGTCAGACTTTTTACTGTCTTCTCATTGACACAGCCGATGAGAGCAGTACCAGACTGCTGAGTTTCAGAAACAGTTTAATTAAGCCCATTATCTCTATCACTCTTTCTAGCTTCTCATTGCATCTACAAACATTCACTGGGGGAAATATCTAACAGTGATACCGTTAGAATTTGTTACTCAATTATGTTAAGGAGAATCTTTCATTGAAATTTAACATTGCCTTGTCCATACATTAATAAAATAAAAGGGTTAGAAAATGAGAGGGATAGTGAAGTGTCTGAGATTGAGATGTTTTTGAACCTTGCTCCTTTGTACTGAGTCACAGATCCAAGATTTGACAACATTCTGCATTGCCCTGAAGAAGCTGCGACAGATTCTTACAGCAAGAACAATATGCAAATGAAGATAATCGGTCAATATAACCTCCTCAGGATTGCCAACTCTCCAGGATTGGCCTGGAATCTCCAGGAACTGAAGGTCGATCCCCCCCCGATGCTGCCTGTGCGGCCTTGGGAAAGAAATCATTGCCATATCAAAAAGATTTTTAATTTTCTTGGAGCATTTCTCTTTTTCAGATACAATCATGTTAAAAATGAGACAAAAGGCAGTTTGGCTGATAATTGAGCACTGAACCTCTGCTTTCTCATCAGTTGAAGAAAGTAGTGTGTCACAGGGTTGGGTGTGTTAGACAATAAATGGCTGGAACTTGGAGGAAGTTACTGGATAAAACCTCCAGCAATACGCTTAATCACGTTTAACACCCTCATTTGTGATGAATGTTTGTGATGTGCTCAGCCTTCCCATTGGCTCATCACTGAATGTCAGTCAGACTGAGCCCACTCTGAAACTGTAGCGCTCCAAACACAACTTCCAACATGAAGGCTGCAAGTGGCAAAAAACAAAACCTCATAAAAAATTCAAAGTAAAATCCTGCAGAACTAAAAATAAACTGAAGACATTCTGACTTGAAAAAAAACCTCACCAGACATGCCAGAAAAGAATAATCAGGGAAAGGTTTAAAAGAAAGACTTGGAAGCTGAAGGCTGAGATTAAACATTCCTCACCTGGAAGTCCATCTTCAATTCTTGGATTCAGTAGGTCTAGGGGATGAGCTATAGCTTTTGACATCCAGGATACATCAGGTCCTGAAAAATGGTTAAATGCTCAGTGGTCATTCATTTTCTTTTTTAAGAACTCTTATCTGATTTGTAAGTCAGTACTGAGTGCACTCCAAGAAGGAAGAATCCAATAATTAATTCTTCAGAATCAACTTTAAAGACCAGAAAAATCCTAGATCCTTTCTTCCCAAAATACAGCACTCAGAACTGGAAATAGTTGAGGCCAAATTAGAGTCTGAGACAATTTCCACTTAACCTCCTTGCTCCTGTACAATACACCCCTATTAATAAAGCTCAGATTGTATATTCTTAATTAGCTGCTCTCAATCTGCCTCGCCACCTTTAATGACTTATAAACATATACACCCAGCTCTCTCTGCTCCTGCAGCCCCGTTCGAATTGTCTCTTATGTTTTGTATTGTCTCTCCAAGTTCTTTCCACCAAAATGAATGACATCACACTTCTCTGCAGTTGCCTTTATCTGCCACTTGACAACCCATTCCACCAACTTGCTTATTATCTTTTGCTTCCAAATTTCATATCATCCATAATTTTGAAATTGTAACCTTCATCAATCTTGGTAATTAATATGTATCCAAACGAGCCAAGGACTCAATACTGACTCTTGAGGAGCTCAGAGCATGACTTCCTCAAAAAATATCTACAAGCCATTATTTTCTATTTCCTGTCGTTCAGCCAATTCCAAGTATATCCAATAATTTCTCTGAGCTCTCACTCAATGCAGTCCTGTTTATTCCGGAAACTATAACTTTTCTCACAAGTCTGTGTAGCACAATATCAAATTCCTTCTAGAAGTCCATTCACACCAGCAGTGCCCTTCTCAATCCTCTCTCTTACTTCTACAAAAAACTCAAACAAGTTAAACACAATTTTCCCTTAAGTTCTGCACTGGCTTTACTGAATTAATTCACATTTGTTTATGTAGCAATTGCTTTTGTCTCAAATTATTGTTTCCAACATCTTCTCCATCATCAAAGTTAAACTGACTGGCCTGTAGTTTTGGGCTTATCTTTACAGCTTTATGGAATTAGGCTGGAATAGTTCCAATTCTCCAGCTCTCTGGCATATTTCCGAAATCCAAGGAAGTCTGAAAAAAGGTGTCCAGTGCCTTTGCAATTTTCTCTCACTTCCCTCAGTATTTTTGGACACACCTCAGCAGGTTTTGGTGTCTTCTCAATGATAAACAGAGACACCTGTCCAAAACTTCCTCCTTATCAATTTTAAATACCAATTTTAAAATCTTATCAATTTTAAAAGAGTCTGAATTGCCTTATCTTTCACAAGGGCTTAGATTGCATCTTCTTTCTTGATTTAAAAAAAAGATGCAAAGTATTGATTTAATGTTTTTTCTTTTCATTCATGAGATGTGGGCATTCCTGGTTAGGCCAGTTTTTATTGCCTATCCCTAATTGGCCTTGAGAAGGTGGTGGTGAGCTGCCTTCTCGAATGGCTGCAGTCCATGAAGTGTTGGTACAGCTACAGTGCTGTTAGGGAGGGAGTCACAGTATTTTGACTCATAGACAGTGAAGGAACAACGATATGTTTCCAAATCAGGACAGTGAGTGACTTAGAGGGGAAACTCCAGAAGGGTGTGTTCTTGTCCTTCCAGATGATAGAGATCATGGGTTTGGAATGTGCTTCACTGTTTATATTTCTCATCATCTTTGCCACCATTCAAAACACTATTCAGCACATTGATGTTTATCGTGTTAAAGAAAATGTATCAAACAGTGAACAAGTACAAGTGTTGTGGATGATAGCATCAATGCCCATCAGGAGAATAGTCCATGCTGTAATCATTTCACAATGTTTTGTTGTTGAATTGAATTGGATGACAGATGGTGTAATGAGAGTAACACACACCTAAATACATTCATACAAAACACTACTCTCCGGATGTTTTATAATAGATTATTATAAATATCATTTCTCAATTTCACCCAGCACCTGCACCTACCTCCAATATTAGTCAGGTTTTTAATTTGATTTTCTGTATAAATATTTGAGGATTATTCTTTCACATAATAAATATTTTAGCTTCATTACAATGTGAATAGTGGCAGCCACAATTTGTGCTCAGTGATATTAATGCACCAGGAACGATATCACATCATGGCTGCAACATTCAATGACCGAGGGGGCTTCTTGTGCTCCTGTGACTAGCGATTAATCCTGAAGAAATGCTGTATTTTTATAGTAACTGAAGCAACTAAATTTCCTGTGTATTGACCAAGGTATCCACACAAATCCTGTTATTCTCTGAGCCGAGTCATTTTGTTTTATTTTGTCAGAGTCTTGGTGAATTTTATGATCCAATAAGATTTTATGAACTTATTTCAGAATTCTGTAATGGTTATTGGTAAAGAATGACCTCCTCCCGATACAACACCACAACATCAAAATGCACTTTGTTTCAAACCACAGTCATTTTCTTCAGCAGATGTTCTCTGGTGTGTTTGAATTAAGTTTCAGACCTTTTCCCCAACAGGGTTTGATTTCAATCAAGTTACATTTTATGGTTGTTTCTATTCTCTTTCAGTTTAATTGGCTGATCGGTAGAAACTTTGAGAAATGTGCAAAAGAGAAATTCTATGTTTTATTTCAAATATAATTTTTAAGGAATTATGGCTTATTTCCCTTTAAGGCCAATTTCCTCCGCAAACTAATTTCTCCCAGGTATCTGTCTCCAGGTCAAGCTGTTTCCCCCATATTGTTCAAGTGATGTATATCTCACAGAAGAGATACCAATGCTCGGACTAACCTGTTACTAGACCTGTAAGGAAACCCAAAATGCTTCTTGAATTTGTGGTGCTGGCCATACTCTCCTATTGGTAGCACTAACATTAAGATGATTCTTCAGAAGAAACGGAGAATTGATCCTATTCTAGGTGATTTCACACATGTGGATAAAGCTCATCTTTTTCCTTAAGCATTTACTCTATTAACTCCTTGTGTGGATCATTGCCGCCTTTCACACTTGTGAAGCAACCTTTTCAAGCAACCTTTGCATACAAGATGATCAGAGGGTTAGATAGGGTGGACAGTGAGAGCCTTTTTCCTCGGATGGCGATGGCTAACACGAGGGGTGGTAATTATAGGACGGATGTCAGAGGTAGGTTCTTTACTCAGAGGTTAGTAAGGGCGTGGAATGCCCTGCCTACAGCAGTTGTGGACTCGCCAACGTTAAGGACATTCAAATGGTCAGTGGATAGGCGTATGGATAACATTGGAATAGTTTAGGTTAGAGGGTCATTAGATTGGTTCCAATGGTCAGCGCAACATCGAGGGCCGAAGGGCCTGTACTGCGCTGGAATGTTCTTTGTTCTATGTTTTCAATGGTTGATTAGATTGAAGGTGGTATGAGGTGTTACAAATTGTTCTTGCTGACAGATGAGGAATTACGTCCATTAAAATGCTCGTCATGATGTGGAGATGTCAGCGTTGGACTGGGGTAAACACAGTAAGAAGTCTCACAACACCAGGTTAAAGTCCAACAGGTTTATTTGATAGTAAAACCATCAAGTTTTTGAGGTTTGCCCCTTCGTCAGGTGAGTGGAGAGTTCTGGTGTCAACAGCATATACAAAGGCACACACAGTTTACAGAATACTGATTAGAATGCGAATCTTTACAGCTAATCCAGTCTTAAAGATGCAAACAGTGTGAGTGGAGAGAGCATCAAGCACAGGTTAAAGAGATGTGTATTCTTTCCAGATAGGACAGTAAGTGAGATGTTGCAAGTTCAGGCAAGTCATGGGGATTTACAGATAGTGCGACACGAACCCAAGATCCTGGTTGAGACCGTCCTCATGTGTGCGGAACTTGGCTATCAGTCTCTGCTCAGTGACTCTGCGCTGTCGTGTGTTGTGAAGGCCGCCTTGGAGAACATTTACCTGAAGATCAGAGTCCGAATGCCCGTGACCACTGAAGTGTTCGCCAACAGGAAGGGAACAGTCTTGCCTGGTGATTGTTGAGCGATGTTCATTCATCTGTTGTCATAGCATCTGCATGGTCTCCCCAGTGTATCATGCCTTGGGACATCCTTTCCTGCAGCGTATCGGGTAGACAATGTTGGCTAAGTTGCAAGAGTATGTACCGTGGATGATGTTCTCATGTGAGATGATGGTATCCATGTCGATGATCCGGCATGTCTTGCAGAGGTTGCTGTGGCAGGGTTGTGTGGTATTGTGGTCACTGTTCTCCTGAAGGCTGGGTAGTTTGCTGCGGACAATGGTCTGTTTGAGGTTGTGCAGTTGTTTGAAGGCAAGAAGTGGGGGTGTGGGGATGGGCCTGGCGAGATGTTCGTCTTCATCAATAACATGTTGAAGACGCCAAAAAAGATGTCATAGTTTCTCCGCTCCAGGGAAGTACTGGACGATGAAGGGTACTCTGTCCACCGTGCCCTGTGTTTGTCTTCTGAGGAGGTTTATTCAGTTTTTCGCTGTGGCGCATCGGAACTGTCGATCTATGAGTCGAGCACCATATCCTGTTCTTATGAGGGCATCTTTCAGTGTCTGGAGGTGTCTGTCACGATCCTCCTCATCTGAGCAGATCCTGTGTATACGGAGGGCTTGTCCATAGGGAATGGCTTCTTTAACATGTTTAGGGTGGAAGCTGGAGAAGTGGAGCATCGTGAGGTTATCTGTGGGTTTGCGGTACAGTGAGGTGCTGAGGTGACCGTCCTTAATGGAGATGCATGTGTCCAAGAATGCCACTGATTCCAGAGAGTAATCCATGGTGAGTCTGATGATGGGATGGAACTTGTTCATGTCATCATATAGTTGTTTCAGTGATTGTTCACCACGAGTCCAAAGGAAGAAAATGTCATCGATGTATCTAGTGTATAGCATTGGTTGAAGGTCCTGTGTGGTGAAGAAGTCTTGTTCGAACCTGTGCATGAAGATGTTGGCATATTGAGGTCGGAATTTGGTCCCCATGGCTGTTCCGTGTGTCTGGATGAAGAACTGGTTGTTGAAGGTGAAGACATTGTGGTCCAGGATAAAGCAGATGAGTTGTAAAATTGCATCTGGAAACTGGCAGTTGTCGGCATTGAGTACTGAGGCAGTTGCAGCAATGCCATCGTCGTGGGGGATGTTGGTGTAGAGCGCTGAGACATCCATTGTGACGAGGAGTGTCCCTGGTTCAACTGCTCCATGTGTGCTGAGTTTCTGTAGGAAGTCCATAGTGTCACAACAAAAGCTGGGGGTTCTTTGTACAATGGGTTTCAGGATGCCCTCGACATAACCGGAGAGGCTCTCGTGCAGGGTCTCATTGCCCGATACAACGGGACAGTCGGATGTGTTTGCCTTGCGTATCTTCAGGAGGCAGTTGAGATCTCCAATGCGGGTGTACATGGGATGAGAGCACGGAGGGTGCTCTGAAGGTCCGGATCAGTAATCAGTATTCTGTAAACTGTGTGTGCCTTTATATGCTCTGTTTGAGACCAGAACTCTCCACTCACCCGACGAAGGGGCAAACCCCGAAAGCTAGTGGCTTTTGCTACCAAATAAACCTGTTGGACTTTAACCTGGTGTTGTGAGACTTCTTACTGCATTAAAATGTTCCCCAGTGGCACCATGTATTTACTTGAGTGGTGATATATACTATTTATTTTCACAGGAAAGGAAGGAACAGATGAAATTATGACATGCTGTATATCTTGGGAGAACAATTTGTGGTTGGTGAAATTTTCCACAATGAGGTGAATTTGGTCTGTGGCAAAAATGTAAAAGTAGCAATGGTAAACTTCCAGCATGGTTTTTATCACATTCATCTTTCCAATCCACGGACTTGTTGCTGCCAATTTCATACTTTAGCTTTGACAGATATACAGTGTCCAGAGGGATATTTCTCTTCATTGAATTTGAGTACAAACAGACTCATCTGAAGTGTTTGAGAATCCTAACCTTTTTTTGGGATTAGTCTGGATTATGCAAACTCCTCAGACGGTCACTTGAATTTATAATTGTGAAAAACAAACCTCACAGATAGTTATATAGATTTGAAAAACGGATCCAACTTTCTCTGAAGAACAGGAATATTTCCATCCTCCAGATAGTCTTTTTAGTTTTAGCCACATTATAATAAGCCGGATATTATAAAGGTCCCGGCGTCTCCCCTCTCTGCTGAAGAGTTTATGAAGATGCGTTATCAAGTTTGGACACAGAAGATTATACAAAACAATATTTGTTTCTCAAGTTCATTGAAGAATCTGAACGTGCAACTAATTCCCCTGAGATGTCCCGGTGTCAGGAAGGGGGGAGTCGGAAGCTGCAGCCACAGCCACAGTCTCCGGTTGTAAAATCCAGGCATGGGCTCGAGCCCTTCCTCCTCTCTTGGGGTTCCTGTGGACCCCTGGATCACTCCATGGGACGGTAGTTCTTCTGCATTGAACTCCAGAAGCTCTGGCATTACCTGGCATCGCCAGTCCTGGAGGACCACCTGCACCCTACCCATGGTGGTCAAGCACTCTGCGATGGCCACCTGTCAATGGCCACAGCAAGTGCCCTCTGAGACTGGCCACACTCTGCAAGCTCTCTGCGACTGGGCCACGGTCTCAAGGGCTGCTGCCGTAGCCCAGTGTCTCAGCACTATCCCACTGGGTCTCCTACAAGCTCTCGAGACTCTCAGCCATGGGCCGCAGAATCTTGAGAAACCTGTTCAGTCCTTCAGTTGTGCCTGCTGTGACTCGGCCATTGCTTGGAGCCTGCCACTCATGGTGAGGACCCCCTGCCCAGGCTTTCCAATGCAGCTGCTACCCTTGCAGTGTTGGCCTGGGAAGCAAGCAAGACAGGAAGTAGCTGGTCCATCTGAAAGCTTTGGGATTCCTCCCAGAAGCCTCGCAGTGGGTCCAGTGTGACCGTCAGTCCCTCCTGCCTCCCCTGGCTCTGTTGCTGCATCTCCAGCAGCTGAGGGAGAAATGATCTCAGAGGCCCAGCATGTAGCCAGGGGCCAGCAGAGTCCTCACCTCCAGCAGGCCCCCCCGTGCCAGAGGCCCGGGATATTCCCTCCTCCACCTGACGTACATCAGCAGGTATATCGTGCTCACCAGAGAGTGAGCCAGAAGCCTCAACGCTGACCGGATCCATCGATGTGAGAGTCTCTGAGACGGTGAGTTGTGAGCTGGAAACTAACACAAAACTGGTGCCTGCCTCGGAGGTCCTTCATCAGCTTTCTCTGAGGAGCCTTCGGAGCTGATAGGACAGGATAGGTGGAAGCAGCAGTGAGAGCTGTGATGCCAGATGGCCAAGATGGGTGGGGTCCCTTCCTGAAATACAGGACACAAGGTTAAGTTCAAAGGAGGGAGAGGGATTTTGGTAAACACAACTTAGTTGGGATATCTACAACAAGTGGAGAATTGGCAGGTGCTCACTCCAATTCTCCAGACCAACCATGCTGTCCTCTCCTGTAATCACTCCTCCTGGTGGTGTAAGGACCTGGGTGTCAGGCCCACCACCCCTGTCTTCACCCTCCCCTGGTGATTATAGGCATTCATCTTCTGCAGGGGGCAGCAGGAGCCATGTAATATCTGATGGCATGAATCCTGGTGGGTATCGGGTGGTGACGCTCAGAGGGCAAACACTGTGATACCCTTGGGGAGGAGGAGGGAGGTGCTGGG
The DNA here is from genome assembly GCF_965287045.1 of Carcharhinus amblyrhynchos. Lineage (NCBI taxonomy): Eukaryota > Metazoa > Chordata > Chondrichthyes > Carcharhiniformes > Carcharhinidae > Carcharhinus > Carcharhinus amblyrhynchos. The sequence goes on from NC_137325.1 coordinate 665,961, forward strand.
GGTGGGGGACCTGAGGGTCATTTAGGATTAGTACTTGATGAGGTTAAACACTCGCCCTTGTGCCTGGTTTAAGTAATTCAGTTTTTTGTGGCACTGTTTCCCGGTTCTCCTGGCCAGTGCCCTGGCACTAACGCAAGCTGCCCACCTCCTCCCGGGCTGCATTTCCATGGGGCGCCATCGTGTTGGGGGTGAGAGGGTGTCCCACCTTATCTCCACCACCTCCAGCAACCTGACCAGATCTGCAACTGACAAATGGGGAGCTATCTTCCTGGAGGCCAGTTTTTCCTGCCCTGCCTGTCTCTCCATCCTTGGGGTTTTTACGGAGCTGTCTCTTGTTAGGGCAGGTCTGCAGACAGTTTGGGCGGGTCACGCGCCTGTTAGAGAATTCCAGTGAGTTTAAAGCAATTTGCCTTGTTACCATGGAGGGGAAGACAAGTCGGCACCTGTATGTGTGTTGTTGGAAGGGGGAAGGGGGGAGCGGATGGTGCCTCAGTCAGCTGGCATCGTGGCATTTGTGTCTCTGTGATGTGTGGGAGCAGGGGAAAGAGAGGATCGTGTGGGTCAGCCATCGGGGCCAGGGGGTGATGAGGGGCCTTGTGCAAGTGGGTCTCCAGTGTCCATGGAGGTGAGGGGGAGGCTGTACCAGTCCCGGGCGAGGGGGTGGGGTTTCTGCCGGGAAAGCTGCTTTTTTCCCCACTTTTCCTGCACATGTGCAGTTTGGTGTCTCTGAGCTGCTGTTTGGTGAAATAGAGCCCGGCCACTGCCCCTCAGGGTTAGAAACAATAGCTCATATTCTCAAAGACTAAGTGCATATGATTGGGCATGAAAACTTGCCAGAAAATCACCAGAACTCTCTTGTTTTCACGCTAGCTGGAAACTTAGAAATAATCTCATAAAATTCCACCCGTCCTGGTGAATTACAGTTGACACATTTCCCTCGAACTTTTTGCACACAATATCTTCCCTTTACAATCAAATCAAAATTCATCTAACTCTCAGATTGTATCACGTTTCTAAACTTATCTGTGGAGCATGAGTTGCTGCTCCAGAACAATCCTTGGACACACATTCCCTTTCTCCCCCTCCACCCATCATCATCCTGACCCCCAGCCCCCACCACCACCAAACCCCATCACCACAACATCAGGAACTTCAGCAAGTGCTGGCAACCTGAATTGGTTAATAAAGTGAAATAAGATATCCCATTTCAGATGAGTCTTGGGACTCTGTCTGGATGGACGCATCATCAGTTAATGATACAGGAACAAGGTAGGATAATGTTTCAGCTCTCTGCCCTTTAGCTTCTAAGTTGAGTGAATCGATGTTCCAGGAGTGAAATCATAGAACATAGAACATAGAACATAGAACATTACAGCGCAGAACAGGCCCTTCGGCCCACGATGTTGCGCCGACCAGTTACAAAAACAATGACCCACTAGCCTATACCAATCCCTTTTCGTCCATAAACCTATCCAGAGATCTCTTAAACGCCCCCAAACTAGACGCATTTACAACTGCAGCAGGCAGGGCATTCCAATCCCTCACCACCCGCTGGGTAAAGAACCTACCCCTGACATCCGTCCTGTAGCTACCCCCCCTTAATTTAAAACCATGCCCCCTCGTGCTAGCTTTCTCCATCCGAGGAAAAAGGCTATCACTATCCACCCTATCTAAACCTCTAATCATCTTATATGTTTCAATAAGATCCCCTCTTAGCCGCCTTCTTTCCAACGAAAACAACCCTAAATCCCTCAGTCTCTCCTCATAGGACCTCCCCTCCATACCAGGCAACATCCTAGTAAACCTCCTCTGCACCCTCTCCAACGCCTCCACATCCTTCTTGTAATGCGGGGACCAGAACTGCACACAGTACTCCAAGTGCGGCCGCACTAGAGTAGTGTACAGTTGCAACATTACACTGCGACTCCTAAATTCAATCCCCCTACCAATAAACGCCAAGACACCGTACGCCTTCTTAACAACCTTATCTACTTGATTCCCAACTTTCAGGGATCTATGTACACACACACCTAGATCCCTCTGTTCATCCACACTATTCAAAGTCCTCCCGTTAGCCCTATACTCGACACATCTGTTGCTCCTACCAAAGTGAATTACCTCACACTTCTCCGCATTAAATTCCATCCGCCACCTCTCGGCCCAGCTCTGCAACCTATCTAAGTCTCCCTGCAGACTATGACACCCTTCCTCACAATCTACCACACCTCCAACTTTGGTGTCATCAGCAAATTTACTAATCCACCCAACTATACCCTCATCCAGATCATTAATAAAAATTACAAACAACAGTGGCCCCAAAACAGATCCCTGAGGCACACCACTCGTAACTGTACTCCATGATGAATATTTACCATCCACCACCACCCTCTGTCTCCTATCTGATAGCCAATTCCTGATCCAAATTCCTAGATTACCCACAATCCCATACATCTGCATTTTCTGCAGAAGCCTACCATGGTGAACCTTATCGAACGCCTTACTAAAATCCATGTATACCACGTCAACTGCCTTGCCCCCATCCACCTCTTTGGTCACCTTCTCAAAAAACTCAATAAGGTTAGTAAGGCACGACCTACCCGCTACAAAACCATGCTGACTATTTCTAATCAATTCATTACACTCCAAATAACTATAAATCCTATCCCTAATAATTTTTTCTAAAACCTTGCCCACAACAGAAGTAAGACTCACCGGTCTATAATTCCCGGCAAAGTCTCTGTTCCCCTTCTTAAACAATGGGACAACATTCGCTATCCTCCAATCCTCCGGGACTACACCAGAGACCAATGACGACCTGAAGATCTGAGCCAGAGGCTCTGCAATCACCTCTCTAGCCTCCCAGAGAATCCTAGGGTAGATCCCATCCGGACCAGGGGACTTATCTATTTTCAGCCCCTCAAGAATTTCCAGCACATCCCCTTTATCAACCGTAATACTGTCTATTTTACACCCCTGCAACCCAATGTCCTCCTCAGCTATATTCATGTCCCCCTGCGTGAACACCGAAGAGAAATATTGGTTCAATACTTCTCCAATCTCCTCCGGTTCCACACACAACTTCCCCCTGCTGTCTGTAACTGGCCCTAATCTTGCCCTGACCAACCTTCTGTTCTTGACATACCTATAGAACGCCTTAGGATTCTCCTTAATCCTATCAGCCAAAGTCTTCTCATGTCCTCTTTTAGCCCTTCTCAACTCACTCTTCAACTCCCTCCTAGCCAATCTAAAGCTTTCTAGTGCACTATCTGAGCCCTCCAATCTCATCCGAACATAAGCCTCCTTTTTCTTTTTAACCATCGACTCAACTCTTTTAGTGCACCACGGTTCCCTAGATCTACCAAATCCACCATGCCTGACAGGGACATACCTATCAAGGACTCGCAGTAGCTGCTCCTTGAAAAAACTCCACATTTCAGACGTTCCCAGTCCCTGTAATCCCCTAATCCAATCCATGCTTCCTAATTCACTCCTGATAGCCTCATAATCGCCCTTACCCCAGCTAAAATTGCTGACCCGAGGTTCATGCCTATCTCTTCCCATCACTAAGGTGAACGTAACCGAATTGTGGTCACTATCACCAAAATGCACACCAACTTCCAAGTCTAGCACCTGGTCTGGCTCATTTCCCAGCACCAAATCCAATATAGCCTCACCTCTAGTTGGCCTGTCTACATACTGAGACAAAAAACCTTCCTGCACGCTTTGTACAAACACTGACCCCTCTAGCGAGCTAGAACTATAGCAACTCCAATCAATATTCGTAAAGTTAAAGTCCCCCATAACAATTACCCTATTACTTTCACTCCTAACCAGGATTGTCTCCGCAATCCTTTCCTCAACCTCTCTAGAACTTTTAGGAGGTCTATAAAAGACTCCCAACAGGGTGACCTCTCCTCTCCTATTTCTAATCTCCGCCCATACTACCTCAACTGACAAGTCCTCATCAAACTTTCTCTCCGACACTGTGATACAGTCCTTGACTAGCAATGTTACCCCACCCCCCCTTCTACCTTCTTCTCTACTCCGACTAAAGCATTTGTACCCCGGAACCTGCAACATCCATTCCTGACCCTGCTCTATCCATGTCTCAGAAATGGCCACAACATCAAAGTCCCAGGTACTGATCCACGCTGCAAGTTCATCCACTTTATTGCGAATACTCCTCGCATTAAAGTACACGCATTTCAAACCCTGCTCCGCCCCACCCCCACTATGCCATGCCTTGCATTCCCCAACTATGCCCCCCTCACTTTCACCCCCTTTCCTCACTATCCCTCCCCCCCTCCGAATCAGTTTAAACCTTCCTGCATCGCTTTTGCAAATTTACCCCCCAGGATATTGATTCCCCTCTGGTTCAGGTGTAGACCATCCCTCTTATAGAGGTCCCACCTTCCCCAGAATGAGCCCCAATTGCTCAAGTACCTGAACCCCTCCCTCCTGCACCATCCCCTCAGCCACGAGTTCAAACTTTCCCTCTCCCTATTCCTCTCTAAACTATCCCGTGGCACAGGCAAGAGTCCAGATATAACTACTCTTTCTGACTTCGCCTTTAGTTTCCACCCCAACTCCATAAATCTTTGCTTAATATCCCCTTCCCTTAATCTCCCTATGTCATGTGTCCCCACATGAACTATAACTTGGGGTTGATCTCCCTCTCCCCTAAGAGTCCTGAATACTCTGTCCGATACATCCTGGACCCCAGCCCCTGGTAGGCAACACACCAGCCCAGAGTCCCTACCCTTACCTCCAACTCTCCTATCCGTCCCCATAACTGTGGAGTCCCCAATCACGAGGCCCAATCTCTTACTCCTAACCACCTGAGGCTTGCCAATAGGCTCACCCCCAGAGACCTGCTCCCTTTGGCTATCCCCAGTTGATTTCTCCTCAACTGTAGCCTCCAGGACCGAAAACCTATTTTGGAGGGGAACAGCCCCAGGGGATTGTCCCCCCAACTGCTTTTTGCCCCTCTTCCTGGCAGTGACCCAAGACTTATTCCTAGGAGTGACTATCTCCTTATAACTCCTTTCTATGTCCTGCTCCACTTCCCGAATTATACGGAGCTCCTCTAATTCCCCTTCCAGCTCCTTTACACGCTCCTCCAGAAACTGCAATCTAACACACTTCCCACAAGTAAAATCACCTGAAACACCGCTGGAGTCCCTCACTACATACATCCCACAGGAGATGCAGCTTACAGCCTGAACTGCCATCCCTGAATCAATTACCAGCAGAAAAGTAAAAATATAAAAAAAAACTTCCCTCACACTTATAATTAGGTTAGAGGAGGTGGAAGGGTGGGATTCTCTACCAGTGTAGAGAATCGGGAATCCTCTCTGCACTAATTTATAGTGTTAGGGGCACGAGAAAAAAAAACTACAACTACCGGTAAGCGTCCTAGTGACGACTTCCGGTTTCTAACTAATTTAAAAAAAAACCCGCCGAAACTCGCGACTTAGCACTAAAAATAAAAAGTTAAACGGAATAAACAGAAAAATATACCTTGTTTTTGCCTCCTCGTACGCCCAAAAATCGCTGCCTCTCGACTCTGCTCCACAGGAACAATGAGGTTGGATTGTAATAACCCAGCATCCTATACAACAACAACTTAATCCACTACACAAATTCAGATACATATTATGATTTGTACATTTGCAGTCATAGTGAAGTTCTCAATTCAAAATATTGGCAGATCTAAAGGAGGGATTTACATTTGTATCATTGTAATGTTCAGGTGGATAAAAGAATGGATTATTTTTAGTGACATCATAACACTTGTTATCGAGACAAACTGGTTGCTGATTTGAACATAATGAAACCCCATAAATAGCAGCAAAAGAAATAACAAAACAAATTGTCTAAGAATGGTGTTGGATAAGGGAGGAGTGTTAGCCTGAACAACAAGAGGAGCTCTCAGGATCATTAACACTCATCAGTACAGGCAGATGAAAGGTTAACTGAATATCTCAGTCAGGAGTACGTATATCTAACAATACATCACCTCTGAGGGCAGCGCTGGAATGAACGTCTCAATTATGGTTGGGTTGGGGGAGATGCTGGAATTTCCATGGCAGTTTCTCCATTCTTCACAATCTCAGTATGAAAAATAATAGAAATAAACCTTATTGAGGTAATAACAAAGCCACAATTTTCTAATTCCAATGTAAACGATTTAATTGAGCTGCAATAACCTGCACCTACTTGTCGAAAGAAATGATGATGCCTTGAAAAGTACTCATGACTCTCCCTAAAAAAGCTCATCCTTATTCCAGAGTGAATTCTACATAAACTGACCAATCTTAAAATCTGACCAAGTTCAATCAGGACGGTTAAAGGATTAAAGTGAAAGTGAGTTGAATCATTATAATTCCTCACCCTGGTCCTGTGTTTTCTTGTCTTGGTCACTCTACTTCAATGTGAAGTGTAGCGAATTCACATCCTAGGACAGAAATTCAATTCTGGAAGCAATATTGAGGTAGAAAATTTCTTGCTGTGATCTTCCACTGAGCCTGAAATCACAGAATCATTCAACAGAAGCATTATTAATGCCCCACAAAATGTCACCTGTGATTTGATGGTGAATATTCTGCAAACTAAACTTTGAATAAAAATAAACCAACTAATAGACTCACTGCTTTAGATTTTGCTCACTCAGTAACTGTATTTTCACCTTGAGTTTGTTTATACCCGATCTGTATTTCCCATCTGTTAAAAGTTAAATTGCTGCATTTCTGTGAAGAAAATCATATCTGACAGGACAGGTGTTTACTGTGAGACAAAGTATTACGGTGAATAAAGGGGAATCACTTCTTCCTGCAATGCAGGCATTCAAACAAATGACTATTTCAGAGCAGCAGGTTACAGGGAACAATAGACCAAAGGGAAATAAAGAGAAAAGCCCATTTAAACAGCCCAATGGATCTGTGTTCTTTAATTGTTTTGGGAAGAAAGGAACATGCCAGCAACTGAAGTGCACGACCTCTACACGGACCTTTCTGCCTTTTGATTGATTGAAACCGATGCAAAATAAAGGTCAGAACGACACAAGAACTGCTTAGTGACATTTTGTTCTGCAAATTGGCATCTGAGATAAGAAATGACCAAAAATCAGCAATTAGTTGCTGATGCTCTGGAGTGTACATTAGTTGTTAATTTTAATAATTTCCATGCTGGACGATACTGATAAGCTTTAATTTAACTGAGGAGAATTTAATTGCAGCTGACATTCAGAGGCAAAGCTATTAAATTTAAAGGGCATTTATAATCAAAGATCTTAAAGATGTGTAGTATTTGACTAAAAACAAGTTCTATTTCACAATATGACACCAGCTGCTTTTTATGTTTTAAGGATCAGGCAGTGTAACGTTACATCTGCAGCATTTAGGTAATAAAATCAAGAAATATTTAAACCAAATGTGGAAAGAAACATATTGGTTGGATAATGGCAGCAGTAAATCAAGATGTGGAGGAATGTTGGATGACTAAAATTGTGAAGTAAATTCAATTAGCAAATAACTGTAACATTAGACTACAAATAAAACTAGACTTTTTACATTGAAGCGTCGTAAATAGGAGCAGAATGGGCCATTCAGCCTTCCAGCCTGCATCACCATTCAATATGATCACGGCTGATCGTGCACTTTCAGGATCCCACTCCTGTTTCTCTCCGTATCCCTTAATTCCTTTACCCTCAAGGGCCTCGTCCAGCTCCCTGGACAAACTGGCCCCAACAGCTTTCTGTGGTAGAGAATTCCACAGGTTCACAAATCTCAGAGTGAAGATTTTCTTTCTCATCTCAGTCCTGAATGACTTACCCCTTATTCTTAGACGGTGACCCCTTGTTCTGCACTTCCCCAACATCAGGAATATTCTTCCAGTCCCACCAGGATTTTACGTGTTTCTATGAGATTCTTCTACATTCCAGTGAGTACAAGCCCAGGAGATCCAGTCTCTCTCCAAATGTCAGTGCTGCCATTCCAGGAATCAGTCTGGTGAGCCTTCGCTGAACTCCCTCAATAACAAGAATGACCTTCCTCAGTCTAGGAGACCAAAACTGCACACAACACTTTGCCTGAAAAAATATCAGCGATTCCAAATCACGCTGCAGAAGCCTGTGGGTGGGGCTCATTGCGCCCAAAATCCCGCAGCTCCAAGCGGAGCCTCCAACTGCGCATGCGCAGTAAAAAAAAGATAGAATGCTGCTCCCCGCCTCATCCCTCCTGGGTTGGTTAATGCCTCCCCCTAGCCCCCACAGACATTACCCCACCCTCACAACATTACTGACCCCCTTAGCCCCCGACGCCCCGCCACCCAGACTGATCGCAGCCTTCTTCCTCCCCCCCTCCCCTCCACTCATCTCGGACAGAGTGATCCCCCCCCACAACAGGCCACAGCTGAGGGATTGGACAGGATTCTTGAGGCTCTGTGGCCCAAGGCTGAGGGGCTTCAGAACTTGCAGGAGACCCAGCGGAACAGTGCTGAGACACAGTGGGCAATGACAACAGCCCTTGAGAATGGGGCCTAGGGCTCGGCCACTATGGGTAGGATGTAGATGGTCCTCCAGGACTGGTAGTGTCAGGTGATGCCGGAGTTTCTGAAGCTCACTGCGGGAGCATTAGAACATAGAACATAGAACAGCACAGCACAGTACAGGCCCTTCAGCCCTCGATGTTGTGCCGAGCTATGTCTGAACCCAAAATCAAGCTATCCCACTCCCTATCATTCTGATGTGCTCCATGTGCCTATCCAATAATTGCGTGAAAGTTCCTAAAGTGTCCGACTCCACTATCACAGCAGGCAGTGCATTCCACACCCCAACCACTCTCTGAGTAAAGAATCTACCTCGGACATCCCTCTTATATCTCCCACCATGAACCTTTTAGTTATACCCCCCTAGTAAAAGCTACATCCACCCGAGGAAATAGTCTCTGAACGTCCACTCTATCTATCCCCTTCATCATCTTATAAACCTCTATTAAGTTGCCTCTCATCCTCCTCCACTCCAAAGAGAAAAGCCCCAGCTCCCTCAACCTTTCCTCATAAGACCTACCCTCCAAACCAGGCAGCATCCTGGTAAATCTCCTCTGCACTCTCTCCAATGCTTCCACATCCTTCTTATAGTGAGGTGACCAGAATTGCACACAATATTCCACATGTGGTCTCACAAAGGTCCTGTATAGTTGCAGCATAACCCCACGGCTCTTAAACTGAAACCCCCCTTGGTGTCCCGTGGAGTGACCCAGGGCCACAGGAACCCCAAGGGAGGAGGAAGAGCTCAAACACATGTCGGGGCTTTCCAGCCAGGAAACTGTGGCTGTGGCTACACTTTCTGACTCCCTGCTTCCTGACACCAGGGCATCTCAGGGGCAACAGGATGAGGAGGGCGCCATGGAAACATCCCAGATATCTGGAAGCAGGCCAGGGCCCTCAAGGTCCAGGGTGCTCCAGAGGACACCCACCACATGCATCACAGGCCACGGGCTGAGGTAGGCAACTGGCCCTCTGCACTTCTGATGTACATTCTGGGAAGTCACTGAGACATAGCACTGGGCCACGTGAGGTTAGGAAGTTGTAGTTACACTGAGATAGCACAGGTGAACGGCTGCACTAGTTAGAAAGGTATTTAAGCATCTTAATGTTTTCAGTTCACAATTTTTATGTTAGAACATCTAATTTAAAAACTTTTATTGTGAATAAATATTTTTTCACCCGCCACCTGTGACTAATTTGTCTTGATTAAGAATCCTCTTCCATTAGCGATCGCTGGAGCGATGCTTCATGTTGATGTTAGTTGGGGAGGCCCCTCAATGCTGTGTCACTGAGAAAAGGAAGCCACTGGTTCCCCAGAATCCATGTGTGTCCCCACCCCACCCCGGACCCTGTATGGGGGTTTCAGATCCCTTACCCACTATACAGGAGGCAGGTGCCAGCGTGCATACGGAGCTCAGGTAGGAGTTAGGCTAGTTTGCACTGGGACTTCATTATAATGGTGTTTAGTGAGTTGTCAACACCTTCCTGCCTGCCAAAAAACTCACTAACACAGAGTGTCCAGGCCCACCACTCTGGTGTGACAATGTGCAGGAGATAGAAGGAATTTGGGGGAGTGAGGCAGGATTGAACCTACAGGCACAAACACCTAGCGAGTGAACCACCTGGTGATCAGGACCTCCCAGCTGCCTTGCATGCCTCACTTGAGCTGTCAGTCCTCCAGCGTCTGGTTGGTGTTCCTCAGCATGCTCCTCCTCATCTTCCTTCTCCTCCTCTTCTTCCTCCTCCTGCTAGTCATCCTCCCCAGTGATGTCCGACTGGTCAGCCTCCATATCTTCCAATAGGTCGCCTCTCCATAGAGCCAGATTGTGCAGGACACAGCGCCACAATGTGGGAGGAGATCAGAGGGCTGTACTGTAGGGACCTGTCTGTAGTCTTGTATGCTATGGTGCTTCAAGTGCTCATCTAAATGCTTCTTAAGTATAATGATGGTTCCTGCCTCTAACAGCCTCTCATACAGTGAGTTCCAGATTCCCAAATTCTTATGGGAGAAAAAGGTTTTCCTCAAGTCACTCTGAATCTCTGCCCCCTGGTTATTGACCCCTCTGCTGAAGGGAAAGGTTTCTTCCTATCTACCCTATCCAAACCCCTCATAATTTTATACACCTCCATCAGGTCCTCCCTCAGCCTTCTCTGCTTTAAGGATAACAATGCCAGCCTATCCAGCCTCTCCGAATGCTCCATCCCAGGCAGCATCCTGGTGAATCTCCTCTGCACCCGTTCCACTGCAAACACATCCTTCCAATAGCGTGGTGACCAGATCTGCACACAGTGCTCTAGCTGTGGCCTAACCAACATTTTGTACAACTCCATTGTAACCTCCCTGCTCTTACATTCGATGCCTCGGCCAATAAAGGCAAGTATCACATATGCCTTCTTAACCAGCTTATCTACCTGTCCTGCTGCCTTCTGGGATCTCTCACCCACCCCTGTTGCTCTGTTACTCGAGTCCTGCCTGTTCATTATGTATTCCCTTGCCTTGTTAGCCCTCCCAAAATGTATCCGCTCACACTTGTAAAGGAGCCCAATAATGCAGAAACTTTGTTTTTACTGGATATCATTTGTAGTTAAATTTCCCCTGATACTTTTTAACAGTTCCTCACATTTTGGTGTATTGTGCGAATAAACAATATAACTGGGCAGAAATTCCAGGCTGAGACCTTGGTTGACACCCATGTGATATATCAACTGGCTCAGGAATCCATTGGGCGGCACGGTAGCACGGTGGTTAGCACTGTTACTTTGCTGCTCCAGAGACCTGGGTTCGATTCCCAGCTTGGGCCATTGTCTGTGTGGAGTTTGCACGTTCTCCTCATGTCTGCATGGGTTTCCTCCGGGTGCTCTGGTTTTCTCCCACTGTCGAAAGATGTGTGGGTTAGGTTGATTGGCTATGTTAATAAAATTGACCCTTAGTGTCCTGAGATTATAGGTTAGAGGGATTAGTGGGTAAAATATGTAGGGATATGGGGGTAGGGCCTGGGTGGGATTGTGGTTGGTGCAGACTCGATGGGCTAATGGCCTCTTTCTGTACTGTAGGGATTCTATGATTCTATGAATAAAAATCTACCCCTAAATCAGAGGGTCAAGATTGGGAACTGTGATGTTCAATTGTTCTGTGTTTGATTCTGTGAATCTGTTTGCTATTGATTTTTAACATGGCTTAGTTAGTTAAACCTGGGCGTTGACTCAGAGAAAAATGAACAAACTGTACAAAGAGCTGGAAGCTTGGCGCACACATTTCAAAGCACTGTGAATAAAGTCTGTTAAACACAAATAAACAAGTGTCATCACTGTATTGTTCTAAGATATATAAAATGTACGATAACAACCATTCTAAGCTGGGAAGTGAGGACGAGGGCTGACACTCAATATTGAATTGATGTCTAATAAAATTATTTGAATTTAATGAGGGTAATTTTCTCCCTCACTCCATTGTAAAAAAGTATGTGGGGATTGAGGGCCTGTGTTATCTATTCCGGCTTCTTTATCCTTGGCTACAATCCACCTCACAGAAGTTAACTCCAAAGATAAAGAGCACGATCTCACATGTCATTTACGTCATGCTTCCACTGCAGATAAGTTGGAGTATTTTGCAGACAATTAAATCTCCATTCGCTGCAGCGGAATGGGAATGTCCCTCAGGTGTGAACGGTGATAACGTTCCAACCAAGAACTTTGAGGATGGGAATAACCATAATCCAGCTGCTCTACAATAGAAAACAGCGTAAGAATCCAACGTGAGACTCGAGTTAGGAGCTAATACAATGGATACAGAGAATATATTTATAATTACCCCAAATATCAAACTCGGAACCATCAGGTCAGGGTTGGGAAAAATAAGATAATTTAGATTCAGCTGTTTTAGTTTATGGTGAAAATGTGAGAAAATGAATGATTGAGAGAGTCATAGAGTTTGAAACATTGTAAAGGAGAAGGAAATGATTATTTAAGAATGTGAACAATTGAGAGGGATTTGTTATGGAGAGTAAGAGTCTGGACTGGATCTCCTCTTTACCTATATTCCCTGAGACAGAGAGACCCACAATGTATCTGTACAAGTAAAGGATCAAAGGACAGAAGGAAAAAACTTGTTATCAGGAACTATAGAATAAGTTTTGAGTTTCAGACAATACTCTTAATTATCATGTGACAGAAGTCGATGTTTTAAAACCAGGGGCAAGGGTCATTACTGATTCATAAAATGAATTCTTAAACTTCCGTGGGTTCCATATCGACTCAATCTTTATTTATCACATGTATAATGGGAATCACTCTCAAGCACATTGCTGCTGTAAAAAAAATATACAACTCAGCATCCCAGCTCTCCTCAGTTCATTAATTCAATAATTAAACCCAGTCTCAGCTGGTTCTCAATGACAAACACAGACTCACAATTTGCAAAATTACTTACAGCTTTTGACATAGCAAACAATGCCAAGAAAGTCCGCTTTATATTATACAACGTTTCTGCTGGAACTGGAGTACCGAATAGAGCATGGTGAATATTAACACTTAGCATAAACTCTGAATATAAAACATGCTCTCACAAACCTAGTAAACCCCAATTAAAGGCTGGCAGTATAACACACACGTCCCTGTTAGTCAGCAGCTCAATCCAAATTCACCAATATCGAGAAGGGAATGATTTGTTTGCTTACATTCGTACACTTAAGAATTAGATCAGAAACTAAACTTCCACAGAAAACCTTCTACTCACTGAACCCAACCCATCCACATGACACTGGCACCATTAAAACTTGGAATGCTGCAATAGTGAATTCAGCTCCAATTGTTACAATATCTGCATTTTGGGTTTTGAGTTAAAGGGTCAAGTTCTCCAAGCCTGAAACTTGAATATGTTTAGCTGAATGACACCAAAAAGGTTCCTTCCACTAACCCATCATCGGTTTTGACATCCTGCTGGAATTGGTCATGTACTCTTTCCACTGGTCTGCTGAGGAAAGCCAAATGCTGCGAGGAAGGAGAAATCACTGCCAGTTGTAGAATACAGACATCACCTTCTCCATCAGCTGGTAAATAAAACAAATAAAGCACTTAAGGCACGTATCTCCAGGCAGAACTTCCACCTAAACTATAGCTTCATTCCAGTGTCTGCAGCATTTTGATTTTATTGTTGCTTTCATTGTCTTTGCAAGGACAGGAATGTCTGAGAATCCAATACTTGGCAATATTCGTGGGAATTTTTCACTCTTCAGAATTTTATTTCAATTTAGTTCAATTTTTTGAGGCTTTCACTTGATTTTGGTTCCGTTTCAGCAGACTTTCAAGTCCAATATTAGGTAAAGAGGAAAAGAACAAGGGAATTGAGCAAACACAAACATTTAATAAAGGCTACACAACGGCTCAGAGTTAATTAAACCCGGGTTAAAGCCTGAATTTGCTCCTTACTGTGAAAGTCAGCATCATTCCTGCTCGGTCCATCGGGGTCAGGAGAGGGTATCCATAAAGGGTGGATTGTCATTGCTGGGGGCAGGAGCAGGCTGGGATCTGGGGTGAGTGTGGGGGTGTGTGGGTGGGGGGGATGTGGGGTGAGGAGGGTGAGGGAAGATGGGGTTTGCTGGCAGGGGTGCAGCCAACTTGGAAATGAGTTTGGAAGCAACCCCAGGGCTGCTGAGTGTGGCGATGGGCTGTTAAAAGGCCCGTCTTTGTGTTTCAGATCTACATCCTGTTAAAATGAAAATACCAAAGCCCCTCTATCCCCACCCCTCAATGAGTGCACTTCCCATACCTATCAATGTCATCTTATGCCCCCACCCACAAGTTAGAGCCCATCATGCCACCATGCCAAGCTATGGGTTTTCCATGTTTATTGACCCACTGTGATTGTATAGGACCGAGTAACAGGAGTGTGGAGAAAAAGAAGCTTTAAAAAAGTTATTCATTCACAAATTCTACTATGATAAACAAATCACGCTCTAAAAGGCAATTAGAGTGTCAATCGTCCAGACCTTTTCATATATTAAAAAAAACTGCAAGCCCACACAACCACTTAACCTTGTGTAAATAAACATTGTGAAATTGAATGCGGAGCTCAGAGAGCCTGAGCAGAAACTCAGGTGACGTTTTATCTGTGGCTCAAGTGTTCATTGTCAGGGTTCAACACAGAGCTTCATTATGTATGCCTGGCTGAGAGCCCAAGCAACCATTGCTCAAGCTGAAATGTCTGAGCTTTGAGATGGAGATGCCAGCATTGGACTGGGGTGGGCACTGTCAGAAATCTCACAACTCCAGGTTAAAGTCCAACAGGTTTATTTGGGATCACGAGCTTTCGGAGCAGAGCTCATTCATCATGAAGCTGTTCCAAAAGCTTCTGATTTCAAATAAACCTGTTGGACTTTAACCTGGTGTTGTGAGACTTCTTACTGTATCTGAGAATTATTTTACTATTTTGTTTTTTTTTACTTCATGAACACAGGAGGAGCTGGTTGGTGAGTAATTGGTAAGCCAATAAGGAAGTAAATATATAACTATTAGCTGTAGGAGATGGCAGTTTTTAATAAACACAGTAAATTGCAGTCTAAATAGGAATTATTGTCAGTTTATTAAGAAAATAATCAAACTAAGTCAACTAAGTAACATAAGTAACAATGAGAAGGCAGGTATTGTGTTGAAGTTTGGAATGTGAGTGTTCCTGGACACCACTGCGATCCTGGGCAAATCTGCAGGAAGTGTGAGCAGTTGGAGGAATTCTAAATCAGGATTATGATCTAGAATAGGAACTGCAGACAAAGCACAACAACAGAGAGGGAGAGAAATATTTGAATAGAAAGTACAGGAAACTAGGAAAGAATGGAGTGGTGGCTCGGTTAGTTAATGATGTTATGACATTTGAGAGGATTGATCTAATTGAGGAAAGGCAGGATGTAGAAGCAGTTTGGGCCGAGATGAAAAATGGTAAGGGCAAGAATTCACTTGTGGGAATGGAGTACAGGCTCCCCAACAGTAACCACATGGTCAGGCTGGTTATAAAGGAGGAAACAATGTGAGCTTATCAGAATGATATGGTAATAGTCATGGAGGATGTTAATTTACATCCAGACAGAACAATTGAGATGGGCAAAGAGGAGAAATTCAGAAACATTTCTTTGGCCAATATGTTCTGGAGTCAATCAGAAATTTAGCTTCACTAAACTTATTGTGCAATGAGAAAGAATTAATTAATGACTTGATAGTGAAGGTGCCAGTAACAGTAATCCTAACACATTTGAATTTGGAGAGAAGAGTGGGTTTAAGATCACTTCAAATTTAAATTTAAGGGCAATTATGAGGACATGAAAGCAGAGCTAACTAAGTGAACTGACAAATTAAGCCAAGGGGTATCAAAGAGCCACCATCTGTGGGTAACTAATACCAAACTTAAAGAAAGTATTTAACTCCACACGGATGAGTGGCATGTCTAAAGATGAGGGAGAATAGAAAAAAACAGCAAATAATGACTAAAATATTAATAAGGTGTACAAAATTAGAGTACAAGAGAAAGCTGGCTAGAAATATAAATGATGTGGAGGTGCCGGTGTTGGTCTGGGGTAAACACAGTGACAAGTTTCACAACAACACATTAAACAAATAAACTTGTTGGACTTTAACTTGGTGCTGTAAGACTTCTTACTAGAAATATAAACACAGATACTCAGAGTTTCTATAGATATTTGAAACAGAAAATAAATAACAAGGTGAATGTTGGTCCTATAGAAAGAGAATTTGGGGAATTAATTAGGGAAAATAATGAAATGGCAGATGTTAGAAAGTGGATGTTTTAAGTAAGGCATACAATACTTGTCAGTCTTAGGAACAAGATACAGCTTTATATTTAATTTAGATTGTTTTATTAATTGGTTAAGAAAGGTGAAACCTGGGTTTGATTTCATTTTAGAATTTTTTTGGATTAAGTTGGAAAGTCTCCTGGACCTGTTTGCATACTCACGTTTTTAATGAGATTTTATGACACTCAAAATGAATTACCAAGGGGACCGTTTAAGGAGTTTAAAAACAAATACAGAAGGTAGAAAAAACTGTGTTGTTGCATGGTTGTATCACAGCTTGGTCTGGGCTCCTGCTCTGCCCAGGATCGCAAGGAACTACGAAAGGTTGTGAACGTAGCCCAATCCATCACACAAACCAGCCTCCCATCCATTGACTCTGTCTACACTTCCCGCTGCCACAACAAAGCAGCCAGAATAATTAAGGACCCTGGACATTCTCCCTTCCACCTTCTTCCTTCGGGATCTCCCTCAATCTGGCGTACATGTAATTCCCTAAATTTCCATCCCCTTTATTGTGGAGTTCCACTAGAGGTAGGCAAAAACGACGATGAGCAACGAAAGACTTGAATAAGGCTCTCACTGAGTGTTAAAATGGGTGGCGCGGGCTTGTCGGGCCGTAGGGCCTGTTTCCTGTGCTGTTCTTTGTTCTTTGTTTGAAAAAGATATAAAACTCTGAGGTCATGTCCCAACCGACTCAAGAGCAGCTTCTTCCCTGCTGTTGTCTGACTTTTGAATGGACTTACCTTCCATACCTTAGTTGTGACTGTAACACTACATTCTGCACTCTCTCCTTTCCTTCTCTATGAACGCTATGTCTGTACAATGCGCAAGAAACAATATGTTTCACTGTATACTAATACATGTGACATTAATAAATCAAATCAAATGTAATCAAATCAACAGGGGATCAAAGAACAGGACCACACAGGGAAACACAAGAGAGAGACAAAGGTAAGAATTTTAGTTTCAGTTGGTAAAGATATGCCATAGATTGAGGATAAAAAGGTCTAAGATGCACTCTAGCTAAAAATGATACTGGACTGCTGAAGAAATTAGTTTAAGGAGCGCAAAGTATTGCTTTAATGTCAAGCTAATAGTGAGTTAAAAGTGAGTTTTCTGGATCTGAAGAGAGATAATTGTAGAAGGACTTACAATGTGGATATTCCATAGCTTACTGGAAAATAAACCTTTTTGCAAAAGAACCAGCTCAGTATCTAATATCTCTCAGAGGACCATGATATTTTAGAACTCTCTTCCTCAAAAGGCAGTGGAATCAGAGTCTTTGAATAGTTTTAAGGCAGAGCTAGATAGATTCTTGATGAACAAGAAGGTGTAAGGTCATCGGGTTAGGCAGGAATGTGCGGTTGAGGTTAGATCAGATCAGCCATGATCTTACTGAATGGTGGAGCAGGCTCGAGGGGCCAAGTGGCCTACTCCTGCTCCTAATTCACATTTACTCACCTTGTCTGTACTGTGGAAGGTTCACCAAGTTAAGAATTAAATTATTAACATATTAATGCTCCCTGATCTCTAAAGACAGTTTATTTTGGTAAATCTCTGTCATTGTGTTCAGCCAGATGGGTTTTGGCAGTAAGTAAATTTTGAAAGGAACAAGCTGTTTGTCTAAGATAGAGTTATCAGGGACTGCAGACAGTTGTTCTCAATGCGATTCATTCCCTATTCATCAAATCTAATGAATTCTGTTCTAAATTGCTCTAATGATCTTGTTGTCATTACTGACTCTACAGTAATTCAAACTTGCAATAAATGGACCTTGTGTGATCTCATTGGCCCCCAATTCACTCAAAGACTAATCGGATCTGAAAGTCTCAGTCTGAAGTTCTGGCTGTGTGCTGTAAACACAACAAGTTATCGAAAATAGCTGGGAGCACCGGTGTGGCAAGAACATATAGTTATCCTCAAACACAACATGTATAAGGGAACTTGATGCAGACATTGTGAAATAACAACATGAGTTGATCAATTTTATTCTACAACATTTAAATTCACGCGCTCTAGCCAAGATTAAAATTCAATAAAAGATCATTGATGTTTTGTCTTATTTTGTCTGATTGTGAGAATCTTGATGATTGAGATGCTGTGTCGATGTTGTACTCCTGTTATGATTTTGGGGGATTTGCAGTAGCAGGATAATATTTCAATATTTATACTGATTGAACCAAAATTAGAGGCAGCAAAATATCCTAAAGTTGCATTCCTGATGTCAGCGTTTAGTAATGACATATTTTTGACAAATCCTTCATGAACAGCGAAGATAGCTCTTTTTTAGAAAAAAGAAAGCATTTTTGTGACTTCCCTCCGATGTCTGTAAGTGTTTCCATTTGCTAGAAACCAAGCTCAGAGCTTCCTGTTTCCCCATTGTGGCTTTCACTTTCTGTTTTGTTGTCTGGTGTCTGTGTCTCCACCTGGTGGAATTATATATTAAATATCCAAAAGGAGCATAGAATTTTATAGTGCCTGTCTCATCAAAATATCTCAAATTATTCTGCGCAAATTCTTTCTGAAGTATAACAGCCATATGTAGAATACAGCTGCAAGATCCGCATGTGATTAACTGACTTGTCAAAACGTATGACATGTTGAATTTTTTGTATGAATCGTAAGCCTCCATTCCAACCAAACAAATAGCTGATTGTCAGATATATTTACAGGTTGTGATGTATCAAAATGAACGGTGAACTGAGCACAGTTGTTTTTGATGCTGTGAATTCAAGAATAAATATGCACTTTGTCTCTTTCCATTCCATCATTATTCAGCAATTTATTTAAGACTAATTTCATTATTTCTTATGATAATAAAACTTGCTCACAGTGTCTGAATTTGAATCAAGACTTGTTCACCCATTATCAATATACACGCTGATTCACATTGTCTCCCGGAGCAGCAATGGCACAGACTTTGAATGTTCCTATCCCTCCATGGCTTTCCCTTTTCCCGTCTCTGCAACCACCTCCAGCCCTGCATCTCTCTGAGAGATCTACACTCCTCCTCTTGCTCACTCCAACTGTATTCACTCCACCATTAGCAGCCATGACTTCAGCTGGCTGAGCCCTACACTCAGGAATTCACTGCGTAACTCCCTCTGCTACTAATATCTCGGATGTAGAATTAGCACACTGTGAAATTATTTTAAATTATATTGGGTCCTGGTTAGACTGCACAGAGAGAATGAATGCAGTTCCGGTCAGAATGTTCACGATTCTAATCTCCATTCTATGAGAAGGATATTGAAGTACTGGAGAAAATGCAAAATGATTTAGAAGGACGGTACCAGATCTGAGAGATTGTAATCATCAGGAAAGATTGGACAGACTGGAGCATTGTTAATTTGGGAACAGGTATTCTGATAGTCTTTAAATCGATGAATGGGTTAGACAGCAACATGAAGAGCGTTTCCATTTGGAAGTGAACCTGAGACTAGGAGCCAGAAATACAAAATAGTCACAATTTGATCCAATGAGTAAATGAGGAGAAATGTTTTTACTCAGAGTACAGTTTGAATATGAAACTTTCTCCCACGAGAAGTGATTGAGACTACAGCTTAAATACTTTCAAACCAAATGAGTACATGAGAGAAAAATTAATGGAAAAAGATACTGAAAGACTGAGATGAGGGAAGTGGAATGGGGAGTGGGGTTGGGTGTTCAGTGAGTGTCACAAGAGGGAAATATACTCAATTTATAAAGGAATCTTTGTTAATATTTGAGAATGGGAGAGTTTTGACCCACAATTCAATACCAGATGTCCCCAGTGCTGAAACAGTTCAGAATGTCTGCAATAGGAACAAGGTGAGGCCATTCAGCCCCATGAATCTGTCCTGTCATTCAATTAGATCATGGCTAATCATCTACTTCAGTGCCATTTTCCTGCAGTATCCCTGCATCCCTGGTATCTTTACTGTATATACATATATCGATCCATGTCTTGAACATATTCAGAATCTGAGTCTCCACGACCCTTCAACATCAAGAATTCTAAAGATTCAGAACCCTCTGAGTCATGAAATTCCTCCTCATCTCAATCCCAAACAGACCACACCTTACTCTGTCACAATGCCCCCTGGTCTATTGGAGCTGATTCTAACAAGAAGTGGGAATGGGGGAGATGGTGTGGAATTTTATGTCACATTCGCATTGTGTTTGCCCCAGATGGGGTTATCCACCTTTAAGTCAGCACTGTCCACAGTGCTCAAGGGAGAACGCTGTTCTATAACATTCAGCCATTCTCAAGATAATCTCCTCGAGCCACTGAGGAAACTTGATTCTTTTTCTTGTTTTGTAAACTTAAGCTGTTTTAATGAACCATTCAGAATTTTTGTTTTCCATCCCACAGACCTTTTCCCTTATTTATTCATGAACGGAAGAGGTGATTGTTATTGTCGAAATGTCTGACATGACAGTCCTGAAACACAACACATCACTTTGTTTCTGTAAAGCCCTCACACAATAATCAAATAGCTCAAATTCTCAACAGTCAGAATTAATTCAACTTCATTCTGTTCAAGAATTGTCTCAACTTAATTAGGGAAATGAAGCTCTCAGTGTTCAGTTTTCCAATTTTTGTGTTTGTCTATTCTGGGATTTGTGACCATTTCACCTTGTAGGAATTTAAAATAAATTCTCCATGAAGTTAAAATGATCTCATGTGGGATTAGAACTGCATAGTACTCTCATATTGGAAATGATTATTAGATATGGTCCAGTTTCTCGCTAGAGAGTGCTTTCCATGTTAGCATCCAATGGTGGGAGCTCGCTGGGCCCGGGAGAGGAATCTTGGTTCCCCTGTTGTCAGTCCTATCACTGGGTCCTCAGGGCTGTCTCTGCAACAGAATCGTTAAGGAGCCAGAGAACAGCTGAATGGTTCACGATTGCAAGTTCAGAGTCTTTGTCGGCTGATTCTCACTATGATATATTTCCAATAATTATCCTGCAACATAACTGTATCACAATATTTCAATATCTCAAAAACTCAGAAAAATCACCAAGGATAGAATGGCATATGAGGTAAGTAGACACAAAGACAAGATTGAACTCAATGGATTAGGGTCCTGGGAATTTTGTGTGGTATAAAACAGGTTACTGATTCACTCGGAGCCCTTGGCCCACCCTGTCCCAACAGCCTTACCCACACAGCTCGCCCACAGTAAACTTCCTTTAGTAACAAAATAAACATAATTCCAGACATCATTTCACCCTGTGTTGGTAAGATAAACATCACTGAGCCCAGCTGATCTCAGCATCCAGAATACCATAGGGACATTCACATTCGGAGCATCCAGCCCCTCGACATTGCCAAAATTATACTTTGTAATTACAGTTCAAAACCACCTCACTGAACATCATTGAAGGTGCCGCGTAAATGTAAGTTTAGTCTTTCTTTCATTCTACCCGTGCCCAGTCCGGGTGGATGGGGTTGGTGTGGATGTCGGCGGAGGTGCGGATTGTGAGGATGGGTAAAGGTAGGTGGGGGTGGGGGTGGGGATGGTGACAGTGGGTGGTGGGTGGGGATGGGGGTGGTGAAGGTGGTTGGGGGTGGGGATGGGGGTGGTTGGGGGTGGGGACGGGGGTGGGGGTGGGAGTGAGGATGGTGAGGGTGGGGATGGGGTGGGTGTGGTGAGAGTGGGTGAGGGTGAGTGGGGGTCATGATGGGGGTGGTGAGGGTGGGTAGGTGGGGATGGTGAGGGTGGGTAGGGGTGGGGATGGGGGTGGTGAGGGTGAGTGAGGGTGGGGATGGGGGTGGATGGTGGTGGTGAGGGTGGGTGGGTGGGGATGGTGAGGGTGGGTAGGGGTGGGGATGGGGGTGGTGAGAGTGGGTGGGGGTGGGTGGGGGTCATGATGGGGGTGGTGAGGGTGGGTGAGGGTGGGGATGGGGGTGGATGGCGGTGGTGAGGGTGGGTGGGTGGGGATGGTGAGGGTGGGTGGGGGTGGGTAGGGGTGGGGATGGGGGTGGTGAGGGTGGGTGAGGGTGGGTTGGGGTGGGGATGGGGGTGGTGAGGGTGGGTGGGTGGGGATGGTGAGGGTGGGTAGGGGTGGGGATGGGGGTGGTGAGGGTGGGTGAGGATGCCCTACGGGTTCTCTCAGGATAATTAATGACAGAACATCAACTGATGCAGGGAAAATGGCCACTGAGAGATCTCTACATTTACAAAACAATCACGCTCTATCACTAATCTTCCCACAATCCCTGCTTTCTCCAACCTCCCCACAACACTGCCTCTAACTTTCCTCCAAAACGCCTCAAAATTCCTCCTCAATCACCCTCGAAAATCTCCCTCAAAGCCCCCAACTCTCATTCCAACCTCAGCCCAATTCCTTCACCCCTCCTCAGCCACCCTGACACTGCTCCCACTCTGTGAGGGACAGTTTTTCCATCAGGAAGTCTCTCAGGTGCTGCCGCTGTCCCACATCTTCGAACAGCACCATGGTCTATTCAAAAGAGAAACCACATCAGCATCGACCAATCAAAGTGACATTGACAGTGACATAAATACAACACAGCCAGCCAGAGAAAACAAACTGATCAGGAATCCTTTACAGCAATCAGATAGCTGCGATGGTTCATTGCTATGTTAAGGGAATGTTATGAAATGGAAGCAGCGATAGTCATTATTCAGCTCATTTATATTATCATATAAAATAACGCACGTCTGCTTTCAATTGGCCCAATCTCATTGGACATCAGCCTCCCTGTTGGGATTTTCCAGCATTTTATTCCCACAGTGATGGGTTTGGATTCGTCAGTGTTCTGGGTCACACTCAGTGTGACAAACAGTGAATGGGAAAGGCTAGGGTGGGGGTGGTTTACTTTGCTGACAGTGTTGGAGATGTTGATCTCAGGTAGATGTCAAGCGCAGATCTGAAATTTGAAATAACTGGTAACTGGTTCATGGTGACAGGAAGTGGATTCAATGTTCAGTTCACTTAAAACTTAAAAATTGTTTTGATGGCTGATTCTGGTGCTGTGCACATTTCAATGAAATAAAAAATAGATTAATTTTGTTCAGAGGTGAATGAATCCAATGTAAGCAGCTTGAAGAGTCATCAGTGAAATCTGGATCTGGTGGAATCAGAAGGTTGGATATTTCTTGTATTTTCACCCAATAACTGCATGAAAAATCCTGACTTAAATTGACACTTTTCTCATTTTTCCACTTTAACATTTGCACTTGTTTCTGTCACCTGTTAATTCAACTTTGAAATCAATGTTTCAGATGGTTTTATTCAGATTTGCTAAAGGAAAGCTCAGAAAAGATGGTATAGGATGATTCATAGTAATTCTAGTCCAGAATCTGGAACAGTGAAAAATCTGGTCCTTTAATTTGCATTTCTCAGAAAAGAAATGAATTTTCTAATGAGGATGAATATAAAAGGAGAAAGAGGAAAGGCCAGGAAATCTCAGCAGTCTGACAATATCTTTCGGGAGAGCAGGGCCAATGCAAATCTGGAACATCCAGCACTGAAATTATTCTCTCTCTGCAGACACTGTCAGACCTGCTGAGATTTTCCAGCATTTTGTTTTTGATTCAGATTCCAGCATCCAGAGTAACTTGTTTTTATATTTGTAGCTATTGAGGTGTGAGCTATTAAACACATTACACATTATTCCAATCATCCCTTCAACAATGACAGCACAGTCGGATAGTGTGAAGCAAAATTACTTCTCATTGTAATTCTTGTCACTCAGCTGTTTAATGAAAGTCATTGGGCAAAGTCTTCATCCTGAACAGTGAGTGTCACCGTAACAAACCTCATTAACAACCTGACATCAAAAACCTCACGTACAAGCTTTTCAGGATAAAGTTAAGCAAAGATGTTTTAAAAAAAACAAATGTAAACAAGACAATCTGTGATGTTTAAAAAAAAACCAGGACAGGAATTTCTACAGAAAAACATCTGGAGTAACAGAAGACTCTAATCAAAGTTATATAAACTCTCTGTCCAGACAATATTAAGAACAAAACATCAGCAATGGCAAAATCAGTTGTTAAAATCAGTTACCAAAGATCACAGGGAAAAGTTGGACAAGGTGATAATCAAATGCTGGGATGGTGATGTAGGATTAACCCAGGTTGTAGGCAGTGTACAGTCTGCATGTTGCTGCTGAGTTAGAGGGTTGAGGTGTACAGCTGCAGCACTGAGCACATTACTGAGTGCTGCATCCATGCGAGTTTAGCATCAACTAAAGCTAACCTGTATTCCTTACGGTGAACCTACCTGAAAACCAAGCTATATCTGAGACAGCTGGTGTTCAAGGGAATGCTCTCCGACACATTCCTGGATATCTTGGTGCAGAAGGTGGAGAGGAGCAGAGGGGTCCTCCTCCCTCAGGGGAGGACAATGTTCTCCAGACAGGCCCTGAGGAGGTAGAGGGAGCAGAGAGCCAAAGTGGCCAATGAGAAATATCCTTATCTGGGGAAGGATGTCCTTGCAATAGAGGGAGTACAGCGAAGGTTTATAGACTAATTCCTGGGATGGCAGGTCTGTCGTATGAGGACAGACTAAGTCCGTTCAGGTTATATTCACTGGCATTTAGAAGAGTGAGAGGGGATCTCACAGAAACTTATAAAATTCTAACAAGATTAGAAAGGGTAGATTCAGAAAGAATGTTTCCAATGATGGGGAAGTCCAGAACTAGGGACAATTGTTTGAGGATAAGGGGTAAAGCTTTTAGAACGGAGGTGAGGAGAAATTTCTTCACTCAGAGGGTGGTGAATGTGTGGAATTCACTCCCACAGAAAGTAGTTAACATCTAAATATTGTCTCATTCCAGGAAGAAATTATATACAGCTCTTGGAGCTAAAGGGATCAAGGGATATGGGGGGGGGGGAGGGCGGGGTGCGGGAGAAAGGGGGAATCAGGATGTTGAACTTGATGGTCAGCCATGATCAAAATGAATGCCAGAGCAGGCTTGAAGGGCCAAATGGCCTCCTCCTGCTTCTATTTTCTACGTATGTTTCTCTATATGACTGGATGCAGGGATGTTGTTTCCTTTGGCTGGGAGGGTCTTGAACGAGGGGTCACAGTCTCAGGATACAGGGTGGGCCGGTTAGGACTGAGATGAGGAGAAACCTCTTCACTCAGAGGCTTGTGAACCTGTGGAATTCTCAACACAGAAAGCTGTGGAGACCAAGTCATTGAGTATATTTAAGCAGGAAATAGATGGATTTCTTGACTCCAATGGTGTTGAAGGGTAGGGGGAGAGAGCAGGGGTGTGATGTTGAGTTGGATGTCAGTCATCACCAGATTGAATGGCAGTGCTTTCTCAATGGGCCGAATGGTCCACTGAAGCTCCTATTTTGTATGTTTCTATGTTTCACGCTGCTGTACACAACAAACCTGTTTCCTTGTGCGCTCTGTATGAACTGAAAAGCAACATATCTAATCATGTAATTAAAGCAAAATACTGCAGATGCTGGAAATCTGAAATAAAAGCAGGAAAGTCTGGAAAATTCCAGCAAGTCTGGCGGCATCTGTGGAGAGAGAAACACTAAGGTCCCGATTTTACCATCAAGTTGTGCCTGTTTTTGGGTGTGAAAGCTTGGTAAAGCCGGGTGTGAGTTGAGTAGCATGATCTGTGCCCGCCTCTGCACCCATTCCCCCTTTTCCAATGGCTGAAAATGGCGGCGATCGGGGCCACACCCAGAACGGGTGCGATGCCCATTTAATTGTATTTACATGATTTTAAATTGACTTAATGGGCTGCACGCTTAACCTAACCAGCACTTCCCCCTTTCCCACCACATTTACCTGTCCAGATTCGACACAAAATAGACATGGTCCACAAAGGTCTGATCGGGTCTGACGAGGGAGGGTCAGAGCTTCCGGCAGCTCTCTGACTCTGGTCGGTGGTGGGGGGGGGAGGGGAAGAAGGCGGGTCAGGTGGCTGTCTGGTGGGGGGAAGCAAGGGGGGGGAGGGACAAGGGGGCAGGGGTGTCTGCTGCCACTCTGTGTGCAATCAATAAGAGGAAGGCGGGGGTCCGCTGCCATTCTACATGGGATTAGTGGGGTGGGAAGGGGCCATGGCGCAGTGATCTGTCTGGGTAGTGGGAAGGTGGGGGAATAAGGGGAGCAGTAATGTTGTGGGGGTGGGGCAATGTCAGTGTGGGCCAGGGAGAAACATAGAAAAACTACAGAACAATGCAGGCCCTTCAGCCCACAAAGTTGTGCCAAACATGTCCCTACCTTAGAGATTACTAGGCTTACCTATAACCCTCTATCCTATTAAGTTCCATGTACTCATCCAGAAGTGTCTTAAAAGACCCTATCGAATTTGCCTCCACCACCACTGACGGCAGCCGATTCCACTCACTCACCACCCTCTGAGTGAAAAACTTACCCCTGACATCTCCTCTGTACCTACTCCCCAGCACCTTAAACCTGTGTCCTCTTGTGGCAACCATTTCAACCTTGGGAAAAAGCCTCTGAGAATCCAACAGATCTATACCTCTCAACATCTTATACACCTCTCTCAGGTCACCTCTCATCCTTTGTCTCTCCAAGGAGAAAAGGCCGAGCTCACTCAACCTATCCTCATAAGGCATGCTCCCTAATCCAGGCAACATCCTTGTAAATCTCCTCTGCACCCTCTCAATG
Organism: Carcharhinus amblyrhynchos; assembly: GCF_965287045.1. Taxonomy (NCBI): domain Eukaryota; kingdom Metazoa; phylum Chordata; class Chondrichthyes; order Carcharhiniformes; family Carcharhinidae; genus Carcharhinus; species Carcharhinus amblyrhynchos. The sequence continues at coordinate 692,924 of NC_137325.1, forward strand.
GCTTCCACATCCTTCCTGTAATGAGGCGACCAGAACTGCGCACAGTATCCGAGTACTCTAAGATTTGTTACCCAGCCTGGGAGCGATGTGACAGGGGAGCACTTTTCTATTTTCTATTGCGCATGTGCAGTTGGAGGCTCTGATCAGAGCTGCAGTGTTTCGGGTGTGATAAGCCCATCCACAGGCTTCTACCGCACAATTCAGAATCACTGATATTCTTTCAAGCAGAGTGTGTAAGGGGGGGTGCCCGAGAACGGGTCTAAAAGTTGGATCTGAAACACTCCCAGATTCGAGTCCACTCAGCACTTAGAATCTAAATGGTAAAATAGGGCCCTCTGTGACTGTTCTTTAGTGATCTGGACTCAAAATGTTCATATCCCTGATTTTCTGGTTTTATATCTGATAATGTGGCAGACCCACAACTCAGACTAAATTAACATTGGAGTTGATCTATGGACAGATAAAAACTTTCCACGTGTGTTTTACTGAGTCAGACTGACATTAAAGGATGGATGTTGCTAACAAAATTCCACTTTATCAAAGCCCCATTGATGGAAAGGAAAATAACATCCCAAAAAATGCCCAAGAACTGATCTCCAGCGCTTCTGTCAAAGAATTGGGTGAGTCGAAGTAATTTTTTAAAAACGTAGATACACTGCAATGTCAAAAATTAATGCAGGGAGAAATTACAAACACTCTGAAATAAAGAGAGGGAAAGGGGAGATAACAGAGCTGGAGCAGCACTGAGCAAAGGGAGGACAATTTCTCTCCAGACTCTAATAGAATAATATGTGAAAAATGCAGAGAAATTCATCAATGATAGTCTTACCAGTGTTCTTGCTGTCAATTTTAGAATTGTGCAGATTGTTATTAATTTTGGAATTGTGTAGATTGGTGATAATTACAGAATTGTGCAAATTAGTGTGCACTTCCCTCCAGAGAATGGGTGACTGGAAAGTAAACTTCTGCCCTAGACAAAAACAAAATGTTACCCTGAAGTCTTTGAAATGCAGGACATTTTCAACATAAAGCCATGTTTTCCTGTCCATTTTGATTCTCACCGTCTCCCAGCCATTTCCTCCATCCGAACGCATCTCTTTCACCAAAGCAGATTTTGGAAAGTTTCCAATGTCTCCCTCCTTGGCGAGTGATATGACAGCCACTCACTCTGGGTGCAGCCTGTTTCATCTTTGCCCAGATGAATATTTTGGCTGCTGGGTGAGATGTCAGTTCAGGATAATAATTGCCTGTTTGAAATCAATCCCATTAGGCATGTACAACTGTCAAACTTTGTGCTTGTTTTTCTTTCAAGGTACCAATCAGAGGCCATTTGGAACAGCCAGTGGTGCCTGGTTGTGTCGTGGCAAAGAGCGATGGCCAATGTTGAATAAAAATCAATGCTACCTCAACCAGGAAATTGTCCTCATTGAGTGTGGTTCTTACACAGTGCAGTAGATACACATTTATTTATGAAGGCAGCAGTTGTGTCCTATGTGCAAGCAGTTTTGTTAAAAGAGATTGTCAGTAGGGATCAAAATATCTTTGTTTGCCACCAGTTCTATGAAGAATGGTTCTGATAACTATTACATCAGAATTGTTGGAGACACCAACACCAGCTGCAAATGACGCATATGACATGAAGGTCATAAATGTGTGTATTGTAATGTAAATTTATGATCCTTATGCATAAGGAACAGCCAATTACCAACACAACGGCACATGTATTTGAAACCAGATCTTGGGTGAGGCAACAAAAATTTGCATTGTGGACGTCAAAATGTTGGCAGGAACTATTTCTGCCCTTTGCAGTTCAGCAGATACCGTAGGGTAGGAGGAAATGCACTGACCAGAATTGCATTGTGTGCATTAAGCATTCGCTCCAGCTTTATAACTGAACTTCAGACAATCCAAAGTTATATTTAAGTTTGCTGCATGGAATAACTGAAAATTATTCCTGCGAACGACTACAGACAATAACAATGCAACTTCAAGAGGCAACTTTGAAAATAGGAGTAGAAGTTTGAAACATTCTCCTGGAAATTAGCACAAAAAAGGTATGACAATTAAAATTGGGCTTTAAAGTTTATTTATTAGTCAGAAGTAAGGCTTACATTAACACTGCAATGAAATTACTGTGAAATTCCGTAGCCGCCACTTTCCGGCGCCTGTTCGGGTCAATGCACCTAACCATCATGTCTTATTGAATAACAACAAAAAAACCAAAAGAACATTGGCTAAATCCAGGCAGAATGTTCCTACCAACAATGAGAAGTTTTGGGCAAAAAGTTGTGTTCACTCATATCGATTGAGTGTTAGCGCCCGGCCTCGACAAGGTCAACACTCGTACACCAGACAACAACAGCACCCCCCATCAGCAGGTTTATAACAAAGTCAGGGTTGGACCTGAGACAACAGAATGCAGCGAGGGAGACAGACTGGAGTGAATGAGAGGAACAAAGGAAGTAGGATCTCCAAAATCTCCAAATCTCCAGAAGGAAATCCACACCATTCCGCACAATTCTGAAATCCATTGCTGGGATGGCGATGTTCCAGGATGGACATGCTCTGAGATGGTGAAGTCATGGGTTGGTGATTTTCCAGTTAGTGATGTTCCAGAATGGGGATATTCCAGGATGGGGATATTCCAGGGTGGGGATATTCTGGAATGGGGATATTCCAGGATGGGGTATTCTGGGATGGGGATATTCCAGGATGGTGATATTCTGGGATGGGGATATTCCAGGATGGTGATATTCTGGGATGGGGATATTCTGGGCTGGGGATATTCTAGGATGGGGTATTCTGGGATGGGGATACTCTGGGATGGGAATATTCTGAGATAGGGATATTCCAGGATGGGGATATTCCGGGATGGGAATATTCCGGGATGGGGATATTCCGGGATGGGCATATTCCAGGATGGGAATATTCCAGGATGGAGATATTCCGGGATGGGAATATTCCGGGATGGGGATATTCCGGGATGGGGATATTCTGGGATGGGAATATTCTAGGATGAGGATATTCCAGGATAGGGATATTCCGGGATGGGAATATTCCAGGATGGGGATATTCTGGGATGGGGATATTCCAGGATGGTGACTTTCCCTATGTCAGCATATTTTTGGAAAACTCTTCCCACATCTTGGAGGTAAGGGTGAATGATTCAAGTATCAATGGATCAGTTCAGCTGAAATGTGACTGAAACAAGACAGAAACTGAAACTGAGACAGGAAGCTGACCCATCCCTGACCTCCCAGCATCACATTTTAATTTTATTAATGGCCAGAAGCAGAGGTGGTCAAGTTCTGCTTTTGCCACAGATTCCTGAGTGGCACAGAATTACTGTGAGGTGAATATTGGAAAGTAGCCCACCGACAGGAACACTTACTCACAAGAGAAAGAATCAATAGAGGCACCGAAGATACATCATTAACATACGCCAGAATTCAGGAAGGTTTACTCCACTCCATTCCACACATTCAAAAAGTGAACATTTTCTACAAGAACACAGTCATTTTCTTTTCATTTGCATATACTCGAGTTCGACATAACAATACTCACATTTTCTGCTTCTTTCTATGCATAATGTGTAAAATATAATTCTATTATTCCTGTCTTGCATTGTGTAAAAATGTTGTAGGAGTATTAAAAGCATTGAAGTTCCTTAAGTTTGTGCATTCCATCCAATTATTCATTTACTTGTGTGCTTGTTCCACAAATTCTCTGGAATCAAAGATAACTTGTTTACCAAACATCAGTAAGACAAAGGTCCTCTGCCATCTTGTCCCTGTCACTCAGAACAGTCCAGTCCTCCCCACTCCCCCCCCACCCAGCCCTCGCCCCACCTCCCTCCCCCCCAACTCTACCATCCCCCACCCCCCCCTCCCACACACACACACACACACACACACACACACACACACACACACACACACACACACACACCTACACACAGACACCTTGGTTATCAAAACCTTAACAGAGGTCTTGGACAATGTAGGCCGCTGCCATTTATTGGCAGGTGACTGTTAGCAGTGGCAGATATCAAGACAAGCTTCAACTGTTGATATGAGATTGAATTTGCACAGAGACAGAACCCTGAACTCCACAGAGACACAGTCTGTGTATTCAGGAGTTTTATTTGTAGCGGGCAGTACACAGGATGAGGACAAGGGCCAAAGTTTTGTGAAAAACCTGGTTTCAATCAAGATTTAATGACACAGATTGTTTTTTTTCCATCATATTTCTGATAAATCTGCACAGTTTGCTGGAATAATGCAAAAGTCGGATGTTTCGTGTGCAGCAATCAGACTGGTTTAGATTGTGATCTATATTGCATCTGGAATCAGAAATGTTTGACACTTGGAAAATGCTTACTCAATCTCTGCCTTTTGGCTAAGATCGAGTGTAGTATCGACATGCTGCGCTTGGTTGAAGTCATTAGGTTACATTTTAGCTTCATTTGAAGCAATTTTTAAAAGCGGCATCTCGGCCTTTTGGCTAAGATGTAAATTAGATCAAGCCTTGGAGGAGGAGCTCTGCCTACTCCAATCAGCTTGGATCGTGTAGATCAAACCCCAGACAGGAGGTGAGAGCCCTGTCTTGTCAGCTTGGATTGGGAATGTCTCAACTTGTTGAGACTCTGAATTGGACTTGATTGGATTGAATTGGAATAAAAATAAAATAAAAATGACATTCCTCCCTCTGATATCTGTTGGAGGCATTTATTCCTTCATTTCTTCTGTGGTTTCCATAGTGGCTTAAAGAAAAATCCAAATTCCTCCAAATACCTTGTCTGAGCCTGGGAGAATGCATTTGAACCATGAACAAGGATTCATAGAATGTCTTAGCAAGTTAGTTTGCTGCCAATATTCTTTGTTTTATGGAGAAAAACCTTCATGAGTCAGAGACAGATGAAGAATCGGGCGATTACATTCATGAAAGAACACTGGTAATTCTATCAAGGATGAATTTCTCTACATTTTTCACATATTATTCTGGTTAGAGTCTAGAGATAAATAGTCCTCCCTTTGCACTGTGCTGATCCAGTTCTGTCATCTCCTCTTTCCCTTTCTTTGGTGGCAATTCTCCCAAAAACATTCCAACTGCTGAATTTGCAGGAAAACTGGTATAATTTATCGTTGTTTTTCAGTGGGAGTTCAGACAAGAATCTCCCCACACTCTGTGCAATGTCGAGGTCATGATCATGAATATCATTAAAAGCTCGGGGGGGGGGTGGGGGGGAGCAGGGCCTATCCGCACCGGAGCCTGACCGTTCCAGAACTCTGCACATGTGCAGTGGCTCCAATCTGTCAGTCTCTCAGTCTATTGGCCAGCTCGATTGCTAGCTAGCCCGGGACCCCCGCAGCGCTGCCCCTTCAGTCCTCCTCACGGCCCGATTGCTGATCCCACGACCATTCCTAGGCCAGCACAGACACCCCCACCCTGTTCCAGAGCACCCCTGTCTCCAGAACCACCCTCCCAGCATAGAATACCTACATGCAGAATGAGGCCATTCAGCCCATTGAGTCTACACTGACCTCAGTCCCACCCAGGCCTTATCCCCATTTACCCTTGCTAGTTCCCCTGATATTAGGGCATGGCCAATCCACTTAACCCACACATCTTTGGAATGTGGGAGGAAACTGGAGCACCCGGAGGAAACCCATGCAGGCATGGGGAGAATGTGCAACCTCCACACAGGCAGTGACCGAAGGCCAGAATTGAACCCGGGTCCCTGGTACTGTGAGGTAGCAGTGCTAACCACTGAGCTACCGTGCCGCCCTAGCAGTGATGATCACCCCCACAACTCCACCTCAGCTGACCCCTTCCACTCCAGCAGACCCCCATAGGGAGGCAGGTCACCCCTCACAGACCACCCCACCCTGGCCCAGCCTGCCCCGATTGCTGGCCTTCCTGCAATCCTGACCAATCCCCATGCAGAGTGGCAGTGGGACACCCCTACCCCTACCGATCATCCCTAGGCCCCACCCCCTTGGGACTACGCAATGCCTGATGAGCAGTGCCAAGGTGCCCCCCTGGGCATGAGCACTTTTCCCTTTGGGCAATGCCAGGGGGCACAGGAGGCACCATGCACCCACCGCCCTATGCATGGGGGCCCCAATTGCCCCCCTTTTACTCCAATGGAGACTCCCGTTGGTACCCTGAAAGTGGGGAGCTAGTCTGAACCCTGTCAGAGTGAAATATTCGTGGAGGGGTGGGGAGATGTTATCAGGCCTGGAGAATTCAGTCCCGGGCCTGATAATGATATTTAAATAACACTACAAATAGATTGACAAAAATGAATGTAGGCCCCTCACAGTCAGAAACGGGAGAATTTATAACAGGGAATAGAGGAATGGCTGAGGAATTAAATTTTCACTTTGTTTCTGTCTTTACAAGGGAAGGTATGAATAATGTACCACAAGTGCTAAAAGAAATATGTTTTAGCAAGGAGCTGAAGGAAATCAACATGAGTAGAAAAATGTTTTTTGGGAAATTGATGGGATTGAAGGTGGATAAATCCCCAGGTCCTGATAATCTTCATCCCAGAGTACTGAAGGAAATGGCCTTGGAAATAGTCAATCCATTGGTGGTTATTTTCCAAAATTCTTTGGCCTCTGGAATAGTTCCTATAGATTGGAGGGTCGTTAGTGTAAGCCCACTGTTCAAAAAGGGGGTAGAGAGAAAACAGGGACCAGGAATTATAGGCCAGTGAACCTGACGTCGAGATCGAGGGAGTTGCTAGAATCCATTATTAAGGATTTCGTAACTCAGCATTTGGAAGGAAGTGGGATAATCAGACAAAGTCAGCATGGATTTACAAAAGGGAAATTATGCTTGACAAATGTTTTGGAATGCTTTGAGGATGTAACTAGTAGAATTGACCAAAGAGAACCAATGGGTGTGGTTTATTTGGATTTTCAGAAGGCTTTCGATAAGGTCTCACATAACAGTCTGCTGTGTAAAGTTAAAGCACATGGGATTGCAGGTAATTCCTTGAGATGGATAGAAAATTGTTCGCAGATTGGAAGCAAAGAGTTGGTATAAACGGATAATTTTCTGATTGGCAGCCAGTGATAAGTGGGGTTCCATCGGGGTTTGTGCTCGGACCCCAACTGTTCATCTTGTATATTAATGATTTGGAAAAGGGAATTGAAGTATTATCTCCAATTTTGCAGATGATACCAATTTGGATAGGAAGGTGAGCTTCCATTTTGCACGCTAGCCTCTTATGTGGGACTTTATTAAAAGCTTTTTGAAAATCTAAAAAAATTTCTAAAAATCTAAATACACCACATCCACTGGTTCACCCTTCTCTATTCTATTACTTCCATTCTTACAAAATCCAATAACTTTGTCAAACATAATTCTTCTCATAAATCCAGATTGACTTTGTCTCATTCTGTTGGTATTTTCAATGTGTTTTGTTATAACATCCTTTATAATAGATGTGGAAAAGACTTTGGGAAAGTCTACAAAGTGCAGCAAGTCTGATATCTCACTCTGTCTGCTGGGACTGTTCCTTCTGCTAGTGGAAGATTCAGTCAGATATTGCCAAATTCACCAATTGCAGTTTACAAGGTGCCCATGGTGTTAAAGTCAAGCGTCAGAACAACATTGACAGCCCCACAGGCGCTGGAGAAAGATTTCAATTCCAGTTACAGTTAACGACTTTGTAAGACATGTATCAACCTCTGTTATGAAGTGAGAATTCCCCACTCTTCACTGTCCCCACTCTTCACTGTCCCCACTCTTCACTGTCCCCACTCTTCACTGTCCCCACTCTTCACTGTCCCCACCCTTCACTGTCCCCACCCTTCACTGTCCCTACTCTTCACTGTCCCCACTCTTCACTGTCCCCACTCTTCACTGTCCCCACTCTTCACTGTCCCCACTCTTCACTGTCCCCACTCTTCACTGTCCCCACCCTTCACTGTCCCTACTCTTCACTGTCCCTACTCTTCACTGTCCCCACTCTTCACTGTCCCCACTCTTCACTGTCCCCACTCTTCACTGTCCCCACTCTTCACTGTCCGCACTCTTCACTGTCCGCACTCTTCACTGTCCACACTCTTCACTGTCCCCACCCTTCACTGTCCCCACTCTTCACTGTCCCTACTCTTCACTGTCCCCACTCTTCACTGTCCCCACTCTTCACTGTCCCCACTCCTCACTGTCCCCACTCTTCACCGTCCCCACCCTTCACCGCCCCCACTCTTCACCGTCCCCACCCTTCACCGCCCCCACTCTTCACCGTCCCCACCCTTCACCGCCCCCACTCTTCACCGTCCCCACTCTTCACCGTCCCCACCCTTCACCGTCCCCACTCTTCACCGTCCCCACTCTTCACCGTCCCCACCCTTCACCGTCCCCACTCTTCACCGTCCCCACTCTTCACCGTCCCCACCCTTCACCGTCCACACTCTTCACCGTCCCCACTCTTCACCGTCCCCACTCTTCACCGTCCCCACTCTTCACCGTCCACACTCTTCACTGTCCCCACTCTTCACCGTCCACACTCTTCACCGTCCCCACTCTTCACCGTCCCCACCCTTCACCGTCCCCACTCTTCACCGTCCACACTCTTCGCCGTCCCCACCCTTCACCGTCCCCACCCTTCACCGTCCCCACTCTACACCGTCCCCACTCTTCACCGTCCCCACCCTTCACCGTCCCCACCCTTCACCGTCCCCACCCTTCACCGTCCCCACCCTTCACCGTCCCCACTCTACACCGTCCCCACTCTTCACTGTCCCCACTCTTCACCGTCCCCACTCTTCACTGTCCCTACTCTTCACTGTCCCCACTCTTCACTGTCCCCACTCTTCACTGTCCCCACCCTTCACTGTCCCTACTCTTCACTGTCCCCACTCTTCACTGTCCCCACTCTTCACTGTCCCCACTCTTCACTGTCCCCACTCTTCACTGTCCCCACTCTTCACTGTCCCCACCCTTCACTGTCCCTACTCTTCACTGTCCCTACTCTTCACTGTCCCCACTCTTCACTGTCCCCACTCTTCACTGTCCCCACTCTTCACTGTCCCCACTCTTCACTGTCCGCACTCTTCACTGTCCGCACTCTTCACTGTCCACACTCTTCACTGTCCCCACCCTTCACTGTCCCCACTCTTCACTGTCCCTACTCTTCACTGTCCCCACTCTTCACTGTCCCCACTCTTCACTGTCCCCACTCCTCACTGTCCCCACTCTTCACCGTCCCCACCCTTCACCGCCCCCACTCTTCACCGTCCCCACCCTTCACCGCCCCCACTCTTCACCGTCCCCACCCTTCACCGCCCCCACTCTTCACCGTCCCCACTCTTCACCGTCCCCACCCTTCACCGTCCCCACTCTTCACCGTCCCCACTCTTCACCGTCCCCACCCTTCACCGTCCCCACTCTTCACCGTCCCCACTCTTCACCGTCCCCACCCTTCACCGTCCACACTCTTCACCGTCCCCACTCTTCACCGTCCCCACTCTTCACCGTCCCCACTCTTCACCGTCCACACTCTTCACTGTCCCCACTCTTCACCGTCCACACTCTTCACCGTCCCCACTCTTCACCGTCCCCACCCTTCACCGTCCCCACTCTTCACCGTCCACACTCTTCGCCGTCCCCACCCTTCACCGTCCCCACCCTTCACCGTCCCCACTCTACACCGTCCCCACTCTTCACCGTCCCCACCCTTCACCGTCCCCACCCTTCACCGTCCCCACCCTTCACCGTCCCCACCCTTCACCGTCCCCACTCTACACCGTCCCCACTCTTCACTGTCCCCACTCTTCACCGTCCCCACTCTTCACTGTCCGCACTCTTCATTGTCCCCGCTCTTCACTGTCCCCGCCCTTCACTGTCCCCATTTGAAGAAGAGTGCCAGGGATTCTTGACCCTCTGAGAGATAAACATTTCTTATCATCTCTGCCTTAAATGAGCGCCCTCTTATTTTTAAACAAGCCGGACAGCTGAAGGCCTGATTTGTACCTGAAAATCAGATGACGCTCCAATCAAGTTTCTCGGTCAGTTTTTAATTTGTATTTGGAATTTTGCATGTTTGTTGTTATGTCTGAAGTCTGATGAACTAACTAACAGGTTATGATCACTTTATTTCAAGTATAGGCAGGAAGATAACGACTTCAGAGAAAGTTCTCTGAAGCAGAGTCTGCCCAGCTTAAGAACTATGACACATTTATCCAGTGAACTATCATGTAAGCAGTGTTTTGCTTTGAATTCCAGCTTTGCCTATTTTCAATTCACATTAAACAATTTACAGACACTGTGAGGCTGGGACTCTGTGGCTCCGAGAATGATCTGTCTTCCTAATCTGTCATTGTTACCAGGCTTGGTCTTGCACTGCCAGCTTTGAGTTAAGGTCAATAGGAACACCAGCCAGTTCCTCACCCACGTAAGCAGTCTTTGTTTCAATCAGCATGCTCTGCTCTCCAATTGTGGAATTTTACTTCACAGTTTTACGTGGATGAGGTATTTGACTTTGTTATCGGACAACAAATTTTATGAAATTGGGCACACAGAATGGAAGCAGACTAAAGTTACCCTCAGAGCCCCTCCACTAAAAATTACAAAGTAACAGACACTGATCAGTAGGCAAGAGCACGCTTTTAGAATGCAAATGAGGGCTTGCACACAAGGGAAGCTGGACAGGATGGCACCTACAGGAACTAAATCTCCACCCCATCAAAATCAGCACCTTTAAAACAGTCAAACAACCCATGGAGAACACCTAAAATTAGCATCGTTAAGGAAACATCCCTGGCCCCTCCAAACCTCTTTTGAGATCAATGACACACCAATGGTTCAAACCCCGGAGATTCTAGACTATTAAATAACCAATCAGACAAAATAATTAACACACACCCAAAACAATTTCCTCAACACTTGGAAACATCGAGACGGGATGGCTAAGGTCGAATACGGTAAATAAAGTATTAGCATTTGAATCACATACTGCACTGAAGTTCAGGTATAACTATAGCCTGCTGCGAGGGACGGGCAGAGCGCTTTCAGGACAGTCCGATTGTATGTCCTGACTGCACTTCTCCGTTGACGTAAAAGAAAATAAAGCTGTGCCGTTTTTGAACTTCACCCTGAGTCCGTAGTGATCGTTTCGCCCACTCGTGCTAACACCTTTTATAAAGATCCTTAATAACCCATTATCAAGAAATTGTTGCAATAAATCATATTCAATATTTCCCTCTAACATTGTTATTTAGAGTTAAATAAAATTGTAGAATCCTAGAATCCCTACAGTTCAGAAGGAGGCCATTTGGTTCATTGAGTCTGTACTGACATCGACCACAATCCTACCCAGGTCCTATTCCCGTAACTTTTATTTACGCTGCTAATCCCCCTGACACTAAGGTCAATTTAACAATTTAGCCAATCAACCTTTTTGGGCTGTGGGAGGAAACAGGAGCACCTGGAGGAAACCCATGCAGACACGGGGAGAACATGCAAACTCTGCACAGACAGTGACCCAAGGCCAGAATTGAACGCAGGTCCCTGGCACTGTGAGGCAGCAGTGCTAACCACTCTGCCACTGTGCCAATCCAATCATACATTCAATCAATTCTTCTTATTTAGAATCATTCCAACATTTCATTCCAACCTTTTTCTGTTCTCTCTTCTCCGTCTCATCACGTTGACTCCATGTTGGGAGAAACAGTTCCTGAGTTTCTGGTATCAAGAACCTTGTCAGTGATTAGGATCATTCTGAAACAGGAATCCTAAATTCTAAAGAAATTACCAGTCCTGTTTTACATTTCCAAATACACCAATGACTTTACAATGTGCACTCATGTCAGATGCTCTTGTATATGCCTGTATATACTTTCTGTATACCTGTTCTAGGTATCTACCTCTTGTATATACCTATTTGTGACCAGCTGCAGTTAGGATTGGTAAGGAGCTGGAAAATCATGTATGATATGAGGAGGAGACAGAGGCAGAGAAAGGCAAGAGAAAAACATTTTTAATTAAAGTAGTCTCCTTTGAAATGAAATGAATAGTAATTTTGTTTATTGGATGCAAGCCAATGATTCCATATGGTGGTT